>NW_024063078.1:1270000-2470000 GCF_006381635.1 Hibiscus syriacus
TCAGCAACTAATTGCTTCTTCGACGGAGTCTACCACTGAGTTTTGACCGTTTTATCTTTCGGGGTTGAAGTCTTTCGACCAACATCACCAGCCATTGAGGTTTACCAGTTGAAAACACCACATACCCCATAATCAGACCAAAAATAACTCCACATCCATACCCTAACACTACAACTTTCCACACGAATTCAAACATTGAACCTGATGAAACATTTTGTTGTCTTGCTGGAGGATGCTGTGTATCAGTTTTGTTGCACAATTTGGACGATGGAATTCCGCATAATCCCGAGTTTCCTAGCTAGGACTTGTTTGAAAATGTATTGAATTGTTTCCCCTGTGGGATTGGTTCCTCAAGCTTGTTGTACGAAAGGTTCAAGACTTCAAAAAATGTCAAATTCAACAGTTTCTGCAGAATGCTGCAAAAAAAGTTGATTTAAAGAGAGGTCTAACCATTCCAAGTTGAGGCCTTTAAGCGACTTAAGCTTTCCAATGTTGCTTGGAATTTCACCATTGAATTTGTTGTTGGAAAGATTAGTGGTGGTTAAGATGGTAAGAATTCTCTTCAGCTCAATATCAATACGATAGTAGCTGCCTTCAGGTCCCATGTATTTCAGTTCTCGTAGTTCATTGCTGCCCACACTCAACATAGCTTTTAAATTGTCGAAGAACCTCTAGGCAATGAGCCTGTGAATTCATTGTGAGAGATGTCCATGATTCGCAACATAGGAAAGGAAGGTTTGGTTTTAGTTGACTATGGCACTATGGAACTTGTTGGATCGTAAGATGAGAACCCGAAGCTTTGGGAGAGCTCCCAACCAGTGGGGAAACTGACCACTAATTTTGTTGTTACCAACATCATCAACTTCCAATTCTTTACAATTATGCAGAGAATGTGGCAACGATCCCTCCAATTGGTTCCCGTTCAAGGAAAGAGTCATTAAGCTTCCACATTTGGCAAAGTTCGTAGGTATTACCCCATGAAAGTTGTTCATCCGCAGATCTAAAACAATCAACAAATAGCTGAATTCTTCCAATCATTGTGGAATTTTGCCATTCAAGTGGTTATTAGACAAGTCAAAATTGAGGTAGAGACCATGTTGCAGATTGAAAGAGGAATCTCTCCAGTCAACTTATTGTTTGAAATCAAAACAGATTCTGGCCAATGCATTGCATCTGGAAGTGATCCTTGAAGTAAATTCGAGTGGATATATATCAAGTACAGACAAGCTCTGCCATTGAAGAAATCCTTGGAAACTTGTAATAAGGTTGTGTGAAAGATTCAGATATGACAATGAATCCTCTCCGAGTCCCAAAAACCACTCTGAAAGAGCCCCTGAATTTTGTTGCTCGAGAGATCTAAAGTTTGCACATACTTTGAATCTCTCAAGAATGTTGGGATTTCTCTTGGGTTGCATGAGGACAAAAGGAAGTAAACATGGGCAAGGATAAATTTTGGTTGCTAGTAGGAAGACTCAAGGACAAGGTGTTGTATGAGAGATCAAGAGAGGTAAGAATATAAGATTGTTGAGTTGTAATTTCATCTCTAGATCAAGAAAGCCACTCATGTTATTTGACGAAAGTAAGAGAGTATCCAGGTACAGAAGCCCAAAGAGTAACCTTGGAATTGGGCCATGGAGCTTGTTGCTGCTCATATCAACGTAAGACAGCTCTGATTTACTCACATGAAAGTCATCAATATGGCCATTAAGTTGATTATAACTATGATCCAAGTATTGCAATGATAGGATAGTAAACAAGGAAGACGGTACTGTTCCAGTAAGTTGTTAGATATGTCAAGAAGATCCCAGCCTGAATGACTACTTATGCTTGTTGGAATAGGACCTGTCAGCTGATTATTTGAGAAGTACACTGAAATAGGCTGTGTCAGGTTGAATAAAGAAAAGGGCAACTGACCATTGAAATTGTTCATCCCAAGATCTATGACAGACAGGTTGGTGAGATTAGTGAACGCATTTGGAGTTTGACCAGTGAGAGATACAAAGAAGAAAGATTTTCAAGTTTGCCAACTGAAAAGGGTAGCTTACCTGTGAAATGCCCGTTGGAGAGGCTAATATCAGTGATCTGTGTATGGTTTCGAATGGATGCAGGAATAGATACTGTGAAAGAACCTCCTAGAGTCAGGGACTTGAGCGACACTAAATTTCCAATGGAATCGGGTAATTCTCCGGTGCCATGGACATCCAAATAGTCCAAAAACTTCAATCCTCCAATAGAATCCGGTAATCCTCCTGATATTCTTGTGTCCTGTACAACTAAGAACTTGAGCGGGGCAGTCCAATTAGACTTGGGAAAATGGCCTTTCATAGAATTAGAACTTATTTGGATTGATTGCAAGTTCGGTAATTGGAATATATGAACCAGAAATTCTCCTCCATTAGTTTCTCACAGACTACACGAGTCCAGATTGAGAGACACCAAAGAAGAAGACAAATTGGCCAGAGTAGGAGGAGCAACACGAGACATGTCCACCTCATTGAGCAACAATTCTCTTAAATTAGTCATGTTTCAAACCAACCTCTTCAAAGCAGGATTGTCCACGTAGAGATACTGATTGGAAGAGAGTTCAAGAGAAAAAAGTTTGGATAAATGAGATATTTCTTGAGGGACCGAAGCAGAAAGATCAGAATCAGACAAATCAAGATGTGTCAAATCAGCCAACTGCGAGATTGTTGAGGGGATTTCAGACATGCAAAAGACGTTGCCAGCCGGGTTTTGCAATCGGAGATGAGAAAGAAGAAAAAGAATGGTGTCGGAATTGATAGTGACATAAAGCTGGCAATCCTGAAGGTCGAGGCCAATGGCATTTCCGGTTATATTATCGCAGGAAACACCATCCCAGAAGCAACAATAATTACTTCCTTCCTTCCAAGAACTAATCTTTCTTGGCACGCTCCTAGATAGGTTACGTAAAAATGGACTGTAATTAGAACAGTTATTTAAAGAAATTATATCCTTGAATTGGAGCAATGCAAGGTTCTGATCAGGAGGGCACGAGTGTGAAGATGAAGAAGACAAAAAAGCAACCCGGGAAAGAAAAATTATCAAAATAGGAAAGTTGAGAAACTTAAAGAGAAGAGGCATCTCCATCTTCCCCTGAATTGAACAAGAAACTAGTTTATGTCTATAATTTGTAACGAATGTATATTTATAACCAAAAAATGAAGTCTTCGTAAGCTATTCAACAAAGAAAAATCATCAGTCTTTCTCTGCTCCTTTGCTTGGTTTTCCATGCATAGACGTATTGCTTGGGTCGGATTTGGAATTTCCCCTTTTTTTTTATTTAACTCAAATATATTTAATTAAAAATAATATGTTTCAAACACCACAATATAATTCGGGAATTTTTTTAATAATGTGAATAAAAAAAATCATAAAATAACATGGTTCTGAAATTATTTGTTTAAATAGAATATTTGTTATAGGGAGACGCATAGACCATCATGCGACCTTCAAACTTGAATAAAAAAAACGTCAAGATTACAATGCGTCTCCACCAACTTAATCATATAAAATATTTACCATGTATAACATGATAATAATTTTGAAAAATTACCAATCTTTCTACGCCAATATCTCCATATATTAGGTTAGATATTTTGATTGCAATGCAAAACTTTGAGAGTGCAATGCGACTCATGAGAGTCGCCGGGAACACAATGTGATTCCGATTCCTACTATAACATTCATTCTATCCGAACAAATAATCTAAAATAGACATTATTTCAAAAACTAAAAAATCCCATAACATTATTTAAAAAATTTTGCCCAAGGTAATTGTATGAGAATATAATTATTTATGTAATTACTTGAAAATTTTGCCCAATAATCTAACACTTAATTAGAGTGATTAACGGATAATTTATAAACCGCATGGTACTCAGAGTTTGATGTTGATGTTTATTAATTAGAGTAATTGACGGATAATTTATAAATGACTAAAAGAATGATGTAACGAGATTAGAAGGTTTAAGTTCGAGTTTGAGTTTCAATCTAGTTAAGTCTAAGAATGGTTCGTGTTCAAGTTTTTTCGAACTCGAGTTGAACTTCAATTTTTTATTTCGAGTTCGAGCATATCTTGTCAATTTTAAGTTTATGAGCTTTCGAGTCGGTATGAAATAGCTCGTGAGTTTTTAAGTGAGTCGAATTCAAAAATTTAAACTTTATGAATTTATAAATCGAGTCGAACTCAACATGAAAATTTTTAAATCAACTTAAACAACAACTCAACTCTTTATACTATTAGAGCAAGTGGCCGATTCGGTAGCCCGTGAAGCCTCTGTTGAGATAGTCTAACTCTAATCATGTTCTAAGCACACACAAAAAGAAAAAGAAAAAAAGGGAGAGAGTACGTTCATTAAATAAATATGAATTTAATATTTTATGGAAATTAAATTAATATTTTATTTAAAATATAAAAATTAAAATAAACTAAAATCTTCAATGAAATTATGTAAGGTTAGTTGTTTCATTTTGCTGTTGTACAAGAAACCTCTACAAAAAATCATTTGCCGGTTTTTATTATTTTGCCCCAACTTCTCCATTTTCCTTTCAAATGCTCTGCTTCAGCCTGCCATATGCACAGGGTACAGGCTACCCCATCCAAGAGAAATTCTTTCATGCCTTTCATTTTCCCCGTCATCGGTCCGTCACCGTCCGGAACTCTCGTCTGTGTTTAAATTGCCTAAAAAAGAACTCGAGGCTCCAGAAGATCCGATAAAACACTTCTCATCTTATCAAGTGAAACAGGTTTCAATATAACACCATCCATACCGACCCTCGTGCACTTCTCTTTTGTCACTTTGTCTGTGTTTCCAGTGAGCGCTAATATTATCGGCCTCTCGTGACTTTTTGTAAGCTTCTCGTGTATGAGGGTCGCGATTTCGTAACCGTCCATACTTGGAACACAAATATTGTCCATGAAAACAACCTTGTGCTCGTGAGAAACCACATGCAAACACTCGTCACTGGAGCTTACCATTGTCACATCGCACCCTAGATGCACAAGAAGCCCCTTGGTCACCTTCCGGATAACCCTGCATTACAACATAACAACTAAATGTTCATACTCACTTGGCGTGGAAGAAAGAAGTAACCATTAATGCATAGAATATGGCATACATGAAAAGAATTTGTAACTAAACGAGCAACGACCACCGGACATATCTTATTACCCGTAACTACATCCATAACCAGAACTTTAAGCCCAGGAAAAGCTGTCGGACCATGATTTGGTGGTACTTAAGGCATCAAAGCAAGTTTGGATTCATTCAACCTTTCCAGGATGACGAGTTTTACCATGAAGATAGCAGTACATCCCTTACCAAGACCTTCACTCTCGATCCAAATATGTCCTTCCATTAGATTTATAAACCTGATCACATAATGAGAAAAGGCAAAACATTATATGGATAACTAAAAACTCGAAACACCAGTATAGGGGTTGGCCTGAAACCGAGATGCTAAGTACTTGGAAAAAATTGTATATCTCTTGCAAATTGCAAGGCCTAGATCACTGCCACCAGAATTTCGTGTTGCTGTTGATTGAGTTTGTGCAAATTTGGTAAATAACTTGGGGGCTAATTCCAATGCCTGAATCTTTCACCTACACCAGAAGCAAAGAAGCATAAACATCATCGACCTATAAGATAAAACAATTACAACAGGTACCAACGAAACTAACCTGTTGGCGCAAATAAAAGTGATTATCGCTAGGCATGGGGGGAAATTCAGTGGTTCGAGAATCTCTTAGTAACTCTGCTTTTGCAACAAAAGCTGTGATCTAAATGCTACCGTCATTTGAAAACTTCACAGCATTACCAACAACATTTAAAATCATTCGCATCAGCGCTTTTAGTCACCAACGGCGTATTCAGGCAAGTCAGAAGCCAGATTTAATGAAACATGAAGCTTTTTAACAGACGCAATGGGTTTGATCAAGTTAAGAACCTAACAACACAATAAATGCATCTTACTAGAATGAAAATCACCGAGCAAAACCTATAAAAAAATTCAAAATTCAAAATCCGAAAATGAAAATGAAAATCTACCTCTCTAAATACAGCACAAAGGTTAAAAGTTCCAAGGTCTAGTTGAAGGCTGCCATCTTCCAGCCTTGAAAGATCCAATACATCATTTATTAGGGTAGAAAGAAGTTTACTACTCTTGAGAATTGTTTCAACCATCAGACGTTGTTCGGGTGTTAACTCAGTTTCTTGCAACAAAGAAGATAGAGCAATAATAGCATGCATTGGGGTTCTCATCTAATGATTCATAACAGCCAAGAAATAGTTTCGAGCACGGATTGCCGTATCTGCTTCTCTTCTGGCCAAATCAAGAGCAACATTCTGCTCCATAAGAAGATCCCTAGCCCTCATCGACTCTTCTAAAATTGCAGCATGCGAAAGAGCAACTGCCACCTGAGATCATTATACAAATTATGTGCTTTTAGAAACACTAATATCCAGAACATAAGCAGCAATCGAAGAGCGGCATACAATTCCATAAATGATTTAGTGTAATAACAGTGTCAAAAATGAGAAGGGGTTGTAGAAAATATATAGTTTAGAAGCAAAACAGGACAACTATACCTGGTCAGAAACTACTTCAACAAGTTCCAGCTCGTGGATATGACATTGCCTGGAGCTATCTGAAGGAAGCATCAAAACCACCAAAGCATATCGTTTTGTAAAAAGTTCTGGCCAATCATTAATTTGGAAGTTAGAGAGATGCAGGAGCGGGACACGAACAGCAACCACCTCCCCAGGCATGTACTTCCCTGCAGGGCGTATTCTTGCCACCGGACAGTTCGGGGATATTTTTACCGCATGACTGCTACTAAATACTTTATTGATCATAGGGTGATGGATTGGCACTCTATATCCAACCGGATTCTGTTGACGGAGAGTGTAAGAAAGTTGGAGCTCGAGCCCAGTACGTGTCGGCATCCACAGGGCACATTCTTCTAGTGCCAAAGTTCGACCCAATTCAACTAGAGCGGTTTTCAGTATTGTATGTCTATCCAAAGTGCTCCTGATCTCATGAGTGAACATCCTGACATGTCGACCTGTTTCCTCTTGTGTACGAATCTGACCCATTTCTCTATCAAGCTACGCGGCCTTATTTTTCAAAAATAATTCCAAAAACTAAAACTTACCCAAAAAAAATAATCAACCAAGTAAAAAACTCAAGTTGAAGCGTCAAATCAAATTTTACCAACAAGCTGTCCCACAAAGAAAATGGATGTCAAAATTGAAAAAACTATATCCAAATAGCAAAATTACCTTGTTGAATTATGTCTTTTTAGCAGCTTTATTGCAACTTTTCCCCCATTAAGACAACCTTTGACAAGCTATATATATACGGGAACTTGTCTTTGTAGACAAGGAGCAGAAACTCGAATGCAGACACACCAGAAAGAAGTATGCGGCGTAATGATTTGTCCCTTTTTTTTTTTTTAATATTTTCTGTTAAAACCGAAAATGTTACCAAAAAAAAATATAACATTTCTGGTACCAATAAAAAATATTAAAAATTTACGTTTTAGGTTGCACAAATAACATCTTAAGTCGTGCTCAACAAAAAAATATTAAACTTTTTTATAATATTTTTAATTATATTTTTCTTTAGCTTTAATTAAACCGTCGTTCCTCATACATTCCCTTATCACTTACTCGCGAGTTTTGGTTTGGTAATTGACACTCATCAACGAGGTCATGATGAATGGTGGCGATTACGTTTGACCTTGACAGTTGAGTAATTTTAGATTATTTTAATCTCCCTAAAACGAAATGGATTGGATGACAACTTTATTTTTTAATTTCATTTAGATTATTTATTATCTTTGCATTACTTATTTAATATAAGTTGAATTTCTATTGTATATTTGTTATAGAACACCTTGGAGTATTTCTTTTCTTCTTTGTGAAGATAACCAAATATAGAAGGAAGTGATGTTGTGATGTATGTATTTATAATTTTTTTTGTTTAATCATATACTTAAACTTGATTTATTGTTTTAAATTAGATTATTTTAAATTTAAATTTATTTAAGTTCATGAACACTAAAAATTTCAATAGTTTTAAATATTTATAAAAAATTATATTTTTATTTCAAATATAATAATTAATTAGACAAAAAATCATAAGTATCAAATTGAACTAAAAAAATCAAATTCAGATATTGATTTGAACCAATAAATCAAGTTCTTAAAATAAATAAATAAAAACTAAATTTGAATATTTAATTTGATAAAAAAATCTTAAAATCAAATTTAGATATTAGAATATATATATATATATATATATATATATATATATATATATATATTGATATACAGATTGCATTAAATTTCTTTTACATAACTTATCTATTCTACTTCTAAAACCTAAAACAATAAAATACTTAAAATTATAAACTTTAAATAATACACACAATATTAAATATATATATATATATATATATATATGACATACCAAATTAGCTAAAAATAAATTGGGTTTTTTTATACTGAAAACAAAATATTTGAAAAAAATGGGAGACGATAGGCCCATTGACCCAACAAATCAAACTCATAAAACTATTATTCAACCACACAAGCCCAGCAAGCTCTAAAATAACCCTTTTTAGAGCCTTTATGGACTTGGTATCTCAGCTGTGCCGGAACCCAACTGCATTGATTTTGAGACTTTATAGTTTTTTTTTTAAATTAATCTGAGGTAAATATAAGGTAATATATGTTCAAAGGTCAATCATTTGACATTGAACGCTCATACCCTTAGCATTTATGATGCTTGAACCTGGAACCTCAAAGAATAATAATAATTCTTTTACCACCAAGATCGTTTGGTTCGTACGTCTTTATAGACTTCATCTATTTATTTTGGGATTCTTTTTAATATTAAATTTATATTGGGGTCTATAACAAAGTTCATGTGGGTTCACAAAATATATTATGACACGCAGATTGCGTGATAAATTTAGGCACGAAAAATCGTATTCCAATAGCATCTTAATGATGATGCGTAACTTAATGCGTCACTACAACGTACCATATACGTCCATCCTTTAGAGGTAACCTCTTTTCCTATTAAAATTTTATCAATGATTATCAATATCAATAACATAATCATTAGCGATAACTAGTTAATCTTGTGAGACAAGATACTATATCTTTTAAATAAGATTAGAGGTTTAAATCTTGACGTTTACGAATAAAACAAATTATATTAAAAGAGTTATCTTTATATAGTATTCCACCTGAATTAATTGCATAAAAATAGAATTAGATATTGGTGACAAAGTGTAAATCAAAAACAAAGTGTGGATTGGACAAAAGCAAAAAGTATTGAGTTTGAGAATTATAAATGGGAAGTGGAAAGACAACAAATCCGTGTTGAGTTTCTTTTTTTTTCTTTTCCATATATTGAATCTTAGAAATTTCCATAAGCTTCAGTCCAACGACTATCAACAACAAATCAAGAGGAAAAAATGATGAGAAATTGACAAGTCTTTGAGTTAGGCAATGCCATGAAGGATTCTCAACAAATAATCTCTGTTAACTTTACATCTCAATGCTACACATGTTCCCTGTCTGTCACAGTCAATGTCGTGTGCAGCTTTCCAAAAGGAAAGAGCACCAACTCGTAGTGCGGTTAGTTTTAGATGGTGTTTGAGTTGACTGGCTCGGCATGAGTCGCTTATTACCAAGTCAAAACTCGAGGCATTTTGACACGTTTCCATCCATGTGTGGCCGAAGATGCATGGATTTGTTGGAATATCCCAACATGGGATTACATGGCGATAGATGAACGGATTACTGTCGTTGGCGGCAGGGTCTTTTGGAAAATGTAAAAATGGTTTTGTCTGGTTAGGGTTACTTTTTATGACCAAAACGTGACAATTAAAAGGAGTAATGATGGGCTATCATTGGTTATTGAACTTAACCTAGAAGTAAAGGAATGACGGTGGTTGATTGGACACATGTTAGGAGGATTTGAAAGAATAAAAGATAAAGTTATATAGTTCATCATTTAATTATCTTTTCACTTATACTTGGATCACTTCAATTTTAAATTTTCAATTAAACATTTAATTTTGTAATTATTATTATTTAGTCACTTTAGGATGACATATGTTTTATTTTATTAATATTTTATGACATATTCTATTAATATTTACATATGACGTAACATAATCTTATTAATATTTAATGTCATGTAAGATTTAAAATAAAAATAAAAAAATTTAAAATACTTAAATTTCAAACTTTAAACTGCAAATCAACAGTCTAAACCCTAAATCAGAATCTCAAAACCCTAAAATTTATATGGCATCCAAGTTGATACCCTTTCATTTCCAACCATCCAAACTTATAACCCTCATGTTCAGTGCAATGAGATAAGGGTTAGAACAATGAGGGTGCAATCGATAATGGTGAAGGTTAAGGTTTGGGGTGTGACCGACAAGGGTGAATATGACTATACGAGTGTTTGAGATTTGCAGATTAAAGATTAGAATTTGTAGATTAGGGATTGAGATTAATGCATAAATTTTATTTTAAACCTTACATGGCAAAAATATTGATAAAATATATCATGTTATAGGAAATTATTAATAAAAAATTTATGTCATTCTAGAATGACTAAAAATAGGGGTGATTCGAAGGTTGAATGATTAAATTGATTTTTTTTGAACTTCAGTAACCAAAATAGAAATAAGAAGATTAAGTTTAGTTAAATATAGGAATATGGAGAACTTTTGATAACGAGGATTGCATTTGCACAAGAGACCTCAAAGTTTTGACAAATTAAATAAAATATTAACCAAAAGTGATCATCTATGAATGATCACTTTAGAAGCTCTTAACTTGAACGGCTTGTTTTAGCCTTATCTTTATCTTCTCATTCAATTAAACTAAAAATAATTAATTAATACATAGAATGTGTTAATCAAGTCTAAAGGTAAAGATTCTATAATACCAAAACTATCCAATCCCTAATCACTTATAAACACGAAGATATTGCAATTTTAAGTATAAATATTTTTTTATAATTATGGGGTGAATATAAGATAATATATGTTTGAAGATTTTCAACTATTTGACAATAAAGACTCATACCCTTGGCATCAGGGCGGAGCTTGAAAATTTATTTTGGGGTGTCAAATTTTTTTAAATCGTGTGAATAAATTATTTTTGAGTGGATAAAAATGAACAATGAGTGTCAATTTATGTTTAAGGGTGTCAATATTCTTTTAAAAGTATAATAATTTTATATATTTTTAAATATTTTAAATTTATATTAAAATTATATTCATCGTAACTTGGTGCCAATGCTCGACATATGCGATGATCAAATCTAGAACTTCAAGGGATAACAACAAATCTCTTAACTACTGAAGTCGCTTGGTTCGTATAATTTTAAATTTACCTAAATTCATGTTTTTATATGTTAAAACATCAAGGATGTAAATTAAATTAAGACGTAAATGCCGTATCAATGAATTTTTCTTTGTTTATATATATATGACATAAATTTTAATTGTTTATTTCCATTTAACCAATGTATTTTAAAAATATATAAAATAAAATAAAATTTACATAAATATAAATTAATCCTAATCATATATGCATCAACTTATAGAAGGTTTCTCATATAACATTTTACACGTGGCATGAGGTTTTTTTATATATATAAAATATTTGTAAAAGCTCAAAGAATTGGTGACTGCGGGCAGCAACCAAGAAGTCATATAGGGACAAATATAATAACGGCCTGTTTGGAGAAGAAAACAAGGAAGAAAATGGACCAGTGAAATGAACCTGCCATGGTTTCTATCCAAACAGGCGTGCATGATTTGAACATAATGTGGATTGATTTGACCCTTCCAAACACGTCCCAAATAGTTAACCGCTTATAATCTATGCTGCTTTTTGCCGTCTCCATGCCCATTGGTAGGACGGCTTCCCATCCAACAATGTGGGTCTACACTTTTGTTTTTCCAAGCCCATTTTGTCACTATTCTAAATACAAATTCCTCATTTAAAAATATTATCAATTAAATTTAGTTAGATTGACATCGTTGTTAATATATTATGTATAAGGTTATACGATCAAATAAATGTAGACGTTTAATATCTTTTGAACAAAAATAAAAGCATGAGAAGCAAAGCAAGAAGGACATCACTTTGCACCAGGGGAAACAAAGGGAAGGTACGTCTATGACTTGAGATACGCATTTTACTACAAGTGGGAAGGGTGGGAAAGTTCAATGCAACCAATCCAAGTCATCGCCTCGTCCACGTCAGCCGGCCGACATTTTTTGACACGTGAATATGGTACATTCTAGATGTTCCGTCTTATATTCTCGTATATTTCGTAAATATGTATCGTAGTGTTTTTGCTTTTAATTTCGTTTCACACACTAATTATATGTGCACATTAGTTGAATGGGATTCAGATATTCAAGTACGTCACGAAATTGTTTTACTTTTACTATTCTACTATTAAAAGAAATTATGTTAATTAATAAATTAATAGGAATAAAAATAAACACTTTCGGTCATCATTAGCAATAACATAACTCGATAAAAAAATCACTATACGACACTAATATTTATCTTGTAACATAATTTCAATGCATTACTTGTATGCAATAAAAACAAAATGAATGTTTTTTTCTTTTAAAAATGTCTCTTATTAAATGCGTGATGGTACACAACATAGCACAAACTAGCGCCCGCCAATTTTGTTTTGGGTAGCCACCCACCTCTCCTTTTGCTACCAAACCATGTGCCCTCCATGTGCCTTAATTCAACACACCCCTTTCATATGGGACCATATTGAAGACCAATCATCAATGCAGCTGCCTTTCCCTTCTCTTAACTAATTTTTCTTATCATTCATGTTCATCTCGTCGTATATTAAGGTCACCTAAACAATATATCGTAAACGGTCCGCATAAATATTGATTCAAATAATTGAGGCCTACACATGCTACTTTTTAATTAATGTAGTGTTTGTATTGTGTGCGCGTTATCAATAAATTTAAAAAATTATGAATAGTTCATTTTTTGTTTAACAGGTTAAAAAATATAGCATCTTATGTATTTATATATATAATATATTTTATATTTGTTTAACAGTTCATATTTAAATTTTGAACTTAAACTCTTTTCTTAAGAGTGTAATGTGTCTTACAATTATATCTAACATTTGTTGGTATGTACAGAGACGAAAGTACATGGAGAGTCGAGGGGTTCTTGGCCCTTCCAAATTTTTTGATCTAATAGTATTTTAAGTCCTTATCAGTTTAAATTTAAGTAAGATTAGACTTTTGTCCCTATATTTTTTTAGACTAAATGCCTAATAAGTTTATATTATTAAATAATAAGATAATAGATTAATCTTATAGCACTTATTAAGGGCAAGTTTTAAAAAAATAAAGATGGGATTAATGATAATTAGTGTTTCATAAACTTTTTATTAAAGTGCATGCACTTTGTAATTATTCAAGCTTATAGGCTAAGCATTGGTGGGTACATAGAAACAATATATAATTATTTGGTATAGTATTAATTAAGGATAATACACACAAAAGGGAAGGGATAGTTGGCAGTTGGCCGTTTATTCAGGTAAAGTCTGTTGGTCGAATAGTTTTTAAATTGAATTATTCTTTGAAAGGATTTTCTTCCATCACCATTGGAGACACTAAAAGACTATGTTGTTTATTCACCAGCCCCTTTAAGTTCAGATATTTTTACCTATTGGTAATGCAAGTTGCACAACATGTCAAATTAATTAATTCCAATTTCAATAGTGACAACTAAAATCACATGTATCCGATCTATTGATCGATTAATTCGGATCGGATACTGCAGAGGCGAGGACGACCCTCTCAATCCAGTTTGCTCCATTCACAAACGTCATAATTCGAACCTCTAACCTTGCTTAAGGGATCTAGTGTCTTATCTCACTAGACCAACTAGTTGTTGGTTTGAAATTTCTATGATAACTTGATTCAATTTTTAATTTTTTTATATTAATTTTGAGTTTTAAATGTTTTGACATTTTTTAAAAAATAAAACAACTTTATTTTATTGTTTTTAATATTATTTGATAAAGTTTTAAAAAATATTTAAATATTTTTTAAAATAAAAAAATATTTCTCAATATTTATTATTTTTTGTCAAATTGGTCCTATATAAAAAATTATCTCTCGAAAGTTAAATTGCTCTAAATTAAAGAAGATAATTTAATTTTGGTATAATGTTAGAATAAGTCCCCCAATGTTTATTGAAATAGTCATTTTGGTCCTTATTTTTTTGGGAACATTTTGACTTCCAACGTTTAATTTTAGGGGGAAAATGCCCATAATATTTGATTAAATAGCCACATTGGTACTTATTCTTTTTTTATATAGCATTTTGGCCCATGACGTTTCATTTTAGGGGTAAAAAACTCCCTATTTTGAGGCATTAACATTTCGTTAATTAACGGTTTCCATCCACATATGAGTCTTTTTATCTTAAAATGAAATATTGAGCGAGGGCTAAAATGTTCTAAGAATAAGGCCAAAATAACTTTTTAGTCAAATATTAGGGTTTTTTTTACATTATGCCTTTAACTTTTCATATATTTTTTAAAAGTATTAGTTATTGGGACGAGACATTAGACCTTTTAAGTATAATCGTATATTTTAAAAAAATGAAGGTTGAAAATGAAGAAAAATATTTTTATAAAATTTAAAAACATGTAACACACTTTCTAATATTTTCATTATAACATTTTTAGCAAATATAATATTCTATACCATTTTTTTCTTATTTCGATATCTATTTTTTAATATATATATATATATATATATATATATATATATATATATTAACCTAACTTGTTAGATAATAAATAATTTTAAATTCTTAAGCTTATTTTTTAAAAACAAAAGTAATACACTCAACGTGCCACATCCGACAATGATAACTAGAATCTCGATTTTCTCGTTATCTATCGTCAATCATATAACTAACAAATAAATTATGACCATAAATAATTTTTTAAAAACCCTAAATTTTAATAATTTATTTAGATAAGATATCGTGTCTTCATATAGAAATAATTACAATCAAATAAACAGAAATCAACATTCCGTTTGAAATAGGAATTATTAAATAAACAAAATTAATATCTATAATTAATTTAAAACAACATTATTTTTTCCAACATGATTTTGCGTGACGACTTCATACACTAAAGCAATCAATAATGTTTCTATTTGCCAAAAATATAACATGTGAGTGCTTTACAAATAAACCCAAAAAATGAAAGACGTGCACGTGTATATGCTCTACATAATTTATATAGTGGGTTGAATAACATGGCTTTAGGTGGTAATTAACATAATTTAATTCCTTAACTTTCTACTTAATTAACCAAATTATTGATGGACACGTTAAAGTGTTTGAGAATGCTGTATTTTATTCTAAATTAACCAACCGTCAGCTTTTAATTAAGTTTAATAATATTATCATAAAGTGAAAGAATATATTATTAAATTGTTAAGTGGTTTACGAGACAACCTCCCATTAAATAAATAAATAAATAATTTGCAAGAAGATGAATGGAGATGTGGTTGTTACATGTTAGCCTGTTATTTGAAGTTTTATGTTAAAAAAATATTTACCGCTTTCTTGTTAATGGTGGAAAATAAATTGGAAAGAAATCTTTCCTACCTGTAATTATAAAAAAAATAATTAATTGGGTAATATTTTATTTGTAACCAATAATTAAAAGATTATTTATTAGCAAAATCTTTCTCCAAAAGATATGCTGATTAATTAATATTAGAATTCAGACTTGAGACACCAAATATTTCAATATCTCAATTAGGGATGAGCTTGGCTTAAGGTCATGCGAAATTTTCGACATATCCGAATATAGTCGAGTATTGTATCCTTCATTCATTATCCGACCCAAACAGTGGCGGAACTTGGTGATAAAGTTTAGGAGAGTCGACTTAAAACTTTACAAAAATTTAGAGGTTTGAATTAAAATATTTAAAGAGTTTTGTTTCCATTTTTTTAAAGATTGGGGTCTAATTAAATTTTTTAAATTTTTGAGAGGCTTAATGAGAATTTTTAAAAATTATGAGAGGGGTTTAATTAAGAATAATAAAAATTTAAAGCTTAATATGAATTTCTAAAAATTCTATGAGGGCTAATTTTTTATAAAAATTTTAAGGGTCTAAAATTGAAATTTCTAAATTTTTTGGGAGGCCATGGCCCTCACATGTCTCCACTTAGTTCCGCCTCTGGACTCGAGTTTAGAGAGGCTCCAATCGATTCAAAACTTGACCTAATTCTTGAGATTAAAACTCGCTCACAATCAATCCAACACATATATATATATATATATATATATATATATATAATGTTATTCGGTGAAATAAAGACCTAGTTAAAAAATATAGAACAAGGGAGATTATTATAATTTTTCTTATATGTAACGGGTGATTACACTATAATCCCAGGCCAGAATGAGATTTTTTCACCTAAATTTGAACCATACCTAGCTCAACTTTATCCTAAAAAAATTTAACTTGACCCGGCTTGAACCTAATTTTATTTTAAAATAATTGATCTTATAAAATTTAATTAAATCGAAGCTCGACGAATCTGAATTCCTCGTCCATCCCTAACCTCAATCCTAATTTTAATAACATTATTGTTAAGATTTAAATTTCAATCTTATTTTTAAAAGAGCAATAGTTTCAACCCTAAAATTAAGTAAAAGATGTATATACAAGGACAGTGCCGTCAAATAGGATACCTAACTATTACCTGTCTGCCGTCCCCCCAGTTTGGATTAATGGATTAATTTAAATAACTTAGGTAGTGAGTGTCTGAGTGATACACAACAGCAAATATTATAGGGTTTTTGGGTAAAATTGTTTTTTTACTATACTATTTTATGAATTGACCCAACTTAATGTAATACTTTATGTTGTCTTACGTAGGCTAATATTCTATGTTTTTCCACTTAATTTTTTATACACAAGTATTTCTCCACTATCACTTATATGGTCCTTGCTGCCACGCGTGTTTTGTTAATTAGACAAATTGAAAATTATCTATTATCTTATTTAGTTAAAAATACATATTTTTTTTGTAAATTTACTTTTATTTTCAATAGGGTCAAATGTAAATTCATTGCTCAATTTTGACTATATTCATGTTTAGATGATTAAATTTTAAAATCTTCATTTTAATCATTATATTTTTTATTATTTTATTTTTGTCACTCATGCATTAAATAAAAAATAACAGGGTGACACAGTCAGTTTTATGCTGACATTGACTAAATTTTATTGACATAAAAGTCGGTTATTTACCACGTCACTTTTTTTCTTTTTTTCCCCTTTCTTTTTTTTTTCTCCACAAAGATGAAAACTCTATTTCTCTGTCACGCCACATTGAAATCATCATTCTCCAACATTTTTGTCAATCACATAAGACACCAATGAATTGTCTCATTGTGCCCTACCACTCTATCAGTTAATTTTTTCTCAAAAATCTCTTTAAAACTCTAAAATCTCAACCCTAAATTCACATAAAAAACAACTATGATGTACAATTTTCATCATTTCGATCAATGTAAAATCAAGATATATATAGCTCATCTCATAATTTACCGACCCTTCCAATGTTAGAATTTTGAAGAAGATGTTTCATCATTGGGAAATCAAAGAAAAACTAAAACTATGAGTTTTTTTCACACAAAAAAAACGAAAGAAGTTTTGAGGTATTTTCATATTTTTAAAAGACAAATATCAATTCATAACACTGTTAATTATTAAATAATAAAAAATTGAACGGTTCAAAACTTCATTAATCAAATTATTTTTTAAAATTTAATAAATAAAACAAATTTATAATAAAAAATGAATAATGAAATTTATAATTTATCTTTTTTATTTTAACAACCGGGTAATATTTCGGGCTTCTCAACATCTTTAATTAACAATAATTACAAATAAAATTATTTTATGATTAATTAAACTTGTCCCATTTCACAAACAAATATGCCTTCATTTCTCATGATTTATTCGACAAATTGAAATATAAATTCATAATTACAAACATAGGATTACTTACATGAAAAATATCTTTATTTTTTAATCAATATCGATTGGAAATATCTGTCGATGGAGCACAATACACAACCATTTCAACACGACAGAGAGTTCATGACTTCATGTTTAAATTGTTGAAGAGCAACGATTAATTATATTGATTAGCATTATATATTTGATGTAACACATGTCATTCTCCTTATAAAGAACTCAACCTGAGTCATCACTGCTTCATACTTATGGATTTTGATATTTTCGATCACTAACAAATAATATAAATAGGATTAAAAATAATTTGAATTTAATTTATTAATCCTTTTTTTAAATTAAAAAATTAAAAATTTATAATAAAAATAATTCTTTAAATTCAGTTTTTTTTTCATAAGATCAGAACTTAAATTTTTAATATTCTTTAAATGATTTAATATTTCATTTCGATTAACTAATAAAAAATAGTGTTTGTTTTAATTAATTTAATTAATTGGTATTGTTGGAGAAGAAGAGGGGAAGCGTGTGGGACAAATGATGTGACTTAGATTTGGGACTTGAAAAGCAGCAAAGGCCACGTGTTGCCCTAAACCACTCCCGTTTGAGGATGAAACGCGCTCTGCCATCCCTACCTATAATGCCATTCTCTAATATTCCATTTCTATTTTTTTTAAAAAAAAGATAAAACGAATTTAGGATATAAGAATAAAGATAAGTTAATAAAATATTTTAATTCTATGAATTATATTTTTTTTCTTTTTAGTTCTCAAAGTTTCGTCTTGATTAATCTAAATCGACCTGAGTCAGACATTTGATTTTGGTGAGTGAATCTCCTAATAGGGATTTTCTGCATACATAAGGACTCAAACTTAGATCTGCTTAAGCGATATCAAGTTGCTTACCAATTTAACTAACTCTGTTGGTTACAAATACTATTTAAATATTATTATACGACAATAGTAAATATTAAAAAGATTAATATTTATTAGTTATAAAATAAATATGAACAAATTTGAACTAGATTTGAGATGTACAACCAATTAGAATTTGAAATTGATTTAGTGATTTTAGTGATAAAAGATAAAAACACTCTCCCTTAAGGATTCATATTCGAACAATTATGCTTATAGAAGATGTATACGTTATGAATAGACTAAGAAAATTTTGAAAGAATAATATTTTATAGTCAATATCGAAACTATTAAATAAAAAAAAGAATTTGAGGAGTACTTAAATTCCATTCCCTTTAAAACTTTGGGATGTTTATAGAAAATAAAGAAAAATAGATTAGAAAAAGTGGGCGATCGTGTCAAAGGATTAAGCAAATATGTCCCGCAAACCCGCACTGGTCTTCTCCCCAACTCAAATGTAACACGTGGTCTCCTCTTACATGTCTCCACTGGATCTCTCCCTCCTTTTCTTCTCTATATATACCTTCTTCTCTCTCCCCGATTTCCCTCATCACTCACTCCACTCAACATTTTATCTTCAACCAAACATCACCTAAGCACACATTTCTCATAATCTCTTATTTTTCAAATTTGTTATTCTTTTCAAGAGCCAATCAAGTTTCACCATTCATTGCAAAGAATAGTGATTGGCCCTATGGCTTCTTCATCAGCGTCATCAGTTGCTAGTGGGAGCTGTTGTCTTAAGGATACTAAACTTCCTGTTTCCAAATCTTCTTCTTCTTCTTCTTCTGTAGCGTTCAAGAGATACATTTCGTGCTCTCTTCAAACCCCTTCGATTCTTCATTTGCCTAAGCAACAATCACCGGCTTTCCCTCCGACGAAACACACTTCTTGTGATGATGAGAAAGCTCAATCCCGGCAATGGAATTCTTTGCAAAAAGCGGCGGCTATGGCTTTAGATGCAGTAGAGAATGCTTTAGTCTCTCACGAGCGTCAGCATCCTTTGCCGAAAACAGCCGACCCCAGGGTTCAAATTGCAGGTAACTTTGCTCCTGTTCCTGAGCAGCCAGTCAAGCAGAGACTTCCCGTTATCGGTACAATCCCGGAATGTATACAAGGAGTCTACGCTCGAAACGGAGCTAACCCGCTTCATGAGCCGGTGGCCGGACACCATTTCTTCGATGGGGATGGGATGGTTCATGCGGTTCAGTTCAAAAATGGCTCGGCTAGCTACGCTTGTAGGTTCACCGAGACGAGCCGTCTTGTTCAAGAAAGATCTTTCGGTCGTCCAGTTTTCCCTAAGGCTATTGGTGAACTCCATGGCCACTCAGGCATAGCAAGACTGTTACTTTTCTACGCTCGTGGCTTATTCGGACTAGTCGATCCGAGCCATGGGACCGGCGTTAGCAACGCCGGTCTTGTTTACTTCAACGGCCACCTCCTTGCGATGTCGGAAGACGATTTGCCTTACCATGTTCGTATCACACCGTCCGGTGACTTGAAAACCGTTGGCAGATATGATTTTGATAGCCAGTTAAAGTCTACAATGATTGCTCACCCCAAAGTTGATCCACAAACGGGTGAACTCTTTGCTCTCAGCTATGATGTTATCCAAAAACCATATCTTAAGTACTTTAAATTCGCACCCAATGGTTCGAAATCACCCGATGTCGAAATCCCGGTCGACGGTCCGACAATGATGCACGATTTTGCAATCACCGAGAATTTTGTGGTTATCCCGGACCAGCAAGTAGTTTTCAAATTGGGTGAAATGATTCACGGTGGTTCACCAGTTGTGTATGACAAGAACAAGGTGGCAAGGTTTGGGGTATTAGACAAGAATGACATTGATGCTTCCCGGATTAAATGGATTGAGGCACCTGATTGCTTTTGTTTCCATCTTTGGAATGCATGGGAAGAGTCGGAGACCAATGAAGTCGTCGTGATCGGCTCTTGCATGACGCCACCGGATTCGATTTTCAACGAATGCGAAGAGAATCTCAAGAGCGTTCTCTCCGAAATTCGATTGAATTTGAAGACCGGAAAGTCGACTCGTCGAGCCATTATTTCAGAATCCGAGCAAGTGAATTTGGAAGCAGGGATGGTGAACAAGAACTTACTCGGAAGAAAAACTAAATTCGCATATTTGGCACTAGCCGAGCCTTGGCCTAAAGTGTCGGGATTCGCCAAAGTCGACCTCTCCACCGGAGAAGTTCATAAATATATCTACGGAGATCAAAGATACGGCGGCGAGCCTTTGTTCTTCCCTCGAAACCCGGATTCTCCGAATGAAGATGACGGCTATATTCTAGCCTTCGTTCACGATGAGAAGACATGGAAATCAGAGCTGCAAATCGTGAATGCCATGGATTTAAAGCTCGAAGCCACGGTTCAACTTCCGTCTCGAGTTCCATACGGTTTTCATGGAACATTCATAATCTCAAAGGACTTGGAAAAGCAGGCCTAAAGTTCATCAGCCATTTTAGATGATTAAAAAGAAGAGATTTACCAGAGGGATGCTTTACACATGATTGTCCCCGGAATCTCTTCCTCTGTTTTTAAATCCTGTTTTTAGGGTTACTCCACTTCCATAACTCTTTTTTTGTTACCATTTTACAGTGAAAAAGATTTAGGGAAACACAGCTCGTAGCTTTTGACTCGAAGCTCAGCTGGTTTCTGCATATTATTTCACTTTGTGTTCATTAAACAGTACATAAAATTACAGGAAAAATAGTATTTCCTCTGTAATTCTCTGTTTCCTTGTGAAGACTTGAAATTTACAGTACATTTATATATTTTTTAAAGACATTTACTTTGTGTATTACCATTGAATATATACCCTGTACGAGGAAAGTGCCTGGATTGTATTTATATTTGCATAGACAGCCGACGTGACAGGTCCATTTGTTCAACATATCTAATGGTTAGGTCAATTTTTGACAAGAACAATTAAGTTGAATTTGTTAGAATCAATGAACAAATGAGAAAGAGTTAAATGTTAAATCATTCAAGGAAAAACGACAGATTGGACATTTTTTTAATGTAATTTTTCTGAATAGCCCATTTTTTAATCTGAATTTAAGGTTTAAGGTTTAAGGTTTAGAGTATTATATATATAGATATCTTGTAATCGTGTCGTTGATTCTCGAAGGAAAAGAAACTCGGACTGTCGTATGCGATGTCCCGGAACCAGATTTCGTTCTTAGATTAAGATTCGAATATCAGACTCATTAAATATTAAATAATTATCTAAATTAAACTTAAATTTGTTTGGAAAAGAAAACTTATATTTGTCATGTTGAATGTTTTTATGAGGGGCTGCATGAGAGGAAGGAAACACATACCCTACATATATTAAATTATGGTGAAAGGAAATTCAAAGGCTGCCCTACTTGGGGGCGAAAAAAAAACAGAAAGCAATTTCCAATTACAATGAGTCATGGTTTATTCTTCACATAAAGGGATGGTGTACCCTACATCTTAAGGGTGTGAAGTCAATTTCTTTGATTAACAATGCCTGATTGCCAAGGGACAACACATAATCTTTTTATTGTGGTATAATTATCGTCGTGCATTTTCAGATTGTTTTTTGCTGTTAATCTATATACATCGTTAAACTATCTCATCATTTTCTTATGATTTCATAGAATTAGATTTCCTCAGAATCATTTTACAATTCACAAAATTATACACAAATATCTATTATTTTTGGAGTTTGAAGACTTTCTCGATTTTGTGAGGTTTGGGTGTTTGTTCTAAAACTCAAACGATGAGAAGATTCTTTCGAAAAGACGAATAATATATCTTGAAATTATCCTCATCAAACGACCATTAGAGGAGATTGGAGCTTTAAAACATCAAACGTTAAGATGGGTTTTTGTCGGCGTTTAGTTGATTTCGTGAAAAAATAATTTGAGAGGAAAAATTAGTGAAATATAAACATTTTGATATCTATCTTTTTATAAATGATGAGCAATGTTAAGCGACGATTAACCGATAATGAAGACTAAAAGAGTTGATGATTTTTTACAAAAAAAGAGGAAGAGACGAACACATCTCGAAACAACAATGATTTAACAACCCAATGACAAAAAAGTTAATGTCGAAAGTTTAGTGTTAAAATTGAAACGTTTTAAAATCTAATGACTAAATTGATATATAAACTAAAATTCAAGTGTTAATAGAATAGTTTACCCCTAATTTTAATACGATGGATACTAAACATATATGAATGCATAATTCCAAAATTAAACCCAATGTTTATTAGAATAATTATTTTGACTCATATTCTTTTTTTGGAATATTTTGACCCCAACATCTCATTTTAAGATAAAAAGACCACTAACGTTTGACTAAATAGTCACTTTGATCCTTATTCTTTTATTATGGAGCAATTTGACCCCGAATATTTCATTTTAGGATAAAAAGCCCCTATTTTGGAGTACTAACAGTTTGTTAACTAATGGTTTCCATCCATGGAGGGATCTTTTTGCCTTAAAATGAAACGTTGGGGGATCAAAATGCTAAAATGATAATTTTGATAAACGTTGGGGATAATTTCAGTATTATGCCTAAATAAAATAAATGAAAGTGTACAAGTGAAAGATGATCATCAATTCAAAGGTGGGAACGAAGTTGAAATCGACTTGATATTGATATGGAATTATAGATAGCGTACCAGCCAACATTTCTGTAAACCTCAATTACAAAATTAATCACTTTATACCAATTAAATTGTCTAATTTCTGCTGCTAAAATATCCCCTTAATCATTTTTACCTATTCTTTTTGTTTCAATTATACATTAGAATATGGACAGTAATTCTCTTTGTATCATGACATATATATGTTGTGGCCAATAAAAAGATGCAAATGAACTGTTAACTTCAGCTGCCATTGTCATCGGTTGAATCCTTATCCAGAAGTTTGCCTGGCTGATCGGAAACCTCTTCGATTCGAACTAAAGTCGATCCACGTAATATATAATTCGTTTTCGATCTCCGGATCACGACATTTTAGGTATGGTGATATTACATCTTTTATACTAAAAAAACAAAGGCATCAATTAATTTACAATGGACCAGGGAAGGAGCCGAAGGAAAATGAAAGAGATAATATTTCAGGTGAAAGCAAGTGATGAGGAATAAGGCAATGTAAAGAATGCCTTTTAAGGGAGGGTATATCCTAATATATATAATATGCTTTAATGTTAATGGTCCTAAGACTTTCAAATCAGTTTCTATTTCTTTCTTGTAGGCTGGAGCATGCGTACAATACAGCCTAATATAAAGAGACAAATTTTTGGTATCATTTGTCCACTTAATGTACAAATAATTGGTCCCCTCTCCCTTAAAATCAATGTTGACATGCAATGACATAAAAAGAAATTTTCAGAGCCCTTTTCATATTATTGATGAAATAAAATAATTATATTGGTCGTTAACGGTTTACTCCTTTCGAAAAACTATAGTCAGTAATTTTATGGTGATTTAAAGAAGGATTATTATAGGAAGTGGCACCCTCAAGAAGAAGATTCAAAAGCCCCTTTTTAATCTAGCGAAGCGGAGAGGGTTTTATAGTGATCATTAGTGTTAGTGTCAAGTCAAGGGTTATGATGTGTATCTATAGGTTAACATAGTCAATGGATACGATTGTTAGATAACAGATTTGACAGATGACGTAAACCTATTTGTGATTATATCAAGGGATCGTGGTTGCTCAATGGATGTAAAGTTCTGGATGCTTCAAAGGATTTCAGATATATGACACATAATTCATAATGTGTGATCTCTTGATTGACTCAAATTTATTCGGTCTTTAAGAATTTTTTTTAAGTAAAATTATTGCAATGTTGCTTGCATCATGCAAGGCTCACCCACATGGTTGGCTGCATTAGTAAATGTTTAATTTTGTACACAAAATGAATGAGAACAAATTCTTATATGCTTTTGGCATTTAATGAATGAAAATGATGTTTGAAGGGTAAAGCGATCCAACGTGAGGAATAGGTGAAGGAAATTGCTAGCAAATGGAAACGAGAAATCGACAAATCGATCGGAAACCGCCGCCTACCCGAACGCGAAGCAACTAAGCTAAGAGGAAGGCTTAAATGCAGACTTCAATGGTTGATGAAGACAAGTTTATGCTTTTCTATTAAGTGGGTGCCTTTGATGAAATGTGTTTGATTAGTGATCTCAAATTAGTGAAATACTTTTAGAGGCATTCGGCTTTTTATTTGATTCGAGATCTTTCGGTTTTTTGCAGTATCGTCCGTAGGATAGTCGATCGATTTTTTTAACAATAATTGATATTATATTCTTGGAATACGTATATGTGTGCTTTGACAATTGATTAAATTTTAATTTGTAGGTTTGATTCATTTAAAAATACACGAAGTAAAGATGATGAATATGACATAAATGTTTCCAAAGAAAAAGACAGTAACATATGACATAGGTGCAATGCAAATGCTAATTCTCTTGAGCCCCGACTAAGATCGTTGTGCGGTTTGGCAGGCTAAAGTTTCAGGCCCGTGATGTATTGCATCTAGCCGTCTATAGTCTCGGAACCGGACGAGGAGCATCCCAGTCGGTCGTGATGTGCTCACGAGTGATTTCTTTGAGCGAACGACAACCGCTAAGGGCCATGGTTAGTTCGAACTCCTTGCGTAGCATCGGAATTACTTTCCTCACACCAGCTTCTCCTTCAGCAGCCAATGAGAACACAACTGGCCGGCCAATCTGAAATTTGAACACCGTTGGCGATTTGTCATAACATGAGTAGCATGTAGACTTTCAACTATTGCAACTTTGTGTTTCAGCTGCAATATGCCTGTCCATGAGGCAATTGTAATGTTGCATACTTACAAATATACCAGAGGCTCCCAATGCCAAAGCTTTGAAAACATTGGTTCCACGTCGAACACCGCCATCCAAGAAGACTGGCACCCGGCCTTGTGCAGCTTTGAAAACCTGATAGTTTGTGAAACATGAAGTTTTTGACATTGTTGTCCCATGGCGAAATTAAGTCTGACACCGTTGGCTTACCTCTTCCAGGGCCATGATAGTGGCAGGAACGTAATCGAGCTGGCGAGCTCCATGGCTGGAGACGATTATCCTGGCTGCTCCAGCTTCTACTGCTATCCTTGCTGCAAGAGAAGCATATGTATAGTTCGAAAATCGGTATATGTTATCGGAATGGCCTGTGGAGCAGAGAGGAATTTGAGGTTTTTCTTCTTACTATCTTCTGCAGTAAGCACTCCCTTCACAAGAATTGGCAATTTGGTGATTGTCTTAATCCATGTCACATCCTCTGCATAGACAAAAGAGTTCACTTAATGCCATTTTAATTTAAAGAATCTTCGAACACGACTACCAACAACTATAGCATATAGACTCGAAGATAACCGGGAAAAATTTCCGTATCGACTCATGCATACACATACCTTCCAGCTAAGGGTGCGATCAATTTGTCCGGCAACATACGAAGAAATCCCAAGTCATCAGCCTGTATGGCTCAAAATAGCAAACTAAGCATCAGAGGAAACAAAAGCTCATCTCATTAGTAGATTGATTAACTGTAGAGTTAAAAGGACCACTCACTTTATCCATCTTGCCAAGGTCCAGGCCTTCAAAGTTCTTCAATGTCAAAAATGGTGGTAAAGTGAATCTGCAAGGAAATATTGAAACAGAAAACTGTGTGTGTGTAACTTGAATATATACAGATTAAAAATATTACGAAGAATGCTTTTGAGGGCTCCGAATACTCCGAGTGTTAATACGACCTGTTCTTGATATCGGTTTCCCTGCGACCGAGCCTTGGAGTATCAACTGTAAGAGCAATTGCCTTGAAGCCGGCCCTTTCGGCTCTTCTCACGAGCTGCGCAACCACATTCCTGTCCTTGTATACCTTGACATTGGAGACCAGTCATATGAAAATGTGTCAAATTGGTCTTAAAACATACAACAGCAAAGTATCATGTTCTAAACTTACATAGAGTTGGAAAAACCGAATGCCGGGTCCGGTCGAAGCAACCTCCTCGACACTAGAACTAGCCCATGAGGATAATGTCTGAAATGATCAGCAAGCAATTAACGAGTGAGTTAGATTGGATAATCTGGTTCGATCATGAAGAACACATGAAACATGAACATATCATGTAAATGAAGAGATTCTATTTAAGGTACTAAGAAACAAAGATGGTTATTCTAGACTGCAAGTTCATAACTAGCCATAGCAACAAAACTGCAGTAAAATAAATGTATTTTCCTTCTTTTTCACAAAAAGTGTTGGTATTGGATTAGCTAAGGATAAAAGTTCATATCGAAAGTCCGGAATGAGAAATCAAACCATGATTGTTCCAGCAGCTGATGCAGCCCTAGCTGTTGCACACTCCCCTATCACAGATTGAAGGATCTCACCATTAGAGACTGTCAATCAAATTAACTTCCATGAAACTACAAAGCTTCGTTCCAAATTATGTCTGCAAACAAGTTTAGTACTAATGATGGACAAATAAAATGGATCGGTTGCAGCAGCACTGATCCGATTACACCGCTTCCGGTAAATGCCATAGGATCTATCATGAAAGAGGAAAAAACTTTTAAAAGAATAGTTTCATACCTTCAGGATGAGCCATTTTCTGCATGGCTGTTGGGGCAAGCATGATGGGAATTGATATCTTGAATCACAGAACAGTTGTAGTCATGTCGATCTAGCTTACATCGATAAGAATGCGAGGACGGAACCTATGCATTATATGAACAATGAACTAAGAATGTCAACAACTTAAGGTCTAAGCTTTTTGGCAATGACAGGTTGAAGAAAAATGCTCACAGGATCCTCGAGAATGCATTTTTATTCTCCTGCGATGTCCACTGGTCCTCTGCACCAGATGCATAGTAGTCATATACCATTTTTGGTAACTTTTGCTTTGCGATTGCTTCATACTCGCTCACATTCGTTATCTCCATCTTCGCGGTGAAGCATTCAATCTTTTTTCTGGCCGGAAAACATTTTACCGGTTAGCATCAAGGACAAAAAGAATGTAAACGAGACTAAAGGTTTACTCATTAGGACAATTTTACAATCAAATGCTAGAATTAGACCTATCTATGTTACAAAAACAGATTGAAAACACATAGACATAAACTACATACTACATAGTAAACTGAGAAAAGTGTTGAGGATAAAACATTTATGTTACATGATTTTTTCGTTTCTCTAAAATATTCATATGCAATTCATATTCGAATATAGACACACACTCAATACTCGAAATAGATTTGAAATAATAACATATCGAAAACCGGATCAAATACTTCATATTTAGGTAACATAGTAGCACATAAACATGGGAG
Organism: Hibiscus syriacus; assembly: GCF_006381635.1. Classification (NCBI taxonomy): domain Eukaryota; kingdom Viridiplantae; phylum Streptophyta; class Magnoliopsida; order Malvales; family Malvaceae; genus Hibiscus; species Hibiscus syriacus. The sequence continues at coordinate 1,298,406 of NW_024063078.1, forward strand.
TAAAGAGAAAACCAATGAAATAAAGTAGAGAAAAGCATACCCTTAGGTTCCAAGACTATGCAGTAGAGTGCATGGAGAGAACTAAACCAGTTATAGATAAAACTCAGCTTATTTAACGTTAGAGAAAGGAAATGATTGGCAATGGAAAAGGATATATAAAAACGGTTTTCTATATTAAATAAGACATGTAAGAATATTATATATATATATATATATATATATATATATATATATATATATATTTGAAAGAGGGAAAACTACAAGTGGATGAGCATTTGGAGGTGAGAAATTGAGACCAAATCCTTGTTAAAGAGTATTGGGGAACTCTCATCCACTTGTCCTTTGGGTGTTTCACAGTGTTTCTTTCTCTATATTATCATTTCTCATCCAAAAATAAATAAATAAAAGGGAGGCGATCCTTTTAATCCGGTTTATTCAATTTAAAAATGCTAAAATCTGAACTCTTAACCTTACTTAAAAGATTAAATGTCTCACCGCACTAAATCAACTTGTTAATGATTTATCGTCACGTAATTCGATTAAATAAAACATCTTTTATGGTGTTATCAAATGGACTCGAAAGAAAGGATGGATAAATATAAAAAATACAAATATTACAAGGACAGGAAGCAATAGACCAAAAAGTAAAGCCCAACAGCCTAAAAGTGCATGAAAATATATAATGGACCGCTAGCAAAATGCTAAAAGCCCAACAATAGCAAAGATCCGCCCAACATCTAAAGCCCATTCTGAAAAAAGCTAACGGGTAAAATATGAAAATAATTCCCTTACTATAGGGCACTTTTTTTTTGTTTCTCAATTATAAAAAATTATAAATTGCTCATCCAATTTTTTTTAAAAACAAACTAATCTATTAAGAATTTAAGAAACATGATGTGACAATAAATAAAATTGACAATATAATAAATTTAATCACAATAAATAAAGTTGATGATTTAAACGATGATCATTATAATTTGAAAAAGAGTTAACTATGCGAATAATTCCTTTTGTTTAGGGTCTGACCAACTATGGTCTCCTATTTAAAAATTAAGGGTAAATGACCCTCACATTATCGGTCCGTCCGGTATAAGTCTCTCTGTTATTAATTTTTGTTAACCTCTTTTGTTTAAATCCCTTTTGTTTTGGTCTCTAACATAGCCGAGGGAGTAAAATCGAACGGGAGTTAACAGTTGGTGGACTAAAATCGAATGGATCCATAACGTTAGAGATCATTTTTCCTTATTTTTTAAATTGGTGACCAATTTCGGTCAGACCGAAAAATAGGGGTATATTCACATAGTTTACCCTTTGAAAGAAAATAAAATTTTGAAGTTAAAAGCTGATTAGTATAAAGAAAAGAATACATTTTCTTATTTAAAAGTGAATAATTAATTTATAATTTTTTAGAGGTTATCTAAATTTCTTATAGAAATAAATTAATTTATTATTAATTTTGAAAAAGAATGAAAAATTAATTTATAATTTTTTATAATAAGGGTAAATTACACTATTTCTCACTAAACTATACTCTCTCATATTTTTCTCATCCAACTTTCAATTTTTTTAATTTACTCACTGAACTTTATAAATTTAATCATTTTGCTCACTCTGCCATTATCTATTTAACGGTGTTATGGCATGGTACAAGAAATGTCATCGGCCACCATGCTATTTTCATTCTGTCCACCAGCTACCATCGTTGATGGTGGTCGTTCGATCCCAAATTTCATGGGTCGATTCATATTGACCCGCTGAGTTTGAATCTGGTGGTTAATTCATCGAAAAATATCACAAACTATGTGAATCTGGATTGAAACGTTTCGGCTTCCTCACTTTCAATCTCAAAATTGTGGACTTCAGAGCAAGTTACGGCAAAATGGATGTTGGATTCAGACTCACGGTATTGAGGTGAAGTGACCCATGAAATTTGAGACCGAACGATTACCATCTGCGGTGGTCGACAGTGACATCCTTAGTCTTTTTGTCAGTGACGTTAGAGAGATAAGAGGAGAGTTAACAAAATGATTCAATTTATAAAGTTCAATTAGTAAATTAAAAAAATTAAAAATTATGTAAGGAAAATAGGAGAGAGATTATTATTCAACGAGGAACGGTGTAATTATTCCTTATAATAATAAGAAACCGAAAAGAGGTACCTTGGAGATTATTTAAAGATTTAACACAAAGTTAATATAGGAAATCAAAATCGGAGGTGAGTTGGACTCGGATACTCCGATTGGATATCTATTTTCTTTTGTGCGTTCGATTCAACTTTCCACGCATCTATTCCCTATAAAACCATCAAACCGAAACCCTAATCAGCCTTTCTCTCCCTCTTTCTCCCTATTGAAAATCGATGGCACCGAAGCGTTCAAACCCCATTGAAGTCCCACCTGCCGCTTACTCTTCTGAGGAAGCTGAGGAGACTACCTCCGAGGACGAAGAAGTGGGATCTTCAGCCGAGGAAGAAGAAGAGGATGAAGAACCCCAAACCCAGTCTACTCCATTGATCCAAAAGAGCCCACCTTCCGGGAAGCCTGAGCCCGCGACAGCCGTCTTAGAATCTGAGGAATCCGGTACTGAGTCGGAATCCGAATCCGAATCCGACACGCTTACGCCGAATGTCAGGCCTCTTGCGACGAAACCCATGGAAGACATGAACGCGAAGAAACCCAGATCCAACAAACCCTTGGCTTCTCCCGTTAGGCCTTGTTCATCGAAGAGGCTTGGCGAGACGGAGCTAGATGCCAAGGAAGCGAAACGACCCAAGAAGAAAACCGTTGAAGAAGGGAATACCATTACTCCTTCTGTTGAAGAGGTGAAAAAAACTGGTGAAGATGCGAAGAAGCAGCTTTTCCAGCGGTTATTCAGTGAAGACGATGAGATTGCTCTGTTGAAAGGTATGTTGGATTACTCTGCTAAAAAAGAGGCTGATCCTTGTGCTGATATGAATGCGTTTTATGATTTTGTTAAGAAATCGATTCATACTGATGTTACGAAAGCACAGTTGATGGATAAGATTAGAAGGTTAAAGAAAAAGTTTGAGAACAATGCCGGGAAAGGTAAAAAGGGTGAGGATCGAACTTTCTCTAAAGCCCATGAACAGAATGCATTTGAACTGTCGAAAAAGATATGGGGAAAAGAGGGGATTAGTGGAAAAGTTGAGTCTTCAGCTGCTAAATCCAATGGGAAAGCCAAGGCAAATAACAAGGCAGTGGTTGCATTGAAAGCAGAGTTGCATTATTCACCTGATAAGAAAGTAGATATTGGGGTGCCAATGGAGGTCGATAAGGTGCCTAAGAGTTCGGTTATTAGTTTGTTTGATAAGAGGTTCGGTGTGTCTGGCTTAGAAGAGGAAGTTCTAAAGCACGGGTTAGATATGGTAGACAGCGAAAGTAAGGCAACTTTGGAGGCTAGATGGAGGAAATTGCAAATTGCCGAATTGGAGCTGTTCATTGAGCGAAGTGAATTGGTCAAGGAGCATGCCAAGTTGATTCTGGAATTTTACAAGTCCGAAGACAAATAGAGCGCTAGTATAATAAGTGATTGATATTTTTATGTGCATTTTGAAGAAAGCTAACTTATTGTGCTTATTAGATAAGCTTGATTTGAGTAGCCAATTGTGGGGTATCTGTAGCGCTTCTCATATGAATCTGTTTCTATGTTTTTCGGGTGCTTATATGCCTAATAGCATACGCACTTAAGCATATTTTGTTATGTTTGAATTTGCTTAATCTTTTTTATCCTATTTTCTTTGATGTGAATTTGTCTCATGATTTTTATTCCATCATATTTTATGGTTTTCTTGAAGAACAATGTTTATAATGTAGCGTGTTTCAGGATGGTGGCTTTTGATGCTTGACTATCGTCGTGCAATTCTTTTATTCCCTTTTCTTTGTTTACTTGTGTGAACTGATCCTTTCATGAGACTGCCATATTTTCCTTTTGATCCGGCATTCGCAGGCTCTTTGATTAAATTCTTCCGCTGTGAATGTATCATGCCATGCTCCTTATAGCCATTATTGTGTCTTCTTTTTTAAGCACGGTCTCGTCTAGTTTTTTCATTCGTGCCAGCATAGTTGTAAAAAGCACGCCTAAGGCGCGCCTGAGGCGCAGAGGCTCACTGAACGGGGCTTTTTCAACACTGAAGCGAGGCACGTAGCCTAGGCGCACCTAGGCTCAGTGAGGCACAGCAAGGCGCGAGGCTCAGTCGAGGCGCGATGTGGGCTTAAAACCTTGTGTTCCTTCATCGGAATCCCCATCGGGGTTTGCAAATCGGGCCTCGACTCAAAGAACTCGATGATTTTCTCTTGTGTTTCCCTGTTTTTCCCTCTCATGTAGCTCTTCAGGGAGGCTTCGTCAACCTCGAGTTTATTGGTCGACTTGGCGTATGTTAGCATGTTGAGTTGGTGTGAAGGTTGGAGCGGTAGAAGTGGGGTCAGGTGAAGGGACAGACACTGGATACGGCGGTTCACGACAGCGATGGATAGGTGTTGTTCATCCTCAGCTGTCTTATTTGGATTCATTTTCTACAAAGAACAAAAAGGTCGGTGAGGGGGATTTTGAACGGTGGTTTGTCTTCGTACGAATAAGAATGTGAAGAAAAGGAGAAAGTGACTAGTGAGTAATTTTAAACACAAAAGCTATGGTAACGTGTCGTATTTTGATTGGCGGGAAGAAAAATCTTTAGTTGTCGCGGGTACTTGTGGGGAATGGATAAAGTCATGACGTAGAACGTTTTGTGACCGGTTGATGTAGATATTTGTTTATATTAATTTAATCGTAATTAAATATTTACGTCTAACAACATTTCTATATTTTACCTTTTCTAAATAATGATTAATATAAAATTAAATGTCTAAATCATATTTAAAATTAATTTTTGATGTTTAAATTTTTTTATTAAAAATAAGTGTATAATGTTTCTTCCGTTACACTTTCAGGTTTCTACTGTTAATAAAAACGTGAGTGACATGTGTCATGTTTGATGATGATTATCACTGACTTTATTTGATGTTTTGTTTATGCATGTTGGATGCTTTTGTTAAATTTAATACTTGATTATGCTTGTTGATAGCTTTTATGACGTTAGGTTGGTATTTGAGTTTGAGAATGAACTCTATTTAAGCCTAATATTGGGTATCTATGATTTGAGTTTGATTGCATTAATATATACATGTATTATAATTTTTTGGATATCATGCGCCTCGCCTTTGTGAATTCCGTGCCTTTCATGCGCTTCGCGCCTCAAGGCTCTAGGACACTTTACGCCTCGATACGCCTTGAGCCCTTGATAACCATGCGTGCCGGGACCTTGATAATAGTTGATCCCTCTGATTATCAATATGGCTTCTAAAAATAAATGCTACAACATAAAAGGTTCTCTTAGCTATATGAATGTGTCTGATGATAGTTGCATTTGCTATGGTTTCGATTTTATTTTATTGTAGTTTATACTTGCATTTGTTTTGTCATATGCTCTGGCATATTACATTGTATCTATATATGCAATATTTATCTCCCTTTGATTTTAAAACTTGAACCATTTAGCTAATGCCTGGCCAAATCTTATGATGCAATCTGAAATGTCTTGGTTGTCTCCTTGTGATGCTTATTGAACATCATCATATCAAGTTGGGGCTTTTCAAGGTGAATATTTTAGTTTGCTTTTCTGGTGGCTGTTTGTGTTTTTTGTAGAGGAGTGTAGTGATATTTGAACCATAGGAAATGAGTTTATATTTGATCATCTCTCAGTATGTAAAATGAAGAGAAGTAAAAGAACTGGAATCTTTATTGCTGGTATCAACTCATGAAACTCAACATTAACCTCATCTGCAGTCAAGAAAATTTCCAGGAAAATTAAAAAAAAAAAAACAGATGGAAAACAATGTAAACAAGGCAAAAACATCTACTTATTCATGTCATTAAATTAAACCATTATTAAACCCCCTCAAGCAACCATTTTTAGTAACCAAGCTGTTCAGTTTCAATTTGTCTTAGCCATTTGCACGAGGAACAATAGCATCGAGCTTTCGAGTTGCCTCGAAAGACAAACTTTCTCTTTACCACACATTGGCGATGAACACGTCCGTGGTCCTTTAACAACTGCGTCGTCACCAAAATCTTTTTCTTCATCTGCTATGGTGTCCAACGTTTTCATCAGCGGACGCTTGGGAACGGAGATGAATCGAGGTGGAGCAACTTCATTTGTGAACCGTTCGAGGTTTCGGAACTTCCCCATTGTTGTTTCTACCATCTGACAGGTGAAAATACCAGCAGGTAAATGGATTGACGATGGATGAGAGTGGGAGAGAAAGGTATGGGAAATGAACATGTAGAGGAAGGCTCGTATAAGGTCATAAAATGTGAAGATAAGGGTTGAGAAAAGAAAGAATAATTCATGGAGTCCACAAGCACTAGAGGCATTGAATTTATACAGGAAGAATTGAGATGATGGAAGCGTGGCATTCGTAATTCCTCGTGCAATCCAAGCAATGCCTTTAAACGGCATGTCTATTGGCAATACAAAATTGACAATTGAACTATTAATTATAAAAGATATCGCAAAAGATTGTTTTGGCCATGGGGAAGGGACCGTCTTTCCTTCGACGAAAGGGCTTCTGTCACACAAAAACATCACGAGATTTCCTACATTTCAAATCCGAATCATAATATTTGTAATCATGTGACATTAACTTATGGTTACATGTCAACGTCACTATTAATTTTTTAACGATGAGCGATCAAAACAGAACAAAAACACCAGTTTAGGTATGATTTAAAAAAATATAATTGTGACTAAATATGTAATTTACCCTATTTATAACCATGATTTTTTATATTTGTTTTATTATTTATATTCTACATTTATAATTCTTTCTCCACACATTTATTGCAAGCATTGCTTAGATTATGGATGCAAATTAGATTGAATTTTTGTCTCATCCAAACCTGATACGAGTATAACACCCTTCACCTGTCTTTCGATATGAGTTCAGAAAAATCGCATTCGACTTGAAATCCAATCCAAACTTTAGCGTAAAAAACCAGCACAACACACACACACACATATATATATATATATATTATACATTTTTTATTTTTATTAAGTAAAATAGAAAACATAATTGAAAAAAAATACATAGAGATAAATATTAAATTAATTATCTCTAAATATATAAAGGTAAATTATACCATTATTTTTGGGTTGAGTATTTTTATCCTAAACTCGAACTCAACTCAATCTTACCCTTCAAAAAGACCATCCAACCTGAACTCGAATTTTCAAAAAGAAAATGGTCCTCGATTCGAACCGAAATCCATTGAATTCAGATCAAATACCCATCCCTAACTTAGAATTTTGCTTGAAAATTCTATGGCATGTTGCAAAAAGAGTGAAATATTCTTTTGATCCTTACAAAGTTTTTTGTTCACATTCTTTGAAGTGGATGACCCTTCTTATTTTGGGTCCTTTCAATGACATGATGTTATAAGAGTAAGTTATGCGACACACTTTCATAATATCATATTGTTAAAATAATTAAAAATAAAAATTCAAAAATAAAATTATCCCCTTGAAAAAGTAAAATAGAAGAGGTCATGAAGTTCTCTTATTGATGACCCAAGGTATCCCCAAAGGCCATTTTTGACGGGAGAAATTAAATAAATTTTCACATACAAGACTACTCATTATATAAAAAAGGATTGGAAAAGGGTAAGGATGGATCAAAGGAGGAAGAGTGGGGATAGTCGTCCTTATGAAAATTTTAAATTAATATATACCTTAGATATTTTATTTATATTTTCAAAGGAAAATATGATTTCGTCTCTATAAAACTTTATAAATTTGTCAATTCTTAAAATTTAAAAAATTCATCCCCTTAATATAAGATTTTACATCAATTCTTAAAAGAGGGCACCTTAGGTTGAGTCCACTAAGTGCAAAGGCATTGTCCTGTAATGTACAGAAATGAATTTCATTGGCAGAGATGACTGCAATATTCAACTGCAAGGACTGAACGGTTTTGAGTCTGGGCAATTTAGCAACCATCCAAAGGTGTGTGTGATAATGAGCCAATAGACAGAGGGACCAAAAACACTGTGGTCGAGAACTATGACTGCATCAACACGTCATTTGGGAGGACAAAAGAGGGGGTAGTGGGTGTGTTGGAATTGTCAATCAAAACGTTGGCTGTTTTGTACCCTTTTTTCTTATTTCAAATTGTTTTCACCATTGCGGCCCTTTGAATGCACATCATGGAGTTTATTTTCCATGCATGTTGGCTGTTGCAGTAAATGTTACGTAGGACAAAATCTTTTGTTGTTTAACTTCTGATTGGTTGCTACAAACATAGCTCATTGATCTTACACTTTCCACGCTCTATCGTTTTGTCTGATCAAATTCTTATTAACAATGGTATTAATGTAGCTTGATTTGGTGTGTTTATTTTAGAATCTTTTATTATGGAAATAGTTACTATAAGTATACATCACAATCAATTAGGTATAATGATAAAGTCTATAATGATAAAATTACTCTTAATATTTGCAAGAAATGTTCACTTTATATCTTATTATTTTTTTAACATTTTATTCTTTAAAATTTCAATTTCTTATCAAAATATTAGACAGAAACCATTAGTTGATTAACAATCAATCTATATTGCTTACATAATTTTTCTGTGTCTAATTACTAATGACACGTGCTACGTCATCATTTTGGTGATGTGGCACATTACATATTACACATCATCAATTGGACATGTGTAAATGTTTGGTCAATAATATGAGTTGGTCGTTAGTCAATTAACAATTTTCATTCAATAGAGTATGTTTTAACAAAAAATTGAAATGTTGAAGGTAAAATACTCTAAAAAAAAGTGATCATTTGTGTAAATGTCGGGAAGTATTTTAATCATTATGCAATGATAAAATTAGCCTCTATCGTTTGAACAAACTTTTATTTTGGTCCATATTTTCGTGAAGCACATTGACCCTCACATCTCATTCTGAGACAAAATATTACTTAATTGGACGAGAACTATAAATTTACTAACAACAAGAGCTAATCAGACACAACCATTTGATCTGCATACTATTTGCATTGTGCACCTCATGCTTTTTTTTGGAGGCTTAGACGCTTAGTAGGCTCTTTGTGATGCTTAAGCCCAAAATTGGGTCCTATATGGATCATATAAGCCCAATATAATAGAATTTGGAAATAATTTTATTTAAAATACAAACCAAGTGGCTCTCCAAGTCCAAGTATGTTTGTGGGAGTCAACATTTTATCTTCCACAATCCAATAAGTGGCCCTCCTCCTCGAATTCAAGATAACCAACCCCCACAAATCAAGATCCTCCCTTTTCCTCACCATCTCAATTCTCAATCAAATCTCATCCCAAAGTTTCAATCTTTCATCCATGGCTTCCCTTCAGCAACCTTCAATCTCCCTTCAATCAAAGCTCCTCCCATCTTCCCAACTCACCAGAGCCCTTCCCTCCCTCAACCTCTCCTTCTCAGCCACTTTCCCTTCACTCAAACTCACCACCTCTCGCCCTCTCCATGGCGGCGCTAAAATGTCCGCCACAGCCGCTTCCAGCTATGCCACCGCTTTAGCCGACGTAGCCAAGTCAAACAACTCCCTCGACACCACCAGCTCCGACGTCGAGAAAGTCGAGAAAGTCTTCTCCGACACTCAAGTCCTCGACTTTTTCACTAACCCCACCGTCGATATCCTCAAGAAGCGTCAGGTTTTGGACGAAATCGTCAAATCATCGGAGCTTCAGCCTCACACTGCCAACTTCTTGAACATCCTGGTTGATGCCAAGAGGATTGACCTCATCAAAGAAATCGCCAAGGAGTTTGAGATGGTTTACAATAAGCTGACGGATACTGAGTTGGCCGTGGTGAGTTCGGTGGTGCCATTGGAGTCTCAGCATTTGGCTCAAATTGCTAAACAGGTGCAGAAGCTAACCGGTGCTAAGAATGTAAGGATTAAAACTAAGATTGACCCAAGTTTGGTAGCTGGGTTTACCATCAGGTATGGGAGTTCAGGGTCAAAATTGATTGATATGAGTGTTAAGAAACAATTGGAGGAGATTGCTGCTCAGCTTGAAGTGGGTGATATTCAACTTGCTGTATGAGCTTTGCATTCTTTTTGAAAATTCGGATTGGAACTTTTTTGTTCTTATTGTAATTGAAATTCATACTCTTAATGTCAAATGTATGAACTTTCTCTAAGCCTAAGATTGTCTGATCTAGGAGAACTCACAGTGATTTGAGGTTAAGTGGTGCTAAAGGTGAAAACTTTGAACTGTAAGTTGTGGAGAATTTTTCAATTGTCAGCCATGGATTTCTACTTGAAGGTACGTAAGCTAGAAATTTCTTGATCAAGACTGTGAAAAAGTATTTGAAACCTTTTTGCTTCACTTGTTCTTCTTCTATCTCTTTATAAAGACATAAGATTTTGAATCATTAACTGTGGTTATCCACCTAAACCAGAAAAGATAAATGTCTATAATCGCCGTGCTCTACTTGTTCTCATTAACAAATCCTCATTACAGTGTGATATAAATAAAGAAATTTGTATCAAATAATGTTGAAGAACCAGAACTCAGTCACCGTTGGAATGCAATGCATGTATGGTTAAAGAGTTAAACATGTGAAATTGAGTAATGGTGAAGAACCTGTTTAGTATTGTCATTACATAAAACGTAGCTCTTAATCTGGAAAGCAGTGCCAACAATATTGTTTTATGAGTTCTTTGAAATGGAATCTTAGATTCCGAGCAACTTTCAATGGAGTAAGGATGAGAGAAAACATTGTGAAATCACCATTGGTTAGGCATCCTCGACACAAATCATGACGTCGAGGATGTTTTACCATTTTTGGTCTAAAGAACCTTAGCTCGTAGCCACATGGTACCAAATATATTCAGAATCAAATCAAATCAAATTTTTAAACAAGAAGTAGAGTTATTTTAATATTGTTTACTTCATCTATAAGATTCAAATTCGAACTTTGTTTAAAGAGTTATCAAGCTACGTATCGCTCGACCTAATAGACATAAGTAAGGATGATTGAGTAAGCTAATGGGTAACCGTAATCATGTCATGGGTCTGGGTTGGGCTTCCTTTGGCCCATGAATCATTATGTGATGGTTCTAGTGAGTCCTGAACTAGAAGAAAAAGGAGAGGTCAATGCCATATTGGAATGGAGACCATTAGCTAGATAGATTCCAATTGATAAGGACATTAAAGAAGTTACTTAGAAGTCATTGAATGCTTGAATTGGACACATGATAAATGGAAATGGAGAGCCGGTGGTAACATGAAATCTTATGCATTAATGGAAATTTGATGGGAGAAGGAAGAGAAGCATGGAAGATGGTAACTAAGCCATAACACCAACCATGTGAGAGAGAGAAAGGCTTGTTTTAGTTAATGCACTTAGGAAAGCGTGGCCTGCATGCCTTGAGTGCCATTCATTGATTGCAGCATCTACCTTACCTAAACCCCATTAATAAGGGTATTCATCCACAGCACTATACATATAGTTTCGGAACAAGGAGGAAGAAGAAGAAAAAGAGAGAATAATGGAGAAGAGTAGTGAAAAGGGTAATGGTGTTGTTGCTACTGCTGCTACAACAAGGTCTCCAATGGCTTTAATGGGGCCGTCTTCAAGAAATGGAAATGAAGAAGAAGCGAACACTAGCATGAGAACTGCCGAGACCATGCTGCGGTTGGTGCCCATGGCACTAGGGGTTGCTGCACTCGTTGTAATGCTCAAGGACTCTCAGTCTAATGAGTTTGGCTCGGTTTCCTACTCGGATCTTGGAGCTTTCAGGTTCTTCTTTATATCTTTTTTCATCACTCTATAAAGATAAGCTAAGATACATAATCCCTTTACAAATTCATATCATTCTCCGGTAAGTAACTAGCTAACACCATCCACTGCACTTAGCACCACCAACAACTTGAGTCTTTCTAAACAGAAATAGGGGATTCTAAACTTTAACTCAAGTCTTTCTCCAGAGGGTTAAATAAAAACCCATTAGGTCAAACAAAGTCAATAAGTGGCCAAATATACTATCCAATTTAGGGTTAAGATTAGGTTGAACAAAATTCGACTCAAGTTAAAAAACATGAAATCTTTTTTATTCAATTTGATGTTAAAAAATTCGATTAGACTAATAACTGGCATCAAAGAATTAACCGGGGTTTCACCATTTTCAGGTATCTGGTGCATGCAAATGGAATTTGTGCAGGCTATTCCCTTCTTTCAGCTATTATAGCAGCCATGCCTCGTCCCTCCACTATGCCTAGAGCTTGGACTTTCTTCCTCCTCGATCAGGTCATCTAATTCAACTTCTTTCTGAATAATTAAACCAACCGTTTATCAACTAAAACATCATAATGAATGTTTTTATCTGGTTTTGATGTTCCTGCAGATGCTAACGTACATAATCCTGGCTGCGGCTTCCGTTTCAACGGAGGTGCTGTACTTGGCAAACAAAGGGGATTCGGCCATCACATGGAGTGCTGCTTGTGGATCATTTTCCGGTTTTTGTCACAAAGCCACAACATCTGTGATCATCACATTTGTCACGGTGCTTTGCTATGCGGCGCTGTCACTGGTCTCTTCCTATAGGCTTTTCACCAAGTTTGATGCACCGGTGAACTACACCAGCAAGACAATTGAAACTACCGTCTTCCATGGTTGATTTATAATGTTATTATTACTGATGACTTAGTTTCACGTTCTGCTTGTAATAAAAAAAATAGTGTGTTTATGCCATGGAATTGTTTGTTTTGGAAGATTATCAAAAAATGAAAAGCAGACTAATATTCAAGGTTTATACTTATCGGCAGCAAAAGAAGCACCATGTTTAAATTGTTCATCTATTCAACGGAAAATTCTAAAATAGGATTTTATAAGGTAAAATTTATAAATAGATATTAAACTATATCAAAATAATTATTTTAATCACCAAACTTTTAAAAGTTATATAATAGGATTTTAAATTTTATTACAACATGAAAGAGATGATGTGACCTGCTAAATTAACAGAAAATATCTCATTGACCCTTTAATTGTAACTAAAATTTCATTTTACTATTAATTTTAATTAAAATAATTTTTATTATGTTCCTGATAAGTGGTTTATTTAGTTACTATTTTATCTTTAATTTGCTCCTTGATTATTACTTTATATTGTTAATTTGGCCGCTTTAATTCATTTTCTGTACAAGACATCAGATTCTAGAAATCGCACTGAAAGGGCAAAGTGCTATATTTTTTTTTGGATTTACTTTTGTTCTTTGCTTTGGGGTTTTACCCTGAGAGACTATTTATATCTTCCTAAAACCCTAAAAATGATAAAAGATAATTCTAGAAAAATATTCAAATTAAATCCTTAAAATAAGAGATAATTCCTAATTCGAATTTCAAAAATGTGGATGAATCGTTCGTCCTTCTAAAAGTGCTTAACTAGACCTTCTGAAAGCTGCTAACTGGATGCCACCTCAAACACATCATACCCACTAATTCAGGCTTGACTCCAAAATTAAAAACAACAGCAGAACTTCGCCCTTTTAATGCAATATCCAGAATCTGATGTCCTGCACAAAAAATGAATTAAAACGACAAAATCAACAACATAAACTAATAATCAATGAACAAATTAAAGATAACATAGTAACTAAATAAATCACTTATCAAATTTCCCTTCACTTATTCAATGTTTGTCCTCAAGCATTCCTCAATTAATACATCAAAATTACAAGTTGTCATCTTAAATCTCACTTTATTCCTCAAACTTCTAAATGAATTAAGACCATAACAATTGTCGAAATTAAGGTACAATCAAGCAAAGACGCAACTAATAAGAATTTTAAGCAAAGCAATATATCTCAATTATTTTCCAACATCAGTGAAACATAACTCAATATCTCACAAAGATTCACTCATTTAGTATGTCATGTCAACCCATTAATAATATTGCATGATCGCTACTTATTTTTAAATAAAATATGAAGTCTAATGTTTATTTTATAACTTTTAAAAATTCAATGACAAATTAAATCATTTAAATAAATTTAATGACCATTTATGAATTTTACTATATTATTATATTAGTAATACATATCAGTCCACATCATTAGTGGTGCACACTCACTCTAGACTCTTCCTATTCATCTCATTATATTTTTCAAATAGTGAAAAATAGGTTTTTTTATAGTGAAAGCAACAAATCGTTCCATTTTGGTTATTAAATTAAATATTTTTCAATTAAAAACATTAATGTTAAGAAAAAAACTTTTTTTATCAGGAAAGTGGCAAATCTTTTCATTCCGATCTTAAGCTACCATTCTCTCTTTTCTTCTTCCTTACTTTTTGTTTCACATGTTGAAGTCTTCGACGCCAAATCAATCTCTTAACTAATTAAATATATTTATTTATTTATTTTTGATAAATTTGAGGTAAGTAAGTCTAAGTTTATTTTATAAGTTTTCAAAATCTAATGACAAATTAAATCATTTAAATAAATTTAATGACCATTTATGAATTTTATCATATTTTTATATTAGTAATACATATTAGTCCACATTATTAATGGTGCACAACAGTGTGTCATTCACTATAAACTCATCCTATTCAACTCATTACTTTTTGCAAATTTATATTTTTTTAATTTCTAATTAAATATATAGTGAAAAATATGTTTTTTTATATAGTGAAAGCAACAAATCGTTCCATTTTGATTATTAAATTAAATATTTTTTAATTAAAAAAATTATCGGGAAAGTGGGGCAAATCTTTCATTCCGATCTTAAGCTACCATCATCTCTTTTCTTCTTCCTTAATTTTTGTGAAGTCTTCGACGCCAAATCAATCTCTTAACTAATTAAATATATTTATTTATTTATTTTTGATAAATTTGAGGTAAGTAAACTCTCAACCTCTCGATATTAAACGCTCACACTCCTGACATCTATGATGTTCGAAATTCTTTTACTATGGAGGTCACTTCGTTTGTGCATATATTTATATATAAACAATATTTAATTAGTGTTAAATAGTCTTTTACATCAAATATATAATTATGGAGTATATAATTTACGTGAATAAAATATAAGATAAACAGATGAATTATTAAGATATTAATAATAAAAGATTATGCATGTAAAACTAAAAGGTCATGATCTCTACAAATACACACCGTCACCTGGTTCCATTGACGAACAAGAACAGTTAGGTAATCACATAGTAGTATAATTTGTATCCTAACCATTATTTTTCATATTAAAACCATGCTCAAGAGAGAAAGCACTACTTCATTGTATATTGAAGACAATGAAAACAACCCAAGGTCTCTTCAAGCAGGATTCATCCATCCTAAGCCGAAGAAAGATGGAATCGGAATTGAAAATTTTCTTAAAGGAAAGGTTATTCTTATCACTGGTTCAACTGGATTCCTCGCAAAAGGTACGTAATCTTCTTTCTTTCTTTAATATAATCTTAAAGAGTATAACATTTGATGTATTTGAAATGCAGTCCTTGTTGAGAAAATTCTGAGATCGATGCCGGATGTGAGTAAGATTTATCTTATGATCAGAGGAAAAGATATGGAAGATGCACGACAAAGATTGAGGAAGGAAGTATGTTCTTTATTCAACAATATTTTTATAGAGTTTTTCCATTTTGAGAAACATTTGTTTAATCTGGGTTTTTTCAATTAGATTGTGGATATAGAGCTTTTTAAGTGTGTAAAGCAAAAACATGGGAAACACTACGAAGCATTTATGTGTAGTAAATTAGTTCCTGTGGTTGGAGATGTTGGCCTTCCTACTCTTGGGATACAAGAAGATTTAGCTGTTGAAATTGCTAAAGATGTCCAAATCATCGTCAACATTGCAGGTGACGCAACATTTGATCAAAGGTTAGATCATAAAAAGGGCATGAAAGATTCGATACGATATAAATTTTGGTAATAACCAAGTAAAATGATTCTGCAGATATGATGTTGCTCTTCAAGTAAATGCAATGGGACCTTGCAATCTATTGAACTTTGCCAGCAAGTGCAAAAATATCGAGCTCTTCGTGCATACATCAACAAGTATGAAGAAAAGAAATATATATTTTTTTGTGCTTTTGACATCTAAAAGTGGAACGTTTTTCGTTATGGGATATTGCAGACTCTGTTAAAAGATATTCAAGAGAAGGAAGATTCATGGAGGAAAAGGAATGTTTTAGTCCGAGAGATAGCATGGGAAGACAAGTCTGTGTTCTGTCTGAAACAGCCGTGTTGGAGAATGAAATGAGGTTGGCTTCGGATTACAAAAAACTTCTCAAACCCAACGATATGTCCCCAAAAATGAAACAATTGGGGTTGATAAGGTGATGATGCCTGCCTTCTTTGATATAAAATAATTTGAAAAACAAATTATAGGTATCGAAAAAACAGGGCAAAAAAATATGGGTGGTAGAATAGCTATGGGTTTACAAAGGCTCTGGGAGAGATGTTGATTGACAGTATGAGAAGCAAAACATCAGTGCCCATAGTAATAGTAAGACCCAGTGGAATCTTAAGCACTTACAAGGAGCCTTTTCCTGGTTGGATTGAAGGAATCAAGTACATATAATTTAATTAACACTTACTGTATATTCATTATTACTGTTTATATTAACTATCTTTTACTATTCTTTCAAGGATGGCCGATCCCATAATTATATACTATGGTAAAGGGAAGCTAACTGGTTTTCCGCTAAATCCCAACAATTCCATTGACTTTGTAAGTGATTTCTTCTGTTTTCCTTTCTTCTTCTCCTCCTTGCTTATTGTTTTCTTAATGAAAGAGTTTGTTGAAGTAGATTCCAGCAGACATAGTTGTTAATACAATGTTGGGAATAACGGCTAAGCATGTTTCAATGGCCAAGAAAGCAGAGACGAGTTTCTACCACCTTTGTTCTTCTTCTTCAAACCCTATAGTTTTTGAGGATTTGTTTTACTTAATCTACCAACAGTTCAAATCCCATCCCTTCTTCGATTCCAATGGTCGACCAATCCGAATATCAGAAATGATATTCTTTAACTCACTGCAACATTTCTCAAATCATTTGGATGTGATGTGAAAAGCATAGACTGGAAGGATTACATTGTGAATGTTCATATTCCTGGTTTAAGGAGGCATGTCTTAAAAGAGAAGCCCTCATCTAAAATATAAATGTATATATACTTTTAAAAATATCTTAAATTATTCTGATTTCATCTTTATCTCTGTAAACACTGTTAATCAAATTCATATCATGCTTGTGGCATTCGGCTTAGCTTATTTGGTGAGAAATGGGATTGTGGCAACTTCCTTGAATAATTAGATTGCTAAATTTCTTCAAAGATAAAATCATTGTCATGCCCATTACATCGTCTTGATGAAAACTTCAAATCCATTCGTCTCATAAGTCAAAAAGTTTTGGAATGGAAAGACTAACAGTGTTTCCGCTAAATCCCAGCGACGATGAGGCTCTTCACCAGTGGCCTGTAGAGTGCAGGTAATGAAACACACCTTGTTCCTTGCCACTTTAAAACTTATTTAGTAGAGATTGATGTCGTTATTAAAAGTAATTTCGTCCGAACTGGTATTATCACTATTATGAACATTGTCTTTCAAGATTGATATAATAAGCAAAATTCATACACCCGAAATGAAAAGTAAAATCCATTGTTGTTCTTTTCAACAATTTTTTTTCCCGAGAAGAACAAAATAATCATCAAATGTGTGAGTCAATAATGGAGAGGGACTATCCCTTTTATAGGAGTAGTAGAGAAGTAAAGTTGTCAAATGACAACTACACACTCCAATCACTCGCTAAATGTGGGTAATCCACCCCTAAGATTAATCTCACTATTTGCATTACTTACAATACCTTACTAATACAAATAAATAAAGAATTTTGAATGAGAGAAAAGAGCGATATTGAAATTAGTCACTTAAGTATTAGTGAAATGAACAATTCTTATCTTAACAAGTAAACTAATTTGGAACTTGTTAAAATAAGAGTAAACTCATAACACACAATTAACTTCTTCACAAAGGGAGTTCTGGATATATCAATAAAATTAGTCAGTATACTTCGGGATGCTGGTAAGTGATCTAGAAAGATCACACAAAGATTTTCATAAAAGGCGGCTAATCATTCACACTTACATATATGATTTTATCAAATCTATCTCAATATAGACAACTGAAATTAGGGATATGAAATCATTAAAACTACGATGTTAGATAGGGAAGAACTTAAAACTTTATGTTAGAGATACGGACATATAATATTTTATGGGGGTCAAACTTATAAAATTTTATGAAGATGAAAATAAATTATAAAAAAATATTTAAAATTTAAAATAATTTAAAAATTCCATGAGCGATCACCGCTCGATTCATGATTGATGCCAAGTGTGTAAAGGGATGAAAGATATTTTCCATTTGAATTCCTAATATCATTTAGCCATTGAGATTAAAGAGAAGAAGATATGCATGAGTTGAGTTATCAATATGTTACGCGAAAATCTCTACTTCTCCATGTCCAGTAACTCCTCGGAGATCTTTGACGTTAATTGGTTCATATAATCTTTGTCAAAACTATAAAGCAGCAGCTGCCAAAATGGGAAGGAAGAGTTGGACTCCATGCACCATGCGTGTTCCAAGGAAATGTAGTGTAAGATGCATGCTATACCAACGTCGTGTCTTGCCCGCCGTGGAAACCTTTGGATGGAAAAGAATAGTAGCTAAAAGGTTAAAACTTGGTGATGCATGGGAAACCTTTGCACCCATATGAACGCCAATCCAATCTCTTAACTAATGAAATATATTTATATATTAATTATATTTAATTAATGTTAGAAAGTCTTTTACATAAAATATATATTTTATTTAAAATTAAATACATTGTTGAAAATTGGCACACCAAATTGCATCAATTGTCAACATTATGGGTGGCAATTTGGTGGCATTAATGGGGTGACAAAATTGGTCAAATTTGGCCACCAAATTGTTGAAAATTTTGGATGGTAAAACTATGCAATTAGTCATTGTAATTTAGGGTATTTACAAATTAGTCTTTAAAGCTTCAACTATAAATACCCTAGCTCATTTAGCTTCAAAACCATCCCAAAGCATTCTAGCTTTCTTCTAATACTAGAGAGATTTTAGAGAGTTTCTTGAGAGTTGTTTTCTCCTTTTTTATATAGAGAGAATTATCATTGTTTTCTCCTTGGTAGATTGAGAGAGGTTGTAATTCCTATTTTCTCATAGTGAAATTCTTCTACCGTTGCCCGTGGTTTTTACCCTATATTTTTAGGGGTTTTCCATGTAAATTTTGTGTCTCTGTTATCTTTATTTTTATTTTCTCAAATTATCAGTTGCGATTTTGCTTTATCCGATAGCCGTCTTCCGCAACAATTGGTATCAGAGCTAGATTAGAGTGTGTAATATCTGCTTATTGACTTTGTGGTTGCCACCAAAAGGTGGATCCTCCAACATAAGAAAGTAAGAAGTTATTACCCATTCTTTGAAGGTTTCAAAGAACTATTCACGATAGTGAAATAGTGGGAGCTATCCGTAAACGAAGCAATGGAAACAAAATTTGATATTGAAAAGTTCAATGTGAGAAATTTCTCATTGTGGAAATTGAAGATGAAGGCCATCCTGAGGAAAGACGGTTGTCTAGCAGCTATCAGCGAAAGGCTAGTAGATTTCACAGATGACAACAAATGGATCGAAATGGACGGGAATGCTATGGAAAACTTTCATCTAGCATTAGCAGATGAAGTATTGTCAAGCATCGAGGAGGAGAAGACAACTAAGGAGATATGGGACCATCTCACCAAATTGTACGAGGCCACATCGCTGCACAATAAAATTTTCCTTAAGAGAAAATTGTACACTCTCCGTATGCTAGAATCTACTTAAGTGACGGAGCACTTAAATACACTGAATACTTTATTTTCTCAGCTTACATCCTTAAGTTGTAAAATAGGAGAACAAGAACGTGCTGAACTTCTACTTCAAAGTCAACCGGATTCGTATGATCAACTCATCATCAACTTGACAAACAATATTGTCACTAGTCTAGTCTTTGATGATGTTGCAGCTGATGTTCTACAAGAAGAAAATCGGCGCAAGAACAAGGAAGACAGAAAAGTAAATATGCAATAAGCAGAAGCGTTGACAACGATGACAACGATGAGAGGGAGATCAACAGAACGTGGCCAAAGCAGCAGTCACAAACATGGTAGATCGAAGTCGAGGAGCAAGAAGAATTTAAAGTGTTACAACTGTAGAAAGAAGGGTCATTTGAAGAAGGATTGTTGGAGTCTAAATAAAAACTTCAATCCACAAGGCAATACCGCAAACACTTCAGATGATGGAGATGCTCTATGATGTGAAGCGTCAACCACCGTGGAAGGAAGAAAACGATTTGCAGATATATGACTCATTGATTCGGGAGTAACATATCACATGACCTCAAGAAGAGAATGGTTCCATCATTATGAACCTGTCTCAGGAGGATCTATTTATAGTTGCAATGATCATGCCTTAGAGATCGTTGGCGTGGGAACCATCAAATTGAAGATGTATGACGGAACAATTAAAGTTGTTCGAGATGTGCGGCACGTGAAAGGCCTGAAGAAAAATTTATTATCCTACGGATTGTTAGATAATAATGCAAGCAAGATTGAAACACCATAAGGAATCATGAAAGTGTTCCGTGGAGCGCTTGTGGTACTGAAAGGCGAAAAAATAGCTGCAAACTTGTACATACTGAAGGGAGAGACTTTGGTAGAAGCAAAAGCCTCTGTTGCCTCATGTAGTTCAGATTCGGCAATGCTATGGCATCAGAAACTTGGACACATGTCAGAACAAGGAATGAAAGTCCTTGTGGAGCAAAAGCTACTTCCAGGCTTAACAAAGGTATCACTTCCTTTGTGTGAGCATTGCATAACAAGTAAGCAGCACCGGTTGAAATTCAACACATCAAATTCTAGAGGAAAAAGTGTTCTAGAATTGGTTCACTCTGACGTATGGCAAGCACCAGTAACGTCCTTAGGTGGAGAAAAATACTTTGTCTCATTTATTGATGACTACTCCAGGAGATGTTGGGTGCACCCTATTAAGAAGAAGTCAGACGTGTTTTTAACTTTCAAAAACTTCAAAGCGCGGGTGGAACTTGATTCTGGAAATAAGATCAAGTGTTTCAGAACAGATAATGGAGGAGAATACACAAGCGAAGAATTTGATGACTTTTGCAAGAAAGAAGGCATCAAAAGACAGTTCACAGTGGCGAACACTCCTCAACAAAATGGAGTGGCAGAGCGGATGAACAGAACCTTGTTAGAAAGAACAAGAGCAATGTTGAGGGACGCAGGCCTAGAAAAAATCATTCTGGGCAGAAGCAGTCATACCGCCTGTTTTGGTGAATCGAGCTTCATCAACTGCAATAGAGCTGAAGACACAAATGGAGATGTGGACTGGTAAACCAGTTGATTATTCAAACCTCCATGTATTTGGAAGTATTGTGTACGTGATGTACAACGCCCAATAAATTTCAAAGCTGGATCCAAAATCCAGGAAATGCAAATTCTTGGGGTATGCTGATGGAGTATAGGGGTATCGCTTGTGGGATCCCACTGCCCGTAAAGTGATCATTAGCAGGGATGTTATCTTTGTAGAAGATAAACTACAAAGAAAAGAAGACGATGATAGTGCTGAAAAGTCAGAGACTACTCAGATACATGTGGAAAAAGAGTTTTGAAGAAGCAGATTCTTCTGAAGCAGAACCAGCACATGATGAACAAGAACCAGAGAGTTCTGAAGCTCCAACAACTCGTCAATCAGATCGTGTGAGAAGATGTCCCAATTGGCACTCAGATTATGTTATAGAAGGTAATATTGCATACTGCCTTTTAACAGAGGACGATGCGCCATCAACATACCAGGAGGCAATAAACAGCTCAGATGCTTCACTATGGATGATGGAGATGCAAGAAGAAATCGAAGCCCTTCATAAAATAATACATGGGACCTTGTGCCACTACCACAAGGAAGGAAGCCAATTGGTAACAAATGGGTTTTCAAAATCAAGCGAAATGGTGACGATCAAGTGGATAGGTATCGTGCAAGACTGGTGGTAAAAGGATATGCTCAGAAAGAAGGTATTGATTTCAATGAAATTTTTTCTCCTGTGGTTCGACTAACAACAGTTCGAGTAGTCTTGGCAATGTGTGCTACATTGAATTTATATTTGGAATAGCTAGATGTTAAAACAGTTTTTCTTCATGGAAATCTTGAAGAAGAGATTTATATGCTCCAGCCTGAAGGTTTTGAAGAAGACGAAAAGAATAACTTGGTTTGCAGGTTGAACAAATCTCTGTACGGTCTAAAGTAGGCGCCGAGGTGTTGGTATAAGAGATTTGATTCCTTCATTATGTGCCTTGGATACAACAGACTTAATGCAGACCCTTGTGCTTATTTCAAGAGGTCTGGTGATAACGATTTTGTTATATTGCTGTTGTATGTGGATGGCATATTGGTTGCAGGACCCAACAAAGATCATATTGAAGAATTGAAGGCACAACTGGCTAGGGAATTTGAAATGAAGGACTTGGGATCAGCAAACAAGATCATAGAGATGCAAATTCACCGAGACAGAAGTAATAGGAAGATTTGGCTTTCACAAAAGAATTACTTGAAGAAAATCTTGTCACGATTTAGCATGCAAGATTGTAAGCCAATTTCTACCCCTCTTCCTATTAACTTCAAATTATCCTCCAGTATGAGTCCTAGCAGTGAAGAAGAGAGGATGGAGATGTCTCGAGTACCGTATGCATCAGCAGTGGGAAGTTTAATGTTCGCTATGATATGCACAAGACCAGACATTGCACAAGCAGTGGGAGTGGTTAGTAGGTACATGGCGAATCCAGGCAAAGAGCATTAGAATATTGTAAAGAGGATCCTCAGATACATCAAAGGGACCTCAAATGTTGCATTATGTTACGGATGATCAAACTTACTAATCAATGGGTATGTAGATTCTGACTATGCAGGGGATTTGGATAAAAGCAAATCTACTACAGGATATGTGTTCAAAGTTGCTGGTGAAGCTGTAAGCTGGGTTTCAAAATTGCAGTCAGTTGTGGCTACGTCCACAACAGAGGCATAATATGTAGCAGCTACACAAGCCAGTAAAGAAGCAATTTGGTTGAAGATGCTATTGGATGAGCTTGGGCACAATCAAGAGTATGTCTCTCTATTTTGTGACAGTCAAAGCGCCTTGCATCTAGTAAGGAATCCATCATTTCATTCAAGAACTAAGCACATACGAGTTCAGTACCATTTCATTCGTGAAAAGGTGGAAAAATGAACGGTAGATATGCAGAAGATCCATACCAAAGACAACATAGCAGATTTCATGACGAAGGCAATCAATGCTGATAAATTTACCTGGTGTCGATCCTCCTGTGGCCTGTCAGAAACGTAAGCAACATGAAAGGTACAAGGTAGAAAGAATGGTGTGAAGATATGATTGTTCCAATCAAATCTTCAAGTGGGAGATTGTTGAAAATTGGCACACCAAATTGCATCAATTGTCAACATTATGGGTGACAATTTGGTGGCATTAATGGGGTGGCAAAATTGGTCAAATTTGGCCACCAAATTGTTGAAAATTTTGGATGGTAAAACTATGCAATTAGTCATTGTGATTTAGGGTATTTACAAATTAGTCCTTAAAGCTTCAACTATAAATACCCTAGCTCATTTAGCTTCAAAATCATCCCAAAGCATTCTAGCTTTCTTCTAATACTAGAGAGATTTTAGAGAGTTTCTTGAGAGTTGTTTTCTCCTTTTTTATATAGAGAGAATTATCATTGTTTTCTCCTTGGTAGATCGAGAGAGGTTGTAATTCCTATTTTCTCATAGTGAAATTCTTCTACCGTTGCCCGTGGTTTTTACCCTATATTTTTAGGGGTTTTCCACGTAAATTTTGTGTCTCTTTTATCTTCATTTTTATTTTCTCAAATTATCAGTTGCGATTTTGCTCTATCTGATAGCCGTCTTCCGCAACATAATCAACGTGAATAAAATATAAAATAGTCACTTGGTTCCATTGGCAAATCAAGAACAAATAGGTAAGCACATGGTATTATAATTTGTATTCATACCATTATTTTCATATTAAAATCATGCTCAAGAGCGAAAGCACTACTTCATTGTCTATTGAAGACAATGAAAACAACCCAAGGTCTCTTCAAGCTGGATTCGAGCGGAAGAAAGATGGAATTGGAATTGAAAATTTTCTTAAAAGAAAGGGTTATTCTTACCACTGATGCAGCTGGATTCCTCGCAAAATGTATATAATAATCTTTGTTTCTTTAACATAATCTAAGAGATTTGCTAGAGTTATAACATTTGATGTATTTGAAATGCAGTCCTTGTTGAGAAAATTCTAAGATCAATGCCGGATGTGATCAGTAAGATTTATCTCATCATCAGAGGAAAAGATATGGAAGATGCGCGACAAAGATTGAGGAAGTATGTTCTTTATTCAACAATAGCTGTATAGAGCCTTTCCATTTTGATAATCACTCGTTTAATCTGGGGGTTTTCAATTAGATATGGAAGATGAAATTTGGATGTGATGTGAAAAGAATAGACTGGAAGGATTACATTGCAAATGTTTATATTCTTGGTTTAAGGAGGTATATCTTGAAAGAGAAAATCTGTCTAAAATATAACCCCAGATCCACCTGATCTCTGTTACATCTATCTTATGACACACTTTATATGATATAAGTATTAATTAATTAAATCGTTTCTCAAATCCATATCATTAAGGATAAATAAATTATATCCTAAATCATTACAAGTATTCAATAAATTCTTTAAAAAATAAGTTGAGGGTAAGATAATACGAAATCTTGAAATAATTTAGTTAAAACAATATGAGAGCTCCATTTTTAACGCTATCGTCTAAGATGGCAATGGCATCAAGGAAATAACATTATATTTGTTTAAAATTTTTAATTATTTGATATTGAACGTTCACATCATTGCATGTGTGGTGCTCGATCTCAAAACTTTAAAAATAACAGTAATTTTGTAATCATTCAAATCGCTTAATTCTCGCAAATAATTTAATTTGAATAAACGCAAGAAACGAAAATTAGTCTCCCAGGGTGCATGTGTTGACTGTTGACCCCATCTAGATTTTATGTGCTGATGGAGATCGAATTAAAGAAAAGACGTGCACGAATAGATTGTTAAATGGATGAGTGGTTGTTTATCCCTCGACGCTTTAGAAAAATTGTTTCAGTCTTTAGATTTTTTAGCCCAACTTTTATTTTATTTTATTTTTGTTAAATTTAATCAATCAACTAAAAAAGTAACATATATTTTTTAATATTTTTATACTTAATTTACAATTTTTCATATTTTCTACTGTTATAATTGTCTACAATTTATTTTCATTTTTTTTAAATTTTTAAATAAAATATTTAAGGGTAGATGAAAAATATTTAAGGACTAAAATGATATTCTGTAAAAAAGCTTGAGGGTTTAAAATGTGATTAAACCTATGTAATATATAAATAATAAACATTCTAATGAATTATTAAAGAGAAAAAAATTAGGGTAAAGTTTGCAAATGATCCCTTAACTATAGGGTACTATTTTATTGAGTCACTCGATTATTAAAAGTTATACAATAGTTATCTAACTATAGGGAATTTCTTTATTGAATCCCTTGACTATTAAAACTTACAAAATAGTCACCCGACTATTCATTATATTCCAAACTCGTCATTTTTCGTTAAAAAATTAACTGTACTCTTAGCTGAACATTAACATGCTGAGTGAGATATGATAAAATATGATCTCATAATCTCAAACTACTATCATATCTCAATCAACATATTAACGTCCAACTACAAAAAATGACGAGTTTAAACATAATGATTAGTTGGGTAATCATTTTATAACTTTTAATAGTTGAGGGACTCGACAAAGTAACATTTTATAGTCGGGTGACTATTTTGTAACTTTTAATAGTCGAGAGACTCAACAAAATAATTTTTTATAATATAGAAACTATTTTATAACTTTTAATAATCGATAAACTTATAACGATAATAACCTATAATTGAGCGATCATTTGTGTCAAAAAAAAAAAATATTGAGGTAACGTGCCTGAACTTTGAAAACATTAAAGAGCTCCGGAATCCAACAGGAAGAAGCTAGAGGACCGACTCCCTCACCTAATTCAATCCTTTTGCTGCTCAACATTATTGAATTTTTATCGCCATGTCTCTCCCTGAAAATTCTCTGCAAATGAACGACAAGGAAGAATTCCTCAAGGAATTCGTTGACTATTACGGATACCCAAACGCCTCTAAATCCATCGACGAAATTCGTGCCTCCGAGTTCAAGCGATTAGATGGTAGCTCTTTTCTTCTTTGATTCTTTTTTATATTCGTTTTATAGGATCCAAGTAAGAAATATTTTAACTTTTCGAAGATAGAAATGGAATTTCGAGTTTTTGTTTGATGCTTTTGGGTTGGGTACTTTGATTAGCTATTTTGAGCTTTGGGTATTGTAGATACTGTGTATTTGGACCATGCTGGAGCAACCCTTTACTCCGAGTTGCAGATGGAAGCAATCTTCAAAGATCTTACGACTAGTGTTTATGGAAATCCTCGTATCCTCTTAACTTGAAAACATTGTTTTTTTCTCTGAATTTGATCAAATTCCAACTGTTGCTATGCTTTATTCATTGGATTATATATGTTTCATGTTGACTAATATCTTCCATACTGCAGTTGTTTGGTTTCCATCTAAAGATGTAATATTTTTTTGGAAAGAGAAGCTAGAAATTAATTCTGTTATTCTGTTCTGGGAAGTATTCTCTTACCCATGATTCGTGAATAATAGTCCTTTTGAAATTTCCCGTACTGTATTTGTTTGTTTTGGATAATTGATGGGTTTTTTTTTTTGGCTGAAAAGGTAAAGGTACTACTGTTGTTTAAGATTTGGTCATAATTGGATTGTCTTACCCGTTCTTGGAAATAATAGGTTTCATATAGAACCATAGCTTATGTTCTTCTTGACTAATTTTGTAAGATAGCCAAAGCGATTCAAGTTCAGCCACCAGTGACATTGTAAGGGAAGCACGCCGACAGGTACCATGAATGTCACTTCACTCTGTTTTCTGTTGCAGTCCTTAGTTCTTTGCCAAGCTTTGTTTTAAAGGCCAAGCATTGTTTTAAAGGTTTTACATTTTGTATTGTCTATGAAGAAATAAATGATTACTTTATATATATTGGTAATCGTGCTCTAATTTTATGTGTGCCTGTAAATAAACTATCTTGCTGTGTCTGTGGTATCAAAATCATTGTCTTCTTTTGTTTATTTTTCTTCCTAAATAGGTCCTTGATTACTGCAATGCTTCTCAAAAGGATTATAAATGTATATTCACTTCTGGGGCAACTGCTGCATTGAAGCTTATAGGGGAGAACTTTCCCTGGAGCTGCAACAGCACCTTTATGTACACAATGGAAAATCATAATAGTGTACTTGGTCTTAGAGAGTATCCTGCCAGTTATACTTTTGGGTTTGCTATTATAAATTGAGTCTGGTGCACTCATGTTATGATTTTTCTTTTTCTAAATTCATCTAATATTTCCGGTGATATTAATAGTATATTGTGTTTTTGTTTGACTATATGACTGATCAGGATCGCATTTATGTTCTTTCCCTTGGTATTATTGAATCTATAACTTTGTCCTTAATAATTTATTAGATATGCTCTCAGTAAAGGAGCTGCAGCGTTTGCTGTAGATGTAAATGAGACTGTGGAGCAGGATGGATCACCTCAAAACTCTTCGACTTCAGTTCAGGTATCACAGCATTCAGTGCAGAGAAGAAATGAACGTAAAGTTTTGGAAGGGGTGATTACAGGTAACATTTTGATAAATATGTTAACTGAAAACTACATATACCTGTAAGAGAAATGATTCGGGATGAAATAACTATTTTTTGTACAATTAGCTGAAAGAAGACCTTATATAAAAGTTTATGGCTAGGGATCTTGATAAAGACATAAATATTGTTTTTAAAAAGAATTTCGGTCTTTTTTCTTTTCAGATTTTTGCTCAACCAAAAGATTTTTTAATAAACAGCAAATACAAAACATACAAGGTTTTCCTTGTTGGATGCATGACTAAAGAAAATGATATTGTTGCTTTCAAAATAATTATAATAATTCGTTTTCTTCTTGAAATATTAATGTAAGGAGGAGGAAAGCATATGGTGTCCTTTTCCTTGCCACCTTTTAGCTTCGTATCATTTTTTATTATTGCAGGTGATGCTTACAATTTGTTTGCCTTCCCCTCTGAGTGCAATTTCTCTGGAATGAGATTTAGCCTCGATTTGGTGGATATTGTTAAGCAAAATGCAGAAAATCTTTTGGAAGGCTCGCCATATTCAAAGTATGTAGTTTCCTTGAAATCATTATTTTTAAATGTACCCGTGTTTCTTTGATGTCTCTGTTTTAAATGTGCGTTTTTTATGCAACTTTTTAGACATTAGTTTTTAAGCATTGCTTCTTTACATTTCCATGGCATAGATTTGGTAATCATCACTTTGTATAATCAGGGGACGTTGGATGGTCTTAATTGATGCTGCAAAGGGCTGTGCAACACAGCCTCCAGATTTGTCACTGTATCCTGCAGATTTTGTTGTCATCTCATTTTATAAGGTAAATGGATGAGACCATTCAGGACTTTTTAGTGAGTATTAACTCTTTGTTTATCCTTAAATGGTAGAAATCAGAAGAAACTAATCTAACAACATAATGCTGTTTTGCAATTGCATTGTCATTTTGAAGTTGTTTGGCTATCCAACTGGACTTGGTGCTCTCATAATTCGAAATGGTAAGTGGCTGAGTCTGTAGATTACTGGTTACTGAAGTTATACCCAGCTGGAGTAAGGAGTTTTTTTTTTTTAACACAATAGTAAGATAGATCCGTCAGATATTTTGGCTATGTGCCTGTGCCTAATTGGTTTGTTGTAATGAAGAAAGGAATATGTTTTCCATTAAGCTTCATGATTTACACTTCTAATTCTTTGATTGTAAGCATGGACTTTCTTTCTTTCTGTTTTTTTTAAAGCATGAGTCATTGAGATTACTATGCATTTCAGGAAATAGAAAAGTTTCATGAATTGTGAAAGAAACAGATATGATGAATTTTCCATTTTCATTTCTCAATGTGTTTTGGCATTCATTGATTTATTGATTTATATTTCCCTGTCTTTAGATAGCCTTTAGAAAAATCCCGATTAAGTAAATCAAAGTTTAAGAACAGGAATCTTTTTTTTAATATGGTTTTCTAATATCCATTTTTCTTTTCTTTTTCTTTCAGATGCTGCTAAGTTATTGAAGAAGACCTATTTCAGTGGAGGTCTGTCCCTAGAAATCTTTTTGATGGTTACATATACAGAAATTGTTTTGTTAGTTAACTATAAGTGTTACAGGCACCGTTGCTGCTTCGATTGCTGACATTGACTTTGTCAGAAGACGGGAAGGTGTTGAGGAGCATTTCGAGGATGGCACCATTTCATTCCTTAGCATAGCATCTATTCGTCATGGATTTAAGATATTGAATACCCTCACTACATCTGCAATGTGCCGGTATGCAAATTTTTATTTCTATAACACTGCAAAGTTCAAAGATTTTATTAGGGTTACCGATTTTGTTTTCTATTATATATCTTACATCGTTGTGAATGTTCATATGATAGCATGTTTTCCTCAATTATTTTACTTTGTTCATGTGTATTCGGTTTCTGTTTCCCATGCTTGGTTATCTATTTTACATCCTTTGTTTCTTTTTGGCCAATAATGGTCATTTTTAACTCCTATTTACATATTGCTGCCTACCCTTTTCTAACTCCGTTCTCTTCTAGGCATACTATGTCACTTACCATGTTTTGAAAAAGAAGCTCTTAGATTTGCGACATGAAATGGAGCAAGTGTCTGCACTCTTTATGGCAATTGTGCTCTGAAGGTTAGTTACATAACTTAAAGGCAGTAGATGTCCCCAAATAAGCATTAATTATGACATATTATTACTGCTTCAGATGTACTTGAAATGGAAAAAAAGACGGGAATCTTCTCATGTTGCTTTTTTTCCTCTTTAAAATCTGTATCATGTAAAGCATTTCAAGATTTCAGGTTGAATAAGGCATATTACTTTCTGGGTGGGATTCCAAGAAGTTTTTAGCTTATATTTTCTTAGTCTGGTCTATTTGGATGTTTGAAGTTTTACACTATAAGTTGCTTTGATTGTGCTTTCCATTCTTTCCATTTTTTTTTAATTATTAACCTTCTTTTAAATGTTTTGCAACTCTTCTCATAGGTTTCTATGCATGAATCTGGCTCCATTGTCTCATTTAACATGAAAAGACCAGATGGCTCTTGGTTTGGATATCGGGAGGTGGAAAAATTGGCATCCTTATCTGGGATTGAGTTAAGGGTAAACTCTGAGAAAATGTCTAGAGCAAGCACAACTTTATAAACAAATAGTGATTTGTGTTATGGTTTAGTGATTGCTTGCTAAGTGCCTTTTTTTCATGTTTTCTTAAATATGTTGTTTATAACCTCAAAATGCTTTGTTATAATAGGAGGCAATTTTCTAGCTTTCTGCTACTGTGTCAATTTATTTGAGGTTTGCTTATACAATTTTCTAGGAAAACCGGTGTTATTGATCTTGATTCAGATTAAAGCAATAATTGACTGCACTTGTGTTACTAGCTTTGTGATGGTAATTCTTTTGTCCTTCCGTTGCTGTTTTGTTGTAGACGGGATGCTTTTGCAATCCTGGTGCCTGTGCAAAATATCTTGGCTTGTCTCACTCAGATCTTCTTTCTAACTTAGAGGTATGCCTTTCTTTTGCTTGGTTGATAATCTTTTTAATATATTTTAGTGGTTGAGTTATATGGATGTGGTTGATTTACGGGAAAGAAATACAATAACTTTTGCTTTGAGTTCAGGCTGGGCATGTTTGCTGGGATGACAATGATGTAATAAATGGCAAACCAACTGGAGCAGTTAGAGTATCTTTTGGTTACATGTCAACTTATGAAGATGCTAAGGTAGGGTTTTTTTTTTGTTACCTTTTGAATTCTGCCCTTTATTTTTATTCTAAAAATAATAGGTGATCTTTTTTTATTCTTTTTATTATATCCATGCATCAGCTGTCAAGTGAAATGGAACATAGACGGTTCCAACATAAAGGATACTGATCTATTAGAACTTCTGTCGGGACTGTTGATTTCCATAGATAATAAAATGTTTTTTTTTATAGGAATTGAGGCCTCATTAAAAAACCCCTTCATGATTTAAGGAACTCATATTGAATTCCTAAATCGGAGGAAGGAGGAAAAGAGTGCCTTAAACTTTATTAATAAAGATACATAAGATACAATAATAAGATAAAACCCTTACAAACAACCTAAAAACCCAAAATAAAATATCCCAACAACAAAGAAAAATTAACCAATACCAGACTTAGCCAACCCATCAGCCTCAATATTGGCTGTCCTAGCCACCCATCTAATAACTCCCTCTACTTCTTTGAGTTTAACAGCTACCCCACTAACAATGGAGGCATAGACAACAGGACAACAAGATCCATCCTTAATCCAATCCACTACCATTTTACAATCTGATTCTATAATCAATCGACCCTTAATACCTCCTCTCACTGAGTGAAAGAAATTTAAACCCTCCTTAACAGCCTTTAACTCCATCAGAATAGGTGGACCCAGACCAGAAGGCATCTTAAAAGAACCTAAAAGTAGACCTTCTTCATCTCTTAGGATAACATGTTGAGCATATTTGGTGCTTGTTTCTGTCATTCTTTCTGTTGGATGGTATTTAGTGACTGTTACTTTTTCCTCCGTACAGAAATTTATTGATTTTATAAGAAGTTCCTTTGTATCCATGCCAAGTGAGTTCGGGAAAGGGTACCTGCTCAGATCAAAGTCAATTCCATATCCAATTGAAGGTTATTCAGTGTTTTGGTTCATTTTTATTGCCAGGGAAATGAAAACTGTTTGTTAGATTTTCAAGTTATCCTTTGCTTGATTGACAAATCATTTTTTCTGTAAAGTAATTCTATTAGTACTATGGTGTCATTTAGACTGTCAAAGACCACAGGAATTTGAATGGCACATGGTGTCATATAGTACAATTTTATATGGATTCTGATTTTCTATGTAGATTAATCACTTTATTTTCTTATTTGGTACCTTGAATACATGTACTTTTTTAATCTGCCATTATACAGATACCACTATACTTCATTAAGTTTTGCATGGTGCAGCACTTCCTTTTCTTTTAAGAGGAGGGGCCTTCTATATCTATTCGTAATTTTTTGTATGAAAGTTGCAAATGGCATCAAATTGTCTTCTGGTACTGGCTTTTTTATGTTTGTGGTATAACATATTGTTGTTTCTGAATGCAGGCCTTGAAGATCGACTATCAAGCTCTGGTTGTTGCCTTAAGTCCATAAACATCTACCCAATAAAATCATGCGCAGGTTTCAGTGTGAAAAATTGGCATCTCAGCAATACTGGTAACCTGTTGTTATCTTTATGGTTGGGACATTGGCTTCTTTAGTCGTTTATTGTTAAACCAACATTATATTTTTATTTTTGCTCCATCCATATAGCAAAAGGTCAAACTGAAATTTTTATAACCAAGTTGATGGTTTTTTATGTTTATATGTTATAGTTTCTCTTTTATAAAATGTTATTTCCCATGGTGAGAACACTATTTTATACTGGCCAAAACATATGATAAACACTGCCTCCTTATGATCATGTACCATCATAGTGTTTACACAAATTTCTACCTATGGTAGTATTTTTAAATCAGTTGAGCCCTACTCATTTGTAGTGGCAATAAATTATGAAGGAATTAAATGTTGCTGAAGCAAATGGATAATGATACCTTAACTAAATTGAAACTATCACCATTGTTTGAGGTCTTACATCTCCAAACTTGTGTATGCTCTGAATGAAAATGAACAATGCTTTTCTGTTATGAATTCTTTTTAATCTCTCATTTTTCCTTTTGTGAATGCTCGAATGGAAGATCTTTGCTTGCCAATTTCTTTCCCTGTCTCGTATGTAGAAGTTAAAGATCTGTTCACTATTACCTGTCAATGCAGGTTTGCAATACGATCGAGAATGGCTTCTTAAAAGCTTGAGTGGCGAAATTCTTACACAAAAGAAGGTTGCCTGTACCTCTTAGTGCTGTTGTTTTTTGATTTATGTTTTTTATCCTAATTATTGGTTGATATTTTACATTTTATGCAATGAAAAATATGGTGACGTACTCGGAGGATATTATTCTTTGATAGTTTGAATACTTGGAAATTCTATTTGTTATTTCTTTGATAAGATTGATGAAAAATATTGAATATCCTCTGCTTGAGCAGCTTAGTACGAGTCGTTTGAAAGAATGTGTCTTCCAACAGCTTTAGCATGGACCTATGTTAACATGAAAGTATTCCTTGCATTAAGGTTATTCCTTAGAGATATATATGCCCTTAACCAATACAAAATAGCTATAGAGATTAGAATCGATGTGTCTGAAAGAAAATGGGATAAAGGCTTCCATTAGGAGGAAACATTAGGAACTAGGAAGGATCTGTTTCTGAAATTTGTACGCACCAGAACAATGTTATTAAGTAATCCGACAGACTGAAATGGAGGAAAGAAAAAGAAAAACTCGTTTATTTGACAATCTCTTCGGTCCAGTTTTCTTGTCACTGCTTTCTTACTCCTTTCTTTAATGACACATGGATACTCTATATTATGATTGCTTCGTTTGATTGACCGGGAATGCGGTGATGAATGAGATTCAATACTATGATAATATGATGACCGTGAACAACTAACTTATACATAATAATCCCGGTACCAGAATAATGTTACTTGAACACGGGCATGAGTGTTGGATACTAGTGTTTTCTGAAACAGGCATGTTTATTTTTCCCTCCAAGTTTTCTATGTATTAGAGGGTTTTTGAAAGGTAAACCCACGTTCGGAAATGTGTCAGACACGTGTACTTCTATAAAAATGAAAAGTCGGAACAAAATAGTCTAGAGCCATGTGAAATTGTGTCTGGTTGGTATATAAATATACCCTATAATATATGTAATATAAAATTTGTTGCAATTAATATATTTATCTGGTGAATTAATGAATGTTAGATTGTTCAGAAGTTTTCTTTCGGGAAAAAATTTTAATGCATGCGAGTATCTATTTTCGGACAGGAAATTGTTTTTCCAATGGGATTTTTTTGGAGAAATTCATTTTTATCCTGTTTTGTTTTGTAGGTTCCTGAGATGTCCCTCATTAATACCTTCATTAACCTCAAGCAGCAGATATTGTCTGTAGATTCACCCCATTGCAAAAGGAAATTGCAGATCAAACTAGACCCTGATTCATATCTTTTTAGGAAAGAAGAGTTTTATTTGAATAATCAGAGGTGCGATATGATCATAAGAGTCTTCGTTTCTCTTATTATTATTTTTAAGTCGCGTTCTTAACATTGTTGGAGTTTGATTTGCATTTAATTTCAAGCTCCAAAAGTTCTTTGAGTTAAAATTTTCCTATTAAAGTACTTGTTTCCTGATTATCAGATATGAAGTCCTATGTTACGAGAACGAAATCAATCAATGGTTTAGTAATGCTGTTGGTCAACCTTGCACTTTAGTGCGATGTTACCAGTCCGAGTACTGCTTCTCTTTGAACAACAACAGAAGTGTGGGTATGTGCAGAGATGTGGATAGCAGGGTGAATTTTACGAATGAAGCTCAGTTCTTATTGATTTCCGAGGAAAGTGTATCCGACCTCAATAATAGACTATCCTCGAGTATGATTTTCAGTGAACTCTTTTATTATCAAGCTAGAAGCTGAAATTGGCATTTCAGTTTAGATTCTTCATGGTTTTAGTGAATTTTCTAATTTTGTGGTCCCAGATACTCAAAAACTCTCTGGTAATGGCACACCTTACGTCAACCCGATGAGATTTCGGCCCAACCTTGTCATATCCGGAGGTGAACCATATGCTGAAGATGGATGGAGGAGTCTCAGAATTGGAAACACATATTTTACTGTTGAGTTCTTCACCTTTACCTGCTTTCCTATATCATCCGGAGTGCAAATATACTACTCCAGATGGCATTTTGTGTTTTCCGTTTTCAAAAATCCAATAAATATATGGTATACATGTCCCGTGTTTCTTAATAACTATTTCTTCCAGTCATTAGGTGGCTGCAACCGTTGCCAGATGATTAATTTTTATCAGCAAACAGGGCAAGTGAAGAAGACAAATGAACCTTTGGCAACTCTAGCATCATACAGGAGAGTCAGGGTTAGCTTCCCTAATCTAAAATCGATAATTGTTGCTTTTTTTTCTGTTCTTCAACTGCAATGCGAGTGATATTAAGTTCTTCAATGGATCCAGGGGAAGATTTTGTTCGGGGTATTGCTGAGGTATGATCCTGGTAGTAAAGCTGAGTTGGATACAAATTCATGGCTCAAGGTAGGAGATGGAGTTTATCCAAATTCAGAATAGAAAGGAGATACAACAAAACAACAAAAGAACATAATAGAAGCATGTATAGGGTATACTGCATACTCCGAACACGACGATGTACGCATACTACATAACATAAACACGGGTCGGACGGCACGAAAATGATTTTGTTATCGCATTCGTAGCTGTGCGATAAATGTCAAACAATGGATGACTTCCAGATGTCTTGTAATGATGAAATAAATTTTTTTTTTCTTTTTTCTCCAGTTGATGCAAGTTTTCTGTGTGTATTGCTTTGAACTGTGTTACTTTCAATGCTATCAGTATAAGAGAATAATTCATATATGTATACACGTCCATGACTCATGACTTTGACTTGACTTTTCTCTTCTTCCCTTTTTATTGTTGGGATAAATTAATTTTTAGTCTCTGGAGTTTATGACTTTTCTCAATTTAGTCCTTAAGCTTTATTTGTTCATATTAGTCGTTTAGACATTTGATCGTTTTGATGACGTGATGTGTTAAGATTATTAAAAGTTAATTTTAACCCTTTTAACATATTACATCATATGAGTTCATGCATGACTCAAAACTGACTTTTTATCTTATTTCCTTTTATTGTAATTTCTTCATGCAATTTTGACTTTTTATATATGATTAAATTAAATAATAAAATCTCTTTTTCTTCAAACCCTAAATTACAAGTAGGCTCAAGTTTGGATGATATTGCTAGTGATTTCATCAGCATGCATTAACCTTACTATTTTCTAAGCACATACGTAACATAAAAGAACTATATATTTGTTTAGCTTTATTTATTTATTTATTGCTGTCTTAATCAGAATCAATGCAAATAAAAAAAAATGATCAAATGGTTAATTTTGGATAAGTCTCGACGTTCACGTGGTTTGAAAGTTGAAACAAGTTGAAAGGCTCTGAGAGTAGTATTTTTCTTCAAAGTTTATATATAGCTGAACAATCAACAAGCATGTCCTTTTAATTATAATTATGCATGTATTATGCAGCCGAGTTTTAACTTTTTTTATTCTAATCCCTCCAAATAAAACGGATTAATTAATTAATTAATTGATTCTGTTGCCAAAAGCAGTTTATTTTCAAGTCTCAACGAGGATTCCAAGATTCTCACGATTCAGCATCGTTTTTGACTTGAATTTTGGAATCTTATCAATTGGTCAAACAAGGTGTACATAGAATATTCATTATCAACCACCTTCAGTATCTACGGGCTTTAAGGCACATCGAATTCAAAAGTGCAAAGATACGTGGAGTTTAAAAAGTAATTAGATCATAAATTTTGAGAATCGGGATTTGATTTTATAAATTTTAAAACTAACAAAATATTAAAAAATAATTAAAAGAAATTATGACTTAATTTCAATGATTTCAAAACTATTGGTGACTTGAAATGCAATTAACCCATCATTGCTGGAGCCATGGCCCTCCACCTACAACATAAGCATACATCATTACGAAGAAAAAGACAATGAATTTAGGTTAATTAATACACATTACTAATGAACCACATATTACTCCTATATTATAACACCCTGTTACATATTATTATCGAATTTTATAAACAATATTATTTTTTTAATAATCTATGATGATTACAAGATAATATTTGTTTATAATCTTTTTTAATTATTGACAACGCATGTACACCAGAAAAACGCAGTTGTTCAAACCAACTCCGGAAAGAACACTCCCTTTAACCACTCGAGAAAATATATTAACTTATATAATGTTTCGATTTTGCATGTACGGTGAGTTTATGCATGAGTTTGAATTCTTCTTGATTTATGCATGCATAAATGCAAAGATTAAATCTGAGAATTCCTATAAATATTACATGTCTGGTTCAAAAGAAAAGAAAAAGTATTACATACAAAGAAATCCAACTCCTAATAAGTCAAACTGGGCTACTCCATGTCTTATAGAAATTCAATAATCATGGAATTAGCAACTAATTAACCCTATAAAACCATCATTTACATAGGAAAGGGCTCGAGAGCATACTCCACAACCGATTTCAGCTCATCCCAATTAGCATCAGTGAAGAAATCATTTTCGGTACATATCGAAAAGTTCGAAGACGACGCCATTGATGAAGGTATTTGAGCTACTGCACTCATTTTGTCTGCAATCTGCCATTGGCTTCTTCCATTGATGACATGGTAATCTTCTTCCATTGGAGAACCGAAGCTAATGTAGTTCCCATGGCTGTTCGAAACAACACTGCATGTTTGAGAGCTAATTTGTGTGGCATTTGAACCCTTTTTTGCTTCGAGTTGTCTCCAATCTGGTCTGATTTTTCTGAGCGACGAATTTCGCTTGAAAATTCGACATATGGTCCATACTTCCTGCAATCACAATAACGTAATAAAATTGTCTTTGATTCATATAGAACCATATCATTCATTAATCCTAGTTGAACAACATTTTCACTTACAGCTTCTTGTGCTACGATTTTCGGGCTCGAAAAGCCGACGACGACATTACTATTATCATCGGTAGGAAGTCGAAACTCGTGCATCATCCAATCGGTTTTGGTCCCTTTGCTGGCGGCACCGCGGTAATACACTAAGGTTTTTTTTAGGCCAATGCAGGCATGGCCTTGACCTGGTGACGAAGTTTGTGCATAAACAGGCTTGTCGATGCCGGTTGCTTTCCAAAAACCAGACCCTGTGACCCTGTTTGGTCTCACGCTGTTTCTGTATTTCCTTCCTCGTTTGCAGAAGAAATATGATACCGTCTCTCCACCGCCGCAGCCGCCACCACCCACCATGGTAGTTTCTGCTTCATTGCATCATTCATTTAATTCAACTTTATAAACTAGAATTTATATTCGATGCACTTACAATGAATAATTTTATTAATATAGATCAAACAAGCAGTAGAGAATTTAACTCAAATAATCAAAACAAATTTATTATTCGAATTTCTATATCTGTAATCGTTTTCTATACTCTCATATATAATTCTACATAGTTTTGGTGGGGAAAACATGAGAAGTAGAAATCTGCGAAACCCTTTTCCCTTATTGAACACCAAGACACACATATACATGTACATATACATATACATATGTATGTATGTATATATACATGTTATCATTAATAATGAAAGAAGGTAGCTTAAAACATACTTGGGAGATCCCATGGATCAAACTTGTAAATATCAATCTGTTTGATCAGCTCGATTCTGAGGGGTTTCTTGTCAACTTTCCGGCGAAGATAAAACACTAGGAGCTCTTCATCGGTAGGATGAAATCGAAATCCCGGAAGCAGAACATCTTCGTCGACGACCTTGTTATTACTAACACCTTGATCCACGCTCATCTTCTTCAATCTTTATCCCCGGAGCTGCCTAAGCGTTAATCATTCAATTTTGGTGGTACAGTGCATGAACCGGAAAGCCCTAGCTTTGAAAAATATTACAGAAGTTTCTTAAATAATGTGAATTTGGAGTTGTCCCACTTGCTGGTTCGTTCGGGTCAAAGTCAAATTATTGACTCTTGTGCCACTAAATGAACCCAATCAATCACCGTAGAAAAAGTCTTTAATTTCTTTCGAGTTTTTTTCCCGTTTTTATTAAGCTAGAGGTGATTACAAAATAGTATATATTCTAAGTATTTTTAATCATTTGATAATGAACGTTCAATCACCCTTACAGTCTTCGATGCTTGAACTCATGACCTCTAGGAACACCAACAATTCCTTTAACTACTAAAGTAAGTTGGTTCAAAGACCTTTGATATCGATATTGATATCGCTACTATTGGTAATATTTAAGAATTTGTAAATTCTATTACGTTTGAATATGTTTTATTTATACGTATAAAGATAAGCTTTTGAACATTATTCAATATATATTAAGGTATGAGCGTATGTTAGGAATATAAGTATCGTCAAAAGATTGAAAATCTTTAAATAAATATTATTTATATTCATTTAAGATTTGTTAAATATATATATATATATATATATTATGATAAATAGGACTATTATTTAATGTATTGATATTGATGTGCAAAGTTTTAATATGTTTTAAGGTGACAATATTATATATTAAGATTATTATTTGATATATTGCTAATTAACATTTTTTAATTCTATAAATAATATTAAGAAATTATATATTAAAATTTAATTTTTATCCTAAATATTAATTAAAAATAAAGATTTGTTAACTTACTTCTAGAATTTAACAATATGAATTAAAATTATATGAAATAATTATATATAGAGAAAATCGCCTCAGTGACCAAAAAAAAGTTATAATATACGATTTTAACCAACTTTTTTTGGATTTGCCAAAATGACCAACAAAATCGCAACGCGAAATAAAAATCGCAACGCGATCCCCAGAATCGCAAATCAGTTTCCAGAATCGCAACGCGATTCTTGAAAATCGCGATGCGATAGTACAAATTCGCATTGCGATTTTCCATAATCGCAACGCGAATATGAAAATCGCAACGCGAACACATAAATCGCAACGCGTATCCGTAAATCGCAACGTGTATCCGTAAATCGCAACGCGTATGGGTAAATCGCAATGCGTATCCGTATATCGCAACGCGTATCCGTAAATCGCAACGCGTATCCGTAAACCGCAACGTGTATCCGTAAATCGCAACGCGTATCCGTAAATCGCAATGCGTATCCGTAAATCGCAACGCGTATCCGTAAATCGCAACGATAATCCGTAAATCGCAACGCGTATCCGTAAATCGCAACGATAATCCGTAAATCGCAACGAGAATCTGTAAATCGCAACGATAATCCGTAAATCGCAACGAGAATCTGTAAATCACAACACTGAAATTTTGGGTATATAACACTGAAATCATAAACTAAATCCCTAAATCGCAACTCATTCCATCTCCATCTATCACTCTCTCCGGCGACATCCGTTCCTATATCCAACGACATCCTTCCCCATCCGGCAACAGGTCTTAGTTTCGCATCTCGTTTGTTTAGTTACAACCATGAAATCATCTAATGTTGATCATGTTTGGATAGATTTGTGTTTTGGAGGGTCATGGGATAATGTTAATGGTGTTTTACAATATATGCCTTTACCCATAAATCTTCAACTAAAATTGTCTTTACAAAAGTTAACTTATGAAACTCTAATGCTACGTGTTTCAAATAAATTGAATTTAGAGCCCCTAAGTGGATTTAGGCTATCTTATCAGAGAAATGGTAAAGTTTATTTGT
Organism: Hibiscus syriacus; assembly: GCF_006381635.1. NCBI lineage: Eukaryota > Viridiplantae > Streptophyta > Magnoliopsida > Malvales > Malvaceae > Hibiscus > Hibiscus syriacus. The sequence continues at coordinate 1,339,319 of NW_024063078.1, forward strand.
TAACCGACAATGAAGATGTTGAACGATTCATTGCTTACATTAGTGTTTCACAAGATGATGTTACATTGTATGTTGTTGAACCTAGAAGTAGTATTGTTGGGTCAGTAGCGGGTAGTAATCAACTAAGTTTTTCTCAAAACCCACAACCTTTCTCTAATCCAAATCCCAATCAACTTTCAGCACCAAATTCCGGTTTTCGTATTGACCAGTTAGACGATGATGAGCCAACAGAAAAAATTGTGAGTACTAGTCAGTATTCGAAATTTGGTCTTGGTCAATATCCGGACTTTGATATTGGTCAATACACGGATTTTGATGATGTTTCAGAAGAAGAAACAGACCATGCGTGTAATGATATTGATATTGGTCAATACCCGAATTTTGATGATGAAACAGCTGTTGCCGAAGAATGTAATGTTGATGATAATGAGGAGGAAGTTACGACTGTGAATGAACATGTTGAACATCCATTCTGTAATTCATATAATCCTGAAGAAGAAAAAGAAGAAGAAAAAGTCCCCGAAGAAAAGAAAATGCCACGGGCGTATAACTGGAATATGCCAGAATTACTTCAGATACCGGAAGAAGAGTTGATAAAGAAAGCAGTTGATTGTTACACAAAAGTTATTCGTATCAAGAAAGATGATTGTTTTGATACAAAGGAAGACTTGAAGATAGCTTTATATACGAAATGTGTGGAAGATGGCTATCAACTAAAAGTTAACAAATCAAGCAAAGATCGTTTCGAAACAAGGTGTATGATTGACAAAAACTGTACGTGGCGTATGATTGCAAAGAGAATAAAAGATTGCAAAATGTTTCAAGTTAGGACTTTTATTGATAAACATACATGTTCAAGAACCCAAGTTTTTCCTCACCATAGACAGGCAAACAAAAAGGTGTTGGGTGGTTTTCTGGCTGAGTTAATGTTTTTGAATGGCAGGGTATATCGGGGACATGAAATTATGACTGACATGAATGCTCGGTTCAAGATTAGTATATCATATTCTCAAGCTTGGAGAGCCAAATGTTATGCCTTGGAATTGTTGAGGGGGTCGCCAGAAGCATCGTTTGCCCAACTGCCGGCTTATTGTCACAATTTAAAGCTGAAAAATCCTGGGTCGGTAACTCATATCAAAACAGATAGAGATGGACGCTTTGAGTTGCTGTTTATCGCCATTGGTGCTACGGTTAGTAAATCAATATAATTTTGTTGACTCATTTTTGTTAGTTACATGCATTTCACATTTAAATGATTATATTTCTTGTGTATATTATTTTGTAGATTCGTTCGTTTATTACTTGCATGCGCCCAGTTATTATAGTTGACGGAGCACATTTGAAAGGTCGATACCTTGGAGTAAACTTATTAGCAGTAGCCATGGATGCTAACAATGGGATATTGCCAATAGCTTACGGGGTTGGCAAATCTGAAACCTCTGATTCATGGACATGGTTTATGGGGCATCTTAGGGATTGCATAGGTCCTATTAGCAATCTGACAATCATATCCGATAGGGCAAACTCAATTGACAACGCTGTTAGAAGGTGTTTCCCAGATGCTTTTCATGGACTTTGTGGTGTTCATTTGTATAGAAATCTAAAATCAAGGTCTGCTGGTATAAAAAGCACAAATGGACATACTGGAAGGCTGTAAAAGCTTATCGGGAAGTGGATTTCAATAAGCATATAAATTGTTTAAGACGTGTTTTGCCTCAGTGTGCTCAAACACTAGAAGATGTCGGGTTTGAAAGATGGTCAAGAGTACATCAACTTGGAGCAAGATATGGTTTCATGACGTCTAATAGTGCAGAATCAATCAACGCTCTAAGTCGTCATTCCCGGAAATTACCCATTACTATGTTAATGGAGTTTTTTCGAGCCTCTATTCAACAGTGGTACTACAAGAAAGAAACCATGCATGTATTATTTCTTTGAATTCGTAACTTATCATATTTATATTTTACTAAGTATGTTTATTTAAATTTACAGGAACATTGGAACATCGTGTTACACCATGGACTGAAAAAAGATAACGAAACGTGTTGTGAAGTCAACGTCATGGAGAGTTGAACCATGTTCAAACACTTTGTTTCAAGTACTGGATAATAACTTAAATGGGCTAGTCGATCTAAATGCAAAGACGTGTAGTTGTATGAAATGGCAAACATCTGGTTATCCGTGTGGCCATGTTATAAAAGTTGCTCTTCATTTAAACCAAGATGATTCAAGCGCATACGCTATGGATTGCTACACTACAGAAGTTTATCGACAGACTTATGCCGAGATTGTCTACCCTATTCCACATCCTTCTGAGTGGGACATACCAGATGACTTACAAACAGTTTTGCCACCAGCCATGGACAGAAGGCTACCTGGCCGACCAAAAGTCACGATCGTATACCGTCTAAGGGTGAAGAGAAGAAGAGATCGACATGTAGTCGGTGCAAGGAAAGTGGTCATACAAGGTTGACATGTGGATCACCAGTGCCATCAAAATCATCTTTTCCTCTACCAAAATATGGATCCTCATCAAAATCCAAAGCTCATATGGTGTGAACTTTGTATTATGTAAACGTTGTTATTCAGTTGTATTATGTAAACGTTTTAACATTTAACATTTTATGTGTATTATGTAAACGTTGCCATCAAAAGCTCATATGCAAACGTTGTATTATGTGGATTTTATGTGTGAACTTTTAACATTTTCAGTTGAATTAATGACTCAGGCCAACCATTTTGACTTAACCAACTCTTGTTATTCAGTTGTTATCACTATTAGGCATGCATTTGACTATCGCAACACGGAAAATACAATCGCAACGCGAAATGAAAATCCCAACATGAAAATCGCAATGCGGAAATGAAAATCGCAACGAGAGAATCGCAATGCGAAATGAAAATCGCAATGCGAAATGAAAATCGCAACGAGAGAATCGCAATGCGAAATGAAAATCGCAATGCGAAATGAAAATCGCAACGAGAGAATCGCAATGCGAAATGAAAATCGCAATGCGAAATGAAAATCGCAACGAAAGAATCGCAATGCGAAATGAAAATCGCAATGCGAAATGAAAATCGCAACGAGATGATCGCAATGCGAAATTATAAACGCATTGCGATTTTCATTTCCGCATTGCGATTTTCATTTCGCATTGCGATTCTCTCGTTGCGATTTCATTTCGCATTGCGATTTTCATTTCGCATTGCGATAGTCATTTTTGCCTTCAACATAATGCATATTGAAATCAACAAAATCAACCATTACATTTCAATCAATTAAACAAGCACAAATAAGAATTATGTTCGCATCAATTACACAAATCAACTTTTACAAATCATCTTTTACAAATCAATTAAACAATCAAAAATTGAATCAACTTTTACAAATCAATTAAACAATCAAAAAACAATCAATTAACTATTGAATCAACTTTTGCAGCTCGACATCATTTTCACGCAGTTCACTTCTGAGATTAACCTGCAGAAACCAAACATTTGTTCAAACAACACTTTCTACGCAAATTATTGAATTCTAATTACTTAACCAAACATTTTCATTTATAAGTATATAAACTTACCAATTGTTTATGGACATTTTTATAACGCGGATGCAGGTAGGCAGCGTCTCGTATATATCGATTTAGCCATATAATGCCGAAACCACAAGCCTACTGCAGCTTTATCTCTATCGGTGGGAGGTAGATACTTGATGCTTCCCGTCGTCAAACGCTCCAACGCCAAGCATACGAGAGGACCACAATCTCCTCTGGCTCCGCTCGTTTGTTGTGGCGCGGTCTCGTCTCTAATAACTGTAATATTGAGCTTCTTTGGCTTCTTGTTTCCAGAACGAGTCCAATAATTGATCGCATCCAAGAATTTAGCCAAATGAGAGCTCCATCCCTTAATAACATCTCTTAAATCAGCCAATGATATGTAATTTATCATGCTGTCATACACTATTGTCTTAAGGGATGGGAGCTGAAGCTCGACGAGAATCCAATGTTTACGTTCCAAAACAGGGATAAACACCTGCAATCATAAGTAATAATTCATTCATTTGCGCACTTATTTCATAAAACCTTTAAACTCAATCTAAAATAAATACTAACCTTATCGACCTCCCACCATGCAGGATAAAGTTTAGCTTGTCCATTGCCCAAATCAAATGATTCATCTCGTGCATTCTTCAAGTGAACGGCGTGAAAAGACGTCGGCATTATTGTATATCGTATATTTTTATTTTTCTTAAGTTTTCTTATTATTAGAAGACGTGTCACCCACGCATCGATATGCTGTTTTACAAAAAAGACATATATTAGTGACTTACATAAATTTAAAAAAAAATTAATCAAATTGAAATATAAGAAAATATAAGACTTACCCCCCCATCGAAATAGCCATTGTCTTCGACCCCTAATAATACGCCCCACCAAGGCCGTTCAAGCAACAAAAAGATATCATCGGTGAGCTTGCATATGTCAGTGAAACACCCCTTGCTCCGCTCATGTAGATAAAAATCAACTGCGGTCTTAGCCCAAAGGGTGTTATCCAAAATTGTGTCCGGTAGTTGTTCCCTCTCCTCTTCAGATACCGGTATGGTACTGGCCGGTAACTCATACGAGAGCCAACTCTCATCCATCATGTCCGGAACCGGTGGGGGTTTCTCAATACTTCGATATATTACCCCATGTGAATCGGGCTCTGGAATGGTGGGAGGGACCTCTTCAACGATGACAGTTGCCTCTTGAACGGTGGGAGGGGACTCTCGAGGAATGATATGGGGGGCCTCTTCAACGATAGGAGTGGACTCTTGAGGGATGACAGGCGAGTCGGGCTTCTTCTTGCGGTGTCTTCGCACTATTGGGGTGTACGGAGACTTAATAGCACGTGCACGCTGTCTGATGCGTGAACTCCGTCGTGCAAGCATAACCCGACGTAAAGCATCCACTCTATCGGGCCGCTAAATAATTAAATACAAAAATCAGTAAATAAACAGACATGATATTAAACAGTGAAAACAAAGACAAATATGTTTCAAACTTGCATTGTATTCACCCAAGTCATTATTCTATCATAGTTCACAAAATGCATCAGATAACAAAGAAAAATATGTTTCAAACTAATACCCTGGAGTTAGTATTTGTCTTTGATTTGTCTATTGGTTGAAGTAATGCAATCCATTCAAGTTTCAATTTGCAGAAGAAGAAATTTACTTTCGCAACACGAAACTTAAAATCGCAACGCGAAACCAAAATCGCAACGCGAAATGAAAATCGCAACGACAGAATCGCAATGCGAAATGAAAATCGCAACGAAAGAATCGCAACGCGAAATGAAAATCGCAATGCGATTTTGGTTTCGCGTTGCGATCTTGTCGTTGCGATTTTGGTTTCGCGTTGCGATTCTTTCGTTGCGATTTTCATTTCGCGTTGCGATTTTGGTTTCGCGTTGCGATTTTAAGTTTCGTGTTGCGAAAGTAAACTATAAATTCTTCTGCAAATTGAAACTTGAATGGATAAATTTACTTTCAACCAAAAGACAAAACAAAGACAAATACTATTTCACAGTGTTAAAGAATACACAGTTTAGCAGAATTGGCAGCAACCGAACAAATTTACTTTCAAGCAAAAGACAAAACAAAGACAAATACTATTTCACAGTGTTAAAGAATACACAGTTTAGCAGAATTGGCAGCAACCGAACAAATTTACTTTCAACCAAAAGACAAAACAAAGACAAATATATTTCACAGTGTTAAAGAATACACAGTTTAGCAGAATTGGCAGCAACCGAACAAATTTACTTTCAACCAAAAGACAAAACAAAGACAAATACTATTTCACAGTGTTAAAGAATACACAGTTTAGCAGAATTGGCAGCAACCGAACAAATTTACTAAGCAATCTAAGTGAAATGGCTAATCTAAGTGAAATTACGAGTAAATTTATCATTAAGTTAAATATGGAAAATCTTAAACTTACCTCGTTGCGTAGAGTATGAACCTCATTCTGCAACGATACTATCATCTCACGTAGAGCGGCAACCTCACCACGTAAAGTTGACACCTCCACACGCCATGCACCATCGTTATCGCGTAGAGTACCGATCTCCTCACGCAAGGCATTGACCTCATCACGTAACTCCCTTGACTCATCCCGTTGAGGTGGAGGTGGAGAACAGGGAGATAGGAGTCGTGGCATCTTTGCCGGTCGCCTATCATGAGGTGATGGTGGAGAAGAGGCTCGATGATGTGACGGGATAGGTGATGGCTCTCGTTCTAGAGGTGTATAGTCGTCACGATCGGGTGATGGCTCTAGGTGAGGTGATGGCTCTCGAATTGGAGGAAGTGGATGCTGCTCATCATCCGTGCCATCAAAAAAACTCTGACTAGCTTGCCACCAATCAGTGGCAAGCTCTTCCTCCGTGGGTGACAGTCTTTGTAATGGAATGTTGGCCTCCTAAAATATAAAAACTCAAACAAAGTTAAACGTCTACTATTAATAACTTGTTTATATATTATATGAAAGTATTTGTGTTAACTTACATTATTTATTGTGGCATATGGTATTAAGTCTTCCCAATCCAACAGAGTTTTCCTCTTCCAGGAAATAGCCCTGGGAATATCATTTGACGTTTTTATTGCATATGTACGCATGCTGGGGAAAGCCTCGAATATCCAAATCTACAAACAATATAATAACAAAATTAGTAATTATTAAATAATTAATTATAATTTTAGAAACATTATATAGAAATTCTTACCTTAAAGGCCCAAACAAAGCCTGACAAAGTGTATTTGGACCCATCGCCCCGCAAACTTTTGCGGTCATCAAAGGCAGACGACAACTTAGTCCAGGTAGCTTTCCATATATACGAACCCCACGGAAACAGATTCCATGCATTCAGGTCCTCTACCAATATTATTAGCTCCCGATGAATAGGTTGTCTGGCCTCTCTGCCTAAAAAGCCGGCATACACAAGTAGTAGAAGGCATACTCGGACAACATCGACGTCTTCCATCCGAGTGAAACCAGCTTTCTTATTAAATAATTTCTTCAGGTCGTCGACATGTAGGTTCGGCTTCTCCATTGACTCATCCGGAAAAACCCGGGATAACCATGATGGGCGGGCGATATGACGAGTGTACCGGCCTACATCATCGTGTCCGAATCGTAGACCAGTGATTAAGCAGAACTCCTTCCGCCCAAAGCAAGTATACGCTGGTGGAAAATGAAACCATATCTCTTCCTCACCACGTTGTATACTGTCGGGTAGATTTGATGTCATGGTCTGAAGCCACAAATGGGTCAAATTAGCATCTCCACCCGGATGCTGTACTCTCAGCCATGGCCCGAAGCAGGTTTCCTCAAACAATTGTCTTTGAGCAGGTGAAAGCTTCTTTGCAATTGTAGTGGCCAGGCTGACTTTATTTCTCAAGGTCAATTGAGCCGAAAAAAATTTCTACAAAAACAATAAACATACCAAGTTAGATATACCAAAAACTACACTGTGAAGATATACCAAAAACAATAACATAAAAAGTAGTAGTTTATTCTTTAAACTAAAATTTGCAACACTGTTTTGTCTTTTGGTTGAAATGAAAATCGCAACGAGAGAATCGCAACGCGAGATGACAATCGCAACGAGAGAATCGCAACGCGAAATGAAAATCGCAACGAGAGAATCGCAACGCGAAATGAAAATCGCAATGCGATTTTGGTTTCGCGTTGCGATTCTATCGTTGCGATTTCATTTCGCGTTGCGATTCTCTCGTTGCGATTGTCATCTCTCTCGTTGCGACAGTCATTCTCTCGTTGCGATTTTCATTTATCTCGTTGCGACTCTTCTGCAAATTGAAACTTGAATGGATTGCATTACTTCAACCAAAAGACAGAACAAAGACAAAGACAAATACTAACTTGAAATCGGAACGAGAGAATAGCAACGCGAAATGAAAATCGCAACGACAGAATCGTAACGCGAAATGAAATCTAAGTGAAATGGTTAATCTATTATTGAAATGACCAGTAAATTTATCATCAGTTTCAATATGAAAAACCTACAATAATGCAAACATTTCAAAATAAAATAATTAAAAAAACTAACCCTCGGAGGTTGATTTTCCATTTCTGAATATTGTGAGGGATTTCTGACCGTGAATGGTTGTGAGGGATTTCGCCGGAGATGGGGACGGAAATCTTCGGAGATGGGGACGGATTTCTTCGCCGTAGAGAGTGAGAGATGGAGATGGGACTGAGTTGTGATTTTAGGTTTTAGGTTATGAGTTGCGATTACGGGATTTTGTCTTAATATTCTTTTTGTAATTTGAAAATAAAATACGCGTAGCGATTATAATGGCGCTTTAAATATCGCGTTGCGATTTACGGATACGCGTTGCGATTTTATGTATTATCGTTGCGATTTACGGATACGCGTTGCGATATACGGATACGCATTGCGATTTACCCATACGCGTTGCGATTTACGGATACACGTTGCGATTTACGGATACGCGTTGCGATTTATGTGTTCGCGTTGCGATTTTCATATTCGCGTTGCGATTTTGGAAAATCGCAATGCGAATTTGTACTATCGCATCGCGATTTTCAAGAATCGCGTTGCGATTTTGGAAACTGATTTGCGATTCTGGAAACTGATTTGCGATTCTGGGGGATCGCGTTGCGATTTTTATTTCGCGTTGCGATTTTGTTGGTCATTTTGGCAAATCCAAAAAAAGTTGGTTAAAATCGTATATTATAACTTTTTTTTGGTCACTGAGGCGATTTTCTCTTATATATATATATATATGAAAAACACTCATGTTTTATTTTCAACAATTCTGGAGAGGGTTTTTAAAGGTCAATTTTGTCCTTGTCTTGTACATTTAAGAGCCCTTTTTGACCTTGGAAAAGAAAGTAGAGCAAAACTTTTATTTTTTTAAAGGTAAATGGCACTCGTTAAAAACCTCTTTGTAATTCAATCGAACTAAAATTTAATCAAAACATTAAAGAGAGAAAAGAATGTCCATAATTTTATTATCATGCCAACCATTACACTCGAACCAAATATGACAACTTGAATTACGTAAGCTTGATTTTTTTAATTTGATTTATGTTCAAGATTTATGATCATCTTTATTAACAAAGTTATTTCTAATATTAGAATTAGAATTTTTATTTACATATTATTATATCTAATAATTACTGATTCATAATTAATATTATTAGTACTTATTAAAGTTCGATTGAATTTAAAAGAGACTATAGTGTAAACCACAACAAAATGTTAAAGGATTACTGATATTCATGCTCAATTTCAAAATAAGGTTCTATGTATGACATTAAATATCAATATTTTTTTAATTAATTTGGGGTGAGTATAAAATAGTATCTACTTAAAGACTATAAATTATTTGACATTAAATGTACAAGTTATTGGCATACATTATGTTCGAACCTAAAATCTCTGAAAATAATAATAATTATTTAATCGTCGAGATCGTGATATTAAATATCAATATTATAAGTAGTTGCGTTTGAAATGAATATAGAAATATGTAAAGTAATTCACAGGGTGCTAACTTTTGACCTTCATTAGAGGGGAATACAATAAAAATAATATAAAACAAGAGTAAATGTTCCCTCCATGAGTATCCAAGGCAAGCAAATGTCTGCTGATGAAGATGATTACTCCATTAAAATATTTTCCCTTCAAGACTTGACCTACAGGTCAATTGTCTAGAATCATTACTTCACACTTTAACATTAAATTAAAGTGTTGATTTGATTGCTATTTCTTGTATTTAAAATTAAGGCTGCAAAGTTAGGATTATATATTAGGTTTAATGGCCCAAAATTCAAATTAATACTTGACGTATTGTTTCTATTTTATATACAATCTATTGATTATAAATTTTTGAGTTTCATGTTGGAGCTCATCTTAAGAAGATTATGTGATGGTTCTCTTTAACTTTTTTGTTTGTTTAAGTTCCATATATATATACATTCACACATAAATTATCTAGAATTATTATCCGTATTGTATCACTTTCAATTTAATGATACATGCGGTGGTGGAAATTGGTGATAGAGTTTGGGGGTCAATTTAAAATTTTTAAAAATTTAGAGATTTAAATTAAAATTTTGAAAAAAATTGAAGAGTTTAATTGAAATTTTTTGTAAAAAACATTTGGGGTCTAACTAAACTTTTTGAAAGCTTAATGAGAATTTTAAAAAATTATGGGAGGAGTTTAGTTAAGAACATTCAAAAAAAATTAAAACTTAATCTAAATTTTTAAAAATTTGTGGAGGAAAATTAAAATTTTAAAAATTTTAAGGGTCTAAATTATAATTTTAAAAATTTTGGGGCCCGTGGCCCCACTAGCCCTCACTGTGTTCTGCCTCTGGATACATGTACTTGTTAATGGGAGTATAAGCAGGAACAGAACCACGATGAAATTTTAAGGTGGCAAATATAGATAGGAATAAATTGATGGTCAAAGTCTATTTGTTAACCTACTAATTTAAAATTTAAAAAATAAGGTTTATGAACTAATTTATTTAATTTTAAAACTGAAAGGGGTTCAAAAAGTATTTATACCGATAAACAGTAGGCCAGGGCTTAATTTGCCTAGTAAACAAAGAGGGACTTAAAAAGCATTTTTACTCAAAAAAAGGTGTTAGGATCTAATTCACTTAGTTTCAAAATTAAGAGGATCTAAAAAGCAATTGAATCCAAAAATGAAGGGGCAAGACTTAATCTATCTAGCTTCAAAAGTAGGAGGGACCTAAAAAAGATTAAACACGACATTTTTGGGGAGGCATGGCCTCTCCCAAGTGTAGGTGTAGCTAGGGGGTAAGCTAGGCACTTAAATGGAACAATAGCAGTTTTAATCCCTCGTAATTGTCAGTAATTCAATTTTTAGCTTGTGAACCACTTTTGAAAAAAAAAGTCAAATTCCAAACCACGTGCTTAGATGACTTATAATTCCGAAATTTTGCTGAATGAATTACAATTTTTTTACTTGGCGTATGAGAACTGGAAAAAAGAAAGTATGTCAGTCCAGGTTGAATTATTGATTTATACAATCAAATCAAACAAAACCAATCCAGGAATGTTGATTAGTTTTGACAAATTTGCACATTTTTAAGACTTTATATAATAATTTTAATTTCCATAATATATTAATAAAATGTTAGAATTTTCTTTAAGTCTTGTTTATATTATTTTCCTCCATACATAATTTTGTAAAACGAATTTGATATTAGGGAATAATATTGATTCTTTATTTTAAATGTTTTAAATATACAATATTTAAGACACTAGAATAAATTCTTAATTTTTAGGGTAAATTATGCATTTAGTAATAAACTATTAGTTTTGATCCGTTTTAGTATCTAAACTTTTAATTTTTTCAAAATCATACTTAATATTTAGTTTTTTATTTCATTTTAGTACCCCTTCGTTAAAAAATTAATTCGTTTAGTACCTAAACTATCAGTTTTGGTCCTTTTTAGTATCTAAACTTTCAATTTTTTAAAAACTTAACGTTAAGTTTTTAATGGGATACTAAAATGAAAGGAAAATTAAGTGTTAGATGTGGTTTTGAAAAATTTGAAAGTTTAGGTACTAAACGCGTAGTTTAACCATTTTTTTTAATATAAGTATCACTAGATGATAAAATAATTTAAAAATAATAAAAAGGGAAATTGAATTAAGTTTAGGGGTGATTATCGAACGAGTCGATTGGGAGTTAAGTTGTGCTCGACTCGTGCTCGTTAAAAAACTTATTGCTCGACTCGTTACTCGTTAAGCCTGCTGCTCATTAAGTTCGATGCTCGTTGCTCGCCTCATTGCTCCTTAAGCTCAATGCTCATTGTCCGCCTCATTGCACATTAAGGACAATGCTCGTTGTTTGCCTTGTTGCTCGTTAAGCTCATTGAAATTTTCATCTTATTTTCTTAACTATAGGTAAAATCTACTGATACACTATACATAGCTTAATATAAACACAAATTAATAAATTTAACCAAGAAATTATCAAAAGAGTGTATGAAGAATTTTCAAAGTCTAAAGTATGAATCCACAAATACATTGAAATAAAAATAGGGTTTGATTTTTTTAGTGTAGTAAAATATTAATTAATAATTTAGTATTTTTTTTGTTGTTTATTAGAAAATTAATAGATTAACAATTTATCATTTTTTATTATATATTAGTAAATTAGTAATTTTTTTTGAATGAAATAAATTTTTAAGACAACTACTAAAAAATTAACGAGCTATTCACGAACTTATCGAGACGAGTTGAAATTTGCTCGATTCAATTCGTTAAGATCTCGAGTCGAGCTCGAATTTGATTCGTGCCAACCCGAGTCGAGTTTTGACCGAATCGAGTTCGAGGTGTTCAACTCATTAATCACCCCTAATTAAGTTACTGATTATTGTCTGCTAAAATTTGTTTAATTTGGTATGCAAATTGACTTCTAATTATATTCATTCATCTTTCTAGACAATGATGGATCGTAGTGATGAATCAGACGTGTTGAAGGGTGAGATGGCACTCTTAAAAAATTTAATTTTAATATAATTTCAATATTTTTATTATTAATAATATAATTTTGTACTCTCTAAAATTTTATTATTTATATCTCTAAATTTATAATATATATTCTTAAAAAAACAATTAACATAAAATCTTCCGCTTATTCTTGTTTCTAATTCTAGACATACCAACTTAAACAAACATTGAATATTGTTTGTATTTTATTTTATCTTGAATATGTAATATTTTAAAAATATAATTTTTTATTAATTTTTATATATATTACATATATATCAAATTTAACACATAAATCAAGACAAAAGATATTCTCATAAATTAAGTTTGATCTAAGCGTGATACGAAAAGTTTCAAAGTTTTGAATATTTTTAATTAAATTTCTTAAAAAATATTAATTTTTTACTAAGCCTCCTAATTTTTTTGAAAATTATAATTAATTTATCATATTTTTATAAAAAAAATCTCATTAAGACTCTTGATAAATTTTAAAAATATAATTGATTTTAAAAAAATTTATTGACGTCACATGGATTATGGTTTGCCACAGCTGTATAATACCACTTTTATACGGGAAGGGACATAAACATCACTACAAGCCCATGCCCAAGCCCAAGCCCAACAAGAATAAGAAAAAAGGTACAACACATTTCAAGTCACTCAATTATATGTATGATAACAAATGAATCACTTTCTTTATCAACAGTATAATTTAATCAATTAATTAAAATTTTATTTGATATTAAATGAAATAGTGATGTGATTTAATATAATAATATTATAATTTCTAAAATTATACATTTTATTGGTTTGTCTTAATTCAATATAGTTTAATAAATTTAATTATTCGTATTTAATTTTTTTTTATCAATTTAGTATTTTTTTTTCTTCTCTTAAATTATTTGTTCTTCATTAATAAATGTCATATTACTTTTTTGGTATAATAAAAATTTAAAAGTAACGTATTTTATTACAAAATAAAATTATTCAATTGTTGATAAGATGGACTCTTTTAATTTGACAATATCTTAAAAATGGCTAAATTGATGATTTTTTTTTAAATATAAAGCTTTTAAGGTATTAAATCATTTCAATTAAGACTATATTGATAGGAATAAATAATTTTAAAACTAAAAATATTATTATATCAAGTCGCATGTTTCAATTTTAACTATTAATGATATATTTATAATAATATTTTAATTAAATTATAATTAAAAAATAACTTATTTATTATTGAACAAAATAGGGTAAATTTTTTATTTGGTCATTCATCTATTACTTAATTTTTTATTTGGTAACTCAACTATTATTTTTTTAAATCATATCAAATGTTACATTTTTTTAAATAATATCAAATGTTACATTTTGGTTATGTTTTGATCACCCACCGTTAATTTTTTAATGATGATACTGATGTAACATTATCTTATAATGATATTTCAATATCACTGTTAATTTTTTAGCAACGAATGATCAAAACATAATCCAAATGTAGTGTTGGGTATGATTCTAAAAAAATAGGTTGATGACAAAAATAAAAACTAAGTAATAGATGAGTGACTAAATTGGTAGTTTACTCAATTAAGTATTGAGTTATTTGAAAGGGGGGGGGGACAAAACAAAACCCTAGCTTAGAGCCGCTCATGCTCAGTCTCAAACGAACTACTTGCATTTCCTCGACCATAAATTTCCAATATCCTCCACTGCCCTCGAATTCTTAGTCTTCTTTTCTTTCTATTGCCGCCTTTCTCGGTTCCTTAGGTTTGCCCCTCCCCTTTCATCTTCATCAAGATCTGTCTTGTTTCTGATCCTTATATCCATGTCTTCTTGCTTTTAATCTTAGATCTTGGTTTCCTTTTCATTTCTCAGATATTGTAGGAAATATGAATGCTTTTAGTAGTTAATTACCTCTAAAATGTTTTTGACTGTGTTTGTAATCTGGGTATTGATTATGTATAGCTACCATGGCTTCCTTTTCCTTTCTTGGATGTTATAGAAAATATGAACGTTTCAAGTGGCAAATTATGATGTTTCTTAGCTCAAAAATATTTGATTTTTTATCTGGGTATTGATTATGTATAGCTACTGTTTTCCTTTTCATGAATATTATAGGTAACATGTGTGATTCAAGTGGTAAATTATGATGTTTCTTAGCTCTAAACTGTTTTCGAATGTTTAGATTGTGCTTATTCTGATGTACAGTGTATGTTTTCCTTTGAGCAAGATCAATAATTATATTTGTCTTCTGTTTGCTGGGCAGTTCGGGGTATTTTAAAGACAAGTCAAGATGTTGAGTTGAATGAATATTTTCTTCTCGTTCTTTGGATTTATCTAAGTTTTTTTTTCTGTGACATTTTGATTTATATCTTTTTGGATGTGTTGCAGGTGAAGTTTACAGCTGAGGAGCTCCGGTTTATTATGGACCGAAAGCACAACATTCGTAATGTCTGTTATTGCCCATGTGGTTCATGGTACAGATTTGTTTTAATTCATGTTTGTTATCAGTTAACGTGATATAAGAGATCAAAGCCTTTTTGAGTAATTTATACTGCTATAATGGTTGCTTTTTGTTCATGCTTGATTGTCACAAGTTGAAGTATAGAATTGCATCTATGTTGGATTTTTCTGTAGCTTGAAGTTGCTTTAGATTAACTGCAAATTGTGTGCTATTTTTGTTTATTATTAAAGTTATATTTTTGCTTCTTCATGATTGACAAGTGTTGGTGCTGTTGTGAGATGTTGATTTTGTAGGCATTAGTTCTGATTTAGTGTTTTTTTTATGCAGGTAAATCAACTCTTACCGATTCACTTGTGGCTGCTTCTGGTATCATTGCCCAAGAAGTTGCTGTTGATGTTTGTATGACAGATACCCGTGCTGATGAGTCTGAACGTGGTATCACAATCAAGTCTACCGGTATCTCTTTGTACTATGAAATGACTGAAGAATCTTTAAAGAGCTACAAAGGCGAGAGGCAAGGGAATGAGTACCTCATCAATCTTATTGATTCCCCTGGGCATGTTGACTTTTCGTCTGAGGTCACAACTGCTCTTCGTATTACTGATGGTGCCGTTGTGGTTGTTGATTGCATTGAAGGTGTCTGTGTGCAAACAGAGACTGTCCTCCGCCAGGCTCTTGCAGAAAGAATCAGGCCTGTCTTGACTGTTAACAAGATGGACAGGTGCTTCCTTTAGCTCCAGGTTGACGGTGAGGAGGCTTAGACATTCCAAAGAGTGATTGAAAACTCTAATGTCATAATGGCAACCTATTAAGATCATCTACTTGGTGATGTTCAAGTCTACCCAGAGAAGGGAACAGTTGCTTTCTCTGCTGGTTTGCATGGTTGGGCTTTTACCTTGACCAACTTTGCTAAAATGTATGCCTCAAAATTTGGAGTTGATGAATCGAAAATGATGGAAAGACTTTGGGGTGAGAACTCTTTTGATCCAGTTACCAAGAAGTGGACCACGAAGAACACTGGGTCTGCTACCTGCAAGCGTGTATTTGTTCAATTCTGTTATGAACCCATCAAGCAGATTATCAACACTTGTATGAATGACCAGAAGGATAAGCTCTGTCCCATGTTGCAAAAGCTTAATGTCACCATGAAATCTGATGAGAAGGACTTAATGGGGAAGGCCTAATGAAGCGTGTAATGCAGACTTGGGTTCCTGCAAGCAATTCTCTCCTTGAAATGATGATCTTTCACCTTCCCTCTCCTAGCAAGGCTCAAAAATATTGTGTTGAGAACTTTTATGAGGGTCCACTTGATGATATCTATGCCAATGCTATCAGGAATTGTGACCCTGAGGGTTCTCTTATGTTTTATGTTTCAAAGATGATTCCTGCTTCTGATAAGGGTAGGTTCTTTGCTTTTGGCCGTGTCTACTCTGGAAAAGTTTCAACCGGTTTGAAGGTTAGGATCATGGGTCCAAACTATGTGTCTGGTGAGAAGAAAGATTTGTATGTTAAGAGTGTTCAGAGAACTGTTATTTGGATGGGAAAGCAGGAAACTGTCGAGGATGTGCCTTGTGGCAACTCAGTGGCCATGGTTGGGTTGGATCAGTTTATCATCAAGAACGCTACTTTGACTAATGAGAAGGAAGTTGATGCTCACCCAATTCGTGCCATGAAGTTCTCCGTCTCTCCTGTTGTTCTTGTTGCTGTTCAGTGCAAAGTTGCGTCTGATATTCCTAAACTTATTGAAGGGCTGAGCGTTTGGCCAAATCTGATCCTATGGTTGTGTACCATTGAAGAGTCAGGAGAGCACATTGTTGCTGGCGCTGGTGAACTCCACCTTGAGATCTGTCTCAAAGATTTGCAAGAAGATTTTATGGGTGGTGCTGAGATCATCAAGTCCGACCCTGTCGTGTCATTCCGTGAGACTGTCGTAGAGAGGTCTTGCTGGACAGTGATGAGTAAGTCTCCTAACAAACACAACCGTCTGTACATGGAAGCTTGACCCCTGGAGGAAGGTCTTGCTGAGGCTATTGATGAAGGGCGTATTGATCCAAGAGATGATCCGAAGATTCGGTCCAAGATTTTGGCTGAGGAGTACGGTTGGGACAAAGATCTCACTAAAAAGATTTGGTGTTTTGGTCCTGAGGCCACTGTTCCTAACATGGTGGTTGATATGTGTAAGGGAGTTCAGTATCTGAATGAAATTAAGGATTCTGTTGTTGCTGGGTTCCAGTGGGCATCAAAGGAAGGTGCCCTGGCTGAGAACATGAGAGGTATCTGCTTCGAAGTCTGTGATGTGGTTCTCCATGCTGTTGCTATCCACAGAGGTGGTGGGCAGATCATTCCAACAGCTAGGAGAGTTTTATGCTTCTCAACTTACAGCCAAGCCAAGGCTTCTTGACCCTGTTTACTTGGTGGAGATCCAAGCCCCTGAGCGGGCACTTGGTGGTATTTACAGTGTTCTCAACCAGAAGCGTGGACACGTATTCGAGGAGATGCAAAGGCCTGGTACTCCACTTTACAACATCAAGGCTTATCTTCCTGTCATCGAGTCCTTTGGATTCTCTAGCACTTTAAGAGCTGCAACTTCAGGACAAGCTTTCCCACAATGTGTGTTTGATCATTGGGATATGATGTCATCAAACCCATTGGAACCAAATTCCCAGGCTGCTGCTCATGTTGCTGAAATCCGCAAGAGGAAGGGATTGAAGGAGCAGATGACCCCTCTTTCTGAGTACGAAGATAAGCTTTAAGCTTAGAGAAGAAATAACTGAGATTCTGAGGCATAACTTCTGCTATTTAGTTTTGTTTTACTTTCTGGTTATTTTCTGTCGGGTCATTTTTGATGTTCGTGTTTTTATGATGATCAAGATTTATTCCAAAATACATTGCCTTTTTTCGAACTTATAATATTTTTGTTATCCTCGTATGCCTACTTCGTTTACAGGTAGTACGAGTAGCTTTAAGATTACTAACCTTGCCTGTGCATCAAGTGAAAGGTGAGGCTTTTGAGTTCTAATCGTATAAAGGAGAGCATCAAAGTTTTTAATTGAGTTATATATATGGAAGTTGAAGCAATTTGAATCTGAAAAATGATAAACCTAGGAGTCTAGGACTGATTGATGGACATGAATGCCAGAATTACTAACATTTTGGCTTCAAACATGGTATGTTTTGGGCTCAGCTCTTGTCGAATTTAAAGAGTATAATTTCTAATCCGAATAAATCAATAAAAATGTATATGGTTTCAGTGTCTCTTATTCACATTTGGATGTGATTTCCATTAGTTAGTTTTGTTGTGCCACAAGCTAATTTAAGACATGTTTAACCTAAAAAAAATATTATTATTTTCAATTTAAAAAGTTATATATAAATTTATAACATTTTTTATTGCAACTGAAAAGTTATATTTTGGGTTTACAACTGAAAATGTTTTGAAGAATACAACATTTACGAACCTGTCCAACCTAAAAAGTTATGAATCAATAAAAAGTTATATGATTATAGTGTCTACTATTCACATTTGGATATGATCCTAATGGCATCAACTCTATTTGGTAGCATTTCATTGACCATTTCTTAAATTCATAGTTAAGTTCTTGCTGAGTACGTAATTCTGTAAGCTTTGGTTTCAAATGATTCTAGAAAGCTGAACCAATGAAGGTTGTATCTTTCAAGTTTTAATCCTGATAGAATCCCTATACCACTGAACCATTGCTTCCAACGTATGTATTTCGTGGCTTACTGCTTAATCATTGAAGTGAAATTGATTGTCTTTTACTAAATCCCACGTTAGTTTTTAGTATGGGGACTATGACTGCACATCTTCAACATGTAAAGCAAAAGATGCATATACCATAAATAAATGGCATTATGAAAAAAAATATGTGAAGTGCTTATAGGAACTTATGATGAAGTGGTCAAAATACATTAGGCCTTAAGCAATTAGTGATCAGTAGTAACTTGTGATGATGTATGTGTCATCTGTTTACGTTGAAATGGTCTCTTTTTTCTGGGATCAAATCACTTGATAGGAAAGCATGTGGGGATCATCCATGTGTTTGATAATATGCATGATAGAACTGTTTAAATACTTTAGCCATGTAAACGCAAAGTAGTACCCCATGGTTAGGGGTTTTTCATTTTTTTGGTTTTAACCGAATTAATCGATCGAACCGAATTAGTTCAGTTAATTCGATTGGTCACCGAATTAGTTCGGTAGGAGAACGGTTAATAAATTTTTTAGAATTTGATTAACGGTTAATTTGGTTCGAAATCGGTTAATTAACCGAAATTAAATTTTAAATTTTAAATATATTATATATAACAAATGGGCTCAACCCAAACTATTTAGAACCCAATTAATAATTTAAGATCTAATAACTTTTAAACTTAAATCAATATTAATTAATTAAAAAATCCATATAAAATTTTTATTTTATAATTATATATTATTTAAATTAATTGTAAATTGTTTTTTGAATTAAAAAATATTCAATTTTTATATAAATTAGAAAATTTTAAAAAAAATCGGTTAATTTGAAAATTAATCGAATTAACCAAAATTTATTCGGTTCGGTTAATATTTTTAAAAAATGTTCGGTTCGGTTAATGGTTAAAGAAAAAAAAAATCGATTAATTCAGTTGATGGTAATTTGGTTCGATTGACCACCGTTTTAACCGAATGAAATGCTTGCAGCCTTGCTGAAATGATGGCGTTCTTCAAAATGAAGGCAATCATATTTGACTGAAAACAGATTCCTTTTTTAATGGTTACACTTTAACTACCCATTGCCAAGATTGTGTTTTGCAATAAAGCTATGCATGATGGTATGAAAGGACTATAAAATAGCAAAAAATAAAAAAAAATATAATAAAGTGAAGGTATAAAGCATCACTGATATAATGCCGAGTGCTATCATATTCTGCAGAAGATAAGTGAACCTTAGCTTGTTCTGATTAGTTAAGAATACTCCACTTGCTGACAAATTGCTAAAATTTAGAACTTTCATGATATTTAGTTATTTGGCACTAAAGTTATATGCCAATATTCCCTTTAGTTGAAAGTATTCTATTCACACAACATAATCAAATGGTGTTATATTCAACTTATTTTACTTTGTTCAAGCTTTACCTAATTCTATCTTTGGCAGGGTGAGTATGAGTTCCATATGATGTTATTCGATCTGGGATTAATGTTAGAGTACCCGTACTCGAATACGTGTTTTATATGTACATCTAACACGAATACTTTTAAAAAAAAGGCCTAAATCCTAAACCCTTTTCTTCATTTAAAAGCTTTTTTCCCTAGTAAAAGTGGACTTGGTACTTGCAAATTTGTACTGTTGAATGCCTGGGTCAGCCATAGAGTTGATGGAATGATGGGGAAGATTAGCTTTTTATCTTTTGAGTATCTTTCTTTTAGGTAGGCATGTTTTGAGGATAATAAAAAACCCCACTTTATTGGTATTATTTAACATTTCTTTTTTAGTTTTTCACTCAAAGCAGCCTTGCATGCACTAAACTCCTCTCTGTTACCAGTAGGCTTAAAATAGGTGTTAAAGTTTCTTTGGTAGCATTAGGCATGAGAAAAAAGCAACAACTTTGTTTTAAAGGAATGGGAATTCATCTGCATGCGCTTCAACACCTGCAGTAGCACTCTTTCAAAGGCATATATTCTCTGAAGAAAATCATCAACCTTGTTCTTTCACCTATTTCATGGCATCAAAATTAATGTGTATTATTATTTAATCCAGCACTTAGTTACCAGTGATTGAATGATTGTTATACGATATACACCCTTCAACTTGTTTCAATGTCTCAGGTTCTTAAATAAGTACCCCATAACTTATAACTTGTTTCAAGGGTGTGTTCACTGTTCCTTGGCTTTGAAGAAAGTTCAGAGACAGCTTAAAATACTGAAGAGCGAGAGCATGACACCATAACCGCTAAAAAGCTAGCACGTGGTATAATTCAAACCCATAACTTCTAGCATATAGAGAATTCATGAGAAACAATAGTACTACTTGGACTAACCTCCCCCCCTCCCACCCAAAAAAAATATGACATTTTTAAGTTATCAACATCATGTGCTCTAATGAACATCATTTCCGGATATTTCTACATCTATAGCTCTATGCAGCACATGTAGTGAAAACACATCATGAATAACCTTGGCAACACCGACACTCAAGTATCAAACAGTTTGGCATGAACATCAAAAGAATTGAAGTGGGGATCTAGAATTTGATGTCTTGTTCAATGATAAACATTCAATAGTTTTACATGTCAGAAACTCACATTGAAGTTGTGGTTATATTATATTATCATATGATGTAATCCAAAACTATATACATCTGCTGCATCATAGTCTGCTATAGTTTTTTAGGAAACGAATGATGACAGATGAGAAACAAACAGTGTATGCCTTGCTGTGTAGAATAAATGAGCCTTTCATTATTATTACAACATCTATGTCTGCTTCTCTGAATAATGAAAGGGTCCAACGGGTGGGTGGGCAGGTATCTAGCATGTGTCATCACCGTCCACCATTTCCATTATAACACTGAGAGTCAGATTTGAATAAACAAAGCCGGTGGGTCTGATTAACAGATAAGTCGGGTAATAATTAAATACCATTCATGGTGGATCCCAATCCAAGGTCCCTATGTATTTATTAACTCACACCCTCTTCTGTTGTTTTCCATATGACCCTTTTGGCTTTTCTTTAAATATGGGCAGCCTAACCCTATTGCTGTTAAAAAAAACATGTTACCATGTCACATGATAGTGATAAATTTGGAATCAAAAACTCTCGTTTTCACTCATCTCCTTAACAATGTTGTCTTATCCTTGTGCTGACACATAAATCGAAAAAAATGAGCCTAATAAGTAATAGCCATATATTGTAGTTTGTACTTGCAAGTTTCCAACCATTTCTAGAAAACCAGTTGATAATATAGAAAAATTAGAAACAACTTGCTGAAAACCTGTTATGATAGCGGCCCAAGAGTTTTAAATGATAGCATTTAGCATCCTCTCCTATTACTAGACAAAACACAAAAAATAATTCTTTCATGTGAAAGATAAACAAAAAAGTGGATGATAGTGTTTAATTATATTCACATGTTTGAAATTACCTTTCAATCTTCCAACATGTTTGATTGATCGAATAATGAAAGATGTATCATCATTTGATGTAATCTTTAAGATTTGCATTGATCCTTCCACTATTACGAGCAAAAAAATAAATAAAGATTGATTAGACAGATAAAGTGTCATTAAAGTGGGGGCAGCTGGTCAAGCTTTTTCATATAGATAGAGAGAAAATTTGAGCACTGCCTAAGCATATACATGTATATGTATATTATGAGTTCAGAAAAGCATGTTGGTGAGAAAATCATCTATCTGGAGTTGTGATTTTTTTGGGGACAAGAACTTTTGCATGGTGCATTCCATTATTGGTGGGCCAAAATCTTTCCCCTCTCCCTCTGCATATGCATAGTGAATTGTCTATAGGGACAGCACACTATGTTATTATCATGCATTTGTGATGTTGGACAAATAGTACCATACATATTTTGAGATGGCCGATTCTTTTGTAATGCCATCTTCAACTCCATGCTCATGTCTTTGTCAGTGTTAAGATGTACAACTTTGAAAGAAAGGGAAAAAAAGACAAAAGGAGACAGAAAATTGGGGGAATACAGATGAAAATAACGTAGTACGAACCATCCATCTTTTTTCTTGAAACAAGTCATTGCATTTACATCAGGAAATCACTTCAACAATTGTAGGTGTTGTAGCTGTAGTCTGTCCAATCCAATGTCATCAAAATACCCTATTCAATGCTTTTTAGGTCAAATAATAGACATACTGATACCACTCAAGTAAGATCTCTAATTTAAATATGATGAATAAAGAAATAAATTTTTATCGAATTTACTCTCGAACCGATATCTAGCTCCACTCAACTTGAGACATTTATGCTATTATACATATGAAAATCTAAGCATGTTAGATATCATGTCTGCCAACTTTCCTTAACCCCAACGAGACTACATGAATGATTTGTGGTTGGCTTTTTACAATGGTTGCCTAAGGTTGACCAAGATGAAATTATTTACAAACATCTTTTAGGCAAAGCTTCCACTCATGGATAGATATTATATATAGAGATACAATTTAATTACACAGTAGAAATTTTTTAAATTTTACATAGATTTAAGACCGTTAAATTAGTAAAATAAAATGAGATTAACAGTAGAAAATTATAAGATATTCAGTGAAAAAATGACTTAATCTTAACTTTCTATTTTCACTCATCCAACTGTCTTAAATCTATGTAAACTGAAAACTATTTTACACTGTATAAATGAATCTTATAATTACATAGATTTAAGACCACTAAATTAGTAAAATATAAAATTAAGATTAACCGTAGAAAATTATAAGATATTCAATGAAAAAATGACTTAATCTTAGCTTTATATTTTCACTCATCCAACTGTCTTAAATCTATGTAAACTGAAAATTATTTTACACAGTATAAATGAATCTTAACCTATATATATATATATATATATAGGGATATGATTTTGTTACACAATGTAAAACTCTTTTAGTTTTACTATATTTATGATCGTTGGATGAGTGAAAATATATGACTAATATTAACAGTAGAAAATGAAAAAATATTCACTAAAAAATAAAGAATTAATTTCAGTTATCTATGTTCACTTATTTAATGATCTTAAATCTATATAAAACTAAAGAGTTTTACATTATATATATATATATATAAAGGATATTTTTAGCCGCCGGGGGAGGGGGTTGCTAGCATCCATATGGCACATGAATTCATTGAGTTAGTGGATGTTTACACTTGCACAACAATCTATCACATTTGCAATAAATAAATGCCTTTTCTCTAATCTTTAGCCTTACTCCACCCAATGGTAATCCTATGTTAAAAAAAGTAATCATTGAAATTCCCACAAAAAGGGCATAAAATAAAAAATAACTCTCATTGTGCAAGGTATGATTTCAAGGTGAATGGTTTTAAGCACACTTCCTTTTGGGAGTTTGTGGGATGCCATGACCCACCAATTCCTTTTTCAAAAAGAAATTCATGTAACCCATCACAATTCCTTGTTCAATCAAGTTAGGGTTTTTATAAACCCTAAAAAAATTGTCATGATAACTTGAAAGCAAAAGCTCCCACTCCCCACCCAACAAATAAATGCCATTAAAGATTGGACCTTCTTTCTTTATGCTCCCTACCATTGACAATGAAGAAATGAGCTGTAAAATTGATTTTATTCCCATAAACTCAATTGTAATATTCCCTTTGTTATTCTGAACACCAATACAATAACCTTTCTTTTTCCATATGTTTCTCACTTATTAACAAATAATACAATGTGGTCCATCCCAATTTTAATTTGACCTAAACTATTATCATAATTCACAACTTATACATATAAATATCATTATTCGATATTAAAAGAAACAAAACAAATCTCATAGTAGTCTTAACCGATCTACAAATAAACTTTACCTTATTTTTCACCTATAACGGCTCTACGTGGTTATAAGGACACTAAATATATAAAGAATTTCTTTTCTAGAAAGGAGGCCTTCAAAGAACTTGGGACATTGTTCCTCTCTATCTTCTATGTTCTCTTCATCAGGTTCAAGTCATCTGGTCAAGAGTTTAAACTCTGATCTCATTTCAAATGATCATGTACATAAATTTTTACTGAAATAAAAAATAATGAAACCCCAGACACGATTACAATCATTATCTTCTAATATTATACATCAACAAAAATGATTTTACTTAAGTTTGAATTAAAATCAGATTGGGCTTGTTTTAAAAGGCAAATTCTATTTAATATTATTTTGTCATTTACAAAATTCAAACTTAAAGTTGTTCTTAAGAAACATCGAACTCCTTTATCGATAAAGACTTCTCGTCTTAAGTATAAAATTCAGAAAATGAAAATATTTAGAGAAAAATAAAGGAAGAAAGCAACAAAAATCATTTCCAAATGATGGAGTTAGTGTTGGTTTTTGGCAAAGTCCCACATTGGTTGTGTATAAGGAGAAGAGGAAATTCTTTTATTATAAATAAAGTCATCCTCCTCCTTAGTTAATCATCCCTCAAATATAAGTCTTCTTATATATTAAAGGCTATTTGTATTCTTTCTTTCTCTTTGTAATATTTCCTCTACTAGTGAAATATTATTTTAGTAGTGTTCGAGGAGGTAGGCTTAATTTTTGGCCTAACCTCGTTAAATATTGGTGTTCTCTTTATGTCTATTTAATAGCTATTGTCTGGTATAATTGTTGTTAATTATTGTCCTATTAAAATTACTTGTCTTGGTAGTTCTGTCTAAGGAAAGTGGGTTTTAAGAGGGACCATTGTGACCCCTCCTCTTTCCTGGGAATCTACCTTGGGGTGATTTTTAGTACAATCATTTTCACACTAGTCATCTAGATAATAGTTTAAAGGTGAATTTGTTATTGATGGAAATTAACCCGAATAACACAACAATTGGTATCAGCGCTCTTGGTTTATTTTAGTATGCTCTGTGGTTGCGGCTTAGGCTGATCTTCCACATCAGAAAAAAAAAATTCCTTGGGATAATTGGCATTCTGCATTGACAGCTATTAAATAGAATTTGTAGCAGAAATGACAGACGCAAAAACATCCACATCGTCGTCAACAGCTGTGACAAATGTTATATTTGCAGTGGAGATTTTTTATGGCACCGATCATTTCGGCATGTGGCAAAGTGAGGTTCTAGATGCCCTATTTCAGCAGGGTCTAGACATTGCTATTGAAGGAGAGAAACCAGATGATGTTGAGGAGAAAGAATGGAAGAGGATCAATAGATTGGCATGTGGTACTATTCGATCATGTCTTTCTAGAGAGCAGAAGTATGCATTTTCTAAGGAAACTTCTGCAAATAAATTATGGAAGGCACTGGAGGAGAAATTTTTGAAGAAAAGCGGTCAGAACAAGCTCTACATGAAAAAGAGATTGTTCCGCTTCAACTATATACCAGGTACCACTATGAATGATCACATTACTAGCTTTAATCAGCTAGTGACTGATCTGATGAATATGGACGTGACTTTTGAAGACGAAGATCTGGCTCTGATGTTGATGGGATCACTTCCTGATGAGTTTGAGTATCTTGAAACTACTCTACTTCATGGGAAAGTTGATGTGTCTCTCAGTGAAGTAACTGCTGCCTTGTATAGTTATGAATTGAGAAAGAAAGACAAACAAGAAAACACAAGTGTCGAAGTAGAAGCTCTTATTGTTAGAGGCCATTCGAAGAGTAATAATAAAGGAATGAGAGGGAGATCGAAGTCAAAGTCTAGATTGAGCAAAGATGAATGTGCCTTTTGTCGAGAAAAAGGGCACTGGAAGAAAGAATGTCCCAAGCTAAAGAACAAAGGCAAACCTGAAAGGGGAAAGACTGTCTCAGAATCAAATGTGGTCGAGTATTATGATGCAGATTCAGATTTCGTATTCACTGCTACGCCATCAACCAGTTGTTCCAGTTCATGGCTGTTAGATTCAGCTTGTAGCCACCATATGACCCCCCATAGAGAATGGTTCTTTGATTTTAAAGAACTAAAAGGTGGAATTGTCTACACATCAAATAATTCCCCTCTTGACACACTTGGGATTGGTTCAATTCGCTTGAAGAATCAGGATGGATCAATCAGAACCTTAACAGGTGTCCATTATGTACCAGATTTAATGAGAAATCTCATCTCTGTGGGAACCTTAGAGTCAAAAGGTTTAGAAGTGAGGGAAAAAGATGGGATTATGAGGATTATCTCTGGTGCACTGGTGATAATGAAGGGAATCCGTAAAAGAAACAATGTGTATTACTTTCTGGGTAGTACAATTGTTGGGATAGCAGCAGTGACAGCTTCTACTGATGAACATAAGTCAGAAGCAACCAGGTTATGACATATGCGCTTGGGGCATGTTGGTGAAAAATCCTTGAAATTACTCATAGATCAAGGATTATTGAAGGGTGCTCAGACTTGCAAATTAGCTTTTTGTGAGCATTGCATCAAAGGGAAGAAGATGAGGGTGAAATTTGGAACAACAATCCATGATACTAAAGGTATTTTGGATTATGTTCATTCAGATGTATGGGGGCCTTCCAAGATAACTTCATTGGGAGGAACACACTATTATGTCACATTTGTTGATGATTTTTCCCGGAGAGTTTGGGTGTATCCAATGAAGACAAAGGATGAGGTGCTAGGATTTTTCCTTAAATGGAAAAAGATGATGGAGACTCAAACAGGCAGAAAAATCAAACGTCTCCGTCAAAAAATGGTGGAGAGTACAAAAATGATCCATTTCTGAAAGTCTGTGAAGAAGAATGTATTGTCAGGCACTTCACTGTCAGAGGTACACCACAACAGAATGGGGTGGCAGAGCGTATGAACCGGACATTATTGGAGAAGGTTCGGTGTATGTTGTCTAATGCTGGGTTAGGCAAAGAATTTTGGGCTGAGGCTTTGGTCTATGCTTGTCACCTTGTCAACCGCTTACCATCGACTGCTATTGGTGGTAAAACACCATTAGAGAAATGGTTTGGAGTACCTGCTACAGATTATGATTCCTTACATGTGTTTGGTTCCACTGCATACTATCATGTTAAGGAGTCAAAGCTGGATCCAAGAGCAAAGAAGGCGATCTTTATGGGGATCACCTCTGGTGTGAAAGGCTATCGTCTTTGGTGTCCAGAAACAAAGAAAATAATCTTCAGCAGGGATGTTACCTTTGATGAATCTACCATGTTGAGAAAGGTGACTTTAGAAAAATTGGACCAGACAGATAGAACTCCCAAACAGATGGAGTTTGAAGGAAGCAAGATTGTCCCAACCAGTAAAAAAACTGATGTTGACTCTCCTATGGTAGAAGAAGAGTCAGATGAAGAAGAGGTTCAAACCCAAGAACCTCCACAGCAACATGAATCAATTGCACTCATAAAGGGAAAGATGACCATTAGACAACCTGCTCGTAATGCTGATATGGTCTCTTTTGCATCACCAATTGCAATTGATGACGTTCCTGCCACTTTTAATGAAGCAGTTCAAAGTTCAGAACATAAAAAATGGAGGATCGCCATGAATGAAGAAATACAATCCCTTCAAAAGAATCAGACGTGGAAACTAGCTAGTCTTCCGAAGGGAAAGAAGGCAATTGGGTGCAAGTGGGTATATGCAAAGAAAGATGGATTTCCTGACAAGAATAACATTTGCTACAAAGCAAGATTGGTAGCTAAAGGCTACGCTCAAATGGAGGGAGTTGATTATAATGAAGTATTTTCTCCAGTTGTAAAACTTTCCTCCATCAGAATTTTGTTGGCTTTGGTAGCGCAGTTGGATTTGGAACTAGTTCATATGGATGTAAAAACTGCATTTTTACATGGAGACTTGGATGAGGAAATCTACATGACTTAGCTATATGGATTCAAAGTTTCTGAAAAAGAAGAGATGGTGTGCAAATTAGAAAAATCATTGTACGGATTGAAGCAATCTCCAAGGCAGTGGTACAAGCGATTTGACAAGTTTATGATAGGGGAAAAGTACACAAGAAGCAAATATGATCATTGTGTGTATTTACGCGAGCTAGAAGACGGATCCTATATATATCTTCTTCTTTATGTTGATGATATGTTGATAGCTTCCAGGAGTCAGACAGAAATTGCGAAACTAAAGACTCAATTGAACAGGGAGTTTGAGATGAAGGATCTTGGTGAAGCGAAGAAGATTCTAGGCATGCAGATATCAAGGGATAAGAAATTGGGGAGGCTTTGTTTGTCTCAGAAAGAATATCTGAGGAAGGTACTAAAACGTTTTGGCATAAATGAGATGTCAAAATCAGTTAGTACACCTCTTGCTCCTCATTTCAAGCTCGGTGCATCAATGTCACCTAAGGATGATGCAGAACGGGAATACATGTCAAAGGTTCTGTATGCAAGTGCTATTGGTAGCTTGATGTATGCAATGGTGTGTACGAGACCTGATATTTCACAGGCAGTTGGGGTTGTGAGCAGGTATATGCATGATCCTGGAAAGGAGCATTGGCAAGCTGTGAAATGGATTCTGCGGTATATTCTGAACATCGTAGATATTGGTTTGGTCTTTCAGCAGGACAAACAAGACGGTCAGTGTGTAGTTGGGTATTGTGATTCAGACTATGCATGTGATTTGGACAAGCGTCGATCAACTACTGGTTATGTGCTTACATTTGCAAAGGCACTAGTCAGTTGGAAGTCCACCTTACAGTCAACAGTGGCTTTGTCTACTACAGAGGCAGAGTATATGGCAGTTACAGAGGCTGTGAAGGAGGAAATTTGGCTTCAAGGGTTGCTTGGTGAATTGGGAATGGAACAAAAGCACATCAAAGTGCACTGTGACAGTCAAAGTGCTATTCATTTAGCAAAGAACCAGGTTTACCATGCAAGGATGAAGCACATCGATGTTCGATATCACTTTGTACGAGAGATTCTAGAAGAAGGTGGAGTCATAATCCAGAAGATTCGGACCACTGAGAATCCTGCTGATATGTTGACAAAAGTGGTAACTGCGGTCAAGTTTAAACATTGTTTAGACTTGGTCAATATTGTTACAAATTAAAAGATTGTTTTTTTAGAGATGTGTGTGGAATTTGCCAAGATGGAGATTTGTTGGTTTTTGGCAAAGTCCCACATTGGTTGTGTATAAGGAGAAGGGGAAATTCTTTTGTTATAAATAAAGCCATCCTCCTCCTTAGTTAATCATCCCTCAATTATAAGCCTTCTTCTATATTAAAGGCTATTTGTATTCTTTCTTTCTCTTTGTAATATTTCCTCTACTAGTGAAATATTATTTTAGTAGTGTTCGAGGAGGTAGACATAATTTTTGGCCTAACCTCGTTAAATATTGGTGTTCTCTTTATGTCTATTTAATAGCTATTGTCGGGTATAGTTGTTGTTAATTATTGTCCTATTAAAATTACTTGTCTTGGTAGTTCTGTCTAAGGAAAGTGGGTTTTAAGAGGGACCATTGTGACCCCTCCTCTTTCCTGGGAATCTACCTTGGGGTGATTTTTAGTACAATCATTTTCACACTAGTCACCTAGATAATAGTTTAAAGGTGAATCTGTTATTGGTGGAAATTAACCCGAATAACACAACCGTTAGTGAACAAAGTGAGTGTCCCTTTTACAAAGTTAGGGTTTCCATCAAAGGAGTGGTCCATTATACTTCTTTATTGGATCAATATTCTATGCTTTTGTAGTGTCCATTGCTGTTCACCCCACAACCAACTGAATAATCATAGAATATGATTTTTTTTCTATTTTTATCAATGAAGAGGACAACTTATTTGACACATATCAATCCATGATATTCAATCTTCAAACACCTTTAAACAAAAAAATCTTTAAATAATTATAATAATAATGCACAAACCAAATAACCTCGATGATAAAGTAATTGTTATTATTTCTTGAAATCAGGTTTGAACTTATGTATATGTTAAATATTTGGGATTCCAATGTATAGTACACCTCTCAAACATAAACACTTAGATAATGGATAGGTGCCATTAAAATAAATAAATAAATTATAGTTAAATTATCTTTTGACAATCTTGAAAGATACCATATTTTATGTACTTTTGTTTGCTTTTTGTATTGGAATTGAATCTGTTCTTTGAGAAATTATCAACCATTTAATAAAATAATCACTTACAATCTAATTAGAAATTTATTAGTACAATCTTTTTATGTTGGACCGAGTGGTGTGATGGTAAAGATTAATTTAAACAAAAATTAAGATGATGGTTCCCTAGTCACAAGGAGTCATGTTTCCAATACTCTTGTGTGTTAGGTCGATGCATAGATTTTGTGAGGGACACCACTAAGCATGTGGTTTAATTTTAAGTCTATGTGTTTCCCACTGGCAAGGCTGGTCAAATAACAATTGATATTTGTGAATTATTTTTTTTACACTCCCGGTTCCTAAGGTTTTACTATGACTAATTCGGATCGATCAGGGCCGCACACCTGACTGTGATGAATGAAATATTTGTGGCGGTCAAATCACAATTGATATTTGTGAATTATTTTTGATAATTAACTTGTATTTATATTATTAATATGAGAAAATATATTTAAATTGACTGAATATTAAAATATTAGAGGTTAAAATTTTGGAATTAGGATTAAATTTTAAAAAATAACATTAACGAATAAATTCATTATTATATCAAAATTTTCAACTATTATGTAGTCTACTATTAATTTTTATGAGAAATGTTTAACTTGTTACTTTTTAAAAGTAGTTGATCATTTTGAATTTTATTATAATTCAAAAGATTTAATAGAAAAGGATCTATAATCTTGTGGCTACTTCATATTTGTGTGTATTTTACCCTAAAATATAACGATATAATAAGAATATTTGAGATTTAATAGAAGAACAAAGTGTTTTGAAACGGTGCGTTTTTGAAAGAGGGGAATACGTATGGGAAAGTGGGGACTAGTACTGCCAACAGTGGCAGAACAAACAACAGCGACATTTGCGCTCGTCCTACGTGTCAGCTTTTGCCTCACACGTGTCCTTTTCGGTCATCTCCTTCCTGGTTGACTCCTCGCTTTTCTCGCGCGTCACCTACGTTCCCATCTAACTTTTTAGCCTTTATTTTTTTTCTCAGCATCTTCTTCCACTCTCTATCTATCTGTCGGGTAGATGCCCCTCACTCTGTGGGTCCCACATATGTTTCCTTTTAACTTTTCTAACTTATTTGTTAGAATTATTTATTTCCCGTGATAACGTTCTCCCAAGATTAATTGTTGAAGTAGAGCGAATTGCACAGTGTTGGCCGTAGGTCGCCATGCCTTCCGGGCGAACTACGACGTGGCAGCTTCAGACGTCCCATGCACAACCCAACCCATAGGTCGCCATGCACTCCGGACGACTAAGGAAGTCGCCATACACGCCCGACGACCTTGTCTCCTTGCATGGCCATGTGATATTTCTGCACGTATGCATGAGGGAGCAGAGGGTTAAAGCTTGGTCGTCGGGCATGAATCTCCCAACTATGACATGCAGGGCATGCAGAGGGTTAAAAGCTTGGTCGCCGGGCGTGCATGGCGACTTAGGAGGTCGTTGGAAGTGCATGGCGACCTATGGGTTGGGTTGTGCATGTCCCATGTACACAATCATTCCCTCGTCGGAAGCTGCCACCTCGTAGGTCACCCGGAAGGTATGACGACCTACGGCCAATACTGTGCAATTTGCCCTACTTCAGCAATTAATCTTGGGAGAACGTTATCTCGTGAAATAAATAATTCCAACACATTATCTTGTAGATTTAGCCTATTTTTTCTAATATGCGCCTCCCTATTTTTAAAATAATGTATTTATAATAGGAAATTTTTCTTTAAAGTTTTTATTAATCTAAAATAATTATAAGGTAATATATGTTTTAAAAATTTATAATTATTTGATAATAAAAATTTAAATTCTTTTAATTTTTGGTATTCAAATCTGAGATGTTTATGAATATCAATCACCCTTTTAACAATTGAGATGACTTCATATATGTTTTTTCCTTTAAAATCTTTATCTTTGAGATGTTAGTGAAAATAAAATAAATAAAATCGATTCAAATGATTTTTACTTAAAAATTTACATTTATTTAACTAAAAAAATGCTCTGCAAAACTTTCTTTTCGTTTTTTGCCATTGTTGAACTGCTTTGCTACACTCCTTTCCGATCTTCGGGTGGTCTGTTGGCCTTGGCTAGCGACTATCTTACTATTTTTTTTTGTATTTGTCTGTAGTGTTATTGTAAATAAATGATTACTCCTTGTATCTTTAGGGACACGAAGTTTTATATGGGTATTAATTATTCTCTCGACCTTTTTTCCTGTGATAGGGGTCATAGTTATCGTTGTTTTTCATTTTGATTTCCGGGACAATGTATATGTTTATATTCTTTGTCATTTTTATGGTCATTCTTGGTTTTGTGCAATTGTTTGTTTGACGTTAATATGTTTTCGGGATCGTTCTTTTGATTGATATTGATGCATGTTTGTTATCTGAGTTTGTGCGATAATATGTTGTGGTCTGTATGCCTGAGCGTGATCCATGTTATTCTATTTCATGTTGGTTGTGTTGTCATCTTTGTCTATCTTGGTACGGTGGTCGGCGTCTGCGACTTCTTATTTGGGGACTACCTCCTTTAACACGTGTTTGTACAGTTTGTAGTTTTGTGTCGGTTCTTATGAATAGTGATAGCTTCTTTAACACATTATTTGCTATCTATTCACGCCATCATACAATTTTGGTGTATCCGTCGTACTGCCAATACAATACGTATGTCTTAGTATATTGGATTTCTGTTAGCGCTTCATTGTTGTATTTTACTTATAAATATTTTACTTTACTCTCGAACAGTGTTCTTACTTACTCATTTTTCAGCTCATATAAGTTATTTAATTATAAAAAATTAAATAACTCAAATATTATTCATTTATACTTTAAAATATATATATATTTAATTCAAAATTTATTAATATTTTATAATTAAAGTTATAGTAATCAAATTTTGATCAATTCAATACTTCATCAACAAATCACATAATCATTAACAAATTCGATATAATATTTTTCTGTCAAATATTAATATATACTGATTCTGTGAACTATGATTATATCTATGATATATAAATATGCTAGGTTGGTTTGTTGAGATATACATCTGTCGACTATATTTATGAAATTTTATTAAAATATATCTTCATTTGATAAAATATTTAATAAAATGTGATTTTTAATTTGATAAAAAACAGAACTAATTAATTAGAAAGAAAAGAATTAATTTAATTAATTACAAAACTTTGGGAAATCTAACATTTGTTGTTGAATTTTTAGGGTATTTTTTGTGGGTATATTGATTTTTTTTGTTGGGGGGGGGGGGGGTTATGACATGTTAACATGGACACTAGCATCTTGAGTGGATTTACAAACGGGGCAAATATGAACCGTCAACCCACAAGAAGTACACAAGCACAAATGCCTGCACGGTAACAGCAGCACACAAGATTCTTCCTTCCCGCAGTTCCTACACCACCTCCCGCCGGTGATGCCACCTTTCTCGGCGGTCGTTGCCAACATGCACTGTTTCTCAACTTCCCAACTGCTTCCGCAACAAGACTGCGCATCATCAACCTCGTCTCCCGCCGCTTCCGCTGCGGTTGCAGCCTCCTCTACACCACTAGTACGCGCGGCGGTGAGGACTTGTTCTAGGTATGTCCGAAGCGCGTTGGCCGTTGCCTCGTTCGTTTGAGCCAAGTCTCGCCATTTTTGATTCTCTATGCACAGCGACATCACCCTTTCTTCGAGTGCCCAATTTAATTTCCCGATCTTCTCGATTTCTTCCTCTTTGGCTCTTAGCTTTTTCATTAATCCGCCTTCGATTACCTCCATTATCTTCCTCGCTTGCCTCTTCCTTTTCTCCTCCATTTCCACTCTCATTCTTTCCATCTAAAAAAACAATCCCCAAATCCCATAAATATCAATATATATAAAAAAACAAATCCCATCAATATTACAAAAACACTCACATGTTGGAAGATAAGATGATCAATATCCAACTGTTGCTGCTCCATATGAAGGGAAATATCATGACCCAGAAACGAAAACGGAGAGCAAGTTTTGCTATTGTCAATATTGCCCTGGGGTTGCTGAACAAGAGAAGGAAACGAAAGGATTGGATTAATGGAATCCCTTGAACGCTTTCTAGGTAACGGCAGAACATTGTTGCACGTCAAACTACTCT
Source organism: Hibiscus syriacus (assembly GCF_006381635.1). Lineage (NCBI taxonomy): Eukaryota > Viridiplantae > Streptophyta > Magnoliopsida > Malvales > Malvaceae > Hibiscus > Hibiscus syriacus. The sequence continues at coordinate 1,374,218 of NW_024063078.1, forward strand.
CTGATTTCATCGCCGCCGCGGCTGCAGCTTTTTGATCGTTAACCAAAGGGTTATAAAAAGGAAGCAATCCTTCCGCCGCCGCCGCCGTTGCGAAACCGTATCCCATCTCTGCGGGATACAGATTCCTGTTTGCTTCAATGGGATTCATCATTTCCCTGTAAACAAAGAACGATTTTAGAGACGGTTCAAAATCGAATGAAAAAGATTTCGTTGTTTAGAGAGTCTGGGTATGTTTAAAACGAACCTGTTTCCAAAGAACTGAGGGGGGGAAAGAGTGTGATGCCTAGCTTCAACAGCCATGGATTAGAGGGGGAAATGGAAAAATGATGGCGTTTGAATTGCCTTTGCTTTGGCTTTTATGAAGGGTGAAATGAAGGAGAGATAGAGAGGAGGGTGGTGGGGTTTATTTAGGTCGGTCCGGTTCGATTTATTTATTTTTATTAACATTATTTGTGGAGCCAAAATCTAAGGTTATATAAAAAAAAGCAGATTTATTTGTTGGTTTTGGTATTTTGCCTATTTTGGATTTGTTTGCCGAATTAACCTTCTCTTCCCTCTTATTTCAATCCAATATGCAACTCAATCCAAATAAAATTAGAAAATGCATGGCTTAATTGTGCTCCCAATCCCTATGCTCTTCTATGTTTGAAATGTACTCTCTCTAATTTTAACTCCAATATTTAATATATTTATACTTTTTGATACGATAATTGAAGTATAATTGATAATATTCCGAAAGAATTTTAAACTATATTGAACTACTCATGTGTTTCTTTTAACAACAAAAAGCTCATTTGAAAATAGGACTAAAAAAACCTTACAATATCATATTCATAATCGAAAATCTTATAATTTTATAGTATTCAACAGTTTAATTTTTTTATATAATATTTTATGTGTATAATATTAGTCTTCTGAATGTTTTTAAAAGACGTAAAATCTGGTTTAAATGAAGTCTTTTGACGACATTATTAATTAAAATTAAATAAACGAATCAAGAGATAAAGGACTAAATTAGAGGATTAAAAATAGAATGACTAATTTTCAGACGTATAAAGAATATAGGAACTAAGACCAAAATTAGACCAAAAATATAAATGTAGATCTCGGATTCTCGGTAATTTTCTAGGGTTGTAGACCCTAGAACCGGGTTTACCGTCTTCTTTACTTAATTGGTTGTGATGGAAAGATTCAATAACTGACAGTCAGGGCCTCTTCCGCGTGTAAAACGTCCACGTAAGCACAGCGGTGGGTGTTTTTCTTTTTTCCTTGATACCCTCTCCTGAAACAACGTGAAAGAAAGGGAAGGGGCCCACTGATACACGTGTGGGACAGGGTAAGTTACAAGACGAGGACAAGCTATGGGTCCCATGCCCAAACACTAAATTAAATTGCATTAGAAAAGGTTTAATCCTACCCTTTAAATCCCTACTCTTTCGGATTTTTTAAATTAAAGTCGAACAAGATGATAAGGTTGAGGTTTTCGTCATACTCAAAATCTTAATGTTATTTGAATTAATCTGAATTGAAAGGGAATGTTACTTTTCTTAAAGTTCCTAAATTCGAGTAGTTGCGTCTGCAGAAAGTGTGTTGCTAATTGGTTAAAAAAGTTTCGAACATATATTATCTTGTATTATTTGAATATATAATTTAAAAATTAAATTTCAATTGATAACACTTATTAAAATTTTAACAAAACTCAATTAATATGATTAATAGTGCACACAAAATTACAATTATAAATAATATAACAATATAATAACTATAATCATAATTAACGTGTACAAAACACATTCTAACTATTGTTAAAATATTATCTAAAATCGAACCTGCATGTGATATTGATAAATAATAAGGCTAAATTCATGGAACTAAAATATAGGGACCATATTTTAAAAGTGAAAATAGTATGGGGATTGGATACAAAATTATACCGGAACAGAGAAACAAATGTTGGAGTGAGAGAGAAAGGTGGGACGGGTACGTTGTACCCGGGGAAAGGAGTGCTGATACTTTGGCCTTTCCTATTGATTTCATTTATTATTTTGTTCGAAAATATAAATAAAATTAAATTCATGCGGGCCCCATGGATGAAGCAATTGGCCCTAATTTGTTATTTAGTTCTTTTGGCATTTACTTATGCCACGTGTCGAAATTCCTTTGTGTTATTTAATGCGGCTTTTGATTTAACAAACCATAATAAATATTATTTTTAAAATTTTACATTTCAATATTTTTTATATAAGCACAACTAATTCAATATATTTAGATTCTATTTAGATATATTTTAATTATTAATTTAAATTATAATTTAAGTCAAATTAAAGAATAGTCATTAATAACGTGGAGCTGATTTTTTTTATTCATATGAATTGGATCTAAATAAAATATTTCTCCATATATTATTTGATTCGAGTTTAAAGACGGTTCATTTAAGAAATCATATTCAATTTTTTAAATAAAAAATATAAATTTCAATTGAATTTTAGATATGCTCTGGTCCTAGACTGGGAGAGTTATTATTGACCTAATTTTTTTTTCTAAAAAAAATTATATATAAAGATTGATTATACTATTATTAGAGACTAAGCTATATTTCGTACTGGGGCCATTGCCCCTATTATTTTATTATTAAAATATATATGGATAAATATTAATTTAGAGATACTAATTTTTAGTTTATTTTTATTTTCTGCCCTCATTTTTTGTCCCCTAATTTTTATGGTTACTTATATTTTATCTCTCATTTTCTGTTATTAATTATACTTTGCCACTTTGAATTAGAATTATGACCATGTCCTTGATTATTATTTACTATTCGGATCAAGTCAAGTGTATTGTTTTTCACCTTAAGTTTAAATCCGACCATATTCGATCCAAACTTAAATTTTCAAAAAAAAAATACATAAAATCATGTCGAATCAAAATCTGTCTAATTTATATTTAATGTCCATGTGGGGTGAGACCATGTACACCGTTATACACGCGTTATCTTAATTCAATAATAAGACCCTTCTTAAGTAAAGTTACTAGTTGTGTTTAAAATGCTATAAAGTTTGAAGATTTCAAAGATAAACATTAAAACAAAATTCGGTAATTTATGAATGCTACTTGTTTATATCCAGTATCATCATCAAAGTTATCACATCGACGTACATAGATACACAAATTTAAATTAAATATTTTATTTACAATTTGACTTTTAAAAAATAATAATTTATCTTGGCAATATGAGTCACATGTTGAGATTGCTTATGGATGGTATTTTTATGTTTTGGATGGAATTACCAAAATAAAATTAGAACTTGTTAAGATTGCTTTCATGTTGAAGATTGGTATATTTATATTCTTTATTTGAATTGCCAATTTGTTGCATTGAATTTTAAAAGTTTTTTTAATGTCAAATAATATTGTGATAAGATCGTATCCCTTATTATAAATATTGAATTCAACGCATAAGGGAGTCTGAAACTTTAAAACTTTTGGAAAAAAATTAGGGTAAATTGTCTACTTAGTCATTCAATTATGATCATGTTTATGTTTTAATCACCTAACCATTTTTTAGTAAAATAATCAATAATGTTGTGCTTTGATTCTATTTTTTGTCACTTGTCTTTATTTTTTATCGTTGAATTCACGGAGATGATGATGTGGCCTGATATAATAACAGTTTTAGTGCCCAAAACTTATATTTTATGTTAATTTGGTCTTAATTCGAAATAATTAATTCATTTAATTTAACAATCAATATTTAAAAATCCTATCAACACTTATCTTGTACTCACCCTAAATTAATCAAAAAATATCCTACCAATCTATCCCATTTTCATATTCTTCTTTTCGGTCATATGTCCTTATTTTTTAGAAGAGGTGAACAATCATCTTATTTTCTAAAAATTAACGAAAATACTGTCACACTCCGTCATCGATAACATCATTTTTCTTTTTGAAATTATGGATTCGATTGAGTTTTGACATCCTTTATTTTATTCTTTGATTAGGTTTTGCTAAATCAGCCCCTAACACTACAAATCTACGAAAATATTTCAAAACTTCCATCCTTATCTCGTTTTCTTCTTTAAAATCTCTTAATTTTTTATGGCATTAAAGTTTAGATATAAAAACATGCCTTGATTTAAGACACAATAACAAAACACAAACTATTCCATGTGTCATATCATAACAATAATGTACTAATTGTATTCTTCCAAGGCAAATCTCCATCTCCATCTTCATTTTTAAACTTACATTTGAGCAATCTCCATCTTTCTATAAGGTGTTTTACGCTATTGTTTTAGCATCTTAAAATAAAGATTAACTTAAAGCAAGATTAGACAAATCAGCATCAATCATGGAGACAAAATGACAAAAATAAACATACAAAGATGGGGGAATTTTTGGGTTTTACTAAACTAAGTTGCCAACTAATTTTCAGAGATTGTACTGATTTCGCAGTGCATGATTCGTACATCTTGGAGAGGAGAGAGATATTTTTTATCGTATAAAATAATATATTTTAATTTAAATAAATTATTGAAGGTTTAATTATCATAAACCCACATGGGTTTATATTATCAAATAATTAAATAGTTTTTTTTAATTAAAAAAAGAGATGTGCCTTGCAAGGCAGGCCGTGCAGGCAGAGAGGTCCATTATATTAATTAATTATAAATTATAAGAGGTCCATTGCTCATATTTCCCTTTCATGGATCTGTCAAGCAATCGCTTGGAAAAATTAAATGATAATGGAGATTAAATTAAAAGAAAACTAAATTAACGTGTGAAAATTGTTTCTTAATAAATCAAATGATCACTCTTAGTTATATTATTAAATTTCAAGACTTTTTTTAATGTCAGATAATTAATATATTCACCTTTTTAATATATAATATTTTTATTTAATCTCGTGACGTCTTTAACATTATATCATCCATGTATACTCTATCTACTAGGATTTTGACGTGAAATCAAATAGTTAAAGGATCACATTAATATCTCTTATCATGAGATTATTATCCTTTTATCAAAAGACATATATAATAAATGTATAACGTCATTGTCTCTCTAATTAGTATGTCTCGTCTCTCTTAGATGTGACATTAATTTCTTTTCCCTTTCTCTTACCGAATAATGCTAATGAATATTTGATGTTGGATTTATATTTGAGCTATCATTGTTTATTGTATTGGAAACATACCTTACTTGGACTAAGCAAAAACATAAATATATATATATATTAAAAATATTTTTTTTTATAAAATAAGACTGTTCCCAACACTACCACAACCACAACCCTTTCATATATATATTATTTACTGAACTCAACGGTGACCTTTCTCTGGTAGGGCAAACGTGACTGTCAACTTTGCATGAATAATGCAAATGGCAACCAAACAAAAACAAATAAAGGGTTTCTGGGAAATTTCAAAGAAAAATATTGGCCTGAAATGGCAATTCTTAATTATTTATTTATTTCTCACTTGCAACATCAATGACACATTTTCCAACCAATTATTTAGATCATTTATGTTTATTTTATCTTCCTAATGCATGCCTGATGATGTCTGATCTGATCATTTCCCATGTGCATAGTATCATACTCTTGTCCCACTTCAAGGCAAAGTCATTTTCTCATTCATTTTCCCTCAATAATATGCTCACCCAAAAACCAGTTTCAGTCCACATGCAGATTTGATCTCATCATTCATGAATTGGACCTGCAATTTTCTCTTTCTTTTGTTTTCTTGTGTTCAAGGACAATCTATATTATGAAATACAAGAAAACAACAACAGATGTTCAGTTGCTTTCATATACATATGATATTGCAGTACAGCAATTTTTGACAGAAATTAATCATCGTGTAGCTTCACAGCCACAGTCATTGTGTGACATTTTCATGACAATGTGATGACAGTGTGCTTTTATTTTCCATGAATTATGTAATATTTCATCATTTGAGAAAATAAATAAATATTTTATTTTTATTGATGAGAACTTACTATATGGAGGAGGGAAATAAATAGTGTAAAATGTTGGAGTTCCCTTGATTGATATTTTGATATATTTAAGTTCTGAGAGCATTTATTATATAGTTTGGTAGGAAGCCAAAGCCAAGCTAATTCATGAATATAAATAAAGGGATCATGCATCGACACTAAAACACTATCATGCTATGTAGGTCAATAGGTAGACCTGGTGAAGATGTTTTCCCACACATTGTAAAATAAAATAAATTAATAAATCATGTATATTTACCAGTAGTTAATATATACGCATATTTATTAGTTTTTATATATTTTTTATTTTTGAAAATAATAAAAATATGGAAACATGAAAAGGCTGGTTCTAGAGATTGGGTTTAATTCTTATTTTCTATAATTCTATCTTTGTTTTATCATCATCGTATTTATTTTTTTAAGTTAAATAATATTCTATATTAATGGTGTTTGGGTTTAGTTTATTAGTTTGTCTGGGTTTGAATAGTGAGTATTTTGGGTTTAGATATAGATTTGGGCTTGGTTGGATAGTATTATTGGGTTTTAGTTTTTATATATATATATATAAATTATAGTAGATATTTAATAATTTATTTAATATTTGAAAAGTTTTGAACCAAAGAAATAAAAATAAAAAAATAGGAGAAACCCTAATGAGTGCCACCTCTCTCCCCGATAACCTTAGCAACCCCCGTAAAACAACTGGCCCTTCCTCCGACGATGGCCGTTGCATTAAAAAACCGCGTCGGATTGGAGAAGAGCCTCCGGAAGATGATCTAACGCCATGGATGCAGATAATTCCCACGCTGCTGATCAAATCAATGAGAGTGCCTATTCCAATATAGAAACCCTAGTCAATTCAGATCCTACTGCCATGGATGCTATTGTGCATAACCTTAACCCCACCGATTGCTCCATGCCTTACAAAGAAACACTAATGGGAGACAGCTCCAAAAATCCTCTCCCTGAAGACCCCATTATTGATGATGAGGAAATTTAATTGCTTGAAGGCGATGTTGCGCATAGTATGGTGAACCTATTGTCTCTATTGATTTTTCTCCCCGTGTCCAAGAGTTGGCGGCTAAAAGCCTCGACCAAACCGTAGTTGTTAAACTCTTAGGCAGGAAGATTGGGTACATAACCTTACGCAACAAGATCTATGAACTCTGGAAGCCGTCTCAGCCGATGCGGATTATGAATATCGAGAATGATTACTTTCTCGTCACCTTTCGCGCACACACTGATTTTCTAAAGGTTATATCCGAAGGACCATGGATGGTTTTCAGACATTATTTGATAGTTGAACCGTGGACGGTGAATTTCCCTACGTCCCAACTCCATTCGAAGAAGATCACAGCTTGGATCCGCCTCTCAGGATTGCCAGCTACAAAAATATTTGTGTGGTCGATTGAATGCCACTTTAATTTCGTCATTTCCATTAATATTTTACATTGGAAAAATAAGTTTGATCAAAGTAATATTAGTTTTCTAGATTATTTTATTATCTTATAATTGTACACATAAATTTTGATTTGATTTTATGCTTGAAATTAAAATTTTGTACGCGTAGATTTTATGATTCTAGGTAAAGATGAGATAGGGATTTGAATAAAAATGAGATGCGGTGATTTTAAATTATTTAAAATATGAGATAAGAATAAAATAAATAAATAAATTAAAAATATATTGAGAATAAGAGAACTTATGGTAAAAACAACCTCAGGCTTTAACTTTGCCTCAATTCCAATAGATCATCGAAATAGATTTTCACTTCGGATAACTGTCGTTTACAATCTACAAGACCCAACCCCTATAACTTGTTAATCTCTTGTAAACCGATAATTCAACAACTATCTTTGAATCAATTCCTTATGTGGACTAACTACGGCTATCGTCGTCAATACTATCTCAATTTTAAAGTTTTGGAAAAATCCGACTCGGAGTCGTGGATTACATTGTCTCAATGAGAATAGAGTCCGATCTCAATTTCCCTTAGCCGACCGCCGCTAAGTGTGTTCACAGGAAGTTGAATTTGCTACTAGTCGATTCTTTCTCCCAATTTTAAACAAAAACAACATACAAACCAACGTTGACTTTTTGATTTAAATGCGTTTTGATTTTAAAGAAATTCTAATTGTCAATCCCGTTTCTCCAGCAAATTGAGAAAATAACCTAAATGTATTTTAGGTACTTTTCAATCATCACAATCAGAATTGAGCACTTCAGCCTTTGGCTTATAAAGAAATTAGCCAAGTATGACAATCATATTTAACATTTTAAAAATAAAAATAAAAATAAAGAAAACCTTGAAAAAGAAAAGAAAACTTTTATAAATCTCAAAGCAAAGAAGAGTGAAATCTGAATGTGTGTTTCAAGCTTAACCTGATGATTATTTATAGCATTTTAAATCCCTAAAAATAATGAAAAGATAATTCCTACAACAAGAGATAATTACTAAAGATAATTCTTGAAAATATTAAAACTAAAATCTTAAAAACAAGAGATAATTTCAAATTCGAAAGTCAGATGTGTCATGCCAGACTCATACCCACTAATTTAGCCTTAATTCCAAAAATAAAAAAAAAACTACAAAATTACGTTATTCTAGTGCAATTTCCATAATCTAATGTCCTGCACAAAAAATGAATCAAAACGAACAAATCAGCCACAAAAACCAACAACTAAGGAGCAAATTAAAAACAAAATAATAACCAAATAAACCACCTATCAGCGATGACCAGAGATGCAAAGCAAAGACTAAGAATAAAAAGAGTGGCGCTAGGGTTAGATGGCAATAGTAAGCAGTAGAAACGTAAATAGAATTATTACTATAAAAGGAAGTTGAGTTATTCAAGTACAATATATTTCTAACAAGCTGAAAAGCTCATGTCATGCATAACCTCCCAGTTGAGATCTTCCAAAACTGAAACTGTCATGAACAAAGCTCCTTGAGGATAATTGCAGTAAGGAAACTACATGGTGGTTCCTGCAGACAAAAAAAAATTATATAAAATTCATTCCATTCACAGCATTCAGAAGACCGTCGAAGGAAAAATACATCCGACACACTTTAGTATATATTAATTCCGATATAAAACCAATTTACATTAATTATAGAGTTCAAATTGCTTAAAGACAAATCCAGCAAAATTCTCATGGTACGAGTGTTGGATGCATGGTTAATGCCAATGTTGTCAAAGGCCGCAAGACACACTCTAGGTTCTTAAACCCTTATGTTGCCTCAGGCACAAGGCGCAAAAAAGTGCTTGCCTGAGTGGAAAAAAAAGTCTTGGGCGCTTTTGTTGAATAATGCTAAGGTGCAGGCGTGCCTAGGTGAACGCCTTGACAACACTGGTTAATGCTAAGGTGCAGGCACGCCTAGGTGCACACCTTGACAACACAGATTACAGCCACGCCCAGGTGCATGCCTTGACAACACTGGTTAATGCTAAGAATACGAATACTAAACTGCGTTCGGTGACTGCTTGCATAACAATGAAACATAAACAAGAGATGTACAGTTACAGTTTCCGGACTGTTGACTGGCCTGTCCTCCTGGTTCCGTCAGGCTTAATTCCATATCTTGAGTTGTGGTCCAATCAGGTTCATATGCTTCAAGAAAACCTTTCTTAGCCTTATTAGGTAGGTCGTGGGGATGAACAAACGGCACTCCATGTGGCCATCCAATCTCCATTCTAATATTGGCACAAGGACTATTTAACACATGAATGTGATTCTCACATTCTTTTAGGCTACAAAACCGTAGTTTGATGCCCTTCTTATCTGCGATTTCCTGAACCCTTGAGCACTTGTTGAGCCTCAAGCCGTAATCTCTTGGAAGGAGGCAGAGGTTTGCATCTTGTATTATTCTTCCTTCTTCTCATCAAGGGCTTCATAGACCCTGTACCAGCATTTCATTGATCCAAGGACCTTCTGTTAACAACTTCTCACTAAGGCTACATGGACAGAAAAAATAACAAAAAAGATAATCCAACATCAAGAAAGCTCGGCAAACCAAACGGAAAAATGTTATGGTTTGGATCAAACTATTGAAACCCCTATCTCCCCCTTGTTGGACTTTTCGGCTACTGACACGTAGTATAAGAAAATGCTGCACATTGTGAAATACTGCTTACCATCTTGGGCCGTGGGGAAATTAAAGCTCGGGAAAGTGTTCTGATTAAAGAGTTGATCCGACGGGTGAGATCTCTGCATGAAGTCATCCACTGGTACTGGAATCTGGAACTGAGCTTCAACCCCATGACCAGCTGCTCTCATCTCCAAGCAACTGAGACTGGTCATGGATTTGCGCATGAGTTTGAAAGCCAAAGAGCATTGTCCATACATGTTATCCGGAATATTATTAATCTCTGTCCTATGCAATGCAGGGTTGACATAACCCGCAGTTGCTTGATAAAGTGCTAGACCAGGATAAACAACAGCTTCTTGTGGACGAAGGTCCCCATCGACAATAAACCACTGGCCATGAAAATCTCTTACATGCAAACCTGCTTTATCCGACTTAATGACAGATATCAAGCTTTTATCAACCTGGTGCTCGTGGTCGGGGAACATGATCAATTGTCCATCATCATGTGTTGTTAAATTGTGGTGTTGTGCCCCATGAAAAGGTCTTGCATGACAGCACACCGATAATACCGAAGAAGATACCTCCCTGCTTCTTAAAGGTACATTATCAAGTATTTCAGTAAACGGCGAGCTGTGTAAATTCAAGTAATAGCTGATCGCATCAAGTATGCCTCGTGCAGCCTTACCAAGCAAGCCAAATATGTCAGGCAAACCACCGGAGGAAACTCCATTCCATCGCCGGACTCTACCAGAGTTAAGCCTGGCCTGTAATCATAAGTTTCTTGCCAGAGTTGGGGATCGGCATAGTAACCAGACGTTTTGCACCACTCACGAGAATCGTTTGTGTGAATCATATCTGCAGGTGGGTAAGCTTCCCTTTGATGGAAGTAAAGGCGAGCAGAATCCAAACCGGATCTCAAAAGAGCTCCATCGCTAGCTGGAAACTGAATGATGGCAGCAGAATATTGAGCAAATGATTGCGATAAAGTCGAGACCGAGAGCTTGTAAGAGTCCGAAGGAAGTCACCCGGAGATGGCAGGTCATCTTCGCCTGCCATTAAATTCTTCCCATGTACAACCTATAAGCTACCTAAATTTCAACAAACAGTACAAACTAGAAGTGGCATCACTCAAAGGCCATTAAGGAACCGTCTAACCAAATCCAGAAGAAACCATATTATTCATCCTATAATAAACCATCATCAAGCATTCCATTTACTAAGAAATAACTCACACAAAATGAACCTGCTTTAAATTTTGAATTTTTTTAACATATATAAAAAACCCAATTCATAGGAACCTGTATAAAACCCAAAAAATCCATATTTATTTTATGAAAATAGAAAGAAAAAAAAGAACTTGCCTTTGATTGAGTGAAGCGCTTTCCTCCTTGTTCTACAGCAAATTGAAAGATGAAATTCTAAAAAGCTGCGACTGTGAACAACAATTGAGGGTAAAAGAAGATGGAATCCTCGCGGAACAGAAACAAAAAACAGCACCATTTTTCTTTTCCTTTTTGTTTATTCATAAAAGGCTTAATAGACAAAATGGCCCCTAAGCTATATTATGATTCCCATATTAGGAACAAAAATTCTTTTTACGAATACTTCAGTTTGAGTAATTATCTTTTTGGAAAAATTATCTCTCCGGGATAGGCTGGATTTTTGACACAGTCAATTTTTTTAAAGTAAAATTTGTACTCGATCCAACTCAAAACGAATGTATCTATATAATATGGGGTAAACTATACTATATATCATCGAGCTTTTATATAACTGAACTTTTAATTTTGTCAATTATAACATTAAATTTTAGTTTTCATTTAAATTATACCATTTAGTCATTAAATCATTAACAGTCGAATCAAAACATCATTTTGATAAGGTGTCTACGTCAACATCTGTCAGCCATCTCAACAACCATCAGCCACATTATCGTGTTGTTAACGATTTAGTAGTATAATTTAAATGAAAATCAAAGTTCAGCAGTATAAACGATACAATATCTAAAATTCGATGGTATATGATGTAGTTTACCCCATAATATATATATAAAAATTCAATCTTGGATGACTTTGAATGTGGTATTAGAAGGAAACTGATGTGGAAGAGATTTCCAGTTTGTAAATGCAAGCAAAGAGGGAAGAAAGAGTTCTTTACTAAATTACTGTTGTAATTTACTGAGGTTAGCTCGACCTAGTAAAGTTACAAAGTTAACACATACATTTTTGCAGCCTTAACTCCATTAAAATTTAGGCTTGCAACCCTCAAGCTCCACAAAGGGATTTCACTTTGGTTCCTCAGTGCTGGTTGAAGCTTCGGAACGCCTCCGCTTGGCTTCATTGTCACCCAAATGCAACAAAAAGCAAAGGTCTTCATCGCAGCCATTCCTTAACGATGCAAGATTTTCAGAGATGGCCTTTTCGGAGAAGTTTTTATGCAAGGGAGATCGCCCGATGAAGCTTGGAATAAACTGGTGCTCTATGCTAGGACCAGCACTGACACCATCTTCCAAATGAAACTCGGTTTTTATAATTGACGGATTCGTTTCCGGGCTGTTGCAGTCTACTTCTAGTGGTATATGCTGAATATGAAAACCCAAAGGCTCGAATTTGTTCTCACTCTTGTCCCTTACAACTCTTTCTGGAGTCGAAGAGTCCCCAACCATAGAGGCAATAGCTGCTGCCGAGACTGCTCTTTGTTCTTGCACTGCTTCTGTAAATAAAAAGAAATGGAAGTAACACATAAACCCAGACTACTCGCTTGGAAACAAAGAGAATGTCCTTGAGCTAACTACACAATCAGCACGAAAATAACAAGGTTTAAAAGTTCAATCATTGCACCGAAGACACATCATTCCGATTGTTCTAAGCATCAAGGCATTTCTTTTAGAATTAATAACGACTCTGAAGATGAAATGTGATACTAAAATGATGAAGTAAAGAAGTGTTTCCGGAGATGACAAACCTTTAAGCCCTTCCTCTGTAATGATGATATCAAGCTCAAGGAGGTTGAGCAATCGCCCAAGATCAACCCCACTGGTCCAATTTTCAGGTGGTTGTCCAACTTTTAGCTTAAGTCGACCCCGGTTTGCAGTTCCACCCCATATAATTCCTATTGGCCTTGGCTTCTCCTCGTTTTCACCTTTCATAATGATGAGGCTTCCACTATCCCCTTCAAGGTCAAAACTTTGCTGATTCTCGCCGACAACAAGAAAATCGGTTAAGAAGCATATGCCTTTCTCATCATTATATTCAAGGGCATAAGCTAATACAGTTCCCGAGGTTAAGCCAGAACTCCTTCCAACCTTCATAACTTGCTTACCAATAAGGCTACCAATTGAAGACTGCAAATCAATAACCCTGACATCACCGATCTCACCAACACCTTTAACGGATGTAGTAACAGTGGACATGTCAAAATCATTAGCAAACGGGATAAATGCTCCATCTGCTCTGACAAATGTTTCTGCAAGTTTACGAAATGGTTAGGGACACAATTGAAAGTCGGTTCAAGAAGTGAAAAATGACGAACGGTTAAAAAACCTGCTAAGGAGATAAACCCAGAAACATTAAAGAACATAAGGAAAGAATAGCAACAAAAACCAGATATCGATGGTGGTGTATCCAACCCAATGTGATAACCACCACCTCCCCTCCCCTAGTTCGAACTTGAGACCTACATGTTGAAGTTTTGGGCTATAATCATTGATGTCTCCTAGGGAACAAGAGCAAATGATGCATCAACTGGCTGATACACCATCCAAGTAAAATTGGGAATTCCTCATTTAACCAACTATTCTGATGAGTGAACAAAAGTAATCCCGATGAGATCCCATTTCAATTGAGCCATAACTACATTTCATATTCCAGATAGTGCAAAGCATTGACTTGATACATAATCAAAAAGATCTTGAGTCAAATAGGACACATAATTTGAAATAAAAGCAAGGTAAAAAAAAATTGAAACAAATGCAAAAGTATAATAACATGAAGGAAGCAAAGCACAAATCATATCTCCCTACAAACCAATAGAAACGCATAACGGTGACCTGATTAAACCTTAACCAAACATTGTCATGAAGATTTTAATGAACCAATGGTATCGGATAGGTTTCTAAATGAAACAGCAAAATGACATATTTCAGAAGCTTCATTAAGATAACTTCAAAATAGTTAAGTAGTTTGTCCATGTTGCAACATAAACTTTCAACACAAAATCTAAAAGCGAATTAGTGCAATCCAAGTTTTTTTTGTTTGAAGGTAGTGCAATTGAAGTTTATCTTAAAATTGTTACCTGGATTTATTCCTGCAAAAATGCCATACCAAAGATCGTCTGTGATGAATGAAGTAGCTCTCTCCACTGCACCAAGATATACACCAGGACCAAGTGTTGGAGGCAAAGGATGAAACATTTTTTGATTTGGGTAATCCAAGTCAACTGCAACATGACGATTTGTGAGAAATCCAACCTGTCGGCTGCCGGTTTGACTTTTCACAATAGCACCTAAAGTCCCATAAGTTTCCTGGTTTGCCACCTGAGGGTAAAAAATGATAATAGTTATGTGGAAATTTATACGAGACATTTACATATTTGTCAGCTAAGACTTTCCTGAAGATGGTTTCTTTAGTCACTAATGACGAACATAAGCATATTGTCCAGATATATAAATCAACATCTGATGAAAAGGACAAAACTAGTTCAAAGTTCAAAATATGTTTTACAGAAGAAGAAAAAACATTTAGACAAATTCAATACTACGATATAAGATAGAAAAAGAGATAAAGAAATAATGAAAGACCCTGATTACCATACAAACCAACCTCGACAAGTATTCAATTAAAACAATTTCAGACAGAGTACACGACTCATTTTACTGTATTTCACTATATAAGGTGATAAACTGATAATCTCCAAGCATCAACATCCAAAAGGTCCATTTCATGCCCATGGAATCGATTTGCGCAATCCGCAAAAATAGCAAAGTGCAGCTTACTAGGTGTTTTAATCGCTGATGACAATACCATGTAGAACTAGACTAGAATATAAAGCTTGCTTTGGATGGTCAGAGTTCTCAAGCATGCTTGTACACCAAAAAGATCTACCAACTATCATCAAATAAAAAACATTACAAGGCAAGTTGAGAATACCTGAGAACCTGAGCCAATATGCGGATCACCCCCACGTAAATCATCCACAATCTCCGTGTACAGCTGCTCTTTGGGAGCTGGCTCAGGCGCACCGAAATATGAGAACTCCACAACATCCACGTCACACCATACTCCTCCTGGCCCCTGATTAAAGGAGTTAATACTTATTTTAACAGTATATAGAACCTGACCCAACTAAAAGGGGTTGAAACAAGATAAAACCAGTGTGTCGTAAGATGGGAAAAGGTTAAAGAATAGGAGCAACGGAGGAAAAGGGGCAGGATAGGAAGTAAAGTTGAATAACCTCTAAGGCGGTAGGTAGACATTGGATGGGACTGAGCCATTGCTTATCAACTTTCCTGGAGACAAAAACAAGGATAGCCGGTATGTCAGTCAGCACACCCTTTTTAATACGAAAACCAATTGCCGTCCCAAGACTGTAGCATCTTAAGATCTTGCTATGAAATGCTCTTATGGTCATTAGTTCCAGTAACGTTGCTGCTTGTTGCCCTTTCGGCAACCGACCAAGAGTCTCCGGCAGAACTCCTTTCTGCAGATTAGCAAAATAGTCTGCCCTCTCTTCAGCAGCATCATTTAACCTGCTGGAGGTTGGCCATGAAAAGTAAGGAGCATTATTATCACTGTGCTGTCCACCCGAGGCAAAAGGCTGAAGCGTCGGTGAACTAAACGAAGGAAGATGAGGATGACAGCAGCAGTTTCTTTCAGAATCCAAAGCCGATTCCTCCGATGGTGTTGAACCAGAGCAACGACCCCTCGTATTAAGTCTGGATCGCTCCATTGTTTAGACTAGCTAAAAGGATATTGCGGTGAAACACCTGGAGACCAATACAAATGAAAATGACTCAAGATACAATTTCATTTCTTTTTTACCTTTTAAGAAGGAAGAAAATACAATTAAGAGTCGTTCATCTTGATCAAAGCATTTACACACTTATTGTTGTTACTAGTAAAGGATATATTATATAATGGATTTAGAACCCATACTGTTTTCATTTTCAGAACATATTTATGCATGTAAAACTCTAAATCATATTCTAAAGAAATCAAATAATTCATCCTACCACAAACCATCAACAAACCCAATTTTAATAATACAAAAGAAAAACACTTAACAAAGAGGAATACCCAGAAACCAGAAAAAACAGAAAAACAAGGAAAAAGTGAAATAAAATCATGAAGCAAACAACTGATTTCTTTTATTTTTTTTTATAAAAGAAAAAAAATAACTTGGCTTTGGTCGAGTGAAGCGCCTTCCTCCTTGTCCTACAGTGAGGCAGTGAACTGAAAGCTGGAAGACTAAAGGCCGTGACTTTGGAGCAACAAGAGAGGGAAAGGAGATGGAGAAATTCCTCGGGACAGCAGAAAACAGCACTACTTTAATTTCTTCTCTCTCTCTCGTCCTCTCTTGTGTAGGATAAAATACATCATAGGTCCCTAAACTATAATCAAATAATTATTTTAATAACAAATATTTAAAAATTACAAAAGAATTATCGGTCATAGTTTAGGAATTTATAAGATAGCATTTATTCAAAAAAAAATTAATTAATTAATAATAAACACATACATATCATATAAAAACATATACTTAAACTCGAAATTTTTAAAAGAATATTTATTTTTATCATGGAGATTGTTTCTTTCTATTTATTCATTAAATGTATTTAATGATAGTGGGCCTTTGCTTAAGTTGGGACTCGGTTAGGTTTGGACTTTGTATATTTGAACCACTTGTGGATTTAATTGAAGTCGATATTAATATACGCTAAGCGTATATTTTAAGTTTTGATCAGTTTAGGTGTGGAAAGATGCCTTGATAGGTCTAATTGTAATCAAGTTATACATAATCGTATCCTTATTATGTATATTTAATAGTATTTAAATAATACATTGTCTTATTAGAAAAATCCCCAAGTAAATCGATTATTTAAATGATATTAATAGTTCAGTCAAGTGATTCACAAGTTAAAAGTAGTGTTCTAAGGTCTTTAGGTATGGAAAGAGTCCTTGTTTTACATTATAATTCAGCATTAACAACTAAATCAAACTGCAAAATTATTATATTATTAACAAAAATAACATAATGTGAATATATTACTGTAAGTTTATTGTTGACCACAACATCATAAATAGGGGTGAACATTTGATCGAATCGAGTTAAAAAATTTTGAGTTAGTCATATTTTATAACTCGAACTTAACTTACAATTTTTCAAGTCGAGTTGAGTTTAAGAAATTCGAGTCAAGTTGTTCGAGTTTTCATACAAATTTAATTATTTATAGTATTATAGTACATATTTATTTCAATTTTTCGACTTTCTCTAATTATATAAGATATATATATTTCTTCATGTTCTTTTCACATCACAATGTTATTTAATATATCACATACAATCTAGATTATAAAATATATATACAATATTATATTTCAAAAAAGATATTTTGAGGATAAAAGATTAATGGTAGTATAAAGGAGTCAAAGAATTGGTGTAAAGAAAGAATTTGTAAACAATTGTAGTCAAAAGATTAAATTGAGTAAAATGCAAAGTTAAAGGATTGAATTAAAAAAGAGAGTATATTTTTAGTAAAAAGAAAATAAGAATTGAAGTTATATATGTATTCTATCGTGGTAGGAGAGCATGTGGTTTAAATTTGATAAAAAAAAAACATACTTAAAATGAAGGATGAATTGAAGATCAAAAAGCATGTAAAATTGAGGGACTAAATTAAAAAAAATAGAAAATTTGTTATCAAAAGTGGAATTGAAAGTACATATATATTCTTTGATGATTTAAGAACATGTGGTTCAAATTTGGTAAAAATTTGACTTAAAATAAAAGAATAATTGAAGGAATAAAAAATTAAGGATCGAATTGTAAATCTGTCAAAATACTCATCCAAATTTCGAGTAATTTCAATTTTTCAAGTTACTTGAAAATTTAAAATTTCAACTCAATTCGAACTCAAAAACCAAATTGATAATTCAAGTTGACTTGAATAACTCGAAATTAGAAAAAAAAATCAATTTTCCAATCAAATTTTACACAGTCCTAATCATAAATTAAAGATGAACTTTTAACATTATACCCTTCCATTTTGACAAAATGGTTCAAGCCTCAAGGGTCAAAGTCAACTACTCGTGCAAAATAAAAAAACATATTCGTAAAACTATTATTAATTTACATGTCATGACAAAATAATTGGACCGCCTTCATTGTAGACAAGGTAATATCATGCGGACAAATGCTTTTATCAATTGAGGTAATTATTCGGTTAGACATAGTTTAATTAAAAAGATAGTCAAATAAGATTTAATTTTCGATATTTATAACAAATTTCTTTTTTTTAATCTTTATATCAGAAAATATGTAAATTATATATAATTCAACTAAACTATTCGGTGGGAGATAAAGAAGCTAAAGGGACACTAATTAAATGTTAAGACAAAGACATAGTTAAGATGCAGTTAAGTATTATCACAAATGAAGTTGCAAGAATATTGTACGGAAGCACGTCGATACGACTCTCTCCAATAGCATCATTCACACGGCGAATACATCCAAGGGAAATGGGCAAAGGTAGTCTACGTCTTACGAGGAGGCGAACTGCTGCTGCTGCTGTTACTGCTTCTTCCTCTCAATGGCCTGCGCGTGAAAATGGCATGCACATTATAAAATGGAAACCGCAGCAAGAGTCCCTCTCGGTAATAAGCAGATAATTTTCGAGAATAAGTCCGATTGTTCAATGAAAATTTTAATTTGAAGTGTCAGTTGTTCAGTAAAATGATTTTAAAAATAAAATAGCATTACCTCCTAGGACTGCGACTCCTTGAAATCTTCCGTCCGACCTGTCATAATTAACAAAAAAGTCAGATCT
This sequence comes from Hibiscus syriacus, assembly GCF_006381635.1. Classification (NCBI taxonomy): domain Eukaryota; kingdom Viridiplantae; phylum Streptophyta; class Magnoliopsida; order Malvales; family Malvaceae; genus Hibiscus; species Hibiscus syriacus. The sequence continues at coordinate 1,393,348 of NW_024063078.1, forward strand.
TCAATAACTGGTAAATAAGTTCCTCCCTCAAAACCAAAATTCATAAACACAGACCTTCCGGGGACTAGGTGATCGGGAATAGGATGATGATCTCCCCCGTCTAGCTGCAGGTCCTCTGCCTCTGTTTTAAAGATGAAATATCGAAGTAAGATCCGAGGTGTGGAAACTCAAGATTACAAACAACAGTGTACAATTGATAGGGGATGGAAAGGCATGAAAGGCACCGGCACAAGCTCAAATTCACCCATTCAATGATGTCGATAAAATTTAATAACCCATTATATTCATTGCTCGTCTTGAAAATATTTGACACACTGCAGGAGATAATCGTACTAAAAAATAAGAGACAGTTGCTAAAAGCAGATGCACTACCTTGGGGGTGAGATTGACCTTGAACGAGAACGCAGAGGTCTACGAATTGGAGAACGGCTCCGTCTACGAATCGGAGAAGGGCTACGTCTACGATTGGTGGGAGACCTTCTTGGAGGGCTACGGGCTCGTCTAGGAGGTGAACTGTAATAAAACATGATAGTACATAACCAATGTTACATGAAATTATAGTTGAACTAATTTGTTTGAGCTAATTCACACTTCATACCAACAATAAGATCAACACCAAAGTGTCGGTTATCCAACAACATGAATATAACATACTGTGACTACCTAACAAACAATTATAAGTTTGTCTTTAAATACATTATTGCATTCTTGATTCCTCTGATTCAGTTACGATCTCATGGATTTATTGCTCCGAGTCAGTTAAGATCATATTGATTTATTCATTTATTTACATTTAGCACTGATTCATCTATATCTTAGGGCAAGTGGGCAACAATATTCAAGCATTATGAAAATAGCTAAATGTATCATTACCGGCGCCTTGGAGGTGGAGAACGCCTTCGGATTGGACTACCACGCATCCTACGCGGAGAGGTCCTGTGAATAATTTAAATGGGTTAAATTCTTTCAAAAAACAATTCATTTCAACAACTTATTATCTATTAGAAGTACCAAACCTTGCTGGAGATCGAGGTCGCCTTGGAGGGGACAATGGAGAACGACCTCTGGCAGGAGAGGCTGGCCGGCGCCTAGGAGGTGTATCACCACGACGACGAACAGGAGAATCCAGCCGCCGCCGTGGAGACTCTGGTGGTCTTCTAGGAGATCCACCTCTTCGACCCACAGGAGATCTCCTTCGTGGTGACAGTGGAGGTTTGCGTTGAGGAGAAGCTGATATCCATCAGTTAACAAGTTGAATAACATGAAAAAACCACATATACAAATAAAAACACAAATTTTACTAAGTTAAACATACGTTCTTGTGGTCGTTTTGCCCCACCCCTCTCAGTATCAGCATTGACATTATCAGATTTGGGGGCATCTCTTTTAGTAGCAGTAGCAATTGGCTTTGGCGGTGAAGAAATTTTTGGTCGTGGAGGAAGAGTAAACTTCGCTCTTACTACATTGCCATCAATCTGAGCCTGCAATAAAGCAACAAATTACATCATCTCGCAACATAGTAACTCCAGATGCTCCTAATAGTATTACTTTTGCATCTTAGCAAAAACTTACACCATCCATGTAGAGTAACGCTTTTTCAGCATCTGCTCTCGTCTTGAATTCAACATAGCCATACCCTCTTGGAAGATTAAGCTGTTAGCATTAAAAAGTGTCTTAATAACAATAATAATAACAACAACAATTATAAATAACAAGATATGACTGGTATGAACTTACAGCACGGTCCATTGCAAGCTCCACATTTACAACTTCACCAAAATTACCTACAAAGTGGAAGATGTAGAAAATTATGATGAGAAATGAGCTGGAGAAACATCAAATGTTTAAAATAAATAAGAAAACAAATACTCATCCAAACAAAAGTAGTAAAGATTCTCAGTCAAACATTTGGTTAAAAGGTAAGGCACATACCGAATATTTCTCTTAGATGGCCTTCATTAACATTTCTGCTCAGTGAGTCAACATAAAGAACCAGTGATTCACGGATAGGAGAAGTCTTCCTGAAATCAATGTCAAAGGAAATCAGTACCAGAGCATAAACTTCAATCTTTCTCAAGCAACGTGCTGTTATATTTTCTTAATCTGGAAAAATAATCATACATTCATACTGTTAAATCCACCCATATTAGCTTACTGTATGTTTATATATATTGCATGTAATACAAGCTACCAAGTCAAAGTTTCTCTAGAAAATTTGCTCAGGATTGAAGAGACCAGGAAGTAATGAAAAATTCCCCATATCAAAATTGTATGGGGGGAACCATCCTTTGTTTAATAAGAAACTACCAACGTAGATAAAATTTATCCAGTGAGATGAACAATCAAACTAAAATCTGCTTCATAGAATATTTATCGGTTTCTCTATTACCAGAAACCCAACTAGCTTCAAACAAATTAAAAATAAGTTTCTTCTCAAATAATTCTATCATATCCTAAATAATGTATTACCTTTAAAAATCCATTCCTTAGTTGTTAATAGTATTGAACATATGCAATATATATAGAAAAACTTATGGCCTCTACAAAGATTTAAACTGCCAATACTGATAAATCTGAACCTAACATAGCTCATATGCAATACATATACGCCAGCATAAGGCCTCTGCAGAAATTTAAAATGAAAATACTGGTAAATCTGAACTTAATATGGCTTTACCTTGGAGCAGGAGATGTCTTCTTAGATTGTGGAGGAGGTGAACGATCTCGCTTAGATGTGTCAGCCTGACTGTGTAAAGGAAAGAAAAGAAACTCAGACACACAAATTAAACTTTGAAAAAGATAACTGTATGCAAAAGGGAAAATGAGGACTGTTAACAGTATCAAAACTTGAGACACAAATGTAGCAACGTCAATAAAGATGGCATTCTCAATTGCAGAAGACAGTTGAACTGAATCCCAAAATCGATGCTTTTCAAAATGACTGCACTGCCAACTCTGAACTCATAAGTCATAACTTTAATCAAATCTTTTACACCATAAAGATATACAAGATTTCAACTCAATCAGAGAACGGAAAAGTCAGAATTTACAATTCAAACTCTTCCAAGCAAACATAACTCATTAAAGTTAAATTACCACATAGATGAGTAGAAGGAACTAGAACCCCATGAGCCAAGTTTGCAAGTTACTATTATTAGGTAACCATTCATTTTAGCTATGCGCAAAAATGAAGTGTATCGTAGGTAGACTAATCATTCTTTTTCTATTGGGATGAATAAAGTTCGCTAACTTTCAATACCATCTACACAGAAAGCAATTTCGAAAGAATAATTAATCTGACGAGCGAAAATGAACCTTCGACGCTGAGGAGGGCTGCGACTTCGAGAACTAGCGCTACGAGAGGAAGATGAGAAAGATTTGGAGCGCGAGCGGGATGGAGAAGCAGATCTAGAGAGGGACCGAGAGCGAGAACTGGACTTGGAATCTGAGCCGGAGTAAGAGCGAGACCGAGAACGGGAAGAGGAACCAGAGCCGGAGACAGAAGGTGAGCGACGGGCTCTCGTCGGCTTCGCCATTGGTGGAATACAAGAACGTTAGAGATGAGCAACCCTAGATAAACCCTAGGGGGCGTGGTTGAGATTGAATTTTGTTGCACAGAAAGCAATTTATCTGTAAGAGAACAAAAACGTTTAGGGTAAAATGCACCTATCCGCTATACGAGTTTTATCATATTTTTACTTTGATCACTAAATTATTATTTTATTGCAAATTCATCATTACCAAGTATTTACCAAAAGTCAAAGGCTGAAACTTGACAGAAATTTGAGTTAAGACTTAAACATTCCTTGAAATGGAATTTAATTCAATTTTCATTTTATTACCAGGTAATTTACCAAATATTTTCACTATATACCCGAAGTTCTTTTGGTGGTAGAATGTGAAAAGTGCAAAATTCAGAGGTTAAACTATGAATTATCCGAAAATAGTTGAAGTAAATATGTGTGTTGTTATTTCCAGGGAGCTGTATGTATCATTCGGCGGGCTTTTGATGCTACTCAGGGGATAACCCTCTCATGTCACCTACTTTGAACTTCACCAGAGGCTATATCTTCTCAGAGGAGGCTCTGAAACTTTCGGTACGTCGAGCATTTCCGTTTAAATTGTCTGAGTTACATGAGCTTCTACGAGTCTATGGTAGCATAAAAGGTCACACGGTGGGTCGAATTTCCGGCACATTATGATTGAGTATTCGATAATTTACATTCGGCTGTTTAGATTTCTGGAAGTGTCTGGTTTACCTTGCATTTTCGTGCCAAGTTCTTGTTGAATGAGTCCAATACCAAAGAATAATAAAAGGGTCATCATCAAATATTGAATAATCAGATTAAACCTCTGAATCATCATCATTACAACCTTACACGAATATTACTTGATCATGTTTTTCCCTTTAGAAAGCAAGATCAACATTGTTAATAAAAGGAACACACACACACACATACATATATATATTCAAAACACATAGAGGTCAGTCAATTCCTCCAAGGAATCCAGTATGAGATTTGGATCAGAATTCTCAAGCAACCACAAAAGATGATCAAACAAAACTACCTCACATTTAACCACCACCATGTGGTCATCCCTTCCGTGCTTCTCTATCAAAGCATTCAACAACGGATGTTTAAGGTACTTCGAACTAAGCACGTATTGTTTCCTTGTACTCCCGACATAAATCGTTTCGCATTCTTGATGTTCATCGTCACCGCCATCATCGTTCTCAACATTGTTTTTTCCTCCCCCTCTTCTTATATGATCCCAAACACGACGACGGCGACGATCTTCCCGAGCTGATCTCGATCTCAAGCTGTTGTACGAGGACGACCTCCCTAGTTGCATCGACAAGCTCTTGCATTTCCCGAGTATGAGATTGATCTTCTTCATTGAATTTGTCTAGATGGAAGAAAATGATGAAGAGATGTTGGTGGATGAAAGGAGACTTGATTTACACTCTATGAAGGAGCAATGAAAAGAGTACTTAAAAGGTTTAAATACATGGTGGGTGCCAAGTCTTTGTATTTCAGTGCTAGAAAAAAAAATAGTGGGATCAAACTTACCAACCAAACATTTTAATTATTCAATTTAAATTAATCGATCAATGAATCGAATAATTTATAATTTTACAAAAATTAAGACAAGTACAATGATGAGAGGCATATCCCACAGGATGGAAGGGCTTGGTAAAGTGCTTTCGTCGTATATGGCTTAAGTAATGTGCACGTGAATCTCTTTGTCACTCGGCTAAGCTGCTCAATCGTTCTCACATGGCCTCTTTCTTTCTATTTGCTTTTTTCACTAAATAAAAGGGGAAAATTTAGGGTTTTGATCAGACATTAGTCACATTTGTATATATTGATACGAGAATATTGACATATATTTGTATGTGTGTGAATACATGTACGTCACTCATATTTTGTATATATTGATACGAGAATGTTGACATATATTTGTATGTGTGTGAATACATGTACGTCACTCATATTTTGTTACGTCATTCTACATTATAAACTATCACATCAACATTATAAATCGTTATGTCAATACGTGAATCACCATATCAATATTATAACAATCAACGTTACTTTCAGTTAATCAAGGAGTCAAATTAATTGTTACTCAATTTAAAAACAATATTAAATTAAGGTATTCTTCAAAAATTCGAAAACTTATGATTTCATTAAATATTTTTCTATTTTGGGTGCATAAATATATATAGTAACATATCTTATCTTAAAAATTAATGTTTACATTATCGGATACATAAAAATAATAATTAGAATTGGTCAAGGAAGGAAATTGTTTTTGAAAGAAATAATAAAAAAATTAGGTTGCAAGTGCATGTTTGATAGGTCATTTTGACCTAATTTTGACCGACTTTCAAGTTCTTTCCATGAATTTCGGTGAACTTCTTCTTTGGCTTAATTTGTCCAAAATGTCACATTGCTTATGACATTTTTCCCTCTTGGAATGTTATATTCTAAACGAAAACGGTGCTCTTTGGCATATTAAGCTCGTGTAAAATTAGGGTTTAAACCTGTTTAAAGGTCATATAAACATAAGGTTTGGAATGAAAATAAGTTGATTTTTCACTTTGGGTATTGGTTCATCTCGACCCAAAATCTATAACTGGATCAAGACGATCCATCAAACGAACTTTATTTGTTGGATGATCTATAATTATCACTTTCAACTTTCTACAAGACCCGCGACATACTCTTGACCCTAGACTGAGATAAGTCTCCCCTCAGCTAAACTTTTTAGGACATACAAAATCCGACAATCGATACCCAAATCCGAGTAAAATAGCTTCTAGATCTGCCAAATTCATAAAATATATGGAGAGAATGCATGATCATACTGCTAATAATACAAAAGCCATATCCACTGCCATGTCAAGACCACAAATACTACAGTATGAACAGTAATATGCAATAGGTTCCAAAGCTCTTCTCAATTAGCAGTCTCTCTCATCTTCTTTGACTGCCCCTGTAGTCTTCTTCGCTTTCTTTATCCTTTAAGAAGCCTAGAAATGCGAGAAATCCGAAAAGGAAAAATCCACCAGACCAGTTGCCTCCACCGCCTCCCCCACCGCCGCCACCACCGTCATCATCACGGGGTGGAAATCCAGAATCACCATCATCCAGCTGCGGCGACTTCTCCTTTGCTGCGTTTCAATAGAACATGTTAAGCCAGTTGGATTTTATTAAAAAATTATAAGGTTTTGTACCCAAAGCAAAAGGAACAAGACCAAAGCTGCAAATTTCAAGCCAATCGGATATCTACCACCATTGGTAAGGAAGTCCCTCATATACAGGGATCCATCCCTAGCTCCAGAGAGCTCAAGTGATTGTCACTAGGGGTGGGAATAGGCCAGGCCAGGCTTTAATAGGCCTGGGCCTGGCCTACAATGATTTGTGTAGGCCTGTGGCCTGTCAAAGACTTTTATTTAGGCCTGGCCTGGGCCTGTTTAAAAGTCTGGCCTGTTTAAAAGCCTGTTTAACAATAAACATTTAATATTTTCAGTTTAGCCATTAATTTTAGAGTAAAATCCCTATTAAGTCACTCTAACTTAGTACATTTTACAAAGTAGTCACTCTAAATGGCCGGCCTATCAGGCTTATAAGGCTTTTTAATAGGCCTAAGCCTGGCCTGTTTAGTTAAATAGACCTTTAAAAAGGCCTGGGCCTGGCCTGTTTAGTTAAATAGGCCAGGCCAGGCCAGGCTTTATACAGGCCATTCCCACCCCAAATTGTCACCAGGAAAATAGTACACCAAAACTACGGAAAAGAGTAACATAAAAATTGCTAGAGCTCACAGTGAAATCCAGGACAATGGCATGCCATGTACATCATGAGAACATAAATGTTTATCACATCAATAAGATATTTCAATAAAAAGGAGCATTGTCAATGCTTCTAGCCAACAAGCAGCATCTGTATTCTTATGTGCCAAAACCAAATAACAGTCATCCTACTGAAGCTGATGGAGCATGAAAGTGCGTGCAAGCATCAACACACAATGGCTAAGTTTCTAAAACTAGAACGAGATGATGCATGTCTATCATCACCCCTTTCAATTATTCAGGCAAAATCAGTTAACCCACCAGAACCTTCCCAACCGCAATCAAACTTAAGGCAGGTGACTAAAATCCAACAGGAAAATCACAAAAATGAATACATCTAACCAATTATTGCAAGCTATTTAAAGTGCATATGCTTGTTATTACAGTGAACAGGAGCTAGGGTGATTGTTGGTGCTTCCCGAGTAACGGTTTGAGTTTGCCCCGATGCACTACAAGTTGCATTCTGCGGGAAAATGAAACCAAGTCAGAAAATCCAAATTCCAGCACCATCAAAAGTCTAGTTTGAGCAAGTATAAAGCAAGACACACATATGCACACAAGTTTCAATCAGATTCGCTAAATTTATTTCATGCTTTAATGCTGCTTATGCTAGCAGATGGTACATATATAAAGAGTTTTGGATTATGTTAACTACTATAAAGGAATCCATTTCCTCCATAAAAATAAAAAGGGACAAAGATTCGCTAAATTTATTTCATGCTTTAATGCTGCTTATGCTAGCAGATGGTACATATATAAAGAGTTTTGGATTATGTTAACTACTATAAAGGAATCCATTTCCTCCATAAAAATAAAAAGGGACAAAGATTCGCTAAATTTATTTCATGCTTTAATGCTGCTTATGCTAGCAGATGGTACATATATAAAGAGTTTTGGATTATGTTAACTACTATAAAGGAATCCATTTCCTCCATAAAAATAAAAAGGGACAAACGTACCAAAGCAGCAGCAGCACATACAATGGATAAAGATTGGTTTCTACGCCTTCTAACAATAGGTTGTAATTGCAAGCCAAGTCCCCTTGGCCGAATTCGTGCGGGAATTCTATCGGCACCACGGCAGCCATTGCCTTTAATTTGTGGCTCTAAACAATGTCCTGGCGAAAACAATGACGAATATTATCATTAAAATATAAGAAATTCAAATGAATGACAAGAAAATTCCAAGAAAACCAGCTAGAACAAGATCATACCGTTAGATAATGAAGGCAGCAAGGAGGCAGTAACACTAGTAGTCAGCATTTGCAGATAATAATAACAAAAGCTATTCGGATAAGAACAAAACCTGAAAATATATGAAAGTTTGCATCTCTTAGATTGTATCGAAATTTATAGATTAAAAATAATGAAAGCCCATATTTTCACCCCATTTTCAGCACACGTGCATGGATTATAATTAACAATCCAATAGGCTAAAACTAAAAGCACACAAAAGAAAAAGATATAAAAAATGACCCAATTCTTTTTCCTAATTACCAACAAGAAAAACAACATCAAAAGGAAAAATTGAAGTGATAAAACCGAATTAATTAATGGATTAAATCGAAATTAAAATGACCATCCATGGAATTGAATATAATAAAAATTACCAAAGGAAAAAAAAAGAAACCTTGAAGAAGCTGCTGGATACGATTAACCCAAGTAAGCAAAGTTGCCGACTTTAAGAAGGAACGAGATCTGGGAATTGCAATCCAAGTCGAGGAAGACGAAGAACGGGGCTCAATATAAATGGGGTAGGGGTATAAGAATGCATACAATTTGCCGACTTTAATGTCTGGTGTGGGAAACTAAAAACCTGGACATGGAGGAGAATAGGCCAATGGATCGGGCCTTGGATACAAAAGTTTATAAATTCTGCTCATTAGAAATAATTTTTTATTAGTTCGAAACGATTATAAATTAATATTAGATTAAAAGATTATTAATTATTTGATAATGAATATTCAAATATTTTTATAATGATAAGCTTAAATTTAAGACCTTTAAGAATAACAACTATCTCTCTACCCATTAAAATCGTTTAATTCATACCAATTATTTTTTTAATAAAAATTAATGTAAATATTTACTAAAATAAATCATATTTTAATAATATGCATTAAATTATACATTACTGAACAATAATTTAATTATAATTATAGTTAAATTCTTTATTCATCCCGTAGAATTAATTTTTTGGATATAATTTTTTTTCAAATTTTATGATTATATAGTGATTATATGAATTTATTTTTTATATAATTATCGGTATCTGATTTATTAATCGATTAATTCGGATCAGATATTGCAGAGACAATTATAACCTTCTCAACACAATTTGTTTCGCAAATATCATGATTTGAATTCCTAAAATTATTTAAGAAATTTAGTGTCACATCTCACTAATCAAATAGATACTAAATCAAATAGTTGTTAGTATATGGATTCAATTCTTATTCTAATTGGTTTCAAATTCATTTGTAATTTTTAGGAATCCACAATACTAATGTTAGCTGAACTATACATAATCAATAAATTTAATTAATTTATTTAAAATTAAATATATAAAAATAAAAAATTTCATTTTTATAAATAGAAAGCAAATGATTATTTATATATTATATATAAGTTAAGTTTACTATCTTATAATATAACAACCTGTCAAAAAAATTAATCTAAAAAATTGGAAAATTTAAAGTCAGAAAAAAACTAACAAAATTAAAAATAAGTATATAAATCCTAATAATAAATAATTAACCAGCCCTTTGCTATCTCTTCTTTAGGGTTCCTTTCTTTCATCAAATTGTCTCAATAATTTGGACTGGAAAAAAGAATTTAAAGGGGGGAAATACCCTATTTCCTTTAGAATGAAATAATGCTCTACCTAGATCTCTTTTTATTTCTGCCCTTTATCGTTGAATTCCCTTTCTTTTATTTTTTTTTTTAAATTTTAGATTTCAGTTTTGTTTTTAAGAAAACGCTAGATCGAAGATTCAGTTAAATTATTCATGTTTTTGTTTCTGGGTTTTCACTATTGAATGGCGATTTTAAATTGTTTATATAATGGATGCTTCTGAGAATCCTGAGCGAATTGGCGATACTTCTACAGGTTTGATATTCGACTCTTATTCCTTTAATTTACTCAATATGTGCTTTTAATGGGATAAATGTGTTTTGTTAGTTTGGTTTAAGCTAGAATTTTTGGTTGTGTTATATTTAAATTTTAAAATTAAGATTTTTTTTGGCACATATGGAAAACTACTGGGCCTTTGGCAACATAAAGTGTGGTAAATCGATAATTGCATTCGTTTCAATTATCCTATATCTTATCTGTCGCCAAGGAGATGGAGTCTCAAGCTCTAACTGTTGCGATATCCCTTTGGGCATACAGTACAAGTGGCTTTTGTAGCGGTTGTTGATTGCTATTTGGGTTCAAGACACAGGAAAAAATAAGACCCTTTTTTGTGTGGTTCCTATGTTTCTGTATAACTTCCTTTACTGGAAAAAAGGCTGAATTAATGTTTGTTTCAGTTTTTTTCTTTCTTGTCTGAATTTATCTCATTTTTATGTTGTGAGTTTTTCCTTATACTTTTTTTATTGAAGTGTGTTTTTTTAGTAAATTTTTCTTTTTTCTATGATGCAGGAGATGCAGTATTCGATGCATCGCAATATGCTTTTTTTGGGAAAGATGTTCTCGAGGAAGTTGAATTGGGGGGATTAGATGATGACGAGGAGGAATTACCTGCAGTTGGACTTGATGATGAGGAGTTTTTGTTTAATCGAGAGGAGGTTAATGTTCTTGTTTCTTTTCAGTTTTCTTTATTGTTTTAGTTATTTTTGTGAATTTATGCATAGCAGGACAAAATCAGTGGTTACTTGTTTGAAAAGAAAACTGCTCCCTTCTGAGTGAAGTGTTTCTGTTGGCACATCTAACTATCTTCAAGCATATCATTTTTCATATTTGATTTTAGCATAATATCCGTGTGCTAGCTGCTTTATCTAATTTATTTTTATATTTGCAGGGTGAAGTTTTGAGACCCTTATCAGACATTGATGATCTTGCTAATACATCTTCAAAGGTTAATCCACTGCATAATTACTGTATTTTGCAACTAGTGAGATAATCAAAGTTCTTTTCCACTCCTGAGGATTTGCCCCTAAACCCACATTTACTGTTAGCATTAGATCTTATCCCATTCTGAGTGAATTAATGGGATAAAACCTTGACATTTATTGAAGCACATCCGTACTTTTGACTTTTGAGCTTGTATTTGTCTGGTTTCTTAAGATAAACAAGAGATATTTTACCAACTCCTTTTCATAATGATCTGCTAGTGTGCTAAGAATATTGATCCTCCAAACTTTTATTGCAACTCTAAATAAGGGCACTAGCAGCTCTCAGAATCTTTGCTTGATATATTGGGTTATTTTTTATATATGAGAAATTTTAACTTATTAAAATTTGTCTCCTTGTTTCTCCAAGATCAAATCTTTGGACTGTAAATTAGTCATAAAGGACGGAGTTCCTATCGTTTGTCAAAATATTTCTTAAATCATAAATCACTAGATGTATGCGTGTAACTTGGTGGTTAGTTCTAGCATTTCTTTAGCGATTGCTGATGCTAGCTTGTGATGTTGTTACAGTTGGACACAGCTTTTAGTGGACCAAGAGGTTCGGGGATAATTGGTGATGGGGGATCCAGACAAAGTGAGTTTATTAATCTCATCACTTTCTTCTGTTATAAGTGGTTGATGATTGATGTTGTTGAGGTCCTACATTTTCTGGATTTGTTTCTTGCAGATGTCTTTGATATGTTTTAGCATTAATGCTGATTGTTGAACTTTGATAAAAGCGTCTTTTACCTGTTTGAAGTATTCACTAGCTGTATGTTCCCAAATTTTTAATGGACAGTTATGCTCAAGTTTGGGAAAACTATCATATGTGGATAGGTAAATAAGATATTCCGGGATCAAGTGGAAGATATATCTGGAATTGGAAATTATTTTGAGTTAACTGTTTTTAGAGTGTTTTTGGTGGTGGTTATTCCATAGCTAGAATAAAAAGAAACGATAAAACGTCGCTTAGGTTTATCAAGATTATGATTGAGTTATTTGGTAGGAACCCATTTGTTGTTACATTTGATGAGACTCCTATAAGGATGTTCATCTATATACTTAGGTGCAGTGGACATGCTTTCCTTTTGAATGGCATAGTTTCCCATTGAAAACGATGAAGGCAGCCAATAGTTTTACTAAAAGTCTGTGATGTAATTCCCTTTTTAATAGGGAGTTGGTGGTTAAGGGTTTCCTTAATTTTGTCTAGTCTTGTGTGTGTTTCAATTGTGTTAATTAGATATGGAAATTTTGCATTTGCGTGTATCTTAAGCATCTGAGTCTGAATGTGGAACCTCTCATCTTCAAATTGAACCTTTGTAGATGACATGAATTAATGGGATAAAATAATAGCTTGCTCTGATTGAATTGAATTTTTTTATCTTTTAATGGCATATTCCTGTTACATGACTCTAAGAAATTAATTCATGTGATGCTCACCTCAGTTGAAATCAATTCTGACAATGCTCACCCCAAGCAAAGACTTAAGTACTAAGCAGGAATCAGATCGTGCTGTAGACAAAACAATTAGTTGTGAGTATAACATTGGTGGCCTTCTTAGCTCATGATATTCATAATTTCGTATTCTTAATCAGTTAAAATGTTGTTGAATCCAATTATTATTGGGATCTATATCACTAGTTTAGTTTTATTTTAATTACTGTGATTGGGTTGAGGCAATGAGTTGCGACATGTGCAAGGTGCACTTTTGGGGCCTCTTACATTATCAGAGTGAAAGGCACCGAGTCCACTCAAGCATCACACACATATATTATAATGATTTTTTTTAAAAAAATCTAATAAACATAATGTTAAAAATATGATCTATACATAACCCTCATTTCAAAGTTGAGTTCCTCTTTTAAAGGAAGAGTTAAGAATCACCTATTAGTGGTGAATGCTCAGGACACTTATTCCTTTGCCTAATGTGTTGATGGTGCTATAATATTATCATAGCTATAATTAATTAAGAGTACACTAGCTGAAGGTTTTCTTTGCTATCATTTTTAACAGTAGGTTGTGCATGAATTGTACTAATTATTTTTGCTGTTGTAAATGAATATCTAGGCAGTAAGACCCTACATCATAGTGAAGCGACCAACTACACAGACCAACAGACATACATGCAAGATAATATCATGCCAATATTGACATTTTTCTTATGTTGTTGAAGGTTCATCTGCTGCAGAATGGACACATGGGGAGGAATTTCCTTACTGGCTTGGTCAGCAGCCACTTGGAACTGAAAGCATTCCCGAAGGGAAATGCCGGTCAGCACAACCCTTGGCCAATTTGGAACCAATGCATATCTATAGGACATCCTCATACCCCGAGCAGAAGCAGCAGCTTCCGCCACAGCAACAACATCAATACCGTCAAAATTTCTCTAGCGAACCAATTTTAGTTCCAAAATCTTCTTATACTTCATACCCTTCCCCTGAGGGCAGATCTCCTCAGGCTTCACCGAACCAACATGCTGGACACCTAAATATTCCTTATATGGTTGGTGGGCCACGGATGGCATCTTTGCCAAACCTATCTGCCTTCTCAAATTCTCAGCTTCAACCGCCTGGCTTATGTCGTGGGCCACCTTTTTGTGGGAATATTCCTCAATTTGCTCCTGGCCTGTCTGTCAGTAATCAGCCGTCAAATCAATGGGGGAGCCAGGCAAAATTGTACGGGGATGATTCCTGTATTTTGAACAATATGTTGCAAAAACAGTTATCTAATCAAAATGGTTTGGTTCCTCCACAATTAATGCCACAGCTGCAGTCGCACCTGCAGAGACTGCAGCATCCTTCTCAGCCTTCAGTTGGCCAGTTTTCAGGGATTCAGTCACAATTATTTAATCCTCATCATTCTCCTTCCCCATCTCAAATGAACAAGATTGAGACTATACTTGGCATTGGTGATCTGAGAGATCAAAGAGTCAAATCAGCTCAGAAAGGTAGGCAGAATCTACGGTTTTTGCAGCAGTGTTTTGACAGCGGTAGACTGAAGAGCAATCTTGGGTGGCCTCAGTTTAGATCCAAATACATGTCAACTGATGAGATTGAGGGCATTGTCAGAATGCAGCTTGTTGCAACCCACAGTAATGACCCCTACATGGATGATTATTACCACCAGGGTTGTCTTGCAAGAAAATCTGCTGGGGCAAAGTTGAGACATCATTTCTGCCCTACTCAGATTAAGGACCTTCCTCCCCGAGCACGTTCGAATTCCGAGCCTCACGCTTTTCTCCAGGTTGATGCTCTTGGGAGGGTTCCTTTCTCTTCAGTTCGCAGGCCTCGCCCTCTTCTTGAAGTTGACCCTCCAAATTCATCTGTTGTCACCAACAAAGATAAAAAAGCTTCTGATATGCCCCTGGAACAGGAACCTTTGCTTGCTGCTAGAGTTACTATAGAGGATGGTATATGCCTTCTTCTTGACGTCGATGATATTGATAGGTTTTTACAGTTTAATCAGTTGCAGGATGGTGGAGCCCAACTGAGACAAAGACGACAGACTTTCTTGGAGGAGCTGGCAACATCACTTCAGTTGGTTGACCCACTTGGCAAGAATGGTCATACAGATGAGCTTGCTCAGAAGGATGATCTTGTGTTTTTACGGATAGTTTCCCTCCCCAAAGGCCGGAATCTACTTGCAAGGTTCCTTAGGCTTCTTCCTCCAGGTGGTGAGCTCATGCGAGTTCTCTGCATGTCCATTTTCCGTCATTTAAGGCTCTTGTTTGGGGCCCTTCCCTCTGATCCAGGAGCTGCTGAAACTACTATTAACCTTGCAAGGGTTGTTTCCTCGTGTGTTCATGAGATGGATCTCCGTGCTCTTAGTGTTTGTCTTGCATCTGTTGTTTGTTCCTCAGAGCAGCCCCCTCTTCGTCCCATTGGAAGTCCTGCTGGAGATGGGGCATCTTTTATTCTGAAATCTGTTCTTGATAGGGCAACAAAAATTGTGACTGATTCTAGAGCTGCTTGCTATTATAATACGACTAATCTGCCCCTTTGGAAGGCTTCATTTGATGAATTCTTTAACCTTCTTACTAAGTATTGCATAAACAAATATGATACTGTGATGCAGTCCGTGCGAATGCAGGCCAAACCAAGTATGGCAATTGATGGATCAGATGCTGCGAAAGCTATTAAAAGGGAAATGCCAATTGATCTCTTACAAGCATGTTTACCCCACCTTAATGACCAGCAGAAAAAGCAGCTTTGGGATCTCTCTCAACGGCCTATGCTTGTAGGGCAGTCATGATACATAAGCAGTACCTAGGAGAAGTTCTAATACAAATGTGTTCGAGACAGCAACAATTGAAGTACACAATAAGGTGCAAATGATGCCAAGGCTGAAAGGAATTCAATTAGCTATACCGTTCCACACAAATGTGGCTATGATGGAGCGTCAACTGTGGTTCAGGTGAAACACCAAAGATAACTTTTTAAGTAAAGGCCAATTTCCTTTGAGATTTTAGTTTTATTACCTGTGTTTTCACTTTCATCCCTTGTTTTTGCAAAACATTGAAGTGGCTTATGTGTACATAAGCAGTACCTAGGAGAAGTTCTAATACAAATGTGTTCGAGACAGCAACAATTGAAGTACACAATAAGGTGCAAATGATGCCAAGGCTGAAAGGAATTCAATTAGCTATACCGTTCCACACAAATGTGGCTATGATGGAGCGTCAACTGTGGTTCAGGTGAAACACCAAAGATAACTTTTTAAGTAAAGGCCAATTTCCTTTGAGATTTTAGTTTTATTACCTGTGTTTTCACTTTCATCCCTTGTTTTTGCAAAACATTGAAGTGGCTTATGTGTACATAAGAAGTACCTAGGAGAAGTTCTAATAAAAATGTGTTCGAGACAGCAACAATTGAAGTACACAATAAGGTGCAAATGATGCCAAGGCTGAAAGGAATTCAATTAGCTATACCGTTCCACACAAATGTGGCTATGATGGAGCGTCAACTGTGGTTCAGGTGAAACACCAAAGATAACTTTTTAAGTAAAGGCCAATTTCCTTTGAGATTTTAGTTTTATTACCTGTGTTTTCACTTTCATCCATTCTTTTTGCAAAACATTGAAGTGGCTTATGTGTATAGAAACTTGCTAGGACGTTTTCCCTTTCCTTGGGTCCTCACCATATATTGGAGCTTATTTAGACGCTCTGTTGTGAAATTTCTGGTATGGAAATGTTAGTTGGTTAGCATGTACAGGGTTTGGTACAGATAACCTGTGTTCCGGCTATTATTTCCCGACGAGGCCGGACGGATCCTGTCTTGGTCTCCCTTGTCATAGTTGCTGCTCTGCAATGCCAGCAGACACCGGTTATCGGCAATTGTAGCCCTATTAACGGGAACGTTGAAGCTTTTGATTTGATCCTTTGAATTTATTTTTATAATCCTTTTTTTTCTTTCCCATCATTTTGTCGAAGAGAAGACTGTTTATATTATATATATATCAGTGCAGCATTTTGATATTGGTGTTGATCCAAAGGCTCTCGTTCTTTGTAGCTAAGGTGTTGATCCAAAATCATATTTGAATACCTTTTTAACATGTTTCCAAATTTTATATAATAGGTACACACAGGTTTAAATTTTGATTCAGCTTGCAAGCATTTACCGGGAAAAAAAAGAAATCAGCTTTTGAGCTACTCGATTTAAGCATTAAGTTTATGATCAAAATAAAGTAAAATAATAAGAATATATCAAGATATAACACTAAAAATGGCTGTCACTTGTTCCCATATGTAATGGGGTAAGGGGAGGTAAGATAGTAAGCTGCCCCCAACACTAGATTGAGAACAGTTTTCGTAAGGTCTCCAAATTATAAAATACCCTTCGTGGGACTCGATTTCACGATCTCAAGGTTAAAAACCTTGTGCTCTACCAACTGAGCTGGATAGTCATCTCATATCAAGATATAACACTAAATTCTCATTTATTTTTACACCCAAAAAATGGTTAATTTACATCTTTATCGGCCATTAAACTCCGTAAGAGTAACATTATTGAGTGAAAACCTATCTTCAACATCTTGGCTAGTTGGTGTTGGTGTTTGAGTGAATGCAGGTTGTTTTGGAATGTTGAGATCTAAAATCTCACTGTTAAGCATTAAAACAACAGTTGACATATTGGGTCTATCTTTAGCAAATTCTTGAACGCATAGCAATCCAACATGTATGCATCTCCTTATTTCTTTCTCGTACTCTAAACCCGACTCTGAACCCGAAACCACCTTGTCTACTAAACCCCAAATGTTGTTTTCCCTCCACAATTTCCATGCCTGCAAAGAATGAAAAACTCAAAGCTTCAGTTTAATTTAAGAGAAAATCGCCTCAGTGACCAAAAAAAAGTTATAATATACGATTTTAACCAACTTTTTTTGGATTTGCCAAAATGACCAACAAATTCGCAACGCGAAATAAAAATCGCAACGCGATCCCCAGAATCGCAAATCAGTTTCCAGAATCGCAAATCAGTTTCCAAAATCGCAACGCGATTCTTGAAAATCGCTATGCGATAGTACAAATTCGCATTGCGATTTTCCATAATCGCAACGCGAATATGAAAATCGCAACGCGAACACATAAATCGCAACGCGTATCCGTAAATCGCAACGTGTATCCGTAAATCGCAACGCGTATGGGTAAATCGCAATGCGTATCCGTATATCGCAACGCGTATCCGTAAATCGCAACGCGTATCCGTAAACCGCAACGTGTATCCGTAAATCGCAACGCGTATCCGTAAATCGCAATGCGTATCCGTAAATCGCAACGCGTATCCGTAAATCGCAACGATAATCCGTAAATCGCAACGCGTATCCGTAAATCGCAACGATAATCCGTAAATCGCAACGAGAATCTGTAAATCGCAACGATAATCCGTAAATCGCAACGAGAATCTGTAAATCACAACACTGAAATTTTGGGTATATAACACTGAAATCATAAACTAAATCCCTAAATCGCAACTCATTCCATCTCCATCTATCACTCTCTCCGGCGACATCCGTTCCTATATCCAACGACATCCTTCCCAATCCGGCAACAGGTTTTAGTTTCGCAGCTCGTCTGTTTAGTAAATTAATTTACAACCATGAAATCATCTAATGTTGATCATGTTTGGATAGATTTGTGTTTTGGAGGGTCATGGGATAATGTTCATGGTGTTTTACAATATATGCCTTTACCCATGAATCTTCAACTAAAATTGTCTTTACAAAAGTTAACTTATGAAACTCTAATGCTACGTGTTTCAAATAAATTGAATTTAGAGCCCCTAAGTGGATTTAGGCTATCTTATCAGAGAAATGGTAAAGTTTATTTGTTAACCGACAATGAAGATGTTGAACGATTCATTGCTTACATTAGTGTTTCACAAGATGATGTTACATTGTATGTTGTTGAACCTAGAAGTAGTATTGTTGGGTCAGTAGCGGGTAGTAATCAACTAAGTTTTTCTCAAAACCCACAACCTTTCTCTAATCCAAATCCCAATCAACTTTCAGCACCAAATTCCGGTTTTCGTATTGACCAGTTAGACGATGATGAGCCAACAGAAAAAATTGTGAGTACTAGTCAGTATTCGAAATTTGGTCTTGGTCAATATCCGGACTTTGATATTGGTCAATACACGGATTTTGATGATGTTTCAGAAGAAGAAACAGACCATGCGTGTAATGATATTGATATTGGTCAATACCCGAATTTTGATGATGAAACAGCCGTTGCCGAAGAATGTAATGTTGATGATAATGAGGAGGAAGTTACGACTGTGAATGAACATGTTGAACATCCATTCTGTAATTCATATAATCCTGAAGAAGAAAAAGAAGAAGAAAAAGTCCCCGAAGAAAAGAAAATGCCACGGGCGTATAACTGGAATATGCCAGAATTACTTCAGATACCGGAAGAAGAGTTGATAAAGAAAGCAGTTGATTGTTACACAAAAGTTATTCGTATCAAGAAAGATGATTGTTTTGATACAAAGGAAGACTTGAAGATAGCTTTATATACGAAATGTGTGGAAGATGGCTATCAACTAAAAGTTAACAAATCAAGCAAAGATCGTTTCGAAACAAGGTGTATGATTGACAAAAACTGTACGTGGCGTATGATTGCAAAGAGAATAAAAGATTGCAAAATGTTTCAAGTTAGGACTTTTATTGATAAACATACATGTTCAAGAACCCAAGTTTTTCCTCACCATAGACAGGCAAACAAAAAGGTGTTGGGTGGTTTTCTGGCTGAGTTAATGTTTTTGAATGGCAGGGTATATCGGGGACATGAAATTATGACTGACATGAATGCTCGGTTCAAGATTAGTATATCATATTCTCAAGCTTGGAGAGCCAAATGTTATGCCTTGGAATTGTTGAGGGGGTCGCCAGAAGCATCGTTTGCCCAACTGCCGGCTTATTGTCACAATTTAAAGCTGAAAAATCCTGGGTCGGTAACTCATATCAAAACAGATAGAGATGGACGCTTTGAGTTGCTGTTTATCGCCATTGGTGCTACGGTTAGTAAATCAATATAATTTTGTTGACTCATTTTTGTTAGTTACATGCATTTCACATTTAAATGATTATATTTCTTGTGTATATTATTTTGTAGATTCGTTCGTTTATTACTTGCATGCGCCCAGTTATTATAGTTGACGGAGCACATTTGAAAGGTCGATACCTTGGAGTAAACTTATTAGCAGTAGCCATGGATGCTAACAATGGGATATTGCCAATAGCTTACGGGGTTGGCAAATCTGAAACCTCTGATTCATGGACATGGTTTATGGGGCATCTTAGGGATTGCATAGGTCCTATTAGCAATCTGACAATCATATCCGATAGGGCAAACTCAATTGACAACGCTGTTAGAAGGTGTTTCCCAGATGCTTTTCATGGACTTTGTGGTGTTCATTTGTATAGAAATCTAAAATCAAGGTCTGCTGGTATAAAAAAGCACAAATGGACATACTGGAAGGCTGTAAAAGCTTATCGGGAAGTGGATTTCAATAAGCATATAAATTGTTTAAGACGTGTTTTGCCTCAGTGTGCTCAAACACTAGAAGATGTCGGGTTTGAAAGATGGTCAAGAGTACATCAACTTGGAGCAAGATATGGTTTCATGACGTCTAATAGTGCAGAATCAATCAACGCTCTAAGTCGTCATTCCCGGAAATTACCCATTACTATGTTAATGGAGTTTTTTCGAGCCTCTATTCAACAGTGGTACTACAAGAAAAGAAACCATGCAGGTATTATTTCTTTGAATTCGTAACTTATCATATTTATATTTTTACTAAGTATTGTTTATTTAAATTTACAGGAACATTGGAACATCGTGTTACACCATGGACTGAAAAAAGATAACGAAACGTGTTGTGAAGTCAACGTCATGGAGAGTTGAACCATGTTCAAACACTTTGTTTCAAGTACTGGATAATAACTTAAATGGGCTAGTCGATCTAAATGCAAAGACGTGTAGTTGTATGAAATGGCAAACATCTGGTTATCCGTGTGGCCATGTTATAAAAGTTGCTCTTCATTTAAACCAAGATGATTCAAGCGCATACGCTATGGATTGCTACACTACAGAAGTTTATCGACAGACTTATGCCGAGATTGTCTACCCTATTCCACATCCTTCTGAGTGGGACATACCAGATGACTTACAAACAGTTTTGCCACCAGCCATGGACAGAAGGCTACCTGGCCGACCAAAAAGTCACGATCGTATACCGTCTAAGGGTGAAGAGAAGAAGAGATCGACATGTAGTCGGTGCAAGGAAAGTGGTCATACAAGGTTGACATGTGGATCACCAGTGCCATCAAAATCATCTTTTCCTCTACCAAAATATGGATCCTCATCAAAATCCAAAGCTCATATGGTGTCAAGCAAAAGGCAATCATCTTTAAAATCCCAATCACGATTGGCTTCACCTTTTGAGACTGTTAACTTAGGTGATTTTTAAATGCAAACGTTGTATTATGTGGATTTTATGTGTGAACTTTTAACATTTTCAGTTGAATTAATGACTCAGGCCAACCATTTTGACTTAACCAACTCTTGTTATTCAGTTGTTATCACTATTAGGCATGCATTTGACTATCGCAACACGGAAAATACAATCGCAACGCGAAATGAAAATCCCAACATGAAAATCGCAATGCGGAAATGAAAATCGCAACGAGAGAATCGCAATGCGAAATGAAAATCGCAATGCGAAATGAAAATCGCAACGAGAGAATCGCAATGCGAAATGAAAATCGCAATGCGAAATGAAAATCGCAACGACAGAATCGCAATGCGAAATTAAAATCGCAATGCGAAATGAAAATCGCAATGCGAAATGAAAATCGCAATGCGAAATGAAAATCGCAACGAAAGAATCGCAATGCGAAATGAAAATCGCAATGCGAAATGAAAATCGCAACGAGATAATCGCAATGCGAAATTATAAACGCATTGCGATTTTCATTTCCGCATTGCGATTTTCATTTCGCATTGCGATTCTCTCGTTGCGATTTTCATTTCGCATTGCGATTTTCATTTCGCATTGCGATAGTCATTTTTGCCTTCAACATAATGCAGATTGAAATCAACAAAATCAACCATTACATTTCAATCAATTAAACAAGCACAAATAAGAATTATGTTCGCATCAATTACACAAATCAACTTTTACAAATCATCTTTTACAAATCAATTAAACAATCAAAAAATAAGCAATAATTCTTATTTCCGATCATCTACTATTGAATCAACTTTTACAAATCAATTAAACAATCAAAAAACAATCAATTAAACTATTGAATCAACTTTTGCAGCTCGACATCATTTTCACGCAGTTCACTTCTGAGATTAACCTGCAGAAACCAAACATTTGTTCAAACAACACTTTCTACACATCTAAAACCTACAAACAGCAAATTATTGAATTCTAGTTACTTAACCAAACATTTTCAAACCAAAAGTATATAAACTTACCAATTGTTTATGGACATTTTTATAACGCGGATGCAGGTAGGCAGCGTCTCGTATATATCGATTTAGCCATATAATGCCGAAACCACAAGCCTACTGCAGCTTTATCTCTATCGGTGGGAGGTAGATACTTGATGCTTCCCGTCGTCAAACGCTCCAACGCCAAGCATACGAGAGGACCACAATCTCCTCTGGCTCCGCTCGTTTGTTGTGGCGCGGTCTCGTCTCTAATAACTGTAATATTGAGCTTCTTTGGCTTCTTGTTTCCAGAACGAGTCCAATAATTGATCGCATCCAAGAATTTAGCCAAATGAGAGCTCCATCCCTTAATAACATCTCTTAAATCAGACAATGATATGTAATTTATCATGCTGTCATACACTATTGTCTTAAGGGATGGGAGCTGAAGCTCGACGAGAATCCAATGTTTACGTTCCAAAACAGGGATAAACACCTGCAATCATAAGTAATAATTCATTCATTTGCGCACTTATTTCATAAAACCTTTAAACTCAATCTAAAATAAATACTAACCTTATCGACCTCCCACCATGCAGGATAAAGTTTAGCTTGTCCATTGCCCAAATCAAATGATTCATCTCGTGCATTCTTCAAGTGAACGGCGTGAAAAGACGTCGGCATTATTGTATATCGTATATTTTTATTTTTCTTAAGTTTTCTTATTATTAGAAGACGTGTCACCCACGCATCGATATGCTGTTTTACAAAAAAAGACATATATTAGTGACTTACATAAATTTAAAAAAAAAATTAATCAAATTGAAATATAAGAAAAATATAAGACTTACCCCCCCATCGAAATAGCCATTGTCTTCGACCCCTAATAATACGCCCCACCAAGGCCGTTCAAGCAACAAAAAGATATCATCGGTGAGCTTGCATATGTCAGTGAAACACCCCTTGCTCCGCTCATGTAGATAAAAATCAACTGCGGTCTTAGCCCAAAGGGTGTTATCCAAAATTGTGTCCGGTAGTTGTTCCCTCTCCTCTTCAGATACCGGTATGGTACTGGCCGGTAACTCATACGAGAGCCAACTTGAATCCATCATGTCCGGCACGTCAGAGGGTTTCTCAAGAAGCCTACATATGACGCCATGTGAATCGGGCTCTTGAATGGTGGGAGGGACCTCTTCAATGATGACAGTGGCCTCTTGAACGGTGGGAGGGGACTCTCGAGGAATGATATGGGGGGCCTCTTCAACGATAGGAGTGGACTCTTGAGGGATGACAGGCGAGTCGGGCTTCTTCTTGCGGTGTCTTCGCACTATTGGGGTGTACGGAGACTTAATAGCACGTGCACGCTGTCTGATGCGTGAACTCCGTCGTGCAAGCATAACCCGACGTAAAGCATCCACTCTATCGGGCCGCTAAATAATTAAATACAAAAATCAGTAAATAAACAGACATGATATTTAAACAGTGAAAACAAAGACAAATATGTTTCAAACTTGCATTTTATTCACCCAAGTCATTATTCTATCATAGTTCACAAAATGCATCAGATAACAAAGAAAAATATGTTTCAAACTAATACCCTGAAGTTAGTATTTGTCTTTGTTTTGTCTATTGGTTGAAGTAATGCAATCCATTCAAGTTTCAATTTGCAGAAGAAGAAATAGTTTACTTTCGCAACACGAAACTTAAAATCGCAACGCGAAACCAAAATCGCAACGCGAAATGAAAATCGCAATGCGATTTTGGTTTCGCGTTGCGATCTTGTCGTTGCGATTTTGGTTTCGCGTTGCGATTCTGTCGTTGCGATTTTCATTTCGCGTTGCGATTTTGGTTTCGCGTTGCGATTTTAAGTTTCGTGTTGCGAAAGTAAACTATTTCTTCTTCTGCAAATTGAAACTTGAATGGATAAATTTACTTTCAACCAAAAGACAAAACAAAGACAAATACTATTTCACAGTGTTAAAGAATACACAGTTTAGCAGAATTGGCAGCAACCGAACAAATTTACTTTCAACCAAAAGACAAAACAAAGACAAATACTATTTCACAGTGTTAAAGAATACACAGTTTAGCAGAATTGGCAGCAACCGAACAAATTTACTTTCAACCAAAAGACAAAACAAAGACAAATACTATTTCACAGTGTTAAAGAATACACAGTTTAGCAGAATTGGCAGCAACCGAACAAATTTACTTTCAACCAAAAGACAAAACAAAGACAAATATATTTCACAGTGTTAAAGAATACACAGTTTAGCAGAATTGGCAGCAACCGAACAAATTTACTTTCAACCAAAAGACAAAACAAAGACAAATACTATTTCACAGTGTTAAAGAATACACAGTTTAGCAGAATTGGCAGCAACCGAACAAATTTACTAAGCAATCTAAGTGAAATGGCTAATCTAAGTGAAATTACGAGTAAATTTATCATTAAGTTAAATATGGAAAATCTTAAACTTACCTCGTTGCGTAGAGTATGAACCTCATTCTGCAACGATACTATCATCTCACGTAGAGCGGCAACCTCACCACGTAAAGTTGACACCTCCACACGCCATGCACCATCGTTATCGCGTAGAGTACCGATCTCCTCACGCAAGGCATTGACCTCATCACGTAACTCCCTTGACTCATCCCGTTGAGGTGGAGGTGGAGAACAGGGAGATAGGAGTCGTGGCATCTTTGCCGGTCGCCTATCATGAGGTGATGGTGGAGAAGAGGCTCGATGATGTGACGGGATAGGTGATGGCTCTCGTTCTAGAGGTGTATAGTCGGGTCGATCGGGTGATGGCTCTAGGTGAGGTGATGGCTCTCGAATTGGAGGAAGTGGATGCTGCTCATCATCCGTGCCATCAAAAAAATTCTGACTAGCTTGCCACCAATCAGTGGCAAGCTCTTCCTCCGTGGGTGTCAGTCTTTGTAATGGAATGTTGGCCTCCTAAAATATAAAAACTCAAACAAAGTTAAACGTCTACTATTAATAACTTGTTTATATATTATATGAAAGTATTTGTGTTAACTTACATTATTTATTGTGGCATATGGTATTAAGTCTTCCCAATCCAACAGAGTTTTCCTCTTCCAGGAAATAGCCCTGGGAATATCATTTGACGTTTTTATTGCATATGTACGCATGCTGGGGAAAGCCTCGAATATCCAAATCTACAAACAATATAATAACAAAATTAGTAATTGTTAAAAATTTAATTATAATTTTAGAAACATTATATAGAAATTCTTACCTTAAAGGCCCAAACAAAGCCTGACAAAGTGTATTTGGACCCATCGCCCCGCAAACTTTTGCGGTCATCAAAGGCAGACGACAACTTAGTCCAGGTAGCTTTCCATATATACGAACCCCACGGAAACAGATTCCATGCATTCAGGTCCTCTACCAATATTATTAGCTCCCGATGAATAGGTTGTCTGGCCTCTCTGCCTAAAAAGCCGGCATACACAAGTAGTAGAAGGCATACTCGGACAACATCGACGTCTTCCATCCGAGTGAAACCAGCTTTCTTATTAAATAATTTCTTCAGGTCGTCGACATGTAGGTTCGGCTTCTCCATTGACTCATCCGGAAAAACCCGGGATAACCATGATGGGCGGGCGATATGACGAGTGTACCGGCCTACATCATCGTGTCCGAATCGTAGACCAGTGATTAAGCAGAACTCCTTCCGCCCAAAGCAAGTATACGCTGGTGGAAAATGAAACCATATCTCTTCCTCACCACGTTGTATACTGTCGGGTAGATTTGATGTCATGGTCTGAAGCCACAAATGGGTCAAATTAGCATCTCCACCCGGATGCTGTACTCTCAGCCATGGCCCGAAGCAGGTTTCCTCAAACAATTGTCTTTGAGCAGGTGAAAGCTTCTTTGCAATTGTAGTGGCCAGGCTGACTTTATTTCTCAAGGTCAATTGAGCCGAAAAAAATTTCTACAAAAACAATAAACATACCAAGTTAGATATACCAAAAACTACACTGTGAAGATATACCAAAAACAATAAACATAAAAAGTAGTAGTTTATTCTTGAAACTAAAATTTGCAACACTGTTTTGTCTTTTGGTTGAAATGAAAATCGCAACGAGAGAATCGCAACGCGAGATGACAATCGCAACGAGAGAATCGCAACGCGAAATGAAAATCGCAACGAGAGAATCGCAACGCGAAATGAAAATCGCAATGCGATTTTGGTTTCGCGTTGCGATTCTCTCGTTGCGATTTTCATTTCGCGTTGCGATTCTCTCGTTGCGACAGTCATTCTCTCGTTGCGATTTTCATTTATCTCGTTGCGACTCTTCTGCAAATTGAAACTTGAATGGATTGCATTACTTCAACCAAAAGACAGAACAAAGACAAAGACAAATACTAACTTGAAAATCGCAACGAGAGAATAGCAACGCGAAATGAAAATCGCAACGACAGAATCGTAACGCGAAATGAAATCTAAGTGAAATGGTTAATCTATTATTGAAATGACCAGTAAACTTATCATCAGTTTCAATATGAAAAACCTACAATAATGCAAACATTTCAAAATAAAAATAATTAAAAAACTAACCCTCGGAGGTTGATTTTCCATTTCTGAATATTGTGAGGGATTTCTGACCGTGAATGGTTGTGAGGGATTTCGCCGGAGATGGGGACGGAAATCTTCGGAGATGGGGACGGATTTCTTCGCCGTAGAGAGTGAGAGATGGAGATGGGACTGAGTTGTGATTTTAGGTTTTAGGTTATGAGTTGCGATTACGGGATTTTGTCTTAATATTCTTTTTGTAATTTGAAAATAAAATACGCGTAGCGATTATAATGGCGCTTTAAATATCGCGTTGCGATTTACGGATACGCGTTGCGATTTTATGTATTATCGTTGCGATTTACGGATACGCGTTGCGATATACGGATACGCATTGCGATTTACCCATACGCGTTGCGATTTACGGATACACGTTGCGATTTACGGATACGCGTTGCGATTTATGTGTTCGCGTTGCGATTTTCATATTCGCGTTGCGATTATGGAAAATCGCAATGCGAATTTGTACTATCGCATCGCGATTTTCAAGAATCGCGTTGCGATTTTGGAAACTGATTTGCGATTCTGGAAACTGATTTGCGATTCTGGGGATCGCGTTGCGATTTTTATTTCGCGTTGCGATTTTGTTGGTCATTTTGGCAAATCCAAAAAAAGTTGGTTAAAATCGTATATTATAACTTTTTTTTGGTCACTGAGGCGATTTTCTCTTAATTTAATGAAGTTTTCGCTATCAAAGCCTGAAACAGCATTTCAGTTCAACTCTTCTTCATGTTATAGACTTACATATTCCAGTAGGCTAAGATGATGCTCGTTGTTGTAAAAGCTTGTGTTCTTTTTTCCACTAACAATCTCTAGTAATAGAACCCCAAAGCTGAATACATCTGATTTCTCCGAAAATTGCCCTTGCATTGCATACTCAGGAGACATATAACCACTGCATTTCAACATAAAACAACAAAAGATCGGTCACAATTAGGATTTAAGCATGAACTCTTTTAAACATCGTGATATCAATCAGGTCTTTCCGTCAGTGTAGTAATTAATTCAGTCGTTAAATAACAATTCAAATTCGACATCTTTTAAAACAATGAATCAAATCGTAAGTACGTGTACTTATCATATGAACAATTTAGATCTAACATGCAGACAGTACACACATTAACAATGCAGCTCATGTCCACATCAAGATTGAGATACATGAGCTGCATTGTTAAGTGAAAAGATCGGATTAATACGATATTGATATTTTAAAATTTGAATGAGAAAATTGAAACTTACTAAGTTCCAACAACCCTTCTGGTGTTAGCTTGATTCTGATTGCCTCCGAAAATCCTGGCCATCCCAAAATCTGAAATCTTAGGAATTAGGTCTTGGTCAAGTAAAACATTACTTGCTTTTAGATCTCTGTGTATAATCCTCAGTCTCGAATCTCTGTGAAGATAAAGCAGCCCTCGACTGATTCCTTCAATTATGCTGAACCGTTTTCCCCAATCCAAGACTTTTTGTTTAACTGCATCTACATCATTGATTATACAATTAAATCCTTTAATCATGGCTTTAAATTGTACAATGGAAGATGATAAAAAGAAGGGTAAACTACACCACGAGTCACTCAATTATTAATTCAGTTACAAACTGATTTTTTAAAAAAAAAATAATTTAATCACTCAATTAAAATGTTGTTATAAGCAGACCACTAGCTGTTAGAATTAAAACAAGCGTCAAATACGGTATGGTATAATAATAATTTTAGTCTCAAAACTTGTATATTTTATTAGTTAGTACAACTATTTATATTTTTAAAATTCCATCAATCTAGTTCTTTGTTGCGATACTATCAAACCTAACAGGTCAATCAGATAGAAGCAATAATTGGATAACTATATTCTATTATAAAGATTATACATAAAACAACAAGAAGCTAATGTTAAATTGTTATTCTACTAATAAAATAGGATATCATTTATGTGAGAAGAACAAGAAATTTAGGAAAATAACAAATAATAAATTGATAGCGTTTTAGATATGAACAGTTAAATTTATTAAATTGTTTCAAATTAAAATTAAATTGATAAAATATATAAATTTTGAGGACTAAAATTGATAGAATGTATAAGTTTTGGAGCATAGATTACTAACCAAAGAGAAGCATCCAAACTTGTGTTGGGCATGAATTCGTACACGAGCATCTTCTCTTCTCCTTCTACACAGCACCCAAGCAATCTAACCAGATTCCGATGTTGGAGCTTAGAAATCACCACCACTTCGTTCATGAACTCTTCCAACCCTTGCCCCGAAGATTTCGACAATCTCTTCACCGCTATTTCCTTTCCATCCGCCACTGTTCCCTGCACACTCCAAAAGTCACCTCAGAAATCTTGCTAGAAAATATAAATGTCGTTTGACTGACGAGTGACGATTGATCTGCTCATTGTTATTACCCTGTAAACTGGACCGAAACCGCCCTGGCCCAGCTTCTTCTTGTGGTGGAAGTTGTCGGTTGCGGAGGCGAGTTCTTCGAATTTGAATAGTGGTAACTCCTGCTGGAGCTTAACTTCGATTGAATAGTTGAATTGATGTTTTCGATTTTGTCTCCTTCCTGGATTTAGAGTTCAGAGAGGCAAAGAATTCAAAGTTACCTATATTGTCACAATACCTATAAATCGAGATTCGATTTATTTATCCTTTACGGGGAAGAACATCGAGTTATTCGAGTATGATTGAGTATTATTGAATTGAATATAAGCAATTCGAGCTCGAATGATTCTATTTCAAGCAATGAATGTAGAGAATGGAGTTCGAACTTCTCACCGTTTTTAGCCATCCAACACCATAAGAAGAGTGCAGAAATTGCAATGATGATTATGCCCACAATTGGTGTTGTAAGAACAATGACCTTACTTTTGTCTTTCTCTTTACCTGCAAATCGATAGACTAACGTAGGTATTGATTGGTTTAACTGAATTGATTCAATATTAATCAATTCGATTAATTAAGTCAATTAACTGACTTTTTGTGTGATGAATTTATTTAAGCAGATCATTAACGCAATTTAACAAACACGTGGTCGACATTAACACATCCTTAAAGAGCTCCGACAATGGTAGACGAATGTAAAGATCCACTCCCCCAAATGGACATTTCTGCACATCAATCACATCTCCACTCCAATACATGCAACCGATGCCATCATCATACGCATAAGCCACACACGAACAGTCCTTCATGCACCGATCTTCACACCCGCCGTAGATTATCGATGACCGGTTGGGAAATGCCGGCACTTTCATCATTTCCATCTTCAAAAACCCATCATTTTGTCCCGCTTCACCGCCATTGTTATCGTCTCTTTGGCACTGCAAATGGGTAGTCCTAACGCACCCACTACTCCAATTCCCTCGACGCCATTCCTCAACATTCTTAGGCTCAAACCCCTTCAAACAGTTGCAAATGGGTCGTTTCGTTGAGTCACAGACCCCAAACGCACCGCATTTCCCATAAATATCACAGTCGTTAAAAAGAATAGGGTATCCGTTTACCCACTCCCCGTTGCCATCATCCCAATAGCGTTCCATAAATCTCCCTTCTGGGTCGAGTTCATAGTACTTCACCATAGAATAATTATCTAAATCAAAAGTGTAATAATACGTTTGCTCTTCACCATCTGCATCAACATAAAACCCCTCGAGATAAAGACTATCCATACGTATCAAGCCAATAAAGATACGACCATTCCATGGGCCGGTCCTAAAGTAGAGCTGGTTGTTGTTCCAAACGACGCTCTCTGGAATATTGAAAGGTTCAAGACCAAGAGAAAAGTTACCATCAGATGGATCGTCAGGGCCTTTCCATGATCTCATCTGCACTTTCTTACCCTTTTTTACATCGGTGCTGATCTTCATGGTTTCAATGAAGGCATTTGAAGGGTGTTGAAAACTCTCCCACAAGCTTGCTCCATTGTCATCGCCATTGTTGAGGACAAGGTTTCCACTATCTAAAAGCTGGGCAGTTGTATTAGGGACTAAACCGGTAACATTTGATGACCAAATAATCTCTGATTTTCCATTCAAAACAACGAGATTTCCATCGTCTGATATCCCGAGAATCCCAGAAAAGTCTTTTAGGGGCTTGTTTTTGTTTGCTACCCATACAACAGTTTGTACCGGGATTTGATTGTACAATATCCCTACATAACGATTGCTTGAATTAGCAAAGCTGAAGAATCCCAGCCTGAAAACTTCACTCTTGGAGATTATAACTTCAGGGTCTCTGATGGATTTTGATGCTGTCAAAGTGTCTGTAGCAGTGCCAAATTCTGAGTAAAAACAAGAGATTAAAGCTACTAACACAAAGACTACAATGGTTTTCCCCATCACTTCTCTTTGCAGAGAACTTTGAAGAAACGCTATGATTTAAGAAATGATATTTGAGAGGATTAAATTAAAATGATGTCAAATTGTACATAAGGTCCCTGTACTATGGCTTCTTGATGGATTTAGTCATTCTACTATAAGTTCACCTTCTCTCGTTATCTATTTGTTGATAGTAACAATGTGTGTTCTGTCGATTGAAGATGATTCAACTCTTTTGATTTACACAAAGAGTTGTAATAAATAAGGATACGATCGATGATCAGTTAAAGAAAATAAACAATGTTCTCTATCTCTAGGTAAAGAGAGAGGTAGAGGAAGAAGTCGAATCCCCTCCTAATTTAGGCTGAGGGGTTTTATATGACCTTTATTATTAGTGTCATATCTAAAGTTATGATGATGGCTACTCGTAGGTTGACATGATAAATAAATATGATTATCTGAAAATAGACTATGATGACAAGAAGTCGGAGAAAATTTGAAGGATGTACAACACTCTTGGAGAGTAAAGAACTCCATAAGCTTCAAAACTTAATAAACGAAAGAATATCACTAAAATATAAGCTTCAACGCTTAATAAACGAAAGAATATCACTATTCTAAGTTTTTAATTAACATTGGTATCAGGTTTAATCCTTCTTTATAATCATTATTTGATGGAATCAACATAAAAAATTGACTTGAAGACTAAGATACATAATTTCGAAAAGTAGACAACTATAAAAGAACTTAATTTGTAAAAGAAAATGCATAGTATAAGGACCTCTTACAAAATAAAGCGATTTTGATATGATAGAATGATCTTCATGGCAGCTGCAAATGTTTACTTCAAGGTTTTTATTTCATCGTTTGACTTTGAACGTAATCTCCCTTTGACTTTGGGGTTTGAAAGTCAATTCCCATTTGACTTCTTACATACGGCAATAATGGTTAAATTTTCAACGAAAAAAATATTCAACTCGCGTGGATCACCATGTCCACTCATATTTCATATTTTTTGGGGCTAGGATAATTAAAAGATTATAATGAACTAAAAAATCGTAATAATTTATTATTTTTATAAAACGTTGATAATTAAAATTTTTAGTTGTACACTTTTTTAGGATTGTTGAATGGGGGTGTACAAACTGGTTAAAGAAATTATTGTTGTTTCTAGAAGTTATAAGTTCGAGCACTAGCGACTACAATGGTGATATAAAGCGTTCATTGTCAAATGGTTGAGAATATTTAAAAAGATACTACTTTGAAATCACTTTTAACTTAATAAAAAATGATTATTAGATGGGGGAAGTAAAAGGCTGAGATTAATTTATTATTTTTTCAGAGAATATATAAAAATTAATTTATATTTATTTAACTGAAACTTATAAATATATTCTATGAAGTGTGTCACATAGTAAATATAATAGAGATTAGATGAATCTCTAATTACATTTTAGATGAATCTCTAATTACATTTTAGATGAGAGCTTCTCTTTCAAGACATGTCTCTTTAAGCCATGAATATGAACATTCACAATGTAATCCATCCAGTCTATGCTTTTCCCGTCACATTCAAATTTCTTCTTCTCTTCTTCAGACATGCTTTCAATCAAATCTCGGGTTTTAGCTTCGTCCATCATACCAATCATTTTGTGGAAATGAACTTAATTCCTTGGGCAATACAGTTAAAATATTTATATTTTATCAACAAATATGGGGTTTTACCAGTAAGTATCAAAGGTGTAGGCCGAGTAAATGGTGGCCACTTGATCAACATGTTCCTAAAATTCATAGATTCGATCAGCTTCGTGGACGAAAATTGACTTGGCAAAGGGGCAGCAACAGCGGCTTCTGATGATCTCCACAGATGATTTAAGAAACGTTGTAGTAAGTTAAAGAATTTCGTTTCTGAGATTCGGATTGGTCGACCATTGGAATGGATGAAAGGATGGGATTTGAAGTGTTGGTAGATTAAGTTAAGCAGATCCTCAAAAACTATAGGGTTTGAAGAAGAAGAACAAAGGTGGTAGAAACTCAGCTCTGATTTCTTGGACATTGAAACATGCTTTGCCATTATTCCCAACATTGTATTAACAACTATGTCTGCTGGAATCTACTTCAACAAACTCTTTCATTAAGAAAATAATAAGCAAGGAAGAGAATAAGAAAGGAAAAAAGAAGAAATTACTAACAAAGTGACTGCAACAGTCGGGGTTTAGCGGAAAACCAGTTAGCGTACCTTTACCATAGTATAGAATTACAGGATCGATCATCCTTGAAAGAAAAGTAAAAGATGGTTAATATAAACATTAATAATGAATATACAGTCGGTGTTAATTAAATTAAAGTACTTACTTCTTCAATCCAAACAGGAAAAGGCTCCCTGTAAGTGCTTAAGACTCCACTGGGTCTTACTATTACTATGGGCACTGATATTTTGCTTCTCATACTGTCAATCAACATCTCTCCCAGAGCCTTTGTAAACCCATAGGTATTGTACCACCCATATTCTTTTTCCCTGTTTTTCAATATTTATAATTAGTTTTTCAAATTATTTTATATTAAAGAAGACAGGCATCATCACCTCATCAACCCCAATTGTTTCATTTTTGGAGCCACATCGTTGGGTTTGAGAAGTTTTTTGTAATCCGAAGCCAACTTCATCTCATTCTCCAACACGATTGTTTCAGACAGAACACGAACTTGTCTTCCCATGCTATCTCTCGGACTTAAACATTGCTTTTCCTCCATGAATCTTCCTTCTCTTGTAAGGGAAAGAGAAAGATGACACAAAAATATTGAGAGAAAACTTAGATTAATAAAAAAAAAAAGGAGAAAAAATTATTTGTTAAAGTTAAGATATATTTTAGAAAATGTTTTTCTTAACATTTATGTTTTTAATTAAAAAATGTTAATTTAATAACCAAAATAGAAAGAGTTGCTTTCACTGTAATAAAACTATTTTTCCCTTTGGATATCGGCAATGTTGCCACTTGCCACTGCCAATAGTATTGTACATCTTATTTTAAAACTTGTGGGTTATAGGAAACAAGACTGAAGAAAAGAATCTACTTCCATATATCACTAATAACAAAATAAAGCTCGCGCATAGTCTCAACATGCCATTAAGTATTCCAACATTGTATTAACAACTATGTCTGCTGGAATCTACTTCAACAATCTTTTTCATTAAGAAAAGAATGAGGGCGGTGGAGAAGAAGAAAGGAAAAACAAAATAGATAATTGACTTACAATGCCAACGGAACAATTAGCAATGCTGAAGAATCCCAGCCTGAAAACTTCACTCTTGGAGATTATAACTTCAGGGTCTTTGATGGATTTTGATGCTGTCAAAGTGTCTGTAGGAAGTGCCAAATTCTGAGTAAAAACAAGAGATTAAAGCTACTAACACAAAGACGATAATGGTTTTCCCCATCACTTCTCTTTGCAGAGAACTTGGAAGAACCGCTATGATTTAAGAAATGATATTTGAGAGGATTACGTTAAAATGGTGTCAAATTGTACATATGGTCAATGAAAATAGACAATAGTTGAGTGGTCACCCGTGTAATTTACCCTAATGTTTATGAGAGCGCTGGAATTAAATTGATTTGTTGCGCAAATCCAGCTCTCAAGCCTGCCAAAGTATATGGTTGGGCGTGCAGGCTTGGGCTAACTCGCGAGCCTTAGACGCCTGCCTTGTTTGCATTTTCCACCAGGCGACACAGCAAAGCTTTCTTCTTTGACATAGAAAACAAAAAATGGTGAGAAGAAAGCTTTTATTGCTCATGAAGCCTTTTGACGTCTACCAAGTTACTCAATCAAACGCTGTTTCTCGCTTCACCAATCCGCGGGTAATATTATAAATGAAGAACTGACCTTCAGTTAACTCCGTCAACGTATCTGATTTGTTTTTGTTTAGTTTACATTAGCATTCCTGGTGTTTGATGAAATGTCGAATATTATATTTATTTCGATTTTTCCCCTGTTGGGTTTGCCTTAGTTTGTTTCTTGCATTCATTTCGTTATCTGTTTTTGGCTTCTTTTGAGCCATAGCGTTCATGTTTAAGATGCTATTTTTCTGTTTGATAAAAAACTAACCTTGAGTGTTTTCCCCCCATGTTTTAGTTGCTACTAATATGTTTATGAGAAGGAATCAGGATCTTGTGTTTATTGCTTGTTTCAGTTCCACAAAGATTTGTAGAGTGGATTTCTAGGAATATAACGTGGGTTCTTCTGCTCTGTGCTGTTTATTAATGTTGGCTATTGATTATCAAGGTCTCCTTTTTAAAATTTTGTATTAGTTTCCCACTAATTTTGGTAGCCTATCGAGTGTTTTTCAACTCAATGCCTATCTTTTGTGTTAAAATTAGAGAACCCAAAGCTGTAAGCATATGATCAGATTACTTGCTTTCACCTAAATTGATGATGAAGAAAATGTATGAAATACAAGTCCAAACGTAATTGTGATTACTAGTTTTGAAGAGCAAATTTTGAGGCCTCACGTATGTAAAATGCTTACCTTTATTGGCTTCCTAGCCTACTTAAACGATGTGTAGAAACATTCTCCCTTTTAGTATCTTTTGACTTCAACTTATGTGTGCGTGTACCAACTCTTTCTAAAGCTCCTTTCATATAGTGTAATGGGCTTCTGATCTCATGAAGGCTTTCAAACTTTGCTTTGATATTAGAATGTAATGATAAATAAATTAATTTACATTTTCATAATACATTCATGTTCCATCCAGATAATGACTATACATGTCCTGTGCGTACAGTGTACCTTGGCATTATTGTGGCACATACACTCCCCTGTATCGTGTCATGTTTTTCCTTGTTAGGATGCAAACACTTCTTTTAGATTCTATTCTCCTATGGTTTTAGAACACTTCTTATGATCATTGTTTCGTTTACTTCACCCTGTATCTATCCTTCCACTAGAATTAATTTATTAGTTGCACTGAAATTTTCTCTTGGCATGGTCACAGATTTTCCATTATATTGATAATAGGTGTAAGGTGCACAAAGAGGCCATAAACATTTTTCATAAAATTTTACAGCAGAAGACAATTGACTGGAAACCCATATTTCGTAACAACTTATCACAACCAATTCATAATGTTGATTTGGTTGTTACAGATGGTGGTGACGGCACTCTTTTGCAGGCCAGTCATTTCTTGGATGACTCAATTCCAGTTCTAGGAGTAAATTCTGATCCTACACAAGCTGAAGAGGTTAGTTCATTTCTCCATCCAAGCATTCAATTTGGTTCTTTATGCCAATTTTAAAATTCTTTTGATGATATGGACAATCATTTATACTGCATACATCCTATTCAAAGAAGCCAGTTATTTTTTTTCTTTTTTTTTTGTAGGTTGAAAAGTTCAGCAATGAGTTTGATGCTACTAGAAGCACTGGTTATTTATGTGCAACAATGCTGATTATTATGATTGATTTTGTTGAGGTCCTATATTTTCTGGATTTGTTTCTTGCAGATGTCTTTGATATGTTTTAGCATCAATGCTGATTGTTGAACTTTGATAAAAGCGTCTTTTACCTGTTTGAAGTATCCACTAGCTGTATGTTCCAAATTTTTAATGGACAGTTATGTTCAAGTTTGGGAAAACTATCATGTGGATAGGAAGATAAGATATCCCGGGATCAAGTGGAAGATATATCTGGAATTGGATATTATTTTGAGTTAACTGTTTTTAGAGTGTTTTTGGTGGTGGTTATTCCATATCTAGAATAAAAAGAAACAATAAAATGTCGGTTTGGTTTATCAAGATTATGATTGAGTTATTTGGTAGGAGCCCATTTGTTGTTACATTTGATGAGACTCCTATAAGGCTGTTCATCTATATACTTGGGTGCAGTGGACATGCTTTCCTTTTGAATGATTGAATGGCATAGTTTCCCATTGAAAATGATTACTAAAAGTCTAGGATGTAATTCCCTTTTTAATAGGGAGTTGGTGGTTAAGGGTTGCCTTAATTTTGTCTAGTCTTGTGTGTGTTTCAATTGTGTTAATTAGATCTGGAAATTTTGCATTTGCGTGTATCTTAAGCATCTGAGTCTGAATGTGAAACCTCTCATCTTCAAACTGAGCCTTTGTAGATGACATGGATTAATGGGATAGAATAATAGCTTGCTCTGATTGAATTGATTTTTTTTTATCTTTTAATGGCATATTCCTGTTACATGACTCTAAGAAATTCATTCATGTGATGCTCACCTCAGTTGAAATCAATTCTGACAATGCTCACCCCAAGCTAGTTGAAATTCCATTTGCCATTGTTTCAGAATTTATTTTATGCTTGTATAAGCAAAGACTTAAGTACTAAGTAGGAATCAGATCGTGCTGTAGACAAAACAATTAGCTGCGAGTATAACATTGATGGCCTTATTAGCTTATGATATTCATAATTTCATATTCTTAATCACTTAAAATGTTGTTGAATTCCATTATTATTGGGATCTATATCACTAGTTTAGTTTTATTTTAATTACTGTGATTGGGTTGAGGCAATGAGTTGCGACATGTGCAAGGTGCACTTTTGGGGCCTCGTACATTATCAGAGTGAAAGGCACCGAGTCCACTCAAGCATCACACACATATATGATCATGCTTCTTCTTTTTTAAATCTAATAAACATAATGTTAAAAATATGATCTATACATAACCCTCATTACAAAGTTGAGTTCCTTTTTTAAAGGAAGAGTTAAGGATCAGCTATTTGTGGTGAATGCTCAGGACACTTATTCCCTTGCCTAATGTGTTGATGGTGCTTCAATATTATCATAGCTATAATTAATTAAGAGTACACTAGCTGAAGTTTTTCTTTGCTATCATTTTTAACAGTAGGTTGTACACGAATTGTACTAATTATTTTTGCTGTTGTAAAGGAATAGCTAGGCAGTAAGACCCTACATCATAGTGAAGCGACCAACTACACAGA
Organism: Hibiscus syriacus; assembly: GCF_006381635.1. Lineage (NCBI taxonomy): Eukaryota > Viridiplantae > Streptophyta > Magnoliopsida > Malvales > Malvaceae > Hibiscus > Hibiscus syriacus. The sequence continues at coordinate 1,431,632 of NW_024063078.1, forward strand.
CCAGCAGGCATACATGCAAGATAATACCATGACAATATTGACATTTTCTTATGTTGTTGAAGGTTCATCTGCTGCTGAATGGACACATGGGGAGGAATTTCCTTACTGGCTTGGTCAGCAGCCACTTGGAACTGAAATCATTCCTGAAGGGAAATGCCAGTCAGCACAACCCTTGTGTGTATTATGATAGAAACTTGCTAGGACGTTTTCCCTTTCCTTGGGTCCACACCATATATATTGGAGCTTATTTTGATGCTCTGTTGTGAAATTTCTGGTATGGAGATGTTAGTTGGTTAGCATGTACAGGGTTTGGAATAGATAACCTGTGTTCCGGCTATTATTTCCAGACGAGGTCAGACGGATTCTGTCTTGGTCTCCCTTGTCATAGTTGTTGCTGTGCAATGCCAGCAGACACACCGGTTATTGGCAATTGTAGCCCTAATAACGGGAATGTCGAAGCTTTTGATTTGATCTTTTGTATTTATTGTTTTTAATCCTTTTTTTCTAATTTCCCATCATTTTGTCGAAGAGAAGACTGTTTATGTTAAATATATCAGTGCAGCATTTTGATATTGGCGTTGATCCAAATGCTTTCGTTCTTTGTAGCTAAGGTGTTGATCCAAAATCATTTTTGAATACTTTTTTTAACATGTTTCCAAATTTTGTATAATAGGTATACAAATGTTTAAAATTTGATTCAGCTTGCGGGCATTTACCGGAAAAAAAAGAAATCAGCTTTTGAGCTACTCGATTTAAGCATTAAGTTTATGATCAAAATAAAGTAAAATAATAAGAATATATCAAGATATAACATTGAATTTTCATTTATTTTTACAGCCAAAAAATGGTTAATTTACATCTTTAACGGCCATTAAACTCCGTAAGAGTAACGTTATTAAGTGAAAACCTATCTTCAACATCTTGGCTAGTTGTTGGTGTTGGTGTTTGAGTGAATGCAGGTTGTTTTGGAATGTTGAGATCTAAAATCTCACTGTTAAGCATTAAAACAACAGTTGACATATTGGGTCTATCTTTAGCAAATTCTTGAACGCATAGCAATCCAACATGTATGCATCTCCTTATTTCTTTCTCGTACTCTAAACCCGACTCTGAACCCGAAACCACCTTGTCTACTAAACCCCAAATGTTGTTTTCCCTCCACAATTTCCATGCCTGCAAAGAATGAAAAACTCAAAGCTTCAGTTTAATTTAATGAAGTTTTCGCTATCAAAGCCTGAAAAGTTCATCTCTTCTTGAACCCAACTCGAATAACTTGCAAATTCGATGTTTTGCACCCCTATTTCAATCCACCAACATTTCTAATCATGTTATAGACTTACATATCCCAAGAGGCTAAGATGACGCTCGTTGTTGTAAAAGCTTGTGTTCTTTTTTCCACTAACAATCTCTAGTAATAGAACCCCAAAGCTGAATACATCTGATTTCTCCGAAAATTGCCCTTGCATTGCATACTCAGGAGACATATAACCACTGCATTTCAACATAAAAACAACAAAAGATCGGCCACAATTAGGATATAAACATGAATTCTTTTAAACATCGTGATATCAATCAGGTCCTTCCGTCAGTGTAGTAATTAATTCAGTCGTTAAATAACAATTCATATTCGAAGTCTTTTAAAACAATGAATCAAATCTTAAGTACGTGTACTTATCATATGAACAATTTAGATCTAACATGCAGACAGTACACACATTAACAATGCAGCTCATGTCCACATCAAGATTGAGATACATGAGCTGCATTGTTAAACGAAAAGATCGGATTAATACGATATTGATATTTTAAAATTTGAAGGAGAAAATTGAAACTTACTAAGTTCCAACAACCCTTCTGGTGTTAGCTTGATTCTGATTGCCTCCGAAAATCCTGGCCATCCCAAAATCTGAAATCTTAGGAATTAGGTCTTGGTCAAGTAAAACATTACTTGCTTTTAGATCTCTGTGTATAATCCTCAGTCTCGAATCTCTGTGAAGATAAAGCAGCCCTCGACTGATTCCTTCAATTATGCTGAACCGTTTTCCCCAATCCAAGACTTTTTGTTTAACTGCATCTACATCATTGATTATACAACTAATTCCTTTAATCATGGCTTTAAATTGTACAAATGAAGATGATAAATAGAAGGGTAAATTACACCACGAGTCACTCAACTATTAATTCAGTTACAAACTGATTTTTTTTAAAGAAATTACAATTTAATCACTCAATTAAAATATTGTTATAAACAGACCACTAGCTGTTAGAATTAAAACAAGCGTCAAATACGGTATGGTATAGTAATAATTTTAGTCTCAAAACTTGTATATTTTATTAGATAGTACAACTATTTATATTTTTAAAATTCCATCAATTTAATTCTTTGTTGCGATACTATCAAACCTAACAGGTCAATCAGATCGAAGCAATAATTGGATAACTATATTCTATTATAAAGATTATACATAAAACAACAAGAAGCTAATGTTAAATTGTTATTCTACTAATAAAATAGGATATCATTTATGTGAGAAGAACAAAAAAATTAGGAAAATAACAAATATTAAATTGTGTCAAATAAAAATTAAATTAATAAAATATATAAATTTAAATTTTGAGGACTAAAATTGATAGAATGTATAAGTTTTAGAGCATAAATTACTAACCAAAGAGAAGAGCATCCAAACTTGTGTTGGGCATGAATTCGTACACGAGCATCTTCTCTTCTCCTTCAACACAGCACCCAAGCAATCTAACCAGATTCCGATGTTGGAGCTTAGAAATCACCACCACTTCGTTCATGAACTCTTCCAACCCTTGCCCCGAAGATTTCGACAATCTCTTCACCGCTATTTCCCTTCCATCCTCCACTGTTCCCTGCACACTCCAAAAATCACCTCATAAATCTTGCTAGAAAATATAAATGTCGTTTGACTGACGAGTGACGATTGATCTGCTCATTGTTATTACCCTGTAAACTGGACCGAAACCGCCCTGGCCCAGCTTCTTCTTGTGGTGGAAGTTGTCGGTTGCGGCGGCGAGTTCTTCGAATTTGAATAGTGGTAACTCCTGCTGGAGCTTAACTTCGATTGCATTTTCTTTGTTGAATTGATGTTTTCGCTTTTGTCTCCTTCCTGGATTTAGAGTTCAGAGAGGCAAAGAATTCAAAGTTACCTATATTGTCACAATAACTGTAAATCGAGATTCGATTTATTTATCCTTTTACGGGGAAGAACATCGAGTTATTCGAGTATGATTAGAGTATTATTGAATTGAATATAAGCAATTCGAGCTCGAATGATTCTATTTCAAGCAATGAATGTAGAGAGTGGAGTTCGAACTTCTCACCGTTTTTAGCCATCCAACACCATAAGAAGAGTGCAGAAATTGCAATGATGATTATGCCCACAATTGGTGTTGTAAGAACAATGACCCTACTTTTGCCTTTATCTTTACCTGCAAATCGATAGACTAACGTATGTATTGATTGATTTAACTGAATCGATTCAATATTAATCGATTCGATTAATTAAGTCAATTAACTGACTTTTTGTGCGATGAATTTAATAAGCAGATCATTAACGCAATTTAACAAACACGTGGTCCTCCGATACTGGCAGAACTATTGGCGATTAAGAGAGGGCTGATTATTCTTGAAGAATATGAATATGTCCTAAATCAAAGGGTTATTCTAGAATCGGATTCTAGTACAACATTGAATTGGATTAAAAATCCGGATTTGCACTCCTATGTTTCAGTTCTTGGTGAAGGATTTAGCTTCTCGTATGGAAGGACGAGATATCAAGGCATATCCTGAGAACTGCTAATTGGGAAGCGGATAAGTTAGCTAAAGATGGTATTGGTTGATTATTAGGTTGTGTTTGAGGTGTTAAGGTGTAGGAAATATTTGTTTTACAGTAGGATGTTTGTTTTCACTCTTATGTAATCAGTGTTATGTTGTAACAGTATGTTGTTTGGTACTAGTTGTGTATTATTGTTATGATTAATAAAATTCATAGGCACTCTTTTCTTCATTCCAATATCCTTCATATTACTGTTTCAACATGGAAGGTATGAAGGGTTTTTTTTATTGAAGCCTAATTTTCTATCAAAAAAAAAAGAAAAAAAAACACGTGGTGGACATTAACACATCCTTACCAAGCTCCGACAATGGTAGACGAATGTAAAGATCCACTCCCCGAAATGGAAATTTCTGCACATCAATCAAATCTCCACTCCAATACATGCAACCGATGCCATCATCATACGCATAAGCCACACACGAACAGTCCTTCATGCACCGATCTTCGCACCCGCCGTAGACTATCGATGACCGGTTGGGAAATGCCGGCACTTTCATCATTTCCATCTTCAAAAACCCATCATTTTGTCCCGCTTCACCGCCATTGTTATCGTCTCTATGGCACTGCAAATGGGTAGTCCTAACGCACCCACTACTCCAATTCCCTCGACGCCATTCCTCAACATTCTTAGGCTCAAACCCCTTCAAACAGTTGCAAATGGGTTGTTTCGTTGAGTCACAGACCCCAAACGCACCGCATTTCCCATAAATATCACAGTCGTTAAAAAGAATAGGGTATCCGTTTACCCACTCCCCGTTGCCATCATCCCAATAGCGTTCGATTAATCTCCCTTCTGGGTCGAGTTCATAGTACTTCACCATAGAATCATTAGCTAAATCAAAAGTGTAATAATACGTTTGCTCTTCACCATCTGCAACAATATAAAACCCATCGAGATAAACACTATCCATACGTATTAAGCCAATAAAGATATGACCATTCCATGGGCCGGTCCTAAAGTAGAGCTGGTTGTTGTTCCAAACGACGCTCTCTGGAATATTGAAAGGTTCAAGACCAAGAGAAAAGTTACCATCAGATGGATCGTCAGGGCCTTTCCATGATCTCATCTGCACTTTCTTACCCTTTTTTACATCGGTGCTGATCTTCATGGTTTCAATGAAGACATTTGAAGGGTGTTGAAAACTCTCCCACAAGCTTGCTCCATTGTCATCGCCATTGTTGAGGACAAGGTTTCCACTATCTAAAAGCTGGGCAGTTGTATTAGGGACTAAACCGGTAACATTTGATGACCAAATAATCTCTGATTTTCCATTCAAAACAACGAGATTTCCATCGTCTGATATCCCGAGAATCCCAGAAAAATCTTTTAGGGGCTTGTTTTTGTTTGCTACCCATACAACAGTTTGTACCGGGATTTGATTGTACAATATCCCTACATAACGATTGCTTGAATTAGCAAAGCTGAAGAATCCCAGCCTGAAAACTTCACTCTTGGAGATTATAACTTCAGGGTCTTTGATGGATTTTGATGCTGTCAAAGTGTCTGTAGCAGTGCCAAATTCTGAGTAAAAGCAAGAGATTAAAGCTACTAACACAAAGACTACAATGGTTTTCCCCATCACTTCTCTTTGCAGATAACTTGGAAGAAACGCTATGATTTAAGAAATGATATTTGCGAGGATTAAATTAAAATGATGTCAAATTGTACATAAGGTCCCTGTACTATGGCTTCTTGATGGATTTAGTCATTCTACTGTAAGTTCACCTTCTCTCGTTATCTATTTGTTGATAGTAACAATGTGTGTTGTGTCGATTGAAGATGATTCAACTCTTTTGATTTACACAAAGAGTTGTAATCAATAAGGATACAATCGATGATCAGTTAAAGAAAATAAATGATGTTATCCATCTCTAGGTAAAGAGAGTGGTAGAGGAAGAAGTTCAATCCCCTCCTAATTTAGGCTGAGGGGTTTTATATGACCTTAGTGTTAGTGTCATGTCTAAAGTTATGATGATGACTACTCGTAGATTGACATAATGAATAAATATGATTATCTGAAAATAGACTAAATTATGATCGATCATGTAGACTTATCAATGGCAATCAAAATGTGGTATTCTAAAGGATGACAACGAGTCGGAGAAAATTTGAAGGATGTACAACACTCATGGAGAGTAAAGAACTCCATAAGCTTCAACGCTTAATAAACGAAAGAATATAACTAAAATATAAGCTTCAACGCTTAATATACGAAAGAATATCACTATTATAAGTTTTTAATTAACATTGTTATCAGGTTTAATTCTTAAACAATCCTTTTTTATTAGCATTATTTGATGGAATCAACATAAAAATTTGACTTGAAGACTAAGATATATAATTTCGAAAAGTAGACAACTATAAAAGAACTTAATTTGTAAAAGAAGACGCATAGTATAAGGACCTCTTAAATAATAAAGCGATTTTGATATGATAGAATGATGCTTCATGGCAGCTGCAAATGTCTACTTCAAGGTTTTTATTTTATCGTTTGAATTTTAAGGTAATCCCCTTTTACGTTGGGGTTTGAAAGTCAGAATTTGACTTCTTACGTACGGCAATAATGGTTAATTTTTCAACGAAAAAAATATTCAACTCGCGTGGATCACCATGTTCACACATATTTCATATTTTTTGAGACTAGGATAATTAAAAGATTATAATGATTTATTTTAATTTTTAGGATTGTTGGATGGGGTGCACAAATTAACTTATTACAGTGGTTAAACAAATCGTTGTTGTTTTTAGATGTTATGAGTTCGAGCATCACGACTGCATGGGTGATAGAGCGTTCATTGTCAAAATGGTTGAGAGTACTTAGAACATATATTACTTTATAATCACCTTTAGCTTAATAAAAAAAGATTGTTAGATGGGGGAAATCAAAGACTGAGATTAATTCATTATTTTTTCAGTGAATATATAAAAAATTAATTTATATTTATTTAACTGAAACTTATAAATATATTCTATGAAGTGTGTCACATAGTAAATATAATAGAGATTAGACGAATCTCGAATTACATTTTAGATGAGAGCTTCCCTATCAAGACATGTCTCTTTAAGCCATGAATATGAACATTCACAATGTAATCCATCCAGTCTATGCTTTTCACGTCACATTGAAATTTATTCTTCTCTTCTTCAGACATGCTTTCAATCAAATCTCGGGTTTTACCTTCGTCCATCCTACCAATCATTTTGTGGAAATGAACTTAATTCCTTGGGCAATACAGTTAAAATATTTATATTTTATCAACAAATTTGGGGTTTTACCAGTAAGTATCAAAGGTGTAGGCCGAGTAAATGGTGGCCACTTGATCAACATGTTCCTTAAAATTCATAGATTCGATCAGCTTCGTGGACGAAAATTGACTTGGCAAAGGGGCAGCAACAGCGGCTTCTGATGATCTCCACATATGATTTAAGAAACGTTATAGTAAGTTAAAGAATTTCGTTTCTGAAATTCGGATTGGTTGACCATTGGAATGGATGAAATGATTGGATTTGAAGTGTTGGTAGATTAAGTTAAGCAGATCCTCAAAAACTATAGGGTTTGAAGAAGAAGAACAAAGGTGGTAGAAACTCAGCTCTGATTTCTTGGACATTGAAACATGCTTTGCCATTATTCCCAACATTGTATTAACAACTATGTGTGATGGAATCTACTTCAACAAACTCTTTCATTAAGAAAATAATAAGCAAGGAAGAGAAGAAGAAAGGAAAAAAAGAAGAAATTACTTACAAAGTGACTGCAACAGTCGGTGTTTAGCGAAAAACCAGTTAGCATACCTTTACCATAGTATAGAATTACATGATCGATCATCCTTGAAAGAAAAGTAAAAGATGGTTAATATAAACAGTAATAATTAATATACAATAAGTGTTAATTAAATTAAAGTACTTACTGTTGGTTTTTTGACAAAGTCTCACATTGGTTGTGTATAAGGAGAAGGGGAAATTCTTTTGTTATAAATAGAGCCCTCCTCCTCCTTAGTTAAGCACCCTACAAATATAAGTCTTCTTATATATTAAAGGTTATTTGTAATATTTCTTTCTCTTTGTAATATTTTCTCAATTAGTGAAATATTATTTTAATAGTGTTCGAGGAGGTGGGCATAATTTTGGCCTAACCTCGTTAAATTTTTGTGTTCTCTTTATCTCTATTTAATAGCTATTGTCGGGTATAATTGTTAATTATTGTCCTATTAAAATTACTTTCTTGGTAGTTTTATTTAAGGAAAGTAGGTTTTAAGAAGGACTATTGTGACCCCTCTTCTTTCCTGGGAATTTACCTTGGGGTGATTTTTAGTACAATCGTTTTCACACTAGTCACCTATATAATAGTTTTCAAGGTGAATTTGTTATTATTGATGGAAATTAACCCGAATTCCACAACAATTGGTATCAGAGCTCTTGGTTTATTTTAGTATGCTCTGTGGTTGCGATTTAGGCTGATCTTTCACATCAGAAAAAATTTCCTTGGGGTAATTGACATTCCGCATTGACAGCTATTAAATAGAATTAGTAGCAGAAATGACAGACGACACAAAAACATCTGCAAGAAATGCTGTGACAAATGTTAGATTTGCAGTGGAGATTTTTTATGGCACCGTTCATTTCGGCATATGGCAAAGTGAGGTTCTAGATGCCCTATTTCAACAGGGTATAGACATTGCTATTGAAGCAAAAAAACCAGATGATGTTGAGGAGAAAGAATGGAAGAGGATCAATAGATTGACATGTGGTACTATTCGATTGTGCCTTTCTAGAGAGCAGAAATATGCATTTTCTAAGGAAACTTCTGCAAGTAAATTGTGGAAGGCACTGGAGGAGAAATTTTTGAAGAAAAACGGTCAGAACAAGCTCTATATGAAAAAGAGATTGTTCCGCTTCAACTATGTATCAGATACCACTATGAATGATCAAATTACTAACTTTAATCAGCTGGTGACTGATCTGATGAATATGGATATGACTTTTGAAGACGAAGATCTAGCTCTGATATTGATGGGATCACTTCCTAATGAGTTTGAGTATCTTGAAACTACTCTACTTCATGGGAAGGTTGTTGTGTCTCTCAGTGAAGTAACTGCTGCCTTGTATAGTTATGAATTGAGAAAGAAAGACAAACAAGAAAACACAAGTGTCGAAGCAGAAGCTCTTGTTGTTAGAGGCCGTTTGAAGAGTCAGAATAAAGGAAGGAGAGGGAGATCGAAGTCAAAGTCCATATTAAGCAAAGATGAATGTGTCTTTTGTCGAGAAAAATGGCACTGGAAGAAAGAATGTCACATGCTAAAGAATAAAGGCAAACCTGAAAGGGGAAAGGCTGTCTCAGAATCAAATGTGGTCGAGTATGATGATACAGATTCAGATTTCGCATTCGCTGCTACGCCATCAACCAGCTGTTCCAGTTCATGGCTGTTAGATTCAGCTTGTAGCCACCATATGACCCTCAATAGAGAATGGTTCTTTGATTTTAAAGAACTAAAAGGTGGAATTATCTACACAGCAAATAATTCCCCCTTGACACACTTGGGATTGGTTTAATTCGCTTGAGGAATCAGGATGGATCAATCAGAACCTTAACAGGTGTTCATTATGTACCAGATTTAATGAGAAATCTCATCTCTGTGGGAACTTTAGAGTCAAAAGGTTTAGAAGTGAGGGCAAAAGATAGGATTATAAGGATTATCTCTGGTGCACTGGTGATAATGAAGGGAATCCGGAAAAGAAACAATGTGTATTACTTTCTGGGTAGTATAATTGTTGGGACAGCAGCAGTGGCATCTTCTACTGATGAACAGGAGTCAGAAGCAACCAGGTTATGGCATATGCGCTTGGGGCATGTTGATGAAAAATCCTTGAAATTGCTGATAGATCAATGATTATTGAAGGGTGCTCGGGCTTGCAAATTAGCTTTTTGTGAGCATTGCATCTAAGGGAAGAAGACGAGGGTGAAATTTGGAAAAGCAATCTATGATACCAAAGGTATTTTGGATTATGTTCATTCAGATGTATGGGGGCCTTCCAAGACAACTTCATTGGGAGGAACACACTATTATGTAACATTTGTTGATGATTTTTCCCGGAGAGTTTGGGTGTATACAATGAAGACAAAGGATGAGGTGCTAGGATTTTTCCTTAAATGGAAAAAGATGGTGGAGACTCAAACAAGCAGAAAAATCAAACGTCTTCGTACATACAATGGTGGAGAGTACAAAAATGATCCATTTCTGAAAGTCTGTGAAGAAGAAGGTATTGTCAGACACTTCACTGTCAGATCTACATCACAACAGAATGAGGTGGCAGAGCGTATGAACCATACATTAGTGGAGAAGGTTCGGTGTATGTTGTCTAATATTGGGTTAGGCAAAGAATTTTGGGCTGAGGCTTTGGTCTATGCTTGTCACCTTGTCAACCACTTACCATCGACTGCTATTGGTGGTAAAACACCATTAGAGAAATGGTTTGGAGAACCTGCTACAGATAATGATTCCTTACATGTGTTTGGTTCCATTGCATATTATCATGTTAAGGAGTCAAAGCTGGATCCAAGAGAAAAGAAGGCAATCTTTATGGGGATCACCTCTGGTGTGAAAGGTTATCATCTTTGGTGTCCAGAAACAAAGAAAATAATCTTCAGCAGGGATGTTACCTTTGATGAATCTACCATGTTGAGAAAGGTGACTTCAGAAAAATTGGAGCAGACAGATGGAACTCTCAAACAGGTAGAGTTTGAAGGAAGCAGAATTGACCCAGTCAGTAAATAAACTTATGTTGACTCTCCTATGGTAGAAGAAGAGTCAAATGAAGAAGAGGTTCAGACCCAAGAACCTCCACAGCAACATGAATCAATTGCACTCAAAAATGAAAAGAGGACCATTAGATAACCTGCTCGTTATGCTGATATGGTCTCTTTTGCATCACCAATTGCAATTGATGACGTTCCTGCTACTTTTAATGAAGCATTCCAAAGTTCAGAACATAAAAAGTGGAGGATCGCCATGAATGAAGAAATGCAATCCCTTCAAAAGAATCAGACGTGGAAACTAGCTAGTCTTCCGAAGGGAAAGAAGGCAATTGGGTGCAAGTGGGTATATGCAAAGAAAGATGGATTTCCTGACAAGAATAACATCCGCCACAAAGCAAGATTGGTGGCTAAAGGCTACGCTCAAACGGAGGGAGTTGATTATAATGAAGTATTTTCACCAGTTGTAAAACATTCCCCCATCAGAATTTTATTGGCCTTAGTAGCGCAGTTGGATTTGGAACTAGTTCAGATGGATGTAAAAACTGTATTTTTACATGGAGACTTGGATGAGGAAATCTACATGACTCAGCCAGATGGATTCAAAGTTACTGAAAAAGAAAAGATGGTGTGCAAATTAGAAAAATCGTTGTACAGTTTGAAGCAATCTCCAAGGCAGTGGTACAAGCGATTTGACAAGTTTATGATAGGGCAGAAGTACACAAGAAGCAAATATGATCATTGTGTGTATTTACGCAAGCTACAAGACGGATCCTATATATATCTTCTTTTTTATGTTGATGATATGCTGATAGCTTCCAGGAGTCAGACAGAAATTGAGAAACTAAAGACTCAATTGAACAGGGAGTTTGAGATGAAGGATCTTGGTGAAGCGAAGAAGATTCTAGGCATGAAGATATCAAGGGATAAGAAATTGAGGAGGCTTTGTTTGTCTCAAAAAGAATATCTGAGGGAGGTACTAAAACGTTTTGGCATGAATGAGAAGTCAAAACCAGTTAGTACACCTCTTGCTCCTTATTTCATGCTCAGTGCATCCATGTCACCTAAGGATGATGCAGAACGGGAATACATGTCAAAGGTTCCGTATGCAAGTGTTGTTGGTAGCTTGATGTATGCAATGGTGTGTACGAGACCCGATATTTCACAGGCAGTTGGGGTTGTGAGCAGGTATATGCATGATCCTGGAAAGGAGCATTGGCAAGCTGTGAAATGGATTCTGCGGTATATTCTGAACACCGTAGATGTTGGTTTGGTCTTTCAGCAGGACAAACAAGATGGTCAGTGTGTAGTTGGGTATTGTGATTTAGACTATGCAGGTGATTTGGACAAGCGTTGATCAATTACAGGTTATGTGTTTACATTTGCAAAGGCACCAATCAGTTGGAAGTCCACCTTACAGTCAACAGTGGCTTTGTCTACTATATAGGCAGAGTATATGGCAGTTACAGAGGCTGTGAAGGAGGCAATTTGACTTCAAGGGTTGCTTGGTGAATTGGGAATGGAACAGAAGCACATCAGAGCGCACTGTGTCAGTCAGAGTGCTATTCATTTAGCAAAGAACCAGGTTTATCATGCAAGGACGAAGCAAATCGATGTTCGATATCACTTTGTACGAGAGATTCTAGAATAAGGTGGAGTCATAATCCAGAAGATTCGGACCACTGAGAATCCTGCTGATATGTTGACAAAAGTAGTAACTGCGGTCAAGTTTAAACATTGTTTAGACTTGGTCAATATTGTTACAAATTGAAAGATGAATTTGCAAACACTACTGAAGATTGGATTTTTGAGAGATGTGAGTGGAATTTGCCAAGGTGGAGATTTGTTGGTTTTTTGGCAAAGTCCCATATTAGTTGTGTATAAGGAGGAGGGGAAATTCTTTTGTTATAAATAGAGCCCTCCTCCTCCTTAGTTAAGCATCCCACAAATATAAGCATTCTTCTATATTAAAGGTTATTTGTACTCTTTCTTTCTCTTTGTAATATTTCCTCTATTAGTGAAATATTATTTTAGTAGTGTTTGAGGAGGTAGGCATAATTTTGGCCTAACCTCGTTAAATTTTGGTGTTTTCTTTATCTCTATTTAATAGCTATTGTCGGGTATAGTTGTTGTTAATTATTGTCCTATTAAAATTACTTGTCTTGATAGTTCTGTCTAAGGAAAGTGGGTTTTAAGAGGGACCATTGTGACCTCTCATCTTTCCTGTGAATCTATCTTGACGTGATTTTTAGTACAATCGTTTTCACACTAGTCACCTAGATAATAGTTTTCAAGGTGAATTTGTTATTATTGGTGGAAATTAACCCGAATTCCACAACACTTACTTCTTCAATCCAAACAGGATAAGGCTCCTTGTAAGTGCTTAAGACTCCACTGGGTCTTACTATTACTATGGGCACTGATATTTTGCTTCTCATACTGTCAATCAACATCTCTCCCAGAGCCTTTGTAAACACATAGGTATTGTACCACCCATATTCTTTTTCCCTGTTTTTCAATATTTATAATTAGTTTTTCAAATTATTTTATATTAAAGAAGACAGGCATCATCACCTCATCAACCCCAATTATTTCATTTTTTGAGCCACATCGTTGGGTTTGAGAAGTTTTTTGTAATCCGAAGCCAACTTCATCTCATTCTCCAACACGGTTGTTTCAGACATAACACGAACTTGTCTTCCCATGCTATCTCTCGGACTTAAACATTGCTTTTCCTCCACGAATCTTCCTTCTCTTGTATATCTTTTAACCGAGACTGCAATATCCCATAACGAAAAACGTTCCACATTTAGATGTCAAAACTCAAAAGCATAAGAAAATAAATATTCTTTTCTTCATACTTGTTGATGTATGCACGAAAAGCTCGATATTTTTGCACATGCTGGCAAAGTTCAATAGATTGCAAGGTCTCATTGCATTTACTTGAAGAGCAACATCGTATCTACAGAATCATTTTACTTTGTTATTATAAAAAATATATATCGAATCTTTCATGTCCGTTTTATGATCTAACCTTAGATAAAATGCTGTGTCACCTGCGATGTTGACAATGATTTGGACATCTTTGGAAATTTTAACAGCCAAATCTTCTTGTATCCCAAGAGTAGAATGGCCAACATCTCCAACCACAGGAACCAATGTACTCCACATGAATGCTTCGTAGTTTCCCTATGTTTTTGTTTTAGACACTTGAAGAGCTTTATATCCACAATATAATTGAAAAAACCCAGATTAAATGATTGATTATCAAAATGGAAAAGCTCTATAAAGCTATTGTTGAATAATTAACATACTTCATTCTTCACCCTTTGCCGTGCATCTTCCATATCTTCTCCTCTGATCAAGAGATAAATCTTTCTCACATCTGGCATGTTGAATCAAAATAGAGTAAAAACTCTAATTGATAAAAAAAAAACTCTCTTTAGAATAATCTCACAAAATTGCTAAAGGGAAGAACTCTTAAGAAAGCTTTCAAATGCTTATAATTAAGCTTTGATTGTTGGATGATAAAACTCAAATACAAGTAGGGTATTTATAGGTTACAAGAAACAATCTAAACCACTTATTAAAATAAACATTAAATAATCTAAACCATTGAAATTAAAACATGAGAAAAATACTTAATTTTCACCTAATTAAATTGATGTAAGCAATGACATCAAAACTAAATTGATGTAAGCAATGACATCAAATTAATTTAGGTGTGAACATATAGGCTAATATTGAATTTTCAACACTCCCCCTCAATGTTAGCCTCCATTCTTTGAATCACGCCATGCTGACGACGGAAATGTTCAAACTTTCCAACACTCAAGCTTTTTGTAAACAAGTCAGCAATTTGCTCATCTGTATTGATTTGCCTCATCTCAATCTCTTCTTGCAAAACTTTTTCCCTAACAAAGTGGTAATGTACTTCCACATGTTTAGTTCTTGCATGAAAGACAGGATTCTCCGCCAGCCGAATTGCCGATTGGTTGTCACAATACAACGGAATTGCATAATCTACTGGTTGATGTAGATTATTCATCAACTGTATCAACCATGTACTCTCTTGAGCTGCCATTGCTGCTGCTCGATACTCAGCTTCAGTGGTTGACAATGATACCGTTGGTTGTCTTTTGCTACACCAAGAAATTGTTCCGGAGCCAAGCTTAAACACATACCCAGTTGTTGATCTCCTGGTGTCATGATCTCTTGCATAATCAGCATCACAATAACCAACTAACTTGCAATCTTCACCTTTCTTGTACAAAAGACCATAGTCAATTGTATTCTTCACATATCTCAGTATTCGTCGAACTGCTTCCAAATGAGGCTTCTTTGGATTTTACATATACCGACTCATCACACCAACTGCATAAGAAATGTCAGGTCGGGTCAATGTTAAGTAGATCAGACTACCTACCAATTGTCGATACATTGTTGCATCTTCCAAATCTTTTCCTTCATGTGCACACATTTTGATATTTGGTTCCATTGGCGTTGAAGTTGACTTGCATTCGAGCATTCCAAACCTCTTCAGCAAATCTTTAGCATATTTCTGTTGACATAGAAATATTCCTTCGTGTGTACGATCAACCTCTAGACCAAGGAAGTGCTTAAGTTGTCCAAGTTCCTTCATCTGGAAACGAACTGATAAATTCTCCTTCGTCTGAAGAATTTCTGCCTCATCATCACCGGTTATGATTAAGTCATCCACGTACACTAGCACGATAGCTAGCTTACCTTCATTGGCTTTGACAAACAAGCTAGAATCTGCAGGTGTTACTGAATAACCACTTTTCGTTAGAAATTCAGCAATCTTACCATACCACGCCCTAGGTGCTTGTTTCAATCCGTAGAGTGCTTTTCGCAGCTTACACACATATTCAGGATGATCTTGACTTTGAAAACCCATTGGTTGGGTCATGTAGATCTCTCGATCTAGCTCTCCATGAAGAAAAGCATTCTTTACATCCATCTGCCACAAGTTCCAGTCTTTGTTGGCTGCAAGTGCAAGTAAGACTCGTACGGTTGTAAGTTTCGCCACTGGACTAAATGTTTCATCATAGTCTAATCCATATTGTTGAGAGAAACCACGAGCTACCAATCGCGCTTTGTACCTCTCGATTGACCCATCTGGACGGCGCTTTATCTTGTAAACCCATTTGCAAGATATGGGTTTCACATCTTTTATCCTTGGTACAATATCCCAAGTTTGATTTTGCTGAAGTGCATCGATCTCTTCTTTCATAGCTGTCATCCACTCAGAACTCTTCGATGCTTCTTCGAACGTCTCAAGCTCCGTTGCTTCTTCAATTATGGCTGCATTGGCATATTTGGGATTTGGCCTTCGTATTCTTGTTGACCTTCGGAGTTGAGATTGTGGAATTGATTCTTCTGTTTCACTAGGCCCACCTTCTTCGTTTGGTTGTTGATACACGCCAGTTTGCCACGGATTCTGAGTCACTCTTTGTTCGACATCATCGCCATTTGGATCTTCTGATTCATCTGAACTTGTTTGAAGTTGAACATCATGGTCCCCCATCTTTTGTTGTAGTTTGTCTCCAAATTCTCTCGAATCTGGCAACACCTCCTTCTCTGAGGACCACCAAGAAGATGCTTCATCAAATACCACATTTCGTGACGTGTAGCATCTTCCACTAATTGGATCACAACATTTCCACCCCTTTCTCTGGCTGTCATATCCCATAAAGATACATCTAACAGCTTTCTTGTCAAATTTACTCCGTAAATGATCAGGAACAAACACATAACATACACAGCCAAATACTCGAAAGTAGCTAACTGTAGGTTTTATGTTCCATAGTTTCTCAAAGGGTGAAACAAATCCTAACCTTGGTTGAGGAAGTCTGTTGATCACAAAGGTTGCAGTCCTCATTGCTTCAGCCCAAAACCTTCCAGATACGTTCTTTGCATGTAGCATACTTCGACAAATTTCTGCAAGATGCCGGTTTTTTCTTTCCGCTACACCATTCTGTTGTGGCGTGTTGGCACAAATGTACTGATGACGTATTCGACATTCCCTTAGGTATTGAGAGAACTCGTTTGATCTGTATTCTCCTCCGTTGTCTGTGCGCAAGCAGCATATCTTCTTTCCCACTTCTCCTTCAGCTGAGTCTCTGAACTCTTTAAACTTTGAGAAAGTATCAGATTTTTCTTTCATAAAGAAAACCCACACATACCTGGAGAAGTCATCAATGAATGTTACCATGTACCGCATACCGCTAATTGACTGTTGCTTAACCGGTCCGAACACATTAGAGTGAACCAACTCCAAAGGTTCTTTTGCTTTAAACTTTGACTCGTCATATGGTAATTGGTGTGCTTTACCATACTGGCATCCCGCACAGACCGTGTCTGTTCTCACGTCTAGTTGAGGAAGCCCCTTAAGCATCGACTTTTTCACCATCACACTTAGCTTGGAATAGCTAACGTGACCTAACCGCATGTGCCATAGATCTGATGTCTCATTTTTCCTTGTCCTGTCTACATATGCAGACTCTGCTGACATCACGTAAATTGATTCCAAACGTCGTCCCTCCATTGTTGGTGTTTCTGAGATTTTGACGTCACGATAAACCTTCACGTCTTGGGGACCAAATAAGACATAATGGCCTGATGATGTTAGTTGAGCCACAGATAAAAAAAATTTCTTCATTCCTGGGACATGGTAAACATCTTGGAGTTGCACCTGGTTAGTATTATATCGAGGAGTAACTATTGTCTTACCGATGTGAGTTATCGGTAACCTTGAGTTGTCAGCTGTCACCACCACACGACCTCCATTGTACTCAGACAAGTTTTGTAACTTCTGTTTGTCACCCGTCATATGATTTGAGCAGCCAGAATCTACGATCCAATCATTCTTGTAGTCAATCCGTTCTGGTGTTGTTACCGTGAGAGCTAATTCTTCTTCCTCCGTAGCAAATAACGCTTCAACATCCCAACCATCTTCACTATTCTCCTTCGAACAAGAAGTAGCAGTATTACTTTCAACAGGCTTTTTCTTGGTCCAACAGTCTTTTGCCATGTGGCCCATCTTCCCACAATTGTAACACTTGCCATCGAACTTTCTACTATTACCGCGATTCTTGGAAGCTCCCCCTGAATGAGGGCCTCACTTTCCTTGGTAATTTTTCACCTTGTCACCATCCTTTTTAGATCCATTGCCAGTATACCACTGAAAAGTGCCTCTGCTTTTGCTGGTGTAGAGCGCTTCCTCTTCACCCTTCAGCGAGACTCCTCCCATTTGCTTGGCCATGGCTTCTTGACCTGCAAGCAAATTTTCGAACTCAACAAGCGATGGTTGTGTCGGCCATCCCTGTACAGCGGCAACAAACCCTCGATATTCGGATCTCAAACCATGGACAATTATTCTTTTTATCCTGGCTTCCCCAATAGCAGCTGTCGGATCTAATTCTGAAATTTCACGGCATATCGACTTCACCTTGTGAAAGTATTGGGCAACCGCCATGTCGCGTTGCACCATTGATAGAAGTTCATTCTTGAGAAGTTGCAATTTTGTATCGTTCCTCTTTGAAAAGAGTGTAACAAAAGTGTCCCATGCTTCCTTTGGTGTTTTAGCATCCCGAATGTGCTCCAACATTTCTTCTTCAATTGTGGTCTTTAAAGCAAACATTGCTTTGCCTGCTTTAATTTTCCACTTTCGCAAGATTCCATTGGCATCTTCTGTCGCCAGTTGTGTAACTTCACCACCACCGACAACCTCCCAAAGTCTTGACCTTGTAAGTATGACTCCATACATGTTGCCCACGTGTTGTAGTTTTTGTTGTTGAGCTTCTTGATTCCTCCAACTACTTGAAGATCACCCATCTTAACGGCAAGGCTTTGACTACACCGAACAAGCTTGAGTAACAAACGTGCAAAGTACTAAATTACTCTAAACACAAAGAAGTTCCACAAGGTTTGTAATAACCTCGACAATAACTCAAGAAATATTTTCTGATGTGTAAGATCAGTTAAAAACTGCAGCCACAGAGCATACTCAGAATTTCAAGAGATCTTTAAAAACGTGGCTCGGATACCAATTGTTGAATCAAAATAGAGTAAAAACTCTAATTGATCAAAAAAAAACTCTCTTTAGAATAATCTCACAAAATTACTAAAGGGAAGAACTCTTAAGAAAGCTTTCAAATGCTTATAATTAAGCTTTGATTGTTGGATGATAAAACTCAAATACAAGTAGGGTATTTATAGGTTACAAGAAACAATCTAAACCACTCATTAAAATAAACACTAAATAATCTAAACCATTGAAATTAAAACATGAGAAAAATACTTAATTTTCACCTAATTAAATTGATGTAAGCAATTACATCAAAACTAAATTGATGTAAGCAATGACATCAAATTAATTTAGGTGTGAACATATAGGCTAATATTGAATTTTCAACATGGCATCGATCTCAGAATTTTCTCAACAAGGACTGCAATTCAAATACTTCAAATGTTATATAACTCAAGCAAATCTCTTAGATTATATCAACGAAAGAAAGATGATTATGTACCTTTTGCGAGGAATCCAGTTGAACCAGTGATGAGAACAACCTTTGCTTTAAGAAAATTTTCAATTCCAATTCCATCTTTCTTCGGCATAGGATAGATGAATCCGGCTTGAAGAGAACTTGGGTTGTTTTCATCGTCTTCAATAGACAATGAAGTAGTGCTTTCGCTCTTGAACATGGTTAGGATACAAATTATACTACTATGTGATTACCTAATCGTTCTTGTTTGCCAACGGAACCAGGCGACGGGGTGTATTTATAGATATCATGACTTTTTAGTTTTATGCATAATCTTTTATTATTAATATGTTAATAATTCATTTGTTTAATATGAATTAAATTACCTCAACGGTTAAAGAGATAATTATTATTTTTAGAGATCGCAGATTTTAACACCAAAGATTACAAAACTATTTTAACTTTTAAATTATATATATAATTATATGTTTGATATGAAAGACTTTCTTAACATTAGTTAAATATTGTTTATATATAAAGATATTTAATTAGTTAAGAGATTGAGTTGGCGTTAAAGACTTTAATCACGTGAAACAAAAA
The DNA here is from genome assembly GCF_006381635.1 of Hibiscus syriacus. NCBI lineage: Eukaryota > Viridiplantae > Streptophyta > Magnoliopsida > Malvales > Malvaceae > Hibiscus > Hibiscus syriacus. The sequence continues at coordinate 1,451,354 of NW_024063078.1, forward strand.
TTAAGGAAGAAGAAAAGAGAGAATGGTAGCTTAAGATCGGAATGAAGGATTTGCCGCTTTGTTAATTGCCAACTAGGTTTCATTAATAAAATTAATATAATGAATTAGAATTATAATACATCAAAATTTAGAGAAAAATGGAGATAATAATAAAAAAACACATACATAAAATAAAATTATTAAAACCAAATATATGAAGAAAAACAAAATCGTTTCTTGAGTAATCTACATATAAATTCTGTCTCTGTCGAATGGTTCGTTATCTAACAGGCTATTTCGCTACACAGTTCTGATTATATTAGCAAACAACCTTTTACCAAATAAGGGTTCTGACTATACGTAACCATTGACAAACCAATTAGAAAATAAATGTCGTAAAGATCTTTATGCGAACACCAACACAAACATAAATGTATACGGAAAACGTATCAAAAGTGGAGAAAAAAAGTACCATGAAAACATAGAAAAACTTGTCAAAAGGACATATTATTATTCAAAATTAAAAAAGTAACCTCAATAGTAAAGGAAAATAGAGGACATAATATATATAAAAAAAAAGAAATAATAATCATCGGTGATCGTCAAACAATATTAAGGTTGGTGTCGTCGTCAACTAAACAAAAATAAAGGGAAAAAGAAAGATGACACAAAAATATTGAGAAAAAACTTAGATTAATAAAAAAAGAGAAAAACCCCTAAAATTATTTGTTAAAGTTAAGATATATTTTAGAAGTTGTTTTTCTTAACATTAATGTTTTTAATTAAAAATGTTAATTTAATAACCAAAATAGAAAGAGTTGCTTTCACTGTAATAAAACTATTTTTCCCTTTGGATATCGGCAATGTTGCCACTTTCCACTATCAATAGTATTGTACATCTTATTTTAAAACGTGTGGGTTTTAGGAAACAAGACTGAAGAAAATAATCTACTTCCATATATCATTAATAACAAAATACAGCTCGCACATAGTCTCAACATGCCATTAATTATTCCCAACATTGTATTAACAACTATGTCTGCTGGAATCTACTTCAACAATCTCTTTCATTAAGAAAAGAACGAGGGAGGAGGAGGAGAAGAAAGGAAAAACAAAATAGATAATTCACTTACAATGTCAACGGAACAATTAGCAATGCCGAAGAATCCCAGCGTAAAAACTTCACTCTTGGAGATTATAACTTCAGGGTCTTTGATGGATTTTGATGCTGTCAAAGTGTTTGTAGGCAGTGTCAAATTCTGAGTAAAAACAAGAGATTAAAGCTACTAATACAAAGACGATAATGGTTTTCCCCATCACTTCTCTTTGCAGAGAACTTGGAAGAACGGCTATGATTTAAGAAATGATATTTGAGAGGATTACGTTAAAATGGTGTCAAATTGTACATATGGTCAATGAAAATAGACAATAGTTGAGTGGTCACCCGTGTAATTTACCCTAATTTTTATGAGAGCGGTGGAATTAATTTGATCTGTTGCGTAAGTCCAGCTCTCAAGCCTGCCAAAGTATATGGTTGGGCATGCAGGCTTGGGCTAACTCGCGAGCCTTAGACGCCTGCCTTGTTTCCATTTTCCACTTTTCCAACAGGCGACACAGCAAAGCTTTCTTCTTTGACAGAGAAAACAAAAAATGGTGAGAAGAAAGCTTTTATTGCTCATGAAGCCATTTGACGTCTACCAGGTTACTCAATCAAACGCTGTTTCTCGCTTCACCAATCCGCGGGTAATATTATAAATGAAGAACTGAACCTTCAGTTAACTCCGTCAACGTATCTGATTTGTTTTTGTTTAGTTTACATTAGCATCCCTGGTGTTTGATGAAATGTTGAATATTATATTTATTTCGATTTTTCCCCTGTTGGGTTTGCCTTATTTTGTTGCTTGCATTCATTTCGTTATCTGTTTTTGGCTTCTTTTGAGCCATAGCGTTCATGTTTAAGATGCTATTTTTCTGTTTGATAAAAAACTAACCTTGAGTGTTTTTTCCCATGTTTTAGTTGCTACTAATATGTTTATGAGAAGGAATCAGGATCGTATGTTTATTGCTTGTTTCAGTTCCACAAAGATTTGTAGAGTGGGTTTCTAGGAATATAACGTGGGTTCTTCTGCCTTGTGCTGTTTATTAATGTTGGCTATTAATTATCAAGGTCTCCTTTTTAATATTTTGTATTAGTTTCCCAGTAATTTTGGTAGCCTATCGAGTGTTTTTCAACTCAATGCCTAGCTTTTGTGTTAAAATTAGCGAACCCAAAGCTGTAAGCATATGATCAGATTACTTGCTTTCACCTAAATTGATGATGAAGAAAATGTAGGAAATACAAGTCCAAACGTAATTGTGATTACTAGTTTTGAAGAGCAAATTTTGAGGCCTCACGTATATAACATGTTTACCTTTATTGGCTTCCTAGCCTGCTTAACCGATGGGCCTCCAACAAATTTGTAGAAACATTCTCTCTTTTAGTATCTTTTGACTTCAACTTATGTGTGCGAGTACCAACTCTTTCTAAAGCTCTTTTCATATAGTATAACGGGCTTCTGATCTCATGAAGGCTTTCAAACTTTGCTTTGATATTAGAATGTAATGATAAATAAATTAATTTACATTTTCATAATATATTCATGTTCCATCCAGATAATGACTATACATGTACTGTGCGTACAGTGTACCTTGGCATTATTGTGGCGCATACACTCCCCTGTATCGTGTCGTGTTGTTCCTTGTTAGGTTGCAAACATTTCTTTTAGATTCTATTCTCCTATGGTTTTAGAACACTTCTTATGATCATTGTTTCATTTACTTCACCCTGTATCTATCCTCCCACTAGAATTAATTTATTAGTTGCACTGAAATTTTCTCTTGGTATGGTCACAGATTTTCCATTATATTGATAATAGGTGCAAGGTGCACAAAGAGGCCATAAACATTTGTCAGAAAATTTTACAGCAGAAGACAATTGACTGGAAACCCATATTTCGTAACAACTTATCACAACCAATTCATAATGTTGATTTGGTTGTTACAGTTGGTGGTGACGGCACTCTTTTGCAGGCCAGTCATTTCTTGGATGACTCAATTCCAGTTCTAGGAGTAAATTCTGATCCTACACAAGCTGAAGAGGTTAGTTCATTTCTCTAGCCAATCATTCAATTTGGTTCTTTATGTAAATTTTAAAATTCTTTTAATGATATGGACAATCATTTATACTGCATACATCTTATTCAAAGATGCCAGTTATTCATTTTTTTTCTTTTTTCTTCTATTTTTTTGTAGGTTGAAAAGTTCAGCAATGAGTTTGATGCTACTAGAAGCACTGGTTATTTATGTGCAGCAACAGCAAAAAATTTCGAGCAAGTAAGGATATATACACACACACACACATATAGTGTTAAAGAAGGAAATTAACATTATTTGGAGATATTGCATAAGAAAATAATTCTCTACTGACAAATTTGTTACTGGGTGTTACATGTCAGTTGATGTCTGAAATGGAGTAAGTTTTATGTTTGCTTAAGTTGGAGAATAAGCTTTTTACTTAAAACTTGACGGTTTAAGTAAAAAGCTAGAGGTTCTATAACCTACATGCCTATGCTGATTTTAAGCTTTACCATTTTCCTATGCAAAGCATGTCTACTGAATTTCACTTCTGTTTTCGGCATTACTTTTTATCATTGGAATTTCGCAGCTTGGTTCTTTAATATTATATATAAGGCATAAAGCTTACTGTTCTTTTCTACATTGAAGCTTGTTGATGTAATTATTGATATTTGGCATTTATTGCAGGTGCTAGATGGCTTTCTAGAGGGTCAAATAGTTCCTTCCGAGTTGTCAAGGGTATCAGTATCCGTAAATTCTAAAGCTCTGCCTGCATATGCTCTTAATGATATTATGATTGCACACCCTTGTCCTGCAACAGTTTCCCGTTTCTCATTCAAGTAAGAATTTTAACAGACAAGTAGGCATTACATAATGATACAGGCTTTAAAATATTCTCTGTGCATATTGGCAGAATTAGATGGAACGACCAGACATGTTCGCCATTAGTGAATTGCCGATCAAGTGGTCTCAGAATCTCAACTGCGGCAGGATCAACAGCTGCGATGCTCTCAGCAGGAGGATTTGCGATGCCTATTTTGTCTAGGAATCTCCAATATATGGTAAGAGAGCCTATTTCACCTGGAGCAGCCAATTCTAGCTTAATGCACGGTTTAATCAAGCCAGATCAATCGATGGATGCTGCATGGTTTTCTAAAGAGGGTTTCATATATTTCGATGGCTCTCATGTTTTCTATCCTATCCAAAGTGGGGATGCCATAGAAATATCTTCCAAGGCCCCGATTTTACAAGTTGTATTGCCTCATTTGTCATCATAAATCTCATGGAGAGCTGGCAAATGCTCATCCAAACGACATCAACATTTTTGAATCCATGACTAAATTATAGCTCTTGTAAATACAAGAGACATGTAGAGACCAATCTTTCATTTTCATCGTAAGTAATTCAAATCTTTGCATCTTTGAAAGGTCACAAATGTCTATCGAGTACAAATGACTAGCTTAGAGCATTGCTTTATACGAAAACTGTAAGCGAACATGTGGTGCTAAGTTAAAGATCTGCTTTCGATATCATATTTTGTGCAGTCTTTGTATAATAGATAAGTGTGAATGTCAATTGGTTGAACTGGCGAAGTTCGGCTGTTTCTGTTGGTCATTTTGGAGGTATTTTGATGTTGAATCTTTGTAGCATTTGTCGGTGGAGTCCATATTATTAAGGGTGTAAATCAATAGAGCGTTCAATTAAATTTATGTGAAGTGTTCTTATAACGTTCGTATATTAAGTTAAATGAAAAAAATTTATGTTTATTTAATAAATGAACGAATACGAACAAATACTTGTTCGGTTTATTTATGTTCACGAACAAACTTGTTTATCGACTTGTTTATAAGCTTTGGTTCTCCTTTTCCTTTTATTTTTTTACATTTTAAATATTGGTGATGATAGAGACTAAATTGAACTCAGAGTGAATTTCGGAATCCAAACTATAAAGTCTAAGGAGCTAAAGGACTAATGACATAATTTCTCCGTTTCTGAACACGTTCAGAAACCTATTTACTTAACATGTTCGCGAACAATAAATAAACGAACACGAATCAAATATTAACACTTTTCAAAATAAAGAAACGATCATATACACAACATTATGCGTTCAAGCTTGGTTAATTTGCACCCGTACATGTTATGCAAATATAAAGATAAACCTGGAACACTTTTTCCTTTCTTCCCCTTTTCTGCCTTGTGGATATTAAACATGGGTGAAGATATGAGTGTAGGTTTAAGGGAATAGAAGGAAAGATAGTATGCATTACCCTGCAAAACGGGTTATGTTTCCATTATGTACCCTAACTTAAAAGCCTCTTCACTTGAGTAAAACAGCCTGCCATGTGAGTTTAACTCACAAGTCGAACTTTTTTCGACGTTCACCGGTCGATTTCTTTCCAGCTGTATGTCGAGAGCATAATTATTTGGTCTTTGAAGTAATTCTTTCTATTGTATCAAACACTCTTTAGGAAAGTGATAAATCAGGTCTCTTTCAAGATGGTGCACTTTGATTGTTGAATCTCATGTTTTATGGAGGAGAATTCAAGGATGTCACTAGGACTTGTATTCTTAATTGATAAGGTTTACAATTTGACCTTTTTTGTTGTTGTATGAAACACATTGAAGTTTATTGATAGGTGAAGAGATTGTAAATATTAGGTTTATGGATGATAAGGGGTCGGATTGAGTTTTGGTCAATCCAATTCGAGAAGTATACTCCATCCGACCTGAATTTAGGAAGGTCACATTCGACTCTTAATTTGATCCAAATTTTGGGGTAAAAACTCATACTCGACCTGAAACATATATAAAAATTATTTTTATTAGGTAAAATAAGAATCTAATTGAAAAAAAATATTAAGAGGGGTATTATAACAATTATCCTTACGTATATAGAAGAAAATTATATTATTATCCCGAATATGAGATTTTTCACTCGAACTTGAACCAAATCCGACCAGAATTCGGTTTTTTTAAACGATCCTATCAAGTTGGGTCGGAACCATTGGAAGCGAATCAATTGTTATCCCTAATTAGGATTCAGATTCTAAATCTATTGAATGTTACTTTTTAAAGATGATTGTACGAAGTAACCGGATAATTGAAGTACCGAAAATGGTTTACATGGAAATAGAAAACATCGGTGATATTTCAAGGACAGAAACCCTTTTTTCTTTTCTTTTTCACGAATTGGGTGGCTCCAATGTAAGATATTTTGGACTGTCTTTGTCTCGTGTTGTGGTCATGGTTATCAAAACCAGACCGGGATCAGTCGGTTCGACCGGTTAAACCGGGAACTAGTTACCTGTCCGGTCCGGTCAGTCTCCAAAACTAATCTTGCATAGAATCGGTTGGGAACCGGCAAAACCGGTATAAACCGGCCGGTTCAAACCGTTCTGTTTTTTTTAATTAAACCAAACGACATCGTTTGTTATGATTTTTTTTAGTCCCAAATTTATTTTTTGATTATGATGATTAATACTTGTATCAATTATATACTTTTTTTTATTTAGTTGTTGATGAATTTCATTAGATATTTACCTTAAATATTATGTTGTAGTTAATTTGAATCATTTTGTTTCACTTGATTTTATGATATTTAACTTATATATGTTATGACTTGTGATATTTTTATACATTTTAATATTATTAACTTAAAAAGAGTGTTATATATATATATATTAAAATTGCTTTAAATATTATGTAAAATTAAAAAAAATTATTTTATATAAATCAGTTCAACTCGATTCAACCACGATTGAACCAGTGCCTTCACCGATTTAAGATTCGGTCCGCTTTTAAAATCATTGGTTGGGGTCATTAATCAAGCACAAAATCAACTTCTTGTCGACCCAAGCGGACAACCCTCTTTGCCAAAGCAGAGGTTTCTCATGTCGGGAACATGACTCTTAAAAGGGCAGCAAATCAATGACCCCAACACACATTTCTGAAGCAGTCAAAAGCAAAAAATGCATGCTAATTAAGAAGAACACTTGATGTGACCCCCAGAAAACAGTTCCTGAACGAGGAACCGTAGCGAGCTCCACGCGTAGAACTTGGGGATCTTTTCATGCAGGAATGGGACCTTTAATTCAACGCTAACTTGAGATATTTTGCACATGGATAATGATTTATAGTTCAATTAACACAATCCATTATTATCAATTTAAGGCTCTCTTAATATAAGATTGGGTAAACTACGCATTCAATACTTAAACTATAAGTTTTTATCTATTTTAATACCTAAACTATTAATTTTTACCCGTTTTAATATCTAACCGAGGGAACATGTAAGGACAATCATCTCTTTAAAATATAAAATTAATATATATTTTAATTTTTTTTATATATTTTCTACTCAAAATCTGTTTTTGTCTTTCTAAATTTTATAAGTCTGTTTCATCCTAAAATTTTAGAAGTTGATTCTATTAACATAATTTTTTTTGTCCGTCTCTGCTTGTTATCCATGGTTTTTTATGCATGTAATACATATATATATATATAACATGTGTACTTTCCTTTATACAAATCTTAAATTAAGACATATCTAGGGATGGGCATGAGACCAGAGCCCGATCGGGTCGGAATTTTAAAAAAAATTGGGTTGGAGTCAGGTCGGGTAGGATTCGGGTTTAGGGTAAAAAATACTAGACCCAAAAAATATATAATTTTACCTTTTATATCTAGGAATAATTACAATAATACCCATCCATTTATAATTTTTTTCAATTAAGTTAATGCTTTTATTGAATAAAAATATTTTTTATTATTTCAGGTCGGGTCGGGTTTCTAAGTTATATATCGGGTCGGGGTCGAGTCATGTGAAACCTTGTTTTGGTCGGGTCGGGTGGAACAAAAACCCGACCCGACCCATGCCAATCCCTAGGCATATCTTACTTCTTCTTTTTTCTTCTATTTTTTTTTTGTATATTTACTATTCAATATTTATTTTAAAAAGTGGTGTTCATATGTTGTACTTAATCTGTAAAATTTTATCGATTTAATGATATTTTAGTCCTTAATTTTTTTAATCTTTTTGACCGTTAAATTTTAAATTAAATCAACGAAAATGTAATGAAAATTTATTAAGTCGACGAAACTTATTTTATTTTTTCATCAATTTTATATTTGTAAATAATTTTTATGATTTTAATAATTTAAATATAGCTTTACATTCTTTAACATTTTATCAATTTGAATATTTCTTTTGCACAAAAAGACAAACCATTTAGAATCGATATTGATAAAACAAATCTTAGTTAATCTATTTTATGTGAAGTTCTAGGTTTTTTAAACTACTCTTATTTGATATTTAAGATCAATTCGCTAGAGAATCTGTCGTTTTGGAAGGAGTTGGTGGTTAACCTGCGGATAAAAGGTCTATTATCACTCTGTTTAATCGCTAAGAAAAATTTAGAAAGACGAATAACAGAGAATTCGGAGACCATCGTAAGAGAAGGGTCGAAGCAGGGGCTTGCCGAGGATGTTCAAGTGAGGAACAATCCTTCAAAGACTAGTTGACAAGAGTCGAAGGGAGCCAAGACGTTGAGGGACAAGGTAATCACGGAGAAACTACCTAATAACAAGTGGGTTTACAGGGCGGTGACTACAGACAAACTGAAGTTGTGTTCAGCTTCAGTTGACATGCAAGAATAACAAGAACAAAAATACTACTGTATTGATCGAGGTGTGAAGACAGATTAAAATCAGTCTTCAAGTGAGAGATTGTTGAAAGTCATGCTTTCACATGACTTTTGTCAAACAAGGAGGCACCACACATTACATTTGTCAAAGCAATTTTCAGTGGGATTTCAGCAGATTTTCGGTGGTGCAAGTTGGCAGGAGAAATTATTGACAATTTGGAAATGGTAAAATCAGCAATTTAGTCATTGCACTTTAGGGTATTTATAAGATTAGTCCTTAAGCTTCAACTATAAATACCTTGACCCATTTAGCTTCAAAATCATCCCAAATCATTTCTTTCTCCCAATACTAGAGAGCTTAATTGTGAGTAGTGAGTGTTTTGTAAACACCTGTAAATTTTCTCTCTTAGTAAAAGATCTGCAGCAGTTCGGAGACGTAGACATAATTGGCTGAACTCTGTTATCAATTTCGGGTATTATTTTTCCGCTTTTATTTCGCATTCTCACTAATCTGGTTATAGGGAAATTACTCGTTACTCAGTTATTTTCCCAACAACTAGTAATCAGAGCTTTTGGTTGTGAATTTTGTCAATTTTTTGTGAGGTTACTATTCATCATTATTCATTACTATTCATATGAATAGTGAATTTTATGAATAGTAAAAATTTTGTCGGCGATACGAATTTGTCGACGGAGGTGTTCTAATACACGGTGGTTCGCAATAATTGTCAAAAACAATCCAAACGAAGTCAGATTCGAGTGGGAGCGATGGCTTTGAGAAACGAAGTTTATGAGCTCAAGAAGGAGCTGCTCATATGCAAGGGAGCAATGAGTGAATGGGATGCGCTCAAGACCTTCTTGGAAGGACTTAGACCAGAGGGGATGCTCGGGGGAGAGCAAAGTGATGCCCAGAGACTTTCGGAGGCCATAGCTGTAGCCGGAAAGCTGACTGAGCTTGCAGGTGACAAGCCAAGTAGCGATGTGTCATCCAAGTCCATGCCTAGAGATAGTGACAACAGTGGTGGAAACCAGGAAAATGTGCAGCAGGGAGATGGTAGAGAAAGCTCTTCGAATGGCCAAGGTGAGCCATCGACTGTTTGTAGCCAATGAAAGCCATCGAGAAAGAATGGCAAGGCTAAGTCCGGTGTAAAGAAGAAGAGGAGCAAGGAAAAATTGAAGTGTTACTTATGTTATGGTCCTCATTTGATTAGAGGATGTCCCGAGAAGCGTCGCCTTACAACCATCATGAATAGAATGGAAGAAGAAGAAGTAGCGGGAATTGGCGCGGTCGCAAGTGTTAAAGCTACCAAGCCAGGAAAAAGACTTGGTCCGATTGATGGGATCAATACGGCCAAGCAAGGATCGAGACGAGACAAGGCTGTTGATGTTGAAGCAGCCGAACCCGGAAGAAAACGTGATGAGACTGCGGGTGTCAAAGTAGTCGAGCACAAGAAGGGACCCGGTGCGATAACAAGAGATAAACTCGTCAATTCGAAGGTGTAAAGTGAGCAAGTTCGCTCACAGTATGTCAGGATGGAGGCGTGGTCCAAGTTGAGGCGTCTCAAGCATAAAGGGGCACTTAAGGAGTATGTGAGTTGATTCAGAAAACGCATGCTCAATGTCCCAAGTTTAACTAAATAAGATGGATTCTTCACCTTCATGTTCGGATTAAAGCCATGGACGAAGAGAGTGTTGGAGCGAAGGGAAGTCAAGGAGTTGTCTAAAGCCTTGACAACCGCCGAGTCCATCAAAGAATTTGGAGATGAAGACACTTTTGTCAAAAGGGAAGCTGCCGGATCTAAAGAATGTAGATGTCGGACTATGCCAGACTATGCGAGGATTGCATCTTTGGTAAACAAAAAAAAGTCAGCTTAGCAAAGATTGGTAAGACACCTAAGGCTGAAAAGTTAGAGTTGGTTCATACTGATGTATGGGGACCATCTCCAGTTCCATCTCTTGCAGGCTCGTTATATTATGTCACATTCATCGATGATTCGACAAGGAAGGTGTGGGTTTATTTTCTGAAGAAGAAATCAGAAATCTTTGATACTTTCAGAAAATGGAAGGCCATGGTGGAAAATGAGACTGGTTTGAAAGTCAAGCAGTTGAGGTCTGACAATGGAGGAGAGTACAAAAATAGGAGATTCAGAGATTTCTGCGCAAACAATGGGATCAAGATGGAGACAACAGTTCCCATGACACCGCAACAGAATGGCGTAGCAGAGCGCTTGAACAGAACTCTGAATGAACGTGCCAGAAGCATGAGGATACATGACGGATTGCCCAAATTTCTATGGGCTGAAGCTATAAACACTGTAGCTTACCTGATCAACCGTGGGCCCTCAATTCCTTTGGATGGCAGAATACCAGAGGAAGTTTGGAGCAAGAAAGAAATAAACCTTTCACACTTAAGAGTGTTTGGTTGTATTTCTTATGTACACATAGATTCTGCTGAAAGAAGTAAACTTGATGCCAAGTCCAACAAATGCGTCTTTGTTGGTTATGGTGGTAATGAGTTCAGTTACCGATTTTGGGACTACGAAAATCGAAAGATCATCAGAAGCAGAGATGTAATTTTCAATGAGAATGTGATGTACAAAGACAGGTCAACTGTAGAATCAAGTAGCCCCAATACCGAAGCTGAAACAAAAGAATTCGTTGAGTTCGAGGAGATTTCTAGAAATGATGTTCAGATCAATCCTGAAGCAGTTCAAGAAGAACCAGGTAGATCATAACTGAGACGCTCCTCCAGAATTCCTAAACCAATCCAACGATATTCTCCTTCTTTGCACTACTTGTTGCTGACTGACAATGGTGAACCAGAGTGCTATGATGAAGCAATGCAAGTGGAGGATTCAGTCAAGTGGGAGTCTTCCATGAAAGATGAGATGGACTCGCTTATGTCAAATCAGACATGGGAATTAGCTGAATTACCACCAGGCAAGAAAGCGCTTCATAACAAGTGGATTTACAAGATCAAAGAAGAGCACGATGGGAGCAAACGCTACAAAGCAAGATTGGTTGTCAAAGGTTTCAGCGAAAAAAAGGTATTAACTACAATGAAATTTTCTCTCCAGTCGTAAAACTGTCTACAATCAGACTGGTGTTGAAAATTGTAGCTGCAGAGAATTTACATCTTGAGTAGTTAGATGTGAAGACATATTTCTTTCATGGTGATTTGGAGGAAGAAATCTATATGAGGCAGCCATAAGGCTTCATAGAGGCAGAAAACAAAAACCCGGTATGCAGGTTGAAGAAGAGCTTGTATGGTTTAAAACAAGCTCCTAGACAGTGCTACAAAAAGTTCGATAGCTTCATGGGTAGCAATGGTTTTACTAGATGTCAAGCAGATCATTGTTGCTACATCAAGAGGTTCGACAATAGCTTCATTATTTTATTGTTGTACGTTGATGACATGCTCGTTGCAAGCTCAGACATGCAAGAGATTATAAACTTGAAGCAAAAATTGTCGAAGCAGTTTGCTATGAAGGATCTGGGCACTGCAAAGCAGATTCTTGGGATGAGGATCAAGAGAAACAAAAAGTCGGGGACTTTGATATTATCACAGGCTGAGTACATCAACAAAGTACTCTCCAGGTTCAACATGCAAGATACTAAACCAGTAAGTACACCTTTAGGTGTTCATTTCAGACTCTCCAAAGAATAGTCACCAAAGACGAAGGAAGAACGAGCACACATGGTGAAGGTGTCGTACGCCTCAGCAATTGGAATTCTGATGTATGCCATGGTTTGTACCAGACCAGATATTGCTCAAGCAGTGGGAGTTGTTAGCAGGTACATGAATAATCCGAGTAAGATACACTGGGAAGCAGACAAATGGATCCTCAGATATCTGTGGGGTACCACAAACAAAGCACTTTGTTTCAAAGGTGTATATACGATGCCGATAGGCTATATAGATGTTGACTTAGCCGGAAATGTTGACATCAGAAGGAGCACTACAAGGTATGTCTATACTCTATGAGGAACCACAGTGAGTTGGGTTTCTCAACTACAGAAGATAGTTGCTCTCTCCACAACTGAAGCAGAATATGTCGCTGTTACGGAAGCCAACAAGGAGATGGTTTGGCTCTAAAGTTTCTTGGAAGAGTTAGGTAAGAAACAAGAGAACAATGTTTTGTATTGCGACAGTCAAAGTGCTATACATCTAGCAAAGAATCCGTCTTTTCATTCCAGAACGAAGCACATACAATTGAGATATCATTTTATCCGGTCTCTTCTGGAAGATGGGATTTTGAAACTTGAAAAGATTAGTGGAGCTCAAAATCCGACAGACATGTTGACAAAGACGGTGACTACGGACAAACTGAAGTTGTGTTCAACTTAAGTTGGTATGCTAAAGTAACAAGACCAGATATGTTGCTGCATTGATCGAGGTGTGAAGACATATTAAAATCAATCTTCAAGTGGGAGATTGTAAAGTCAAAAAAAGGAGGGAGGTGGGCACCACCACTGCCATGGGAATTCAAAGAGGGCTAGAGATTCAACAAAGGGGCACCGAATTCGGTGCTCCAATTTTTAAATTAAAATGTTTTTTGGATTAATTACATTTTAGCCACTGCACACTTTAGGGTATTTATAAGATTAGTCCTTAAGCTTCAACTATAAATACCCTAGCCCATTTAGCTTCAAAATCATCCCAAAAATCATTTATTCCTCCCAATACTAGAGAGTTTTCTTGTGAGTAGTGAGTGTTTTGTAAACACCTGAAAATTTTCTCTCTTAGTAAAAGATCTGCAGCAGTCCGGAGACGTAAGCACAATTGGCTTAACTCCGTTATCAATTTTTCGGGTATTATTTTTCCGCTTTTATTTCGCATTCTCATTAATCTGGTTATAGAGAAATTACTTGTTACTCGTTTATTTCCCAACACTAGTATTGCTTAATCAAAACAACTTTGAACTGTTTTCTTAAGAAGAAAAGAAGCAACTAAACTTAAGTTTCAGGAGTTACCTATTGATTCAGAAGAAGAAGCCTTTTAACGTTGTTGTAGGAAAGAGTATGAGATGATGATTTATGCAAAACTCGGTGCATTTTAATGCAACTTAAGTACCAATGTAGTTTATTTGAAGTTAGCATCTTTGTAACCAAGATGTAGGAGAGTGAGGATAGGGATGGTGTTCTTAGAATTGCTGCCTTTTGTGGAAAATGGTGTAACGTGTGATTTATGAAATATATTGTTTAAACCATATATGTCTCAGTGCAAAGCTCCAATCACATCATTAATTCAGTTGGATGATTGGCAAAGAAATGAAGTGCCAACTTTTTTTTCTTTTGAAATTTTCTAAACATTTGTTCTTCACAAATATGTCCGTACAATGGCAGTTCATGCCTAAAACGTCTTTCGCAGGAAAGCTTTTCTAAGTTATGCCATGTCAGATGTCTAGGAGCTCGTCTGCATTTTGCTGGTGCCTTTGATGAAGGGTATTTTGGCTTGTCCATAGTTTACCAAACTTATAGTCTTAAACCTTAAAAGTGTTATTATTGCAGACCTTTCTCTCTTCTTCTCTTCTTCCACGCATATATCTTTTATACAAGTTTTTCCTGACTAGTACTAGCTTTGCAATACTGCACAAAGTTTTTGTCATTTTTTGTCATTGAGCTATCTATAAAACCAATTTTTCTGTCGACTTGGATAGAAGTCGAGAAAGAGTTGCAACTTCTTCTACCATGCCATGTTGATAGTCATTTCTCAAAAATATTATCATATCTATTGTGACATGGAGACTTGAGTTTCAAACTGCTTGATTTTGTGGCTTAGTTGTCATATCTATTGCTCTAGTTGTAGTATATATTTTGAAATGTCTGGCTAATGCATCTAAGAGTTCTGACTGGGTTATTTTTGCTGGATTCTTCCAGGCTGATAGTGGCAAGCATGGAGATTCTGACAGTTCATCAATCTTGAGATCTGCTGATGACGAGTTAGACGATGATGAGCGCTTGGGTCAGGTGCCAGACTCCTCATGGGCTGTACAACAAATGCCTTCGCCTCCTACAGCCTCAGGGATGTATTGGCTGAAAGATAATCGCAATCAATGTGATAGTGTGGTTTATGTTCCTGACATATGCTGCCAGTCATGAAAAACCCTTTCAGTTCACGGCATACCGGATCCAACCCAAAACGTCGGCGACATATATAGGATCACCCGGTAAAGTTCAAATGCACAAGTTAAGTCTTCCCACGGTTCGAAATCCACCTTCTCAGGTGTGCTTATAGCGTATTATCTATATAGGCTTTTATCCTTCCATGCACCGGCTTGAACTACTTGCTTCCAATTTGGACTAAGCCCCTTTTCTTCTATGTTGAAATCATTGTCATCCTGCCGTTGATATTTTGGTTGATAAAAGGAAAAACCAGAACAAAAAGGTGTACTAGAAAAAAAAAGCTTGTCAAACGGAAGGAGTTGATGTCAGTTTGTATTAACAGCTTGTATTTCTTCATGATTCACCAGATCCTCATCAACTTATTGCATATCTGTGTTCAAAACTTTTAAACAGGTAGAATATTAAAGTCTAGAGGTTTGACATTCATTATTTTCATTGATGTTAGATACAATCAGTTTGTATCCCTGTCGTTGATGATAATCTTCATGGTTGTCCCTATATTTTTGACTGATTACCGAGACCCGAACGCCGGAAAACATTTCTTCAAGATCAATGACACAGTGCTGGTTCAAGCTCAAATTTGAATGCTTTTGATAATTTTCCAAGCTGGTTCAAGCTCAAACTTGAACGCTTAAGCATGTTGAATTCTACTTCGTCTTGTATAATGTATCGTTAACGATGCCAATCAAGTTAAACTCGGCCAGTCAAATTCAATTTTCCATTGTCTTATAACATTGGAAATAAAATTTATAGCATATGATTTACCTCACTAGACAAAATATCAGTTGCAGGCTGGCAACAGTTGGGGAAATGGTCCCTTATATTTTGTATTATACAAGGAACCAAAGATTGTGATTTGTGACAGAGAATGTAAGGATCGATAAATTGACTGAGGCTAATATCTGGCTCGAAATAAATGCTTGATATTCAGATTATATATAGAAAAAGGCACTGGAAACCCTGATGTAATTGATGATAGTTGTAATGGACAATCATAAACAAACAATCCATGAAATGAATTGTAAATTATTAGTTCTTAACTATTAGTTTCGTATGTAGAAAATTTTCACAAGGCCGGAACACCTACAGGCAAATTCGGAACTATACCGAAGAGGATTTTTCTCGAGTATATAAAGATTGGGTTCTGTAGTTTTTGCTTGTTACCTTGTTTATCTAGCAGGTCCTGTCCAATTAGGAGGAAGGCGGTCGGACGCTGCCGGAGGCATGCTACAGACATTGATGTCGACGGGATATAAGCTGTATTTAATATCGAGATCGTTGAAGATCTTAATCATCTCTTCGACCAAGAGTGCCCTTCTTGTCCATCTCTCTCCCATGTCTTGGTGATTCATTTTATGTGTGAGCCATATTGCTATCCTCACTCTATTCAGCTCTTCGAATTCCTTTAAAATGATCATTGGATCCGGACACCAGTGGTCGCTCTTGCGCTCGACGAAACTGCAGTGCATTGAATCAGACATGTTAGGCATATGTTCCATTTAATTGTCACACATGAACATCAAACTCATGTAAACAAAAGCAAAGCGAGGTAAACAATTGCATCTTTTTGCTACTTACCTCAATATCCTTTTCTTGATTAAACCAATCTTTTCTGCAGGAGTTTTCACATGGATACAGAATTCAACCGCATCGCCCATATCTGGGCTACGATAGTAGTTATGTATGGCCTTTGTAGCGAGGACACTGTTCGGGATTATGATCTTCTGGTTGTCGTATCTTAGGAAAACAGTAGTTAAGATGTTCATTTCCTCCACAATCATCTGCAATTCATTTGTTGTGACTTCTTGAGAGCTCAAGCATTTAAACAAATAATTTGTAATTCATGTGATCGGTACGATAAAAGGGGAAGAAAGTTCACATGCTTATTTAGGTACCTGAATTCCGTCGATTTCACATCTGTCGCCCACATCGAATGGGTGCGTAACAAATATGAATATAATGGCTTCAAACATAGTCTTGCAGGTGTTTCCAAATATGAAAGCAACAAGAAGCAGTTGAGAGCTAATGAAAACAAGAACTTTGCTGGTGGCGATTTCGAGGATGAGGAGCCAAATAATCACTATGATTATGCCAACCAGAATGTCGACTACTCGATGAAGTCTGTTGACAGCTGTTTTGGTATCATTCAGTGTCGAGGAGAATGCCCTTCGTTCTCTGAAAGCATTGACCTACATCAAAGTGCATCGTCACATTATTAGCATACATACAAAGGGGGGGGGGGGGACAAGGCCTTGCTTTAACGAGTGCTTCGAAAATATAAGGTCCCCTCCATCGAAAGCAATAAATACGGGGTTGCATATATTCTTACCACCCAATTCTTCAGGGCTTTGTTGCTAATTCTCCTGCTTTCGGATGCATCTTCAAAGAGACTCATAGTCTTCAAAGCTTCATCTTCTTGGAGAAAACGTTCAATTTCCTCCAAGTAGATGAACCTGAGACGACAATTATTAATGATAAGATGAAGAAAAAACATCATAGGTGCATGTTGCTGAAGAATTCAAGCCAGACAGACAATATCATATTATCAGTAAGCCAGCAACTCATCAGTCAAACTAAGAACAGCAACATATAGTTACACTACTTATTCACAGCCAAGTGAATGATATACTGCATTGTAAATGGAAATAATAGACTCACTTGGATCCTGGCTTAGAAACATTCTGAAAGATTCTTCTTGCTGCAATTTTTGCTTCACGTTCATTTCTAATTTTGCTCGCAGACTCGTCTCCGTGAGTCGAATCTTGATTCTGTTCATCTAGAGTGGAAAGAGACCCATGGCGGACTATATTAATCAACCTTCTCATATTCCAAGCAGAGACATTTTTATGATTCAATTTGTGCAAATGGTCAATCGTTATCCCCGTATCATCCTTCTCTCCCTTCTCCGAAGAAAGCACACGGGAAAGCATGGGGCTTTTTACTCGGGGACTTTTCTGGCTCCGTCCACTCCCTATCGTTCTCGCAGAAGGGGGTGACGTAAGGGTAGACGTCCTGAGACCCGGAGGAATCTTAGCACCGGCTTTCTGCAGGCTCATAACTTCGTTTGCAAGTCTCTCCTCTTCCTCCTCTGCCCTTTGAATTTCGATCAACGGAGGACCGGAAAGAGTCTCGATCACATATTGATTGAACAAGGAATCCTGGATTCTATCGAAATAAGTACTAACCACAACATAACTCCCACCACAAGACAAACCAAAACTTCAGTAACATATCCAAGAAATTTACTCTTGGTTTCCCTTTCAACTTTCTTGTCAAGCAAGTAATGCCAAGCAATCAGAACCAAACCCAGCCATAAACAATTCTGAACAGCTTTCCTCACACCATAAACAAAATACAAAACCCTTTTCCTCAAAAGAAAATTCCTTTCAATAAAAAACACAATTATCCTTATAATCCAACCTGAAACCAATCTACCACAGATTAAAACTAAAACCAAAACTTCCCATTTCAATAACATAAGTTGCCACAAACGTTTCTCTCTTAAATAACGAATCGTGAGACAACAAACTAAAGCAGCAATAATGGCAATCAAACTTAACCATTCAAGCAAAACCAGAAGACTTAACTTATCTTTCTTATACTCATCAGGAAAATCCTCTTCGAGCAATGGATCATCCTCTTCTTCCTCCATATGTTTCCCTAGAAACCCGGATTTCATTATCTGTCCTGACCTCCCGGCGCCGGCTCTCGCCGACTTTGGCTCCCCTTTTTCCGGTGTGGGAGGGTCCATCAACCTGGACTTTGTCTTGGTGGCTAACAAGCTTGATTTCCTCTGAACAGAACTACCTTCACTTCTTTTGATTGATGAATTTGAGCTGCACCAACCCCATCTCCATCCCTATAGTCCCTACTCTCTTCTTTCGATGGTGAACCTTTACTTTGTCTTCTTCTTACAGGATTGATCTCGAAGGAGACTCTCGGAATGGTCGCCGCTGCTGGTGGCGAAGGTAATTCAGCAACTGTGGACAATGAACCGCGATGAAGATCATGTGGTTGCTGTTGTTGAAGTTCATCCATCTCCAAATCCATATCCAATGAAATCTCACCTGAAGCCTTTTGTTTATGCAAAAACTGACCGATCAACTTAGATGGTGGATCTTCCATGGCAGTTTGTTTGCTTTGCATGAAACCGAAACCTTCACTTTCTCTAGTACTATTACTACCACTGCTGCTGCTACCATCGTTCATATCCACGTCATCTTTCTTCCAGTCGACGTTGATTTTCTCACTGTCTTTCAAAAAATCGTAGCTTGATTCCCTCCAAATCTTACCTCGACCAGTAGCAGTGGCTGAAACAGGAATACCACCGTCCTTGCTTTTGTCATCAATCTTCAAGATGATTTCTTTCCGGTCAGCCGTATCAACGGTCATGTTATTGCTACTAATCTTTAAGCTAATAATATAGCCAGAAAGAAAAAGAGAATCATACAAGAAAAGAAAACAGGGTTTGAAGGATACGATTTATGAATTATGATGATAGCCTAAGCTGAGAAAAACGCAAACTTTTTCTTTCTTTTTTCCTGAGGGTGGCGCTGGTGGTGTTTGGTTCGTTGGAAAGTGAAAGAAAATCTAACCTTTGCCTCTGTTTTTCTTTCCTGACGCGTGTAACAAGGGTGTGAGAAAGTGTGAAAAAGCCAGTGAATTTATTCAAGGATCTTTGATCGGAGAGATAAAAAGAAAGAGAGCTATTTGAAAGAGGAGGAAACAGAACAGGTGGCACAAAATACACAACAATGGCTTTAGTGTTGCATGCTCTACTTTCTTTCCTCATAAACTCAGTTTAATATTTTATTTTTATATAGGGTAAAGTATAGTAATGATCACTGAACTTTTTCTAGCTTTCATTTAAGTCCCCCAACTTTTAAAACTTGTAATACAGTCTCCTAATATTTAGTCTATTTGCAATATGTTCCCCAAACATTTAGTCCATTTTCAATATAATCCCCAAACATTTAGTCCGTTTGCAATATGGTCTCCGATGTAACTGTTGGGGGACCATATTGCAAACGAACTAAATATTAGGAGACTGTATTGCAAGTTTTAAAAGTTGAGGGACCTAAATGAAAGCTTTAGAAAAGTTCAGTAACTATTACTATGCTTTACCCTTATTTTAATTATATATTGGGTTTATTTAAGGTTTTATCCTTCATTTCATAAGAATTAGTACGAAAATAAGAGTGACAAATGTGATTGGCAGTGTCCCCATCACAATAAGAGACGGGAACAAAATTGGAACATCTTTCGTAAATTTAGACTTTAAAGCAGGGGAGACTACTTGTTTGTTGGGTCCTAATTGTGAATCATGCGAAGTCAAAAAGAGTTATTAAATGGGAAATATTTTAATTCTTCTAATCGCAATCTTAAAATTATTCAATCGCAACATCCACTTGGATAAATAATGATACAGAAAATAATATAGCAAAAATATATATATTTGTCTCTTATTTAAATAGTTTAAATTAATTAAAAAATGTGAATCAAGTTACTTTAATGATTAAATTGTTACCCTTTGAAGTTTTTAGTGTTATTCATTGAAATTTTTTGTTTGAGCATCACAAATATAAGAGGTATAGGTATTTATTGTTAAAATTATTAAAAGTCTTTGAATATATATCGCTTCCTATCTACCCCAATTTTAACAAATAAAAAATATTTAATATCTCTTATTTAATTAAATTAAAATTAAAAGATTCGTTTAGTTTTTTCCCCTTCTAACAGACAAATATACAAGTGCGTTGCTTTTGAGCATGTGAAACCATGGGATCTATAACAACAATTTGAAGAGATAAGACTGGCACATTGACTTTGGTAACTCAAAATTATAATACGTTAATATAAGATAAAAAAACTCTAATAATTTGTAATTGAAAATTTTATGAAGTGTGTAATTAAAATAAGGTTTTAGGTCGGATCAGATCGAGTTATTTCAGATTTCGGTTTTATTCGGGTCTATAGTAAATCAGATCAGTTTGGGTATCGAGTCGGGATAATATTATATCGATTGATTTCGGGTAGGATTAAATTGGATCGATTGATTTTCGGATCAGATCATATCCAATCAATTATTTTCAGTTAAAGTCAACTTCAGATCTTCACGTCAATTCAAATTGAGTTGCGAATAAGTCAAATCAAGTATATAATCTTATCATTTGTGTTAAATTTAATTCAAATTCAATTAACATTTATGGATTATAATTTAATTCAAACTCGACCTATAAGATATATTAGAGTTTGTAATATTATTGTTATTTATTGATTTTTCTAATTAAATATTTTGAATAAGATAATTTTAAAATTTAAAGTGGACAAATTTAATTGAACAGAGAGAATATTAAAGGTATTAATTATAGAACCAACAACTAGTTAGTCTAGTTGGATGAGACACTAGATTTTTTAAGCAAGGTCATGAGTTCGAACTCTGACGTTTACAAATGAAATAAACTGGGCTGAGAGGGGGACCCTCACCTTTGCAATATCCGATCTAGAGTAGTCGGTTAATAAATCAGAAATCAGTAATTAATTAAAAAAATGTATTAACTGTATTATATAATTCACATATTATTATTAACTCATTATATAATAAAAAATTATTATAAATAAATTAAGTTTAGAATTCTATATTTTTATTTTTATTTAATTCATCAATAATATATAAAATTATATAATATCATTTACTAAATATTAATCCTTTTAATATCTGATTATTTATTCTATATTTTATAATTAAAATTAAAATTTTTAAAAAAAGGTGATTGAAAGTTAATAAGGTAGAACCATCTAAAGTTAGTAGGTACTATATTAGTAGCACTCATGAATCTCTTAACAACTTTCTTTTTTTTTTTTAAGTTTTTTATAGGATAAAGTACAACAATAGTCCCTAAACTATATTGCAATGATTCTTTTAATCAGAAAGTCTTAAATATTACAAAATGATCATTAAATTTCATAAATTATTACAAAATAGTAATAAAATTTAGAGAATTGTTATAAAGTGATCATTAAACTTATGAAATTATTAGAAAATGATCCTTAAAGTTATAAAAAACTATTATTATTTTATAACATGTTGGAATCATTTTATAACGTGTTGATAAGTTTAATATTTATTTTGTAATGTTTGAAAGTTTATTAATCAAAAAGATTGTTTTAATATAGTTTAAGGACAACTGGTGTACTTTTCTCTTTAGCATTACTTTTAGGGTGCGTTTGGTTAACGGAATGTAAGATTACCAGTGCGAATATAAGATTACCAGTGGGAGTGTAAGATTATCAGGGAATAAGATTACTGGGAATGTTGTATTTTGTGTTTGGTTGGTTTAGCAGGAATGTAAGATTATCGTGTTTGGTTAAAGGAATAAAAGATTATTGGAATGTATATTTGACCAAATTGTCCTTATTATATATTTGTTTTTTTAACAAGTTGGAAAATATTTATATATTTTCTTTAAAAAATTTAAATTTAAAAAATTTATATTTTTTTTACAAAATTAAAAATGTAAAAAGGTTTAATGAAAGGGTAAAATTTTATTTTAACCCTAGAATTTCATATAAAATTTTAATTATAGATTTTTTTTTGTAAATCAAAAATAGTTTAAGAATAAATTTGTAATTTAACTTTAGTAGAATTTTTATTATTCAATGACAGAAGAAGTATATTTTTGAGAGAAAAAATCAAGGGCATTTTAGTCCAAAAAGCTGGTATGTTTTTGTTATTATGTTAGACTTATTGTTGGGACAACATGCAATATAGAGAAGACACGGTGTCTTTCCGACATCTTTTAAAGCACAATAATAAATATTCTATTTCAGAAGATAATTTTCTCATAACTTTGAGGTGAAAAAAAATTCGTAATATTTTTAGGGCAATTCTGCTATACGACAATTTAATTTAAAGTTAAAGAATGATGTAATTAAAATGTAAAAATTTTTTTGGCTGAATCTAACCTAAAATGTTATTTTTTAACATATTCTGTTGAACCGAAAATATTATAAAGAATGTAATATTTTTTATTGTCAACCGACAATATTAAAAAATAAACGTTTTAAGTTACGCTCAATTAAAAATATTAAATATTTTAACATTTTTGATCGTATATTTTCTCATTCTTAAATTAAATTATCGTTACTTAGACATTTTCGATTTGGAGCAATTTTGACCAGCAAAATCAGTGGACAGAAACTTCTATTTGGTTTTGTGGCGTTTCTTTTAAACTAATTTCCTTGTACGTGTTCTGCATCAATAAATCCTTCACATCATAACTCAAAAAGTCAATTAAAAGGGATTTTAAAGTGAACGGCACGGAGTTACAGGCACCCGTCGGTGACGTAATTCAACTGCTTCACTCACAGCCAAAGCCAATCCCATCCCCCTCGTAAATTAAAGTTATTACTATATCAGTACGTCGTTATCGAAACTGTGATCTCACGACACAAATATGAGGACGGAAATACGGAATCAGTGGACGGAATTGCTTTTACGTGGTGAAATGCTATTGGTCATGGCATTCCTAACCTGGTGCGGCGGGTCGGGACAGGAGTGCAAAAATGAAGCATGATGATCGAAGAGGAAGACAAAGATGAATGACACCTGTAAAGGAGTTATGGTTCCAAGGAATAAATGTCTCTTCCTTCTTTTCTTTTTAATGAAATTGATATTTGTTTAGAAAAATATTCTCTTCCGTTATCTCAGGGTATGTTTGAGAATGGAGGGTTACACCATAATTAAATTTGAATATAATAGAAATAGAAATTCTGCTGGTGCTTGTGTTCATGGTTTCTCTATGTTTATAGGTATTTGTTCGGTGGTGAAAGCTGAACTTTGAGAAATTCTGCTGGGCTTCTTGTGTGCTTGGGCTCTCGGATTTAAACAAGTGATCATGAAGTGTGATTCTATGGACGCTATTCGGGTAATCAAGCATTACGATATTGTTGTTGCGGAAGACGGCTATCAGATAGAGTAAAATTGCAACTGATAATTTGAGAAAATAAAATTGAAGATAAAAGAGACACAAAATTTACGTAGAAAACCCCTAAAATATTTAGGGTAAAAACCACGGGCAACGGTAGAAGAATTTCACTATGATAAAATAGGAATTACAACCTCTCTCGATCTACCAAGGAGAAAACAATGATAATTCTCTCTAGATAAAAAGGAGAAAACAACTCTAAAGAAACTCTCTAAAATCTCTCTAGTATTTGAAGAAAGCTAGAATGCTTTGGGATGATTTTGAAGCTAAATGAGCTAGGGTATTTATAGTTGAAAACTAAGAACTAATTTGTAAATACCCTAAAGTTTAATGACTAAATTATGATTTAGCCATTGTCCAAAAAATCAACAAAACATCTCATTTTTTTCGGTGCATTTAATATGCACCTTTCGGTGCTTAGTCAACAATCTCCCACTTGAAGATTTGATTGGAACAATCATATCTTCACAACATTCTTTCTACCTTGTACCATCATGTTGCTTACGTCTCTGACAGGCCACAAGAGGATCGACACCAAGTAAATTTATCGGTATTGATCGCTTTCGTCATGAAATCTGCTATGTTGTCTTTGGCATGAATCTTCTGCATATCTACCATCCCTTTTTCCACCTTTTCACGAATGAAATGATATTGAACTCGTATGTGCTTTGTCCTTGAATGAAATGCTGGATTCCTTGCTAGATGCAAGGCGCTTTGACTGTCACAAAATAGAGAAACATACTCTTGATTGTGCCCAAGCTCCTCCAATAGCATCTTCAACCAAATTGCTTCTTTACTGGCTTGTGTAGCTGCTACATATTCTGCCTCTGTTGTGGACGTAGCCACGACTGACTGCAATTTTGAAACCCAACTTACAGCTCCACCAGCAATTTTAAACACATATCCTGTAGTAGATTTGCTTTTATCCAAATCCCCTGCATAGTCAGAATCTACATAACCATTGATTAGTAAGTTTGATCCTCCGTAACATAATGCAACATTTGAGGTCCCTTTGATGTATCTCAGGATCCTCTTCACTGTATTCCAATGCTCTTTGCCTGGATTCGCCATGTACCGACTAACCACTCCCACTGCTTGTGCAATGTCTGGTCTTGTGCATATCATAGCGAACATTAAACTTCCCACTGCTGATGCATACGGTACTCGAGACATCTCCATCCTCTCTTCTTCACTGCTAGGACTCATACTGGAGGATAATTTGAAGTTAATAGGAAGAGGGGTAGAAATTGGCTTACAATCTTGCATGCTGAATCGTGACAAGATCTTCTTCAAGTAATTCTTTTGTGAAAGCCAAATCTTCCTATTACTTCTGTCTCGGTGAATTTGCATCCCTAGAATCTTGTTTGCTGATCCCAAGTCCTTCATTTCAAATTCCCTAGCCAGTTGTGCCTTCAATTCTTCAATATGATCTTTGTTGGGTCATGCAACCAACATGTCATCCACATACAACAGCAATATAACAAAATCGTTATCACCAGACCTCTTAAAATAAGCACAAGGGTCTGCATTAAGTCTGTTGTATCCAAGGCACATAATGAAGGAATCAAATCTCTTATACCAACACCTCGACGCCTGCTTTAGACCGTACAGAGATTTGTTCAACCTGCAAACCAAGTTCTTCTTTTCTTTTTCTTCAAATCCTTCAGGCTGGAGCATGTAAATCTCTTTTTCAAGATTTCCATGAAGAAAAGCTGTTTTAACATCTAGTTGCTCTAGATGTAAGTTCAATGTAGCACACATTGCCAAAATTACTCGAACTGTTGTTAGTCGAACCACAGGAGAAAATATTTCATTGAAATCAATACCTTCTTTTTGAGCATATCCTTTGACCACCAATCTTGCACGATACCTCTCAACTTGATCGTCACCATTTCGCTTGATTTTGAAGACCCATTTGTTACCAATTGGCTTCCTTCCTTGTGGTAGTGGCACAAGGTCCCATGTATTATTTTTATGAAGGGCTTCGATTTCCTCTTGCATCGCCATCATCCATAGTGAAGCATCTGAGTTGTTTATTGCCTCTTGGTATGTTGATGGCTCACCGTCCTCTGTTAAAAGGCAGTATGCAATATTACCTTCTATAACATAATCTGAGTGCCAATTGGGACGTCTTCTCACACGATCTGATTGATGAGTTGTTGGAGTTTCAGAACTCTCTGGTTCTTGTTCATCATATGCTGGTTCTGCTTCAGAAGAATCTCCTTGTTCAACCTCCTTTTCCACATGTATATGTGTAGTCTCTGACTTTTCAGCGCTATCATCGTCTTCTTTTCTTTGTAGCTTATCTTCTACAAAGATAACATCCCTGCTAATGGCCACTTTGTGGGCAGTGGGATCCCACAAGCGATACCCATTGACTCCATCAGCATACCCCAAGAATTTGCATTTCCTGGATTTTGGATCCAGCTTTGAGATTTCTTGGGAGTTGTACATCACGTACACAATACTTCCAAATACATGGAGGTTTGAATAATCAGTTGGTTTACCAGTCCACATCTCCATTGGTGTCTTCAGCTCTATTGCAGTTGATGGAGCTCGATTCACCAAATAACAAGCGGTATTGACTGCTTCTGCCCAGAATGATTTTTCTAGGCCTGCATCCCTCAACATTGCTCGTGTTCTTTCTAACAAGGTTCTGTTCATCCGCTCTGCCACTCCATTTTGTTGAGGAGTGTTCGCCACTGTGAACTGTCTTTTGATGCCTTCTCTCTTGCAAAAGTCATCAAATTCTTCGCTTGTGTATTCTCCTCCATTATCTATTCTGAAACACTTGATCTTATTTCCAGAATCAAGTTCCACCCGCGCTTTGAAGTTTTTGAAAGTTGCAAACACATTTGACTTCTTCTTAATAGGGTACACCCAACATCTCCTGGAGTAGTCATCAATAAATGAGACAAAGTATTTTGCTCCGCTTAGGGATGTGACCGGTGCTTGCCATACGTCAGAGTGAACCAATTCTAGAACACTTTTGCCTCTAGAATTTGATGTGTTGAATTTCAACCGGTGTTGCTTACTTGTTATACAATGCTCACACAAAGGAAGTGATACACTTGTTAAGCTGGGAAGTAGCTTTTGCTCCACAAGGACTTTCATTCCTTGTTCTGACATGTGTCCAAGTTTCTTATGTCATAGCATTACAGAATCTGAACTACATGAGGCAACAGAGGCTTCTGCTTCTAGCAAAGTCTCTCCCTTCAGCATGTACAAGTTTGCAGCTATCTTTTCGCCTTTCAGCACCACAAGCGCTCCACGAAACACCTTCATGATTCCTTTTTGTGTTTCAATCTTGCTTGCATTATTATCCAACAATCCGTAGGATAATAAATTTTTCTTCAGGCCTTTCACGTGCCGCACATCTCGAACAACTTTAATTGTTCCATCATACATCTTCAATTTGATGGTTCCCACGCCAACGATATCTAAGACATGATCATTGCAACTATAAACAGATCCTCCTGAGACAGGTTCATAATGATGGAACCATTCTCTTCTTGAGGTCATGTGATATGTTGCTCCTAAATCAATGAGCCATATATCTGCAAATCGTTTTCTTCCTTCCACGGTGGTTGACGCTTCACAGCATAGAGCATCTCCATCATCTGAAGTGTTTGCGGTATTGCCTTGTGGATTGGAGTTTTTATTGAGACTCCAACAATCCTTCTTCAAGTGACCCTTCTTTCCACAGTGGTAGCACTTTAAATTCTTCTTGCTTCTCGACTTCGATCTACCATGTTTGTGACTGCTGCTTTGGCCACGTTCTGTTGATCTCCCTCTCATCGTTGTCAATGCTTCTGCTTGTTGCAGATTTACTTGTCCGTCTTCCTTGTTCTTGCGCCGATTTTATTCTTGTAGAACAGCAGCTGCAACGTCATCGAAGACTAGACTGGTGACATTATTGTTTGTCAAGTTGATGATGAGTTGATCATACGAATCCGGTAGACTTTGAAGTAGAAGTTCAGCACGTTCTTGTTCTCCTATTTTACAGCTTAAGGATGTAAGCTGAGAAAATAAGGTGATCAGTGTATTTAAGTGCTCTGTCACTGAAGTAGATTCTGGCATACGGAGAGTGTACAATTTCCTTTTAAGGAAAATTTTATTGTGCAACGATGTGGCCTCGTATAATTTGGTGAGATGATCTCATATCTTCTTAGCTGTCTTTTTCTCCTCGATGCTTGACAATACTTCATCTGCTAATGCTAGATGAAAGTTTTCCATAGCATTTCCGTCCATCTCGTTCCATTTGTTGTCATCTGCGAAATCCACCGGCCTTTCATTGATAGCCGCTAGACACCCGTCTTTCCTCATGATGGCCTTCATCTTCAATTTCCACAGTGAGAAATTTCTCCCATTGAATTTTTCAATATCAAATTTCGTTGTCATAGCTTCTATTACAGATAGCTCCCACTATTTCACTATCGTGAATAGTTCTCTGGAACCTTCAAAGAATGGGTAATACCTTCTTACTTTCTTATGTTGGAGGATCAACCTTTTGGTGGCAACCACAAAGACAATAAGCAGATATTACACACTCGAATCTAGCTCTGATACCAATTGTTGCGAAAGACGGCTATCAGATAGAGCAAAATTGCAACTGATAATATGAGAAAATAAAATTGAAGATAAAAGAGACACAAAATTTACGTGGAAAACCCCTAAAATATTTAGGGTAAAAACCACGGGCAACGGTAGAAGAATTTCACTATGAGAAAATAGGAATTACAACCTCTCTCGATCTACCAAGGAGAAAACAATGATAATTCTCTCTAGATAAAAAGGAGAAAACAACTCTCAAGAAACTCTCTAAAATCTCTCTAGTATTGGAAGAAAGCTAGAATGCTTTGGGATGATTTTGAAGCTAAATGAGCTAGGGTATTTATAGTTGAAAACTAAGGACTAATTTTTAAATACTCTAAAGTTTAATGACTAAATTATGATTTAGCTATTGTCCAAAAAATCAACAAAACGGCTCATTTTTTTCGGTGCATTTAATATGCACCTTTCGGTGCTTAGTCAACAATTGTTTCTGCCAGCTTACGATTTTGGCTCATATCTCGGCCCTGTTGCAGCAGAATTGGAGTCTTGATCTTCAACATGTTAATCCTGAAAGGAATAAAGTAGAGATTACCATAACTAAGGTTGCTCGACAACGAGATTTAGTAGTTATTTGGTTTTTGTAGCCTCCTGTAGTGTTTCGGTCTTTGTTGCAGGAGGAGGCTGCTACACTGCTTGTCTTGTAGAAGTTACAACTTTAGTGTGTTTTTTCCTTTATTTATCAAAAGAAAAAAAAACATATATATATATATATATATATATATATATATATATATTCTACACATAACTGTTTGAATATGAAATCTCTAAATAAAATAATATTTTTTATTACTAAAATCACTTGATGAATATATATAAAACTGAAGAGTTACACCATAATTAAATTTAAACACAATTATTAATATGAATAGCTTTACTGAATTTTAAATAATTTAAATATAAGTATTAAATTTTGATTTTGTATTTAATTAAAATAAAAAAAAAAAATTAAATTCGGGACAATACCATGATATGAAACTTTTGGTGTAAATGCATATTGATATTGACGTTGAAAATGTAATTTATTTTATTTTATTTTATGATTTTCTTCATTAAAAATATATTTTTCATATATTTTCAGTTCATCGAAACCATCATTATTCGGCTTCTTTTGCAACTACTCTAGATATTAGTGAATTCGTCTTATTGTACCATTCATCGGTTCTAATTTTTCAGTATCTATTTAAAACTCACGAAACTAATTAAATAAAATTCACTATTTTGGGGTTTTGAGTTGTTAATTCGAGATTTTAAATATTGAGAAGCATTATGTCAAGAAAACGAACAATATACTTCGAAATTAGTCTCATCATACGATCATTGGAGGAGATCGAAGCATTATAACGTTAATTCTTAGATGAATTTTTATCAAATTTGAGTGGATTTTTTGGATATGAAGAAAATAAATGAGAAATGTATGAATGCTTTGATATCGGTCTTACCACAAGTGACGATTCTTAGTAAAAATATTGTTACAAGACAAATACATTAGCATTGACTATAAAAACAATAATAATGATTAAACAAACATAACATAATAAATTTATTCTGTCGTGTAATTATTGCTTTAGAAACAATTTCATTCGGTACTTATGTAATCTTTGAACGTTATCCGTTAAGATTAATATGGTCTTCCGAATTTCACATACTATAAGTTGAATTACAAGAAAATAAGTCATTATAAGGATGCAAATTAAATCATACCCTCCTTTTAAACATTGCACAACTTGCAGTACATTACATTCCCCTATGTGTTGAGTTCTTAATCCCTATCATTACTTGACATGCCCACAGAAAACACAAATGACTTGGGAGGTACTTCAAGTAGCTCCACTTCACTTTCAAGCATCTTCAAAACTTTGCTCATTGAAGGACGATATACTGGCTTTGTCTGAATGCACCAAAAGGCAACAGTTACCATTTTCCTCACAGTTTTCTTTTCATTTTCCGTCATGTCTCCAAGCTCTATGTTCTCCCCTAACTCGAGTCGATCATAAATCCATGTAGGAAAATAGATTTGACTTGAATGATCAGCAAAAGCATTCAAATTTTTCCTCCTCCCCACCATTTCCATCAGCATCATCCCAAAGCTATAAACATCAGCTTTATACGAAACACCTCCAATGTTCTTGTAAAACAGTTCAGGAGCCATATATCCAATTGTACCTCGTGCTGCTGTGAGAGAAACAATACTGTCTTCTGTTGAATACAGCTTCGCAAGGCCAAAATCCGAAACTTTTGGATCAAAGTTGTCGTCCAAAAGAATGTTATGTGGCTTGATATCGAAGTGTAAGATCTGCATGGCACAACCGTTATGTAAATATTCAATACCTCGACCGATTCCAAGTGCAATCTCAAACATCTTTTCCCAGCTCAAACTGTTACTTTCTGGGGAAAATATCAATTTGTCTAATGATCCATTTGTCATGAAATCATAGACCAGAGCTTGTTTCTTTCCTTGCACGCAAAATCCAATGAGTTGCACAACATTCACATGGTGAATCCTTCCGATAGTTGCAACTTCATTGATGAAATCTTGACCTTTACCTTTCGATTCGTTTAATAATTTTACTGCAACGAGTTTTCCGCTTCGAAGTTCGCCTTTAAACACGGTTCCGAAACCTCCCTGACCTAATTTATTCTTGAAACCATCTGTTATTTTCTTGATTTGGGCATAAGAATACCTTATAGGGATGAAGTTCTTTTGGCTTTGAAGAAAGTTCTCAATCTCCTCGTCCATCGACAAATGCCTTCTTCTTAATTTGTGTATAAGGGCGATCAAGAAAAATATCCCTAAAATTATCCCTAAAAATATCCTTAAGGGCACGATCCCTGTTACAAAGGTAAGAAAATCAAGCGAAGCCATATTTTTCATTTATTAAGTTTCATTTGATAAAAGTACAGAACTAATGCGTACCGTATATTGCAGCATAAAAAAATGCTGTTGGAAGAAAGATACAAGAGAATTAGTGCTATGTTATCAAACGAATTAAAAATCTAAATTCAAGTAAAAATAATTTTAAATTATGAGACAAATGTGAAAAGTTAATTTTATGTAAAGATTAGATTATACCTTTTACGATAGAGTTTTGGGAGAAACTTAAAAATTTTAAAGTTTTAGATATTTAAATTAAAATTTTCAAAAATTTTAAAGAGTTCAGTTTACATGTTTAAAAAAAAAGAATTGGGGTCAAATTAAAAATTTTAAAAAATTGGGAGGCTTATTGAAATTTATTAAAAATTATGGGAGAGGTTTAATTAAGAACATTTAAAAACTTTAAAAATTAATTCAAATTTCTTAAAATTCTACTAGGGCCAAATTATTTATAATTTTTTTTAAGGGTTTAAAATTGAACTTTCCAAAATTTTAGGGGATCCACGTGTCCTCACTTAGTTCCGGCATTGATCAGATGGTTTACCACCTATACTTGAATAGTGTATTAAAATGTTAATAAATAAATATATTAGATTGAAAATTAATCTAAATGCTAATGCTTTAACACTATATTTTTGCAAAATTTCAATTCTATCTAGAAATTCTTCTGGTAAACAAAATAATAATAATAACGAATTTTTAGTGATATTAGTATTAACGAAATCTGTAAAACAATACCTCCAGCAACCAACATCAACAGGGACTTCAGTCTGGAGTATTGAACAAAACACATTAAAGAAATGGTTAAGTTCATCTGATTAGTTAAAAAAAGAAGAAGTAAAGAATACATTTCAAAACAAAGTAAAAAATTCTCACACGTTAACAACTGAGTTCCACTGCAGCCATGGATAACCTTCACGAATGTTGGGTGACCATCTGAGTTGGACGCCCATCATCAGTTTTTTGTAAATATCAAAAGTAGAGGCGTCACTGATGTTATGAAGATTGATCGGAACCCGGGCGTCAACCGTGCACGACGTATGTAAATCAGACGGCGCCGTTTTTCCATCCAAAAAATAATAAAAGAGATCATTAGTTGGTGGAGAGGAAGAACATCGAGAAGCATCGATGTAATTAACCCCTGACCAAGACTTTTTCATCTTCCTACTGCACTTAACCACATAAACCTCGCTATAATTGTAATATGCATAACTATCAATTTCTGGTTGACTTAATTTTCCATTGTAAGAATAACGCAACGGAAGGGAACCGTGAGGAAGAGAGCAGTAATGGTTGTACAGATTCACATCTACAAGATGAATAGTATACTTAACGTAAGAGATGTGTTGAACATAGAAATTCCCTTGTTCCCCAGAGAGAATTGTTCGGTTGTTGTCGCACACCAGCTCAAATACCTTGAGACCACAGCTATGGTGGTGGGATTTTAATCGAAAAGGGTGACTGATGTTAAGGTTTCCACACAGAGTAAAGCGGTTACAGTGCTTGCCTATGGTTCTGACGGTGCAAGCATGAGGAAGGAAAGACAAAGCTAGGGCCAGCAGGTGCACGAGGAGCCAAAAGAAGGGCTGTTTTGGTGTTGTCATCCTTAGGTACTTTCAGGGGGAGGGAAGGAGATTAAGCTGAGGCTAACAAGTGAAGAGTTCAATTTCTTCAT
This sequence comes from Hibiscus syriacus, assembly GCF_006381635.1. NCBI lineage: Eukaryota > Viridiplantae > Streptophyta > Magnoliopsida > Malvales > Malvaceae > Hibiscus > Hibiscus syriacus. The sequence continues at coordinate 1,484,366 of NW_024063078.1, forward strand.
CTTACCATTTCTGCAATTTCTCACTTTTTAAAACTAAAAAACTCAGTCAACTAATTAAAACCAAAGTACCAAACCATAAAACAATTCAACACAAAGTCATTATCACTCTAGCTGTGCTATAACCTCATCCGCGTTGTAATGACAGAAAGTATATTCTCCGTGAAAATGCATAGAATGTTCGATAAATTATGTGTAAATTATTTATATAATATTTGTTTATGTTCGTTTATTAAATTAAATAAACGAGTATAAATAATATTTTATGTTCATTTAATAAACAAACGCGCGATTAGTTTATGTTCACAAACAAACTCGTTTGTTGGCTCATATATCTACTTATTTATAAGCTCGTTTATATGGTTTTCATTTTCATTTTATTTTTTTACATTTAAAATATTAATGAAGGTAGTAGCTAAATTAAACACATGATAAATTTTAGAATTCAAACTTTGAAGCCTAAGGAGCTTAAGGGCCAATGGCATAATTTTATCACTGTGTTCGCGAAAATATGTCTACAAACACTAAACGAACATGTTGACAAACATATAAATGAATATGTTTGTGAACATTAAGTGAATCGAATATGAACACCTTCCAAAAATAAATGAATGAATACAAATACGAGCATGATACTAAAAATTTAAACAAACACAAATCGTATATTAACACCTTAAACAAATGAACACAAATATAACTTTATTAATTCAAACCTGAATCATTTACAACCCTAATCTCAACTACCCCAGTTTAGAAATGTTTTGGAAATTTGATGCTATCATTTAAATAAGAGCAAACCTTATAATAAGTGTTTGCAATTTCTTGTAAATTCAGAAGACACTGTAGTTTATGTTATATCCTGTGACTTATATTTTTGATCCAATCAGAAGAAAAAAAGTTTGGCAGAAAATCTGATGAAAGACTTGACTTTTTTGTAACCATGTTCACTTAATTAATAATTATTGATAATGAAAATCTTGGCCTTCTGTCTCTCTCTGGAGAGACAGAACTCTAAAAATAAAAATGCATGTTTTTAAATTGCACTTTGAATGATTCTTGGTCTGCCTCATAGATAATGCAGTCTAAATTGAAAGTATTTTACACCTTCCTCATCATTTAAATGAAGTAAAACCATTTAAAACTCTTGTATTTTTTTCTGTCATAATATAAAATGCTTGTAGTCTATGTCATCATTGATGAAGACTTCCAAAGTTCTGTTAAACACAAAAGTATTGCATTTATAGTCAATGCATGAATTTAGAATGGTCAATCAAATAGGATGTCTATTTGACACGGTTTGCACTGTTTTTTAAAAGTACGTGTATGGTTTTTAATAGTGATATAAGGTATTCAGAAGCAGTACTTAGTCGTAGAGTTTAGAGAGCTTAATTTAAACTTTTAAAAATTTAGAGGTTAAATTTAAGAATTTTAAAGACTTCCGTTTATATTTTTTTCAAAAAAAGTTGAGGTCTAATTAAAATTTTTAAAATTTTGAGAGACTTAATGAGAATCTTTTAAAAATTATGGGAGGGGTTTAATTAAGAATGTTCAATAAGTTTAAGGATTAATATGAATTTTTTAAAAATTTGAGGACCAAAGTAAATATTTTAAAAATTAAAAAGATCTAAATTATAATTTTTCAAATTTCGGAGGGTAGTGCCTGCACTAACCCCTCCGCCTTTGAAGATAATATTTAAATCTTCTTAATTATTGATAATACATAAATATCATACAGATGTAATTATTCAAATAATTTTTTTTAAGAAAAATAATATTTTTTAACTATTAAATTCGTTTAATTATTTTTTAGAATAAAAAGTAAGATAGGATAAAAAAAATCAGGTCAAGAGTGTTTTCCCCATCTTTAGATGGAATTTGCAGGCCCAATCTATTTCTTCTTGCCTCGCCTTGTGTTTAATTTTCATGGTATTTTTATGCTTGTATTTTAAAAGCTCAAACCATATAACCGTAAAGCCCAAATCTATCCATACATGGTCCAAGCTGGATAGCCAAGGAATTACTGATTAGTGATTACGGATTACTGAGCAGCAAAAACCGAAAAATAAATGGTAGTAAAAGCTAGGGACATGAAAGCCATCTTATCCAGTCTGTAGTAGTTGATAAAAGCAGCAAAGGGTGAACCAGTACTAGTGTAAAACCAAAGAAATGGCGATCCTTTGTTCTTCAACCTCAGCCATTTTCTCTTCTTCTTCAGAGAGAACTTCATTTGCTTCTTTGAAAAAGAATATTCCTAGTAACCAAAGCTCATTTCTTGGGTTCTTCCCAGTTCTGGTATTGTCAAAACCTTCTGTTGTTCGGACGACAACAACGCTATCTTTCTCTAAACGGGATTTCCGGGTTCGTTGTCAGGACCTCTCTCTTGTCCCTGAAAACCAACGTTGGATGTTCGAGGAATCCGAGGCTGATGGCCCTGTAAAGACTCTCTTTTTCTCTCCTTTTTTCTTCTTCTTTCTTTGTTAAAGTTATTTTTTTCTGGGTTTTGAGTGGAAGGTTAGTTAATGCAATTATGACTTTGAATTTATTATTCATAGGGTTCTTTTGGTTAAACCCAATTTTATTTCAAGCTTTTTGTCCATTTTTGTCTGAAAATTTTGAATTGTTGTTGATTTGAACCTTGAGCAACACTTGTTAAAAGTTTCAGCTTTGAAACTTAGTCATTAGATTCTTCCTGGGATTGCAAAATTGGGCATTTCTAGCTTCCTTTGAATGAAAATTACTGATGATTATCTGTAAGTGGAATTTCTGCTCTAAAGGTGTGCATAATTTCTCTTTAGTTACATCTTACACAATTATTAACTGTGGATCTGCATTCACTTTCGAACTCTTATTATCATGTGCTTTTTACTTCTCACTGTATTCTGTGATGACATTTCTGCTTTTCTCCCCGCATGCTTGCTTAATTTGGATCACGTTCTTTATGTTTGCAGGACATTTGGAACAACACATGGTATCCGAAAGCTAAAGATCACGTGAATACCGAAAAACCATGGTATGTTGTAGATGCATCAGATAAAATTCTGGGAAGACTTGCATCGACAATAGCTGTTCATATTCGTGGAAAGAATTTGGTCACTTATACTCCTAGTGTGGATATGGGAGCCTTTGTGATAGTGGTATGCGGTTTTGTGTTGTTCACTGTCTTGTTAAATTAGGAGTTGTTTTCTTTCTAAGAACTCGTTTATGCTGTTTGTTGCTAAACCAGGGTTGAAAAGAGGTTTGGCTATGGCCAAATTGTTGACTGCTATGTGCAATTTACATTATTCAATTGCTCTCTAAAAGGCTTGGTTTTCTTTATTTTGGATATGATTTGTTCTGGTGTGCAAAAATAAAGCTTTTTGGACGGATCACCTTTAACTAATCAGTTAAGCATGTCTATGGATGTTGATTTGAGCTTTTGATGCTGCGCTTGTTTACATTTTCTCTTCTAGAAACCTGTAACTATCAGTATGGATCTGGTTTCGTATATATTCTGCTAAAGATATTGTGGCTTAAAGGATTATGATTCGCCTTATAGTGATTTGGCATTTAGTGGAGGGAGCTTTATTTATACCTTCTGGTTTCGTCCAGTATGTTTATTTTATGTTTTAGAAATACTAAAAGTTTGTGGTGTGCTTTGACTCCATAGGTGAATGCTGAAAAAGTTGCTGTATCCGGAAAGAAAAGGACACAAAAGCTCTACAGGAGGCATTCAGGAAGACCAGGTGGCATGAAAGTGGAAACATTCAACCAGCTGCAGCAGAGAATTCCCGAGAGAATTATTGAGCATGCTGTCCGTGGTATGCTTCCTAAAGGAAGGGTAAGTTCACTGTTTCTCATCCGAGACTATATGTAGATATTTGTTACCAGAACTTGGGTTGAGTGTCGGATATGAGTATGTAGCTAGTACATGTCTGCTCAGTTTCTCTAAGTTCTTATAAAGTATATTTGAAGGAGCGTACACACCTATATATGAATGTGCCAGACATAGATGTAGGGCACGGAAACTTTAGAGAATGTGAAGAATCCGACACATACATATCAGTTTGTATGAATTCATATGTGGACATAAAATTTTCCATCCCATATACCTATACTTTAGGTTCTAAATGAAGGATAATAAATCCTCATATGCCTTCGGAATTTGTCTTATTGCTGATCAATCTGAAATGTCTTGGCTATTCGTATCATTGTGTGCTTAGCTTTTCTTGCACGTCTGATGCTCATACTACTGCTACCTGCTAAGCTGTCCATGCTGTTTAAACTTGTTAAGAGTTTTCCAAATGACTTGGGTTGGGGAATTATGTTTTCACCGATTATATCAAGATTATCAACTGCTCAATGCTAAGCTTTCCAAACTGTTTAAACTTGTTAAGAATTTTCGAAATATGACTCGGGTGGGGGTATTATGTTTTCACCAACTATATCAAGGTTATCAGCTGTTGCATTGAATCCATTGTTTCTTTTGTATACTTTGTGCACGATGTTTATCGAGTATCGCCTAGCTCTTAACTAACATTTGCCTTCCTCAGCTTGGTAGAGCATTGTTTAACCACCTAAAGGTTTACAAGGGCCCAGACCATCCTCATGAAGCCCAGAAGCCTATCGAGCTGCCAATACGGGACAAGAGGGTACAGAAGCAGAGATAAACAAAGATAAAGCAGGGTCTGGCTTGAGAGAGTGTAGGCAATGATGCTTCCCTCATTACTGGCCATTTTCTCATGTTTTTGGTCCCTCTGGCTATAAATTTCTCTCTTTGGCTCCCGCTATGCGAATGCGACAGCATGCTGCTCCCGTTTATATTTTGATTATAGAGGTATTTGAAATGAATCTTACTCTTCTTGAGCTGAGTTGAATGCTAGACTCTGATGAATATGTTTCAATTTCCTTAAAATGTAGTTTAAATCGGATCTGTTGTCCTTGAACCAAGTTTGATTCGTTAATCAAGTATTCATCATTTATCCATGGGATTGAACCAAGTTCAAATCTTTTAATCGGTTGTTCACCGTAGTGGTGGCTAGCAACCGGACTGATTGCAGGTGTGTCCGGTTGCAGGTGTTGGCGTGTTGTAGAAAAAAGAAAAGAATTCCTTTTATTGGAATCTAAAGTTTTATTTACTTACAATTATAAACAGCCAATGTGGCTGTTATGAGTTGATAAATTATCTCCCAACAATATATGGGAAAAGAATATCTTACTGAACCAAAGCTGCATATAATAGTTGATTCCAAGTATCAGGCACACCTGCAAGACACCAATGGCTGCAATCGACAAACTTGGGGCCTCCGCCGGCATAAATGGAAAGGATGACCATCTTTCCGTAACTGTGTTAGCAAAGTAATGTCAAGTAAGTGGACAGGTTTAATCATTTTACTCAAAACAGTCTTTAGGATAGCTTCCCCAGGCACAGGAGGTCCAGGGTATGTTGACCCTTTCAGACTTCAGTGGCTCTGTTTCTTTACTGCAATCTTTGTGTGTTGGTTCTCCCCATTCCTTGGCACTGTTAAACAAAGCAAAATGAAAGAAACTTAGTTGAAAAATCATGGGGTAATTCTTGAGAAGGGATGAGAAGTTTCTAGAAGTTACTTGATATGAACTGCTGCAACTCCTTGGAAGAAGACACTGGTCTTGGAAGGATCAATGTTGTTATCAACCCAATATGCCCAAGTTGTCATTGCAATCTGGTATGATTCCATGTGATCCATCTCTTTCACTGTCTTGTTTCCATATTGGAAGTAGTCCCACCTGCAAAACAAATTCTTCATTTTTTTTCATTTATAATTCAATCATTTCAAGTTCAGATCAATTCGATTCCTTTAACAAGAATTCAACAGAAAAGGAAGTACAATTGCAGGCGTCCTGAGTGAGTCCACCAGTGATAGCTATTGAAGATCAAGACATCGACACCCAGCCACATTTTTCCGGTACTGATCGAATCAAGCTTCAAAACTTTACAAATCTTTTCGTATGCCACATCTGTCAGGAACCCATTTTTAAGCCAGTTAACTGAAATCCCATAGTCCTGCAATATATGTATGTATGTGTGTATATATATATATATATATTTTTGAACAGACAAGAATCAGTTGGAGCATGCAAGTGAGAGTTGGAGATACCAGCAATGAAAACGTTGAGAGATGCCCTTTTGAGCTAAATGTGTAGCTTGATTTGGGGACTGCAGAATGTAGCATGCAAATCAATGATTTCCACATATTGTTGCTTAATGAATCCCCCACGAAAAGTATCTTCTTCTTCCTATATTTCTCCAGAAAATCGATTCCACTGAACCTAGGACCATAATTCAAGAGAAGACCGCTAAATTTTATCAAACTGATACAAAATATCATTAAATTTTTAAACTTTTATATTTATTATAACATTATGATGATCATTTTATAACAATTCAATAAATTTCATGATAATTTTATAAACTTTAAAAGTTCTACGACTAAAACAATCATTTAAGTATAATTCAATTACTTCTAATATACTTTACCTTAATACAAATCAGAGTGTCTTCAAATCTTGATCGAGTCTATGCTTTCTCATCATTAATAATCATGTATAATCTGAGTTTTTTTTTCATCTTTAGTTGGAAGGAGTATTTTCAAGAAAAATTACTTCAATATTTTAACCGAGATAGTTAAGGTATTAACTATTTGGATTAATTTGATAGTTTTATAAAAATAGAGAATCAAATTATGATATATTAAAGTATGATGACTAAGTATCAAGTTTGAATAAAATAGAGGCACCATAACCATAGTTGGACCAAAATAATCATTTTATCATAGTCCAGTTACTTTACCCTTCATATTATTACCAAAACAAGGGAGAAAAAAAGTGAAGGAATAATAAGAAAGCTTTACCTGTGGAGTTCACAGCCATTAGGCTGCCATCTATACTTGAGGTAATTCCGGTCAAGCCTGCCATAATAAACAGAAGGATGGCCGTCTTTCCTCGGCTGTGAAAGCGTTGCTATATCCAGCAAAGTCACCGGCTTCACCATGCTTTTCAGCTGTGAGGTAATTCCGGTCAAGCCTGCCATTTTTCTGGCAGTCGAAGCCGCCTCCGATGAACGGACAACTCGAAGAATCATAATGAGGCTCAAAGGAATCATCAAAAGCCCAACTCCCTCGAAAAAGATCACAGTTTTCACTTCCTTTGTCTCCACTTCACGGCCTGTGTTGAAGTTGTGAACATCTCCATGAACTAAAACTATGAGTGCAGAAAGAGAAAACGTTACAAACAAATCACTCAATTAATAGACTGTAATAATCAACTCATATGTCACTACATCGACCACCGTCAACTATTTTATGCAATAATTGATCAATTTGATCTTGTTTAATTCATCATATTAAATTTTTGATAACATCTCTCAAGATCTATGAAATTACCATACAAAAAAAAAATTAGAAGGAAATTTTGTATGACTCATAAAATTGACACGTAAAAAAACAAAACATTAATAAGAGCCTCGTTAAAAGAACTTTCTAAATTTAGATGGAAAAAAAAGAGTTCACCATATCAATATCAATACATAAGCGAATCTTTCACAAAACAACACACACATAAAGCTGACAAGGCAACTCAATCAAACAACAATTTGGGTACAACAGATTTGACCACCAAAATTCTAGTTTCTAACCAATATAACACCAGACTTGGGGCCAAAAACCACTACGCGAACCAACCTGCAACACCAACATTCTCAAAGCATTACACTTGCCAAGAATGCCAATTTAGCCTTCAATTTGTGCCTATGCAAATGTAACCACATCCTCACCAACACGCCAACAGAAGCAGCCCCGACTCAACGCCATCATGCACAATCTCCACGAAAAAGAAAACAATAGATCCCTACCCCAAAGGCAAACAAATCACAAAGGCTCAACTCCAACAATTCACACAGAAAACCAGACTCAAACTCTTGTCTCTCAAGCTCTTTTCACCATTAAACTTCTTATTTTGCTTCTTGGTGCTTCATATAAATTAAACCCCACTGCTCCAACAACTTTCAACCTACAAAACAACTATAGCTACACAACAGCAAAATCGAAATGGACACCATTTTTTTCACAAAGGAGGATTAACGATCGAAACTACTGTAGGATCCAAAGACCATTCACAAAATCAGTAGCAGAACGAAAGCGAATATGCCACTTGCTTTTACCCCATATTCCAATTCTCTGCATGGCCTGATCAAATAATCGATTCTCGCAGCAGATTCTTTTATTGAAGATAATGTCATTGCGAAAAAGCCATATAGACCAGACTAAAAAAAAAAAAAAAAAAGCCAAGATCCAAAAAGATTTGAGATCCTTCTTGATCGGTTGATTATTCCGTACCATGAGGAGGCTTTTGACGTTAACCGGAATAACGAAAGCGATCTTCCAAAGGGCACACCATCTTGTCCATAACCTCCACACCACCTTGCATTGGCGAAACAAATGCTCTGGAGTTTCAATCTCTTCATGACACAACCCACAAAAACAAGATTCTAGATTTGATACACCTCTTTTCGATAGCTCCGATAAAGTAGGAGATATTCTTAGGAGATGTTCTTTCTTTCACCAACGGCATCTCCCCATTGTTCAAATTGTCAAATGAAATTTCCAATCTTTAAAAACGTCAAAACCCGAAATGAATTTCTTTTTTACAATTTAATCGATTCGTTCGTGACTTTTTAAAATTAAAAAATATCTGTATAATCTTAGAAATAATTAGATGACACGTTTATAATCCTACAAAGTTAAAAAAATTGAAAATTTAAATCAGCATCCCTAGCTTTCTAGGAAATTGAGAGCAGTGGAAAGAGGATTTCGTTCCAAGGGTCAGGAGGTCCAGCAAGACACCAATGGCTACAATCGTTTCCACTCGCTCCATAATAAACAGAAGGATGGCCGTCTTTCCTCAGCTGTGAAAGCGTTGTTATATCCAGCAAAGTGACCGGCTTCACCATGCTTTTCAGCAATTGCTTCACTATCCCCACCGCCGGCGGCAATCCTCCAGGATATGTGGTTCCATTCAATGGTGTTGTTTCGTTTTTACAGGTTGTTGAAACCGAACGATTCCATTCCCTGCCACTGTCAAAGTTCAAACTACGGTTAAAACCGAACGCTTTTATCTTACGAGACGCACTTATCTAGATAATTTTTAAAAGGCTTAATACTCAAATAAGTGCCCAAACTTACACTTTTTACTCAAATTGGTGACTATAAAGTATTTTTTGGCCCATTCAGCTGCCTAACGTTACAAACGTGACCACTTTAGGTGCTCGAGACGTAACGGCCGTTAGTTTTTTTCTTTAAGTGACACGTATCACAATCTGATAATTTTGAAATTTATTTTTTTAAAAAATTAAATCATATTATTATAATTATAAAAAAAACCTAATTTCAATTACAAAAAACCTCAAAACCCATAAAATCTTCAAATCCTAACACTAACCTTCGTCCCCACCCTTTCTGGCCACCGCCGACGACAACGACGTAGCCCATGCCATCATCCTAGTTATACGCCATCGTAGTTGTCGTCGATTGACCGTCAGAATTGCTTAGGATCGCGATTTTCATCCTAGGGTTCGTGGGGTATAAAATGTCGATTCGTCGTCGATCGATCATGATTTCACAATGGTTTTGGTCGTCGGGGGAGATGAGGTATAGTGGAGCTTTGTCGACGGCAAAGGGCGGCGGTCGACGTGGGTTTAAAAAAAATATAATTTTTTTTAATTTTATATAAAAATTTAAAATTATCATATTGTAATAAAGGCTTAATACCCAAATAAGTGCCCAAACTATACTTTTTTCCCAAATAGATGCCTACAATATTTTTTGGCTCATCCAGGTGCCTAATGTTACAAACGTTACACCACTTTAGGTGCCCAGACAGTCAACAACGTTAATTTCTTCCGTTAAATGACACGTTTCACAATCTGATAATTTTAAAGTTTTATAAAAAATTAAAAAATAAAATTATAGATAATTTTAAAAAGAAAACACATAAATTTTGAAATAACCCCAAACCTTTGAAAACTTCATTTCAACCCCTAAACCCACATCGACCGTCGCCCTTTGCCGTCGACGAAGCTCCACCCGACCTCACTTCCCCACGGCAACCAAAATCCCTATGAAATCGTGAACGATCAACGGCGAATCAACGTTTTATACCCCGTGAACCCTAGGATGAAAATCACGATCCCACGCGATTCCAACGGCTAATCGACGATAACTACAACGACATATAACTAGGATGATGGCATGAACTATTCGGCGGTGGTGATCGTGGCCGAAAAGGGTGGCGACAGCGGGTTAGTGTTAGGATTTGGGGATTTTAGGGCTTTTGTAATTTAAAAGAAATTAGGGTTTTTTTTATAAATAATTGTATTTTTAATATTTAAAAAAAAAAAATTCAAAATTATCAGATTATGACATGTGTCATTTAATGGAGAAAACTAACGGTCGTTATGTCCCGGGCACCTAAAGTGGTCAGTTAATAACGTTAGGTACCTGGATTAGCAAAAAAATATTGTAGGCACTAAATTGGGTAAAAAAGGATATAGTTTGAGCACTTATTTGAGTATTAAGCCAAAAATAAAATATAAAATTTAACCCAAAAAATGCTTACTCGTAATGGACTGGAGAGATGCCCTGAAAAAACACTTGACAAGTGAGAGGATCAACATTGGAATCAATCCATTTGGACCAAGTAGTTAGTGCCTCTTTGAATGCCATCAACCTATCCATATCTCTATATATCTTTCCCTTGGATTCAATGAATTCCCATCTGTCTAACATGTCAATATTTATATAAAATCATCATTTTAAAATGTATTATAGGACAAAAATATATAAACAGACAGAGTTAGAATAAATTTGAAAAATGATAAAAGAAAATGACACATACGGTTGATTCTTTCCTTAGACGTATGAACCCACCAATGCCATGAATTAAAGATGAGAACATCATATCCTTTCCATGAGTAATTCCCATTTTCGATCGAGTCAAGTTTTAAAACCACGCCTATACTTTCTTTCACCATATCGACAAGATACACATTATGAGAATACACCAATGAGATCCCAAACTCCTGCAATAAAAAGTCATTTTCAATTAGATAAAAATATTCGTTAAAAGTAACATATAAAATAACGAAACTCGTTGATAATCAATAAAAAGGATAATATTTATCAACGTCAATGACAATTTATCGCTTTTAATTTGAATAAAAAGTCGCAAAAGAAGAGATAATGCTTTATTATAACTATATAATAAAACTCACCGGTAGATAAAAGGTAGAGTGGTTGCCTACACTCTTTAAAGTATAACTGGATTGCGGCACAGCTGCATGAACCATGCATAATAATGACTGCCACATATTCAAGCTTATTGAGTCCCCAACAAACAATATCTTCTTCCCCTTCATCTTCTTCAAGAAATCCAAACCATTGAATCTGTATAAAAGTGATCGTTTATCGATATATATAATATTTACATTCAACAGATGGGATAACTTAAACTTTCTCGTTAATGATTATTATTTTTTGTCATAAAAGTGGATAATTCGTGAACAATATTCCGTCACCATACATTGTAAGATAAAGCAGTATTTTGTTTACATTTAAATATGCAGAAAAAAGCTGTCATTTTGTTTATGAATCGTCATTTTCATACCACGTTACAGTTTTTTGTGGTATCCATGCCACTAGCTCATTTTAAGAAATCTCATCGTTTAGTACTTAGCTTTTTTTTTTAGAAAAAAATAAACAGTAAATACCTTGGCAATGAACAAGCAGTAGGGTTCCATTTATATTGGAGGTAGAGTTTATCAGGTCGTCCATTTGCTTGACAATCGAACCCTTTGCTTATGAAGGGACAATCCGAACTGTTGTAGAGAGGGTATGTAGCATCTTCTATCCAACTCCCTCTGAAATAATCGCAGCCCCCACCAAATTCAGACGACTCAACTCGGTCCAGCCATGGAATCAGAAAAACAATGGAAAAGGCAATACTGCAGAAGCTCATATGATATCCATGGCGATACTCCATTTTTTTCAAAGAGACAAAAGGTGGGTATGATTTTATGAAATGGACTTGAAAATTATGAAAGCGGTGCTGTATTAGAGTGTTGTAAATTGCAACAAAGAGTTGCAGATATTTATACTCTTATTTGGTGTTGTCAGGTAAATTTTACTATTATTATTTATTTATTTCCTTGGTAAATTTAATTTTTAACTAATGTTTTGGCTGAATAGTAAAGAATAATGATATTTGAGGTGTTAATTGGTGGATTCTCAGACAAAAATGTTTATGTCAGATTAAATTAAAGGTGATATTAGAGCTACCAATTGGACAAGTTGGGTTATTTAACATATTTTGGTCTTAGCTATATATGACAAAATATACAACATTTTGTAGGTACAAAAATGAAAAATACAATTTGCATGAAACCAGTTTGCTATATGTGACAATTTATGCTTTGCTTTTTAGCAAAATTTTACTATAACTTCCCTCTTTTTCTTTTTCCCAAGTTTTCTAACTTACATTAACAGGAAGCAATGTCCCAGTTCATTTCCATCAACATTGAAGACAATTGGGTTAATTTGCCGAGTCTCGGTTCTGCCAATACTCGGAAGTTATAGTGACTGGATAAAGATCAGCAGTTGATGATGAGGATGAAATCCATGGCCCAACTGCTGACATACTGTGTGTCTGGTTTTCAGGGGCACTGTTTTCTTCAAGATGCTGGTAAAGCTTCTTCACCATTGCCTTTGAGCTCGATCTGTCCGTGAAACGGCTCGAATATGTTTTGATTTTCTGAACCGAAGCCTTCCCTTCAAGCATGCTGACCACAGAGGACATTGCAGGCCTAGCCGCCGCGTTAATATCGGTGCATAAAAGAGCCACATTGATCATTGCTGTTACTTCCTCTTTTTTGTAATTATGGCCAATTCTTGGATCAACCAAGTCCAGTAGATTTCCTTCCTCCTTTAAAACGTGAACCTGCAAAAACAATTGGAAAAGTTGAATTGAAATGAAATAATATCCAAGATTTTAGTATGTGAATGAGAACGCTACCCAATCAAGAAGATAGAAGCATTCGTGCTTCGAACGACAACTTGTGTTGCCCCTTCCGCTGACGATCTCAAGTAACACGATCCCAAAACTATAAACATCGGCTTTGTCAGTTAAATAACCGCGCATTGCATATTCAGGAGCCATGTAGCCACTGCAAAGTTAGAAACTTAACTTCAGTAATTGAAACAATGAAGTTAATTCCATGCTTTGCATTAAAGTATTGCATGATTGCATCAGCTTGCATGTTGATCGGTTTGTATGCTTACTATGTTCCGGCGACTCGGGTGCTAATGTGAGAGTTATCCTCTTCATCAAGCTTCGCTAATCCGAAATCTGATATCTTAGGGTTCAATTTCCTGTCAAGCAAGACATTTGTAGCCTTGATGTCTCTATGAACAATCTTCAACCTTGATTCTTCATGGAGATATGCCGAACCTCTAGCTATTCCGATGCAGATTTTCCGTCTTGTTGGCCAGTCTAATTTCAATTGGCATTCTTGTGGACCTTAAAATAGCCAGATAAACAATCCTTCAGACATGTTTTGCTTATTTATACATGATACGTAAATGAATAGATTTAAAACTAGGCAATCGAGTAAAGTCGCGTGGCTAAAACATACCGAACAATGCACGAGCGAGGCTGTTGTTTTCCATGTACTCATAGATCAATAACAGTTGGTTTCCTTCTATGCAACAACCAAATAGCTTTACCAGATGAGGGTGTTGCAGAGCAGAAATCATTCCGATTTCGTTCACAAACTCTCGATTACCTTGCTTCGATTTAGAGGATAGTTGCTTAACCGCTACGACGGTGCCGTCTGCCAGAATGCCCTGCATACAAGACGTTTTATCGGCTTATTCATTCCGAGTGGAAGTAACAAGTAGAAAGCATTTGTGGCTGATAATTACCTTGTAAACAGGACCAAAGCCTCCTTCTCCAATTTTATTAGCAACATCAAAGTTATTTGTGGCAGATTTGATTTGCCTCAAGCTGAAGGAACCAGTCTGCAAGTCTAGACCTTGTAAGTCTGTGGAAATGTAGCAAAGCAGGATTAGGACCTTTTATATGACAGCTTCTAAAGCCTCTGATTTCACTAAAAATACCTCTTTCCAATTGGCTTTTTTTCCTTAAACAGCCTTTCCACCAAAGTAATGCCCCAACCAGAAAGATGGCAAACACTGATCCAGCTGCAATTCCGACCACTGCACCTACCGATATACGGCCGCTACTACCACCATCTTCTGCTGGAGGTATAAAATCTGCTTGAAAAAAATTATACAAGAGTTAAAAAAGATGGGATGACCGATGACATTGTTTTCCACAATGTCTATCCGGAAACTACGAAGAACATGTAGTTGAGAACAATGTTAAAGCCTTTTACAACGTACCGGGATTCACGGATATAGCTGATATAAGAGGACCATAAACTCCTCTAACAGGAATGGCAGTAGTCCCTTTTCCAGCCCATTGAAGGCGGATCTCCAAAGTACTATTAGTCACTGCCGCAGGAAATTTCTTAATGACCGCCTTACCGACTCCACCTGCTTCGCCTGCGATGTTAAAATCCTTCTGCACCAGCTTTCCCTGCAAATAACTAGCTCCAGTTAAATCGAAGTTTTGCCGAAAGCACAAGGCTCTTAACATTGTAATGAATAACTACCTGGAGATAAATGTCAAATATGCGCCTTCCTAAGCTGCTATATGTATTGTCATTAGTGAACATTATCTCTGCAAAATGGAGGTTGACAGTGTAGTTCCCATTGCCCATACAAAATCCATAGTAAGCCAAAGAAATGGGAGAAAGGCGTGCATTCATGTATAGTCTGGAATCATTCATGGAGAGTTTCGATGAATTCGTCCAAATATAAGCGTCCGATGGATGGTCATCGTCCAAGAAGTGACCGGTGCTGCTGAACGCCCAATTAGTTCTGCTTTCATAAAATCTCGATGCCCCGGCTCCATCTGCATCATCTTCATATGTGGTATTACCTCCAATAACTACTTCTCTCCCACCACAATTTATATGGAGAGAGTACCAGGCTGAGACATGATAAACAACAGATAAAAAACTGCCAGAGTTTCATAAAACAATTTAACATTGTTAAGATCCATAAAAGTTTCTACTTACATTTTAGACAACCAAAACTTCTCAAACAAGAAACAGTTCCCCTGTTAAAAAGTCCAAAGAAATGTCATCATCTTGACAACAAGGAGAAATAAAAGAAGTCATCACTTACGAGATATCATTACTTGAACTGCTTGCAAACAGGTTCCTGCAGGAAAAGATCACAGATGCAAAGTTATGGCTGATAAACAAAACATCCACAATTCAAAGCAATGAAAATGAGATTCTTACACGGTCCTCTGTTGACAAGGTGTCCCTTGGCTTGCAGCAAAATTGTTATATGAAAGATCACTGCACCAGTATTAGCCTTTTGAATGTTATCATTTCATAAACATCTAATAAGCTCATAAGAAAGACATTTAGAAGAGATTCTAATAATTTCCCATTGCATGATCCAATCTTTTTGGAAGAGAATCTTACACATTGTCTCCTTTTTCAAGTATCCAACTAGGTACTGAACCAGTAAGCAAGTTTCTTGTTAAATACCTGTTCAAAATAATAACTTAATGAAGTCGAATACACTGCGGTATATATTGATATTGAATGATTAGCCATTTATAGCGCCAAATTAAGTAACTATATTCATGGTATCAGCAAGAACAGCTTGATATTATAGGAAATGCGAGAAAAACAGCAATCATATCAATCACTTACAAGTTATCCACATCCATAAGGCCAGAAAAACTGCTCGGAATATCTCCGCTGAGTTTGTTAAAGCTGAGATCTCTGCAAAAGAAAACAAAAAGTTATGAAGTTAAACAAATCCTAAATATTTCTGAGAATCACAGTGAAAATCTTTGTTAACAATGTGCAAACTACAGGTTTATGACTCACAAGGTCTTCAACTTTGTCATATCCCCAAGATAATCAGGTAGCTTTCCGATGAGATTGCAACTCCTCAATATCCTGTAATTCAACCATAAGCCTCTGTTATTTCATGTATTGACATATATTTTTTAATGTAATCTTCTTCATTTTGGAGTTTTTCTTACAGTATCTTCAGTTTCTTCATGCTACTAAGAGGTGGAAAAGTTGCATCATTTCCATTCAAGTCACTGATTCTCCTGTATATCAAAAATTTTCATGAGTATATAAATCATAATACAACTGCAATGTTCTAATCTGTAGGTTTGAAGAATATTAAAATCGATATCAAACTTACAGGTCAGTTAACTTTATCAGATCACCAACGCCTGATGGAATTGGTCCCATCAGACCGCTTGCCTGTATTACTCTGTCATTACCAACATTCCATTTAGGTAAGTAAATGATAAAGAAAGGTCATGATTAATAAAGTAATGTTCTAAAGAGCTCAGCTTACAGTTTTTCAAGTTTTGTCCAATTCTGGATGAAGCTAGGAATCTGTCCAGTGAACTGGTTATCACTAATCCGACTGTCGAGAACCCCGAAATGATCACAACCCAAATCGTAGTATAGAACTAGAGCTAAATCTTGATAAATATGGAAAATAAAATCTTACAAATCTCTCAATGTGGTCAGCTTGGTAAATGTTTCAGGTACTTCACCAGTAAAATTGTTAGAGCTAAGAAGCCTAAACACCAATAACAACAAGAATTATGAAGAAACATATAAACTAGACCATGAAGAAGATTCAGACATTCAATCAAGCATAACCAAAGCAGTAATAAATAAAAAATCCTATGAAAATCTA
Organism: Hibiscus syriacus; assembly: GCF_006381635.1. Taxonomy (NCBI): domain Eukaryota; kingdom Viridiplantae; phylum Streptophyta; class Magnoliopsida; order Malvales; family Malvaceae; genus Hibiscus; species Hibiscus syriacus. Next base: position 1,501,237 of record NW_024063078.1, read on the forward strand.
AAGATCAAGACTCGTACAGTCTTTCGATGGCAGGTAGATTCCCAAGCTCTGGAGGCAAAGTCCCTGAAAGCTGATTGAACTCGGTTGTCCTACATGATATTTTTTTCATAATTAAAACTGAGTCAGCTGATATTGATAAAAATATTCCTATAAATAGCCATATTCAAGGAACAAATACAAAGGAACTGAATATCAGAAACTCACAAGCTGGTAAGAGTACTTATATTTCCAAGCTCTTTTGGGATTCGACCTGTTAAACGATTTCCAAGAAGAGAACTGCAAAGAATCATCATATTAATTTCAACATGGGAAAACAGTCATGCATGTGGTGCATCATAATATGAACATGGGATATAGTAGAACATACATGTTGACAAGTTGCATGGAACCCCACTCTGGGGGTATTGTGGCATTAAGGAAGTTGCGGCTGAGGTCACTGCAACAACATTTAACGGTTCTTAAGTTATTTATGTTCTGTAAGAAGGAATTTCCATGGTGTTGAAAATAGTTTGGACTTACATTTCTTGAAGGAAAGAGAACTTAACCAAATCTTTTGGGAGGCTGCCTTGGAGATTCTGTGCCTTAAGAATTCTGTTTCAATAGAAATTTGCATTGAGACTAACTGCCATTGAAATGATAATGACAGATAGTGGTTGTTCAAAGATTGAATCTGGTGTCAACAAAAGACTCGTTTCATATACAAGTTATAGACATATACATTTTTTTTTTCAATTTGATCCTTATGTTGTTAAATTTTTTGCATGTCTATGAAATTTGTAGAAGAAAAACTTGATTAAAAGTCTAATCCAAAAATCCAGTGCCAGGTAATTATTTTCACCCAAAAAAAAATCAAAATGCACCAAATATGCATTATTTTATGTTATTTCATTTTCATCTGCAATCGTTAAAAATCAATGGCACTATAATGAAGGTAAACTACGCTTTTCCATCACTCAACTTTGTCTAGGTTCTTATTTTGGTCAATGACTTTAAAAAAAATCAATTTAATTACTTAATTTTTTATTTGCTCCTATTTTATTCACTTTATCATTAAATTATTAACAACATTGTGAAGAAGAATCTTTTTCATTAAAATTATGAAAAGGCTCAAACAACTTTCTTCAATTTTAATGATAAAACCCCTAGAATTTTCCTAAAACATAATTTTTCATATTCCATTTGATTTTTTAAAGTTGGAGTATCTTCTTCCAAATTCCAATAGTAGGGAGGTGGAGAAGAAGGAGATGAGTTATATATCTTGATTCTATGTTGATAGAATGACGGAGATTGTATATCAAAGTCACTTTCCTCAGGATTTTGGGTTGAATTTTGTAAGGATTTTAAAAATTTGAGAAATTCTACACTGATAGAGCAGTAGAGGATGATGAAACAACTTTGTTGATGTCTTGAGTGCTCAAAGTCTTAAGTGGTCAAAAAATACACAAGAAAAATGATAATTTCGACGTTGACATGACATATAAATAAATGAAACTCTTAAAGTTTTATCATTCTAGGGGAAGAAGATGAGAAAAAAATGAGGTGGACACACATGACTTCACGTCAGCATAAACCAATATATGTCATTATGTTATTTCTGATTTAATGTTTGAGTATCCAATACATGAACAATTCAAAAGTAGTGAATAAATTGAAATTTTTAAAGTTAAGTGACCAAAATAAATTAATGGGAAAAATTGAGTATAAAAAACACAATTTATCCCTATTTTAAATATGTTCCGCATAATACATATTACTCTATCTGTCCCATAAAATATGTCTCTGGTTTTAGTATGTGAGTCTCCCAATAGAGATTTTTTGAATACACAATAACTCAAACTCGAGACCTTAAACCATATCAATCTACCTATCATTTAAACCAACCCCTATTAGTTTTAAAATTATTAACCTTTAATTAAAATAACTATTAAAATAACAATCAGTTATTATATATATTCAACTATATAATTTAATTACTATTAAAAAACTATATAATTTAATTTTAACTAGAACAACCCTAAACTAAAGATGGATTAATTGAAATAAAATTGCATGTTATAAGCAATAATCCTGTGACCTTGGTGGTAAAGGAATTGTTGTTATTCCCGTTTTTTGAGCATCGACAATACCAAAAGTATGAGCGATCAATGTCAAATGGTTAGACTCATATCATGATTTTTTTGAAGACTCGTTATCTTTTATTTTTTATTTTTTATAATTATAAGTATCTAATTTATTAGATAATTTATATTAATTATATATTATAAAATTATTTTTTAACATAATTTTTTCATTCATAATATTATGATTTAAATTCATAATTTAATTTAAAAGTTATAACATATCATTTCACAAGACTAATCATTAATTAATTAATTTTTATTTTTAACCATAAACAAAAGTATACTTTTAAATTCTATGTATATAAAAAAATGTGTACACATAAAAATTCAAATACAGTATGGTGATAGTTACAGAAGGACTGACTGACACTGTTAGATTACACATAAGCAGTGATTGATACTGTTAGATTACGCCATGATGCATGCATAATAACAAATTGCTTTTGATTCTATGTCTTTTGTCTCTTTTATTGGTCCCATATTTGACAAGTTAAGCATGAGAATATTTTAATTCAATTAAATATTTAAAGTCACATCTTCTCGAATATCCTTCATATTTAAACGATTATTAGATATTAATTTTTTAAATTATTAAATTTTATTAATTTTTAATAATTATTATAATATTATAATAATTATTTTTTTAATACCATTCTCCACTTTTACATGTAAAAGAATATATTCTCCTATTAGATAGGGACTATAGTATGAGTGAGACAGGTTTCGGCATGGACGGTCCTTCTTGGGACGAAGGCAGCCTTGACCCCGTCAATTTCTTTTAAGTAATATTTTTTCAAAAGTAAATAAAAAATTTTATTTGGCCATTTTAATTAAAAAAATTATATTTATGAAAAATAAAAAAATATTTTAACCCGTACCTTAATAAATTCATGATTTTGCTCCTAGGTTTGGGTATAATTAAGATGGGCAAATGGGGTCAAAGTCAACACAAGTGGGCTTTGTGTACTGTTTATCATTTGTCATTTAAAGAGGTAAGAAACAACTTGCCCTGCCTTTGTTTGATTTCTTTTTTTAAATTAATGCATGCATAAACACTTGTAATTCCCTTTAAATAAAAATATATTTTTATTATTACCTTAATCACAAGCTTTACGGTTAATAAAGATGAAAGCACACGATAATAAAATGCCACGTTTCTTTCTTCTTTTTTTGTATAAGTTTAAATCTAGATATTTATTTTAGAAATGTAACACTTCTATACTTAATAAAAAGTTAGGATAATTGATTATTATATAGTTAAATAAGAGTTGATTGTATTATATATCCTCAAACTATGATTATCATTTTAAATTAAACTTTTGAGCATTATAATTTCATCCTCAGATTATGACACATTCTAAATTGATCCCAAAACTTTTGAATATTCTAAATTCATTCTCAAAGTATAACCTTCATTCTAAATTGATCCCTAACATTTTGAATGTTCCAATGATATCCACTAAATCATTCAAAAGTTTGGGGATGAAATTAAAATATTCAAAAGTTCGAGGAGCGATATAGAATAAGGGTCATTGTTTAGGGATAAATTTGAAATAATCAAATTTTAGGGACTAATTTTAAATGAGAGCCATAGTTTAGAGATGAAATTTTATAAAAAAAAATTGAAGACCAATTTAAAATAAGAATCATAGTTTGAGAATGTGTAATGTAATTAACTTGTTAAATAATAGTTTTTCTTTTAAAACAAAAATAAGTCTCAAGTTTCATATGTAAAATTAGAATTTAACACATCGAACAAAATATTCCAATAAAATTAGGTTTTAATTTCTGGCATTGTATATAGAAAAAATAGATGGCTCGGAAATAACGTAGTAGAAGATGAGAATATAATTTTTAGAAAAAAAAAATTAAAATCTCAGACATCTATTTTCACTCATCCAACTAAACTAAAATTTGTATAAAATTAAAGAGGGTTAGATTATGTAAGTGAATCCTAATTCATAAGAAAAATAAAAATAAAAGAGGGGGTGGAAAATGAGAGAGAGAGAGAGAGAGAGATTTACGTACATGCTAACGACATGGCACACTGTGTTATTGCCATCGGTGAAGGAGCAATTACAGGTGACGGAATTCTCAAATCCCTTCATCGGATTGGCCGTTGTCCACCCTTCTTCTCCACTGCATGGATCTACGTTGAAGTTCCAGTTATTCTTCCCCAGTGTCTTTCCTATGTCTTTCAAATATTGTACTGAAAGAAAACGCACCATCAAGACATTACTCAAAACAAAAACAGAAAAACAAAACAAAACCCAACAGAACATTACCTTCATTGTCTGTAAGAGTTGCTCCAAATACAAAACCAGAAAGGCAACAAGCAAGAGAGATTGAAGCTAGAACAAGTCGAGAAACAAACATTTTTTTTTGGTTCTTCTGGACAAAATGAATGAATTACATCTAAATGCAAAACATAGTTTTATATTGTTTGAAAAGGAGTTTGGGGGTTAATTCTAGTTTTGAAGATAAAGAAGGAGACCTTAAACAAGACTCATAGATTGAGATCAACGAAGTCAACCATTATTGTAAACTTCCGTAGGACTATAAACAACAACTTGTCCGGTCCCATCAGTTGAATAATAATAACGAGAGGACCAAGTTGCATAAAATATATAAAGGTGTATGTATGGATTATGATAATTCGCCATTGATAAGGATGTGCACTCAACCCATGAGTCTGCATGCTTTTGTGGATATATCTGCATGTTTGTTGTTATATGATTTTGATTTTTTGTATAAAGTCCCTCGAGATTCGTAAATACTAATATGAGGTGGAGAAGAAGAGAAAGAGACGAGAGAAATATCATGGTAGTGCCCTTTTAACTTTTTGGAAAAATATATAAAGAAGAAATACTACGTTTAAGCAACTTAAAATTATATTTTCTTGTATATAATTACAACAATATTGTTAACTAAATTCAAATTCTCATCATTCAACTTTTTTAAATCTAGTTCAAATCAAGCGACTTTAGTTATTAATGAATGATTATTATTTCTTGGGGTTTTAAGTTTGAGTATGATGTCTATAAGAGTATATCAATATTTATTATCAAATGATTAAAAATCTTTTAAACATATAATACCTTATAATCATTTCATATTAATAAAAAAATATTTTAAATATAGGAAGTAACCCAAACAAATCAAAGGGGCCTAAAGGTTTTATAATTGGAGTTGAATCTTGATGCAAATAATTTTTAGAGTTAATTGCATCATATATCCTTAAATTATGACTTTCATTTCAAATTGATTTTTAAACTTTTTAAACATTTTGATTTCATCCCTGAACTGTGACTTATTTTAAATTAGTCCTTAAAATTTTGAAAATTCTAATTTCATCCTCAAAATATGACTCTCGTTATAAATTTGTCCCCAAACTTTTGAATCTTCTAATTCCATCCCCAAATTCATCCAAATATGTGACTAGTTTCAACAATAGTTTAACCTAAATTTATTTTTTTCAAATATCTAATAACATAACTTGGCCTAACAATTTTATTAACAATGGATGTGATTAGTACCTACATATAATTTGGGATGAAACTGAAATGTTCAAAAGATTGAAGACTAATATAGAATGATAGTAATAGTTTAGGAATGAAATTGGAATGTTTAAAATTTTAAGGATCAATTTAGAGTGAAGGTCATATGTGTAATGCAATTAACTCTGATTTTTAATATTAAAAAATCAGTACTCTAAGTCATAATTATAGATCTGTTGACATTAGATTTGTCCATAAATAAAAATAAACTATAACCCGTCTCTTATATATTTTTTATTGAATTTAAACACAAATTATTAAGTATAATAATTCAAGTTAAACTTATTCGAATTTGAGCTTTTTATCTAAATAATACTACTATTTGTTGACCATGAGTGCCTACAAAACTAAGTGAGTAGCTTGAACAATGTTTAGTTGAGAAATTAACAATTGCTTATAATACAAAGAAAATTATTATTTTTTATTAATCTGGTGTAAGTACAAGATAATATCTGTTCAAAATTTACTTTTAATCATTTGACATTGAATGGTCATACCCATAGTATTGCTGGTGCTCGAACCTAAAACTTCAAGAAATAACAATAATTATTTTACTATTAAAATCACCGGAGTTCGTGCATCAAAAAAATAACCTCTATAGAATTAATGCAAGTAGTTGATTCAGCCCATTGGAACACGCGACTAAGGAAATAATCAATAACAAAAATCCATTATATTTGGGTTGATGAAATATTAATTTGATTGGTATTATTATTATTATTATTAAAATATTTAAAACTTTATAAATTTAAATATATTTTAATTAACATTTTGCTCTATTATATTCCATTTAAGCTTAATTGTTTCTAATTTTACCGACAAAAAAGTTACAAGATTTTTATATAAATACACAAAAGCAAACAAACAGCGTTGGCTTTACCCAATGATTTGCTGGTGACACCTCTTCGTTTGCTTAATGTTGATAGTCAACTTAATATCTCCTAACGAACTTGCTAGGTATTTGCGGTAATATGAGAATATGAAACTATAATACCCTCGTTATCCTATACTTAAATAAACATGAATAATCAGTATATGATCAAGATCTTTTGAACATTCTAAATTGAAAGAAAAAACTAATAACTTTTTTATGTTTGTTTAAGTGTAAATTATCGTTAAATAATACGTTTAGAAGTATTAAGATTAAAGTCTTGACCGATTGATATGATAAAACAACTCAAAATATAAAAATATATCGTTAATTTTTACACGCTCATTCCAAACTTAGTATTATTTATACAAATAAGAATCTTCTTCGCTATATAATTTTTTCTTCACCAATGAGTGTTGGTATAAATGGTTGAGATTCGTGAATTTGAATTTGTAAGATCAAGTTTGAATCCTACCACTGTCCCTCTTGGTGAACAATCTGTAAATTCCTAAATAAATCTCAATTAAGTCTTAGGTATGTCATGACCCTAGAGTAGGAGAACCACCCCTAACCTAAACTTTTTAAGTACAAAAAATATAATTTTTTCTTCGTGTATATAGATATAAGATTTAGAGGTACATTTTTTCAACAACCTTTATAAAAATGGTTGTCCCTTATTCCCATATGTAATTGGATAAGGGAGAGGTAAGATAGTAGGCTGCCCCCAACACCAAGTTGAGAGCAACTTCCGTAGAAGACCTCCGAATTATTAAATGCCCTCCGTGGGACTCGATCCCACGACCTCAAGGTTAAGAACCTTGTGCTCTACCAACTGAGCTGGATGATCATCTTATAAAAAGGAATTTATGATCTTTGGACCAATTTTACTTGATATTGTAAATTTAAAGTTTATCTATAAAAAATAATATCTAATTGTATTAATATCTATAATTATGCCATTAGTAAGTAAGTGTTATAAAATTTCATGCACTTGAAACCCACGGTCATGGGCCCAAATCCATTGGTATAAAATATTTTCTTTTCCAAGTGAAATACTAATATACTGTAACCAAAAAATGAAATACCCTAATATATATAAAATAATGAAAAATTGATTCGGTGGTTGTGAAATAAAAAGCCTTCATATCTTAATATATGATATATTTTTAACAAAGACGAACACGAGATGAATAGGGTCATGACTTCTTAAATAGATAAAATTATATTTAAGTCTTAAAATTAATAAATTAATAAATTATATTAAGTGACTTTAATAGTAAAAGTTAATATTGTTATCTAAAAGATCTAAATTTAAATAATTACGTGTTTGCATTATGTATATGTGATCAATAATTTAAATTTTTTAAACAAATACTATCTTATAACAAGAATAAACCTAGAAGGGGCGGGTGGGGACAGTCGCCTCCTAAAAATTTCAAATTTCTATATATTTTAAATATTTTCTATTGAAAATATATTTTCTCTTCCTAAAATTTTATAAGTTCTCTCGTACTTAAAATTTTATACATCCCTCATAACATAAAATTATGCTTCTGTTTCTACTTAATAATCACCCAACTATTAAAAAAACTCATTAAATAATAAAATTATAACTTAATCATTTTAGAATTTATAAAATTAAAAATCAATAAAATAATAAAAATAGATTTTAACTTAAATAAAATTTTTAGAAATTTCTTGTGTAATAAAATATATTTAAGACATTGTAGGTTGTAAATTGTAATAAGAGTAATATATACTTTTTTTATTAATTTGAATAATTATGAAATAGTGTTTGTTTAAATATAATTTTTAATTATTTAATATTAAATATTTATAATTTTGATATTTAAATTCGAGACTTTAAAGAATAATATTTTTTTTCAATTAAAATTGTTTGGCTCGTGTGACTAATATTGATTTTATATGGAAAATGAATTATAAAAAGCACCGATAGCCAGCCACCATAAAAGCAAAGCCTGTGACGGCGCCGGAAAGCCTTATCGGCGGCTCCCTACTCCGTTCTTATTTCTCGTCTTAAACCTTTTACTTCTGTAATTTTTCTTTTCTTTTACATTAAAAAACCATAAAATATCAAACAAAAACCCGACATATAAAGCTCATGTTCCTTTTTCCCACGTTTGCTTTACTTTCAATCAAACTAATAACGTCCTTATAATTTCCATAACAATTACTTCACTTTATTTCTCAGTGGAAGTTAGCATAGCTCCACGAAGAACATAGAAACATTTGAGTTTTTCTTTGTTTCGAAGAGTTTATTTGCATATCTTTTGGTTTTAAGTCAAGTGAAAGAAGATAAACTTTTGGGGGGATTGAAGCAAGAAGAAGAAAATGGGGTTTGTTTTTTCTGCATTTAAGATGGTTCCTGCTCTTTTTCTGGGAGTTTGGGCTTTGAATTGCTTCGCTGAGTTTGGATCAAATGCTCAACTTTTACCGGAATCTGAAGGTATGCAGCCACCCGACCGACTTCTTTAAAACTTCCTATAAGTTTCTTTTTTTGGCGTTTCTCCCTTTTGATGTAACTGTTGAAGTTAATGCTACTCCGTTTGTGTTCCTGAGAGTTCGAGGGAAAAGACATGACAAAAATTCAAAGGATTTGGGTGCTGTTCCTTTTTTAATGAACTTGCTCTGTTTTGTCACAGAGGATACCTCTGTTTGGTTTCTGGGAATTTCAGTCAAAATAAGACAAATATGATTGGAATTTCGGGACCTTTTCTTTTTCTCTCTGTATGATTTACTTTCAAGGTTGATTGATGGGTAAAAAGGGGAATAGTTCAAAAGAGTTCATCAAAGTTGGAACTTTGTTTCCAATTTCCTTTGCTACTGTTTTCTTTCCACACAAAATTCATTAAAAAAAGCAATCCTTTTATGTTTATCTTCACTCTTTTTGACTTCTCTCATTTGGGTTTTCTTATATTGAGGCATTTTCTGCTTAAAGGGATTACCTCTGATCTGTTTGGTTGTTGAGAAACTGGAGGAATATTGATACACAATGTGATATCCTTACCTGCACTTTCTATCATATTCTCAGTAACCAAACATATCAGTATAATTATTGATGTAGAAGCCCACGTCATGCATTTATTTGCCATAGTAGATGGCCCCACTCTTAGTCCCAGATATTTGTTTAAAAAATATCAGATTTTGATCAAAGCCCACATTTTCAACCAATCACATGCAGTTCTTAAGCCAGAAATTAGTTTATATGAATTTTGAATTTGTGGTATTCTTTGTTAGATAGCAATTATTGCAGGAATGGGGCTACCTGATCTGTCCCATGCTACATTCTTAATGAACATAAATAGCTGGCAATGACTTGTACTTCCTGTTTAGATTTATCATTATCATGTTAAGTAAACTTGATTAAATGACTATCTCAAGTAATCTAGTAGTGTGTTTACTGATTAATTTCTGCTGCATTGTCTGCAATAGTTCGGACTCTTCGAACTGTATTTTCGAAGATGCAGCATTCGAATGCTGGTACCATTAGAAGAACCGTTTGCAGTGATAGTTCATGGAACTATACCATTAATACTCTTGTTGAAAGCAGTATTGTATGTAATTGTTCTAATGGAAACAACAGCAACTGCCATGTCACTCAAATGTATGATCTCTTTTCTCTTTTCTTAACCATGAACTTTCTTTATCATTTACAATGAGTTTATCAAAATTTATGCTAGTTAACTCTTTTTCATTCTTTTGTTGCATCTTTTCTGCAACAGATTGATAAAGGGTCACAATTTGACTGGAATTCTACCACCTGAACTTGGAAATCTTACACATCTGGAAGTGATGTAAGTTCAGTTGACAGTCATAGGTTCATTAATTCAATTCTCTGTCCAATCCTTCATTAGACTTTAGTCTTAGCTCTTTCATCTATTCATCATATGCGACCTGGAAGAACTTAGCTAATCTTCCATTGTTGAACAGTGATCTTACTCGCAACTATCTTAATGGATCAATTCCTTCGAGTTTATCTCAGCTTCCTCTCACCAGTTTGTAAGTCATTTTTGTACCAGTTTTGTACTTAGCTAGTGCCATTTGATCATCCATCCATCAATGAAGTTGTAAAGCTGTTTGGTCTTCTGTAACATTTTTCAGGTCACTTCTGGGGAACCGTCTTAGTGGTCCGATTCCTGGTGAAATTGGTGATATTTCTACACTTGAAGGACTGTAAGTCATGATGCATAAATCTGTCTAATTGAATAAAGAATTTTGTTATAGAATATTGATTCTCAATTGAATTGCATATTTAGGGTCTTGGAAGATAACCTGTTCGGTGGATCTCTACCTTCCAGCATTGGAAATTTGAGCCACTTGAGTAGACTGTAAGTTAATATCAACAATGTTTATCAAGTGAATTCGTGATCTATGTTCTTTTCGATTTGTATCGTAACTGACTACTTTTCGCGCCTGCAGTCTTCTTTCTTCGAACAATTTTACTGGCAGAATACCCGAATCATTCGGCAATTTGAAGAACATAACTGATTTGTAAGTGTTAGTACAAAATGTGGATATCTGAATATTCATAACAACAGTAGGCTGAATCCTGACCTTTCTGAAATGTGTTTTTGCAGCCGGATAGATGGAAGTAGTCTGTCTGGGAAGATACCTGATTTTATAGGGAATTGGACTAAACTTACAAGATTGTGAGTACCAATCATATATCTATCTTTTTCGCATCTCTTAATCTTTTCATTGTTATTAAGAAATTCTAAATCCATTGCAGGGACATGCAAGGCACATCGATGGAAGGACCGATTCCGTCAACCATATCTGAGTTAAAAAACTTAACTGATTTGTGAGTCTCTTGACCTTAATCCTTGTATACTTAGTTATTTTCCGTTCGAAAACAACATTCAAGACGATGAGTGATTAATTTTCTTATATCTTATCATATTTCAGGAGGATAACTGATTTGAGAGGGAGAAGTTCAGCTTTTCCAAATTTGAAGGGAATGGAAGATATGAAAGAATTGTGAGTTTAGTCTAAGAAGTTCTTCCATCTGATTCATTGTTTCTGTTCTTTTTAGCTCATTGGAGGATTTGTTCGAACTTTGTGACTCAGGGTGCTTCGAAATTGCTTGCTTACCGGTCCAATCCCTCCCTATATAGGCGAAATGACATCATTGAAAACATTGTAAGTTTCTTACTTGAACTGATTTCAGCATCAGAAGTGTTTCAAAACAATTGTCTAGATTCTGCTCCACTAATTTTCTTTTACTGGATTGCGTTTACATGATTCGGATTATAGGGACCTAAGCTTCAACCGCTTATCTGGACAAATTCCTCAGACACTTCAGGGTTTGAAAAAGATAGATTACTTGTAAGTCTATAAACAATTTGTTAGTTTATCATTGTGTCATATTGTTTCATGTATGATTAAAAGTGAGATGTTCGTTTTTCATGACTCAGGTTTCTGACTAACAATTCATTGACCGGAGCATTGCCTGGTTGGGTATTAGGCAGCGACGACAACATGTCGGTCCCATCTCCCATCTTATAGTTATTTTTTTATGTTTAGAATTTTGAATCTTGGTGGTGGCTGCACTAGTTCGGACTTTGAAGTTTTCCTGCTATAAAATTTTATAAGTTCTTCTGAAATATTCGTTGCAGAGATTTGTCTTACAACAATTTTACATCTTCTTCCCAAACAAGTTGCCAACAAGCAAGAGTGTAAGTCTCTTGATATTTTCCTTACATTTTCAAGATCATTTTAGTTTAGTATATTAATCTTCTGTACTCTCCAATATCAACAGGAACCTATTATCCAGTTCCTCGTCCTCAGCAGACGGCAATTCGTTAGTTTCATCGATATTTTTCTAGTACTTAATTTTTATTTCAAATACTGGTGCTGACACAATATAATTTGCAGAGTTTCATGGTGCTTAAGGAAGGATCTTCCTTGTCCTAGAAAACCGACCTGTAAGTACAATTACTTCTTTCTTATACTTCTATAAATTATACTTAAATTCGATCTTCTTGTTTCTCACCAGAAATTTATCTGATATAACCTTGTTTCTTGTTGCAGACCATTCCTTGTTTATTAATTGTGGAGGAGAGCATATTGATGTTGACGGAAATGAATATGAAGAGGACTTAAGCACCATTGGTCCATCAAACTTTTTCAATTCAGCAAATAAGTGGGCTTATAGTAGTACAGGTGTTTATTTGGGAAACGTTGAAGCTCATTACACTGCAAGAGCTTCATCTGTTGTGCCCGGTCCAGCCTTCTACAATTCTGCACGTCTTGCGCCTCAGTCACTGAAGTACTATGGCCTATGTTTGCTAAAAGGCAACTATACCGTGACGCTTCACTTTGCTGAAATTATGTATTCTGATAATAAGACATTTGAGAGTCTTGGAAGGCGCTTATTTGACATATCGATTCAAGTAAGTATTCATTAGCTATGTTCATGGACCATTTTTCGGAGTTTTCCCTTTCTTTCCAAGATACGATGAACATATGATTGTAGTCTTTGAAACTCTAACTTGATTGTTCATACAGGGGAAAGTAGTTTTGGAGGATTTCAACATCATGGAGGAAGCTGGCGGTGTCGGTAAGGGTATCTTCAAGGAATTTAATGTTGACGTTGAGGGAAGTACTTTGGAGATTCACTTGTACTGGAGAGGGAAAGGAACCACTGCCATTCCTGACAGAGGAGTTTATGGACCATTGATATCTGCTATTACAGTAACTCCTAGTAAGTACATATCATGTCGAAGAACTGGCTAGTTTCTAATATTTTAACTGTCGTTTTTATTGATTCCTTTCTCATCTTTAGACTTTAAGGTCGATATCGGGGAAGGGTTATCAGCTGGACTCATTGCTGGTATTTTGATCGGTTCATGTGTAATTCTCATCCTGCTATTGATCATCCTCCGACTGATGGGTTACTTGGGCGGCAAACACGACGAAAACAGCGGTTAGATCATAAATAAAAGAAAGAATGCAAGCTGTTTTTGTTTCTGTTTCTCTAGGATGGGCTAAAGCTTTTGATCTGTTCATATTGCAGAGCTTCATGGGTTAGAACTTCAGACTGGCTATTTCAGTTTAAGACAAATCAAGGCTGCAACAAATAATTTCGATCCTGCAAATAAGATTGGTGAAGGAGGATTTGGGCCAGTTTACAAGGTAATAATTGTTTTTGTTTCGGCCAATACGATTGGAACCCGAATGGTTATAATATTCCAAACACAGATGAAATGCCTATGTTATGATGCATCCAATTTTAATGCTGAAGGGGATGATGGAGAAGTGATTAGTTTATGAACTTTTGTTTCTGATATTTCACTGTTTGATTGTAGGGTGTACTGCCAGATGGTACGGTAATTGCAGTTAAGCAACTATCTTCTAAGTCAAAGCAAGGAAATCGAGAATTCGTAAACGAGATAGGCATGATTTCTGCATTGCAGCACCCTAATCTTGTGAAGCTGTATGGCTGTTGTATTGAAGGAAATCAATTGTTGCTAATATACGAGTACTTGGAAAACAACAGTCTTGCTCGTGCACTTTTCGGTAACGTCTCTGCTAATATCTTATATAACATCTAAGACTATCTCTAGATTTAAAATCATGACTGATAACGTCTCCGTTTTGTTTTAATAATTTCGTTTCAGGTCGCGAGGAGCAACGTCTTAACTTGGATTGGTCGACGAGAAAGAAAATATGCTTGGCGATTGCAAGAGGACTTGCTTATCTTCATGAGGAGTCGAGACTTAAAATTGTTCACAGAGATATTAAGGCAACAAATGTGCTGCTCGATAAGGATCTAAATGCTAAGATTTCCGACTTCGGATTAGCCAAGCTCGATGAAGAAGAGAACACTCATATCAGCACAAGAATAGCTGGAACAATGTAAGTCTCCTCCCTTCTCTTCGCCTTCCTACATTATGGAATTCGCAGATGGCTAAGCAACATCAAAGTAGTTGCATACATTGAATTTCCTGCAGAAACGAACATCATTTTCTCAGACGATTCAGTGTTTTCTATGCTTTTCTTATCAGAGGTTACATGGCACCTGAATATGCAATGAGAGGTTACCTGACCGACAAAGCCGATATTTATAGCTTTGGTGTTGTCCTTTTGGAGATTGTCAGTGGGAAGAGCAACACAAATTACAAGCCAAAGGAGGAGTTTGTTTTCCTCCTTGATTGGGTAATCAAAGCTTTATTTATCAACTTTTTCTTTCCTACCGTATATCTATCGACTCGTTGAGCTAACTTCGATCTGAACCAATACGATTTTAGGCCTATGTCCTGCAAGAACAAGGGAACCTTTTGGAGCTTGTTGATCCAAATCTTGATTCAAATTACTCCAAAGAAGAAGCACTAAGGATGCTTAACCTGGCTCTTCTATGCACCAATCCATCTCCAACATTAAGGCCGTCAATGTCTTCTGTAGTCAGTATGATAGAAGGCAAGGCTCCCGTCCAAGCTCCATTAATCAAACGGAGGGATTCGGATCAGGATGCGAGGTTTAAAGCCTTTGAGACACTGTCACACGACAGCCAAACGAATGTCTCGACATTTTCTCATGACAGAGCCACACCCATGGATGGACCTTGGACTGATACTTCAACGTCTATTCCGGACGGGACTCGAGAACACTCTTCATAAATCATAATGAACCCTTACGTACAAGTCTTTCTCAGTTGCTGATATGTGTATGCCGAGCATGCAAAGTTTCTAAAGCCAAAGTTCGAAGAGAGTTTAGACTGCACGATGAAGTCAAGCCACCGAACAAAGTCAGGCAGCCCCGTTAACACCCAGGATCGATTTCCCTAAGCTGCTTCTTTCTTTGATTTTTTTTTCAGTGACACGTGTCATCATCTGATTGGAGGAAAGATTTATTAAATCTTTCCATCAGCTCAAAATTTATACATAATAATAAAAAAAAACTGATTAATTCTATGACCCATAATTTGTTGAAATCTTCAAAGTCGGACTTTAGATTGTACAAAAGGATGCATCTCAAAGAAATAGGAAAAAAGGTCACGACAAGCCATCTGTTTATTTTATTTTTTACGGTGATTATATGCGGTTACGTAGTCCATCAGTTACATTTAACTGTGTATGATGAAGTGATTATCTGTTTAGCCGTCTCCGTTGTGCCTTTGTTCATTGTTGGTAGCTTGATAAACTCCATTTTCCAGTGACTCAACACCCAAAATCAAATGAGTAGGACTCTCTTCAGCTTAGCTCTTCTCATCATCTTCCATTCTTTTATGGCTACTTTTTCGATCAAACTAACCACCGTACTTACAGACCAATCGGCTCTGCATGAATTAAAACACCAAGTTATTCACGACCCTGAAAATGTCTTGGCAAGTAATTGGTCAGCTTCTACTCCTGTTTGCAATTGGATTGGTGTCAGTTGCGGATCGAAGAACCAGAGAGTCACAGCTCTAGACCTAACAGGGTTGGGGCTCGTAGGTACTCTTCCACCCCATTTGGGAAATCTATCTTTCCTTTCTCGTCTTCACCTCACAAACAATAGTTTTCATGGCAGATTACCTGTCCAATTATCCAATTTGCATAGGCTGCAGCACTTAAACTTGGGTAACAACGGCTTCAGTGGAGAAATCCCATCATGGTTGGGATCATTAACTGAACTTCGAACTTTGTTTCTATACCATAACAACTTCAAGGGTGTTATTCCATTCACTTTAGGTTATCTACCAAAGCTAGAGACCTTGAGCTTGTATGAGAATTAGATTTCAGGTTCAATACCCTCCTCCGTCTTCAATATGTCTTCTTTGCAAAATATAAATCTAAGAAATAACATGCTCTCTGGTTCCATACCCTCTGTAGCAAGTGATTTGGTTTCCCTAAAATCCATCGATTTCACATACAATAATCTCACTGCTCGTATTCCAAAGGATATGTTTGATCATCTTCCGAAATTGGAAGAGTTGTACTTGAGTGCTAACATGTTTTCTGGCGAAATTCCAACCAGTTTATTCAAGCGAAAGAGTTGCAGTTCTTATCCTTATCATATAACCAATTGGAGGGGAGTCTACCAGTAGAAATTGGGAATTTGAGTATGCTTCAAATCTTCTATATTGGTGTGAACAACTTCGAAGGTAATGCATACCAACCAGCTCTTAAAGTTTTTTTTTAAAATTTTTTTACATTTTCTTGCCAAAGTACTTCTGAAAGAAAAAAAAGGTGTAAGTTAACAATTAATAAATAAATTTTAGAACAAAGAACATTTGATATAGTAGGATGAGAAATTAGATTCATTAAACAAAGTCAGGGTTTGAAGGTTGGAAGGGTCATCCTAATAATGGATATTTGCAAAATCTGATTTGGATTAGTTTATTGATTTAGGCATCAATAGCCAGACCAAAATGACTTGGTTTTGGTCACGTCATCATAGTGACAAATAGTTTCGTCCAAGTCATCACAACGTTTAAAATTTAAGGGCTTAATGCTTACATTGGAAGTAAAACGAAAGTTCGAATCGAAAAGAAAAGTTTAGTGATAAAAACGATAACAATTTAAAATTTGATGATATCTAATATAGTTTACCTAATATTTTAAAAATACATTAACTACATTTGCCACTCAAAACTAAAGTTCCAAATAAACCTGTAATCCTCTAGTTTTGTAGTTTGCGACATGACATCCAATACGATACCAAACATCTTACCCATGGTTCTTTGTTTAATTTATTGCAATAATTTTTTCTAGTAGATGAATTCTGAATTTGTTAAGTAAATTTTATTTTTACAGGTGAAATTCCAGAACTAGTTGGGAATCTGTCTCTTCTTAGGGAAATTGATTGTTCATATAACAACTTTTTAGGTTCAATACCGCCCTCCATCTTCGATCTATCATCGTTGCAAAGATTAAACCTGGGAAATTATATGCTCTCGGGTTCCATACCCTCTGCTTCATGCGATTTGTTATCTTTCGAATACATCAATTTCAGCATCAATAATCTCACTGGTCATATTCCAAATGATTTGTTTGACCATCTTCCGAAATTGAAACAACTGTTGTTGGGTGTTAACATGCTTTCCGGAAGAATTCCAGCCAGTTTATTCAGCTGCAAAGAGTTATCCTTAGCAGCTAACCAAATGGAGGGAAGTTTACCGGCGGAAATTGGGAATTTGAATATGCTTCAGTTCCTCTATCTTAGTCGGAACCACTTTATAGGTAATGTATTAATGGTGAAGTTCAGAAAATGAAATTTCATGGAAAAACTCCGATTTGATGCGTAAAATTTATTTTTGCAGGTGAAATTCCGAAACAAATTATGAATCTGACTCTTCTGAAGTTGTTTGCGTGTCCCTATAATAACTTCACAGGTGAAGGGAAACGTATATTTTCGTCTTCCTCGACTCGTGTATGAAAGCTTTTTCTTTATTGAGTTCATGTCTTCATTTATGGCAGGTACAATACCACATGAGATTGGCAACCTAAAGAATCTGGAATTCTTGGATTTGGGAGTTAACAATATTGCTGGTTTTATTCCTCCTACAATATTTAATATTTCAACTTTGTCTGTCATTTCTTTGTATTCAAATCAGCTGTCTGGCCATCTTCCATCAAAGTGGGGCTTTGGCTTCCAAACCTGGGGCTGGAAGGATTATATCTTGGTGAAAATCACCTCGGTGGTCCATTCCCAATGTCTATTTCCAATGCCTCTCACGTTACTGAGCTTGACGTGTCGAGTAATTACTTTTCAGGGTCCATTCCTGACACTCTAGGTAATCTGAGAAATCTGAAGTTTCTCAACCTGGAGGCTAATAATTTAACTTCTTCAGGGATGAACTTTCTCTCTTCTTTGATAAACTGTAGAGTCTTGGAGTTCTTGGTTTTCATCAACCCTTTGATCAATGGTGAACTTCCTGGTTCGGTGGGGAATCTCTCAGGTTCTCTTCAGTGGTTTTATGCTTCTGGGTGTGACATCAGGGGTAGCATCCCGAGTGAAATTGGCAACTTAAGTCGCTTGATAATCATCGAGCTTGACGATAATAAATTGACAGGAAGCATTCCTGCTTCAATTGGAGGATTAGAAGAGCTGATAAGTCTTCTCTTCAGGACAGTATGTTAGAAGGATCCATCCCGTCTGAGTTATGTAATCTAAACACGTTGGCTTTCTTGTTCTTCACGAGTAACAAATTGTCTGGACCGATACCTGCTTGCTTGGGTAATCTCATTTCTTTGAGGAACCTATTTCTTGGCTCCAATATGTTTTCTTCCTCAATACCTTCAACCATGACAGGGCTTAACGACCTCCTTATCTTGAACTTGTCTTCCAATTCTCTAAGTGGTTCACTGCCAATTGATATTGGAAAGTGGAAGGTTTTGACTAGCAAGGATTGGTCGAACAATCAGTTCTCGGGTGATATTCCAACAGGAGTTGCAGATCTCAAAGATCGCACTCACTTCTCCTTATCCAATAATAGAATTGAAGGTTCTATTCCTGAGTCATTTGGTGACTTGTTGAGTTTAGAATTCTTGGACTTGTCAAGAAATAATCTATCCGGAGAAATTCCCAAATCTTTAGAGAAACTCAGTTATCTCAAATATTTTAATGTCTCTTTTAATAGACTTCAAGGAGAAATTCCCGAGGGAGGATCATTTGGAAACTACTCAATCTAATCATTTAAGGGGAACGAAGCATTGTGTGGTGCACCTCAACTTCATGTTCCAAGCTGCAAACCTGTTAAGAATTCCAAGGCAAGAACTAAGCTCATAATATATGTAACACTGCCAATTGCCTCAACAATTTTGGTTATGGCTTTAATTATCATTATCTTGCGAAGAAGGAAAAGGAAGGAAAAATTACCAAATCAAGAAGACTTGTTACCTTTAGGAACATGGAGTCGATTTTCATACCAGGAGCTTCATCGAGCTACTGATGGATTCAATCAAAGCAAATTACTTGGTAATGGGAGTTATGGTTCTGTATACCACGGGATTCTCTCTGATGGGATGCAAATTGCGGTAAAGGTATTCAAGTTAGAGTTAGAAAGAGGTTTTAAGGGCTTTGACGTTGAATGTGAAATTCTCCGTAACACTCGTCACCGAAACTTAATCAAAATCATCAGCAGCTGCTCGAATAATCTTGATTTCAAAGCCTTACTGCTCGAGTTCATGCCTAATGGGAGTCTTGATAAATGGTTGTACTCCAATCATCATTTTTTGGATACAAAGGTTGAACATAATGATAGATGTTGCATGCGCTCTAGAATATCTCCATCATGGTCATACAACACCCGTGGTGCATTGTGATTTAAAACCCAGCAATGTTCTATTAGCTGAAGATATGGTTGCACATTTGAGTGATTTTGGCATCGCAAAACTCTTATATGAAGAGGACCCAATGATACAAACCATGACTATTGCTATTAGTTGTCATGCAATTTGCCAAGCTAGTTGGCATCAATGATTCACCAAATAATTGTTGAATAATGCATTGAAAGTTGACAACAATAATGGTTCATAGTTGGCACTAATAATGGTTGAAAAGTGACATGGGAAAATTGCACATTTTAGTCATTGCACTTTAGGGTATTTATAAGATTAGTCCTTAAGCTTCAACTATAAATATTCTATCTCATTTAGCTTCAAAACCATCCCAAAGCATTCTAACTTTCTTCCAATACTAGAGAATTTAGAGAGTTTCTTGAGAGTTGTTTTCTCCATTTTATCAAGAGAGAATTATCTTTGTTTTCTCCATTTTATCAAGAGAGAATTATCATTGTTTTCTCCTTGGTAGATCGAGAGAAGTTGTAATTCTTATTTTCTCATAGTGAAATTCTTCTACCGTTGCCTGTGGTTTTTTACCCTATATTATTTAGGGGTTTTCTACGTAAATTTTGTATCTATTTTATTTTCATTTTTATTTTCTCAAATTATCAGTTGCGATTTTGCTCTATCCGATAGTCGTCTTCCGCAACAATTGTAACGTTTGGATATATGGCACCAGGTGAGTCTTCTAACTATGCACCAATTATAGCATGCGTACATATACATTTTAGATACTTTATATAATTTTATCGTTATGAATATATTATTGAATATTGATGATGTCCTATACTTATATACAGAGTATGGAAATGGAGGAATTGTTTCGACAAAAGGTGGTGTGTATGGTTTTGGTATTCTTGTGATGGAAACCATCACAATGAAAAAGCCCACAGATGAAATGTTTGGGCCTTTGGGGGAGGGATGAGCCTGAAAAGTTGGATAAAAGAATCATTGTCATCTCCGATGAATCAAGTTGTAGACACCGATTTGCTAAGAACTATCGAGAGGGAACGTTTAGCAGCCAATGATTGTGCCTTATCCATTTTACAAGTTGGCTTAGAATGTTCAGCAGAGTTACCAGAAGAGAGGCTTAATTCGAAAGAGATTCCGAAGCTAAATAAGATTAGAGCTAAGTTTTTAAAGGATACTGAACGGGATCGGTATGTATAAAATATAAATGAAATGGTTCCATTAAACTAAGGCCATGTTTGACAATATATTGAAAATTAGTAACTTCTATGATTTACATTTTTAATGTGTTCGATAATTCAAAATGAAATTATAGAAAATGATGAGTATATAAAGAATCCACCTTTAGTATTCAAAATATACCACTATGTAAATGGAGAATCCACTAAGGACTTTCTACTTGAAAATGACTTTAAAGTAAATGGAGAATCCACTAAGGACTTTCTGCAATGTGGATTCGTACCTTATTCCACTCTACTTGGATATGATTCGTAGGAAAGAAAAATTGGTCCTTGTATCTTATCTATTTGTTGGCCATGTGTGTTTTGTAAGGATGAAGATTCATAAATTAAATGTCATAGGTACTTTTTAGGTTATCTGTAAGCCTTAATTACCTTTGTGTTCATGATGAATACTCACTTCAGCCTTACTGGTCTTATGCTGGTTTTGTTGTTGCATTTGAACTGTTATTCTTTATCAATTGAATCTCCGGATATCACCACGGACCGATTAGCTCTTCTGGCATTGAAAACCTACATTGAAGACCCTCAAAATCTCTTGACGGCCAACTGGTCGATGACGGCTTCTGTTTGTGATTGGATTGGTGTCACTTGTGGATCCAAGCACCCCAGAGTCACTTCTCTGATTCTTTCTAACATGAGTCTTACCGGAACTATCTCACCTCACTTGGGAAATCTCTCATTCCTTGCTCGGCTCGACGTCGAAAACAATGGCTTCCGGGGCACGTTACCGATGGAATTGGCTAATTTGCACCGGCTGAAATATATCAGCTTTGGTAAGAACAACTTCAGTGGGGAAATCCCTTCATGGTTCCGTTCTTTGGCTAGACTTGAATACTTGTTCCTGCAAGATAACTATTTCACAGGTGTTATCCCGTCTTCTCTGTGCTATTTGCCAAAGCTAGAGATCTTGGATCTCCATCAAAATAATCTGAAAGGACAGATTCCTGAAGAAATCGGAAATCTTCCTAGCTTGAAGACGTTAAATTTGAAGAACAATCAGATTTCAGGTTCCATACCTTCTTCAATCTTCAACATATCTTCATTACAAGATGTTAAATTCAAGAGCAATTATTTGAGTGGTTCAATACCCTCAATCCCAAACAACATGTCTTCTCTCCAAATCATTGATTTTGGATGGAATAACCTCACTGGTCATCTCCCATGGAATATGTTTGATCCCCTTCCTCGACTTCAAGAGATTTACTTGGATAAGAACCAATTTTCTGGTGAAATCCCAGCTGGTTTATTCAAGCATGAACAACTGCAGGTTTTGTTCTTGTCTCACAATCAATTTGGGGGGACTGTGCCTGAAGGGCTAGGGAATTTGACTACGCTCAAGCAACTGTTCGTTGGCTGGAACAACTTTAGAGGTGAAATCCCGTGGCGGATTGGGAATCTTATTGGACTGGAGATGTTGAGCTTTATACATGGTGGATTGGAAGGTCCCATTCCTTCGTTTATTGGGAACCTTAGTCTTCTTACTGTTCTTGATTTAAGCTTTAATAACTTCACAGGTATCGATATCTTTTTTTTCAACCTTCAATTTATTTATAATAGGACTTTGAATTTCTTTTTGATGCATTACAAAGGCTGGATGTTTTGATTTTGTGGCAGGTACCATTCCCATTGAGATTAGCAATCTTCCAAATCTGGACACCTTATATTTGGGAGACAACATGCTCTCTGGTCCAATCCCTCCTGCTATCTTCAACAGTTCAACAATGGTGTATTTATCACTGCAAACAAATAGCCTTTCAGGTCATCTTCCACCTACTCTTTGGCTTCCTCAACTTCAAATCTTTTATCTTTCAGGAAATCAACTTTCTGGAGAAATCCCTCCTTCTCTCTCCAATGCCTCTGATCTTACTAGTATTGATATTCCAAATAATTCATTCTCTGGATCTTTACCGGAATCATTTGGAAACTTAATATATCTTCAAAATCTCAACCTTGCATATAATAAGTTCTCCAATAAACCTTCAAGTTTTATCTCATCTTTGACAAACTGTAGATTCTTGAAGAACATATATATTGATGAGAATCCATTAGTCAACACTAATCTTCCTGCTTCAATAGGGAACCTGTCGGTTTCTCTTGATGTTTTCTCTGCTTCGGGGTGCAACATCAATGGCAGTATCCCGAAAGAAATCGGGAACTTAACTGCCTTGTTAAGCTTGAATTTGGACAACAATGAACTGATGGGAACAATTCCTACTACAGTTGGAAGATTAAGAGAGCTGCAATCTTTGTCTCTTCAAGACAATGATTTGGACGGATCGATTCCGGTTGATATATGTCATTTGGAGAGGTTTAGTTACTTAATTCTCACCAACAACGATCTCTCTGGATCGATTCCGGCTTGCTTGGGTAATATTACTTCTCTGAGAGATCTTTTCTTAAGCTCTAACAGGTTCACAGGTTCAATACCCTTGACTTTGACAAGGCTTGAAGATATCATGCACCTCAATTTATCTTCGAATTCTCTAAGTGGCCCGCTGCCGGAGAACATCGGAAAATGGCAGGTTGTCATCGATATGGATTTATCAGGAAATCAATTATATGGTGATATCCCTGTTGGCATTGGAGATCTCATAGGCATAACTCATCTCTCTTTGTCTAGTAATAAATTGCAGGGCTCTATACCAGAGTCCATAGCTAAAATGATAGTCTTGGAATTCCTGGATTTGTCGAGGAATAATCTGTCCGGAACGATTCCCAGATCCCTTGAAAAGCTTTTGATGCTCAAATATTTCAATGTCTCTTTCAATAGGCTACAAGGGGAAGTTCCTAACGGAGGAGCATTTTCGAACTACTCGATTCAATCATTCATGGGAAATCAAGTATTTTGTGGAGCTGCTCGATTGCACCTGCCACCATGCAAGATTAATGCACATAGAAGTCGATCCAGGAAGGTTAGAAAGCTTTTAGCGTATATTCTACCACCAGTAGCTTCCGCAACAATGCTAGTACTGGCCTTGATTATCATTTCTTTACGAAGCCGAAAAGGGAAAGCAAGCATCCCAACTCAAGGAGATGTTTTACCTTTAGCAACATGGAGAATGATATCATACCACGAGCTTCAAGAAGCGACTGCATGGTTTTGTGAGAGCAATTTTCTCGGTGCGGGTAGTTTCGGCTCGGTCTACCGAGGAACACTAGCAGATGGAACGATTATTGCAGTAAAGGTCTTCAATGTGGATTCGGAAAGAGCCTTCAAAAGTTTCGAAGTTGAATGTGAGGTCCTGAGACAGATTCTCCATCGGAATCTGGTCAAAATCATCAGCAGTTGTTGTAACCTTGAGTTTAAAGCTCTGGTACTTGAGTTCTTGCCTAATGGAAGTCTAGAGAAATGGTTGTATTCTCACAACCATTTTCTCGATATTTTACAGAGGTTGAACATAATGATAGATGTCGCATCTGCATTAGAGTATCTCCATCACGGCCTAACAACATCCGTGGTGCACTGCGACATAAAGCCGAGCAATGTTCTTCTTGATGGTGATATGGTTGCACATCTAAGTGATTTCGGAATTTCGAAACTCCTAGGCGAAGAAGACTCAATGATACAAACCATGACAATGGCAACTATTGGCTATATGGCACCAGGTAATGTGTGAGCATATACATAGTCAATCAATTTTTTACCCTTTTTTTTTCGCTTCATTGTTCTGCAATTCAATATGTAGAGTATGGAGCTGAAGGGATCATTTCCATAAAAGGCGATGTATATAGTTTTGGTATTCTTCTGCTGGAAACTTTCACAAGAAAAAGGCCAACGGACGAAATGTTCTCGGATGAGATGAGCTTAAAGGAATGGGTGAAACAATGCTTACCATCTACATTAATCCAAGTTGTGGATACAAATTTGCTAAGTTCTGGAGAGAGACAACATTTGGCAGCAAAGGATTGTGCTATGTCCATTTTTGCAACTAGCTGGAGAATGTTCTGCAGATTTACCAGAAGACAGAATTGACATGAACAACGTTGTTGTCAAGCTGAAGAAGGTCAAAACTAAGTTTCTAAAGGACATACAATGGGTTAGATTGTTGTGAAATTCGGGTTAATTTCCACCAATAACAGATTCACCTTGAAAACTATTATCTAGGTGATTAGTGTGAAAACGATTGTACTAAAAATCACCTCAAGGTAGATTCCCAGGAAAGAGGAGGGGTCACAATGGTCCCTCTTAAAACCCACTTTCCTTAGACAGAACTACCAAGACAAGTAATTTTAATAGGACAATAATTGACAACAACTATACCCGACAATAGCTATTAAATAGACATAAAAGAGAACACCAAAATATTTCACTAATAGAGGAAATATTACAAAGAGAGAAAGAATACAAATAGCCTTTAAAATAGAAGAAGGCTTATATTTGTGGGATGATTAACTAAGGAGGAGGAGGGCTTTATTTATAACAAAAGAATTTCCCCTCCTCCTTATACACAACCAATGTGGGACTTTTGCCAAAAACCAACAAATCTCCACCTTGGCAAATTCCACACACATCTCTAAAAAAAACAATCTTTTAATTTGTAACAATATTGACCAAATCTAAACAATGTTTAAACTTGACCGCAGTTACCACTTTTGTCAACATATCAGCAGGATTCTCAGTGGTCCGAATCTTCTGGATTATGACTCCACCTTCTTCTAGAATCTCTCGTACAAAATGATATCGAACATCGATGTGTGCTTCGTCCTTGCATGATAAACCTGGTTCTTTGCTAAATGAATAGCACTCTGACTGTCACAGTGCACTTTGATGTGCTTTTGTTCCATTCCCAATTCACCAAGCAACCCTTGAAGCCAAATTGCCTCCTTCACAGCCTCTGTAACTGCCATATACTCTGCCTCTGTAGTAGACAAAGCCACTGTTGACTGTAAGGTGGACTTCCAACTGACTGGTGCCTTTGCAAATGTAAACACATAACCAGTAGTTGATCGACGTTTGTCCAAATCACCTGCATAGTCTGAATCACAATACCCAACTACACACTGACCATCTTGTTTGTCCTGCTGAAAGACCAAACCAACATCTACGGTGTTCAGAATATACCGCAGAATCCATTTCACAGCTTGCCAATGCTCCTTTCCAGGATCATGCATACCTGCTCACAAACCCAATTGCCTGTGAAATATCGGGTCTCGTACACACCATTGCATACATCAAGCTACCAACAACACTTGCATACGGAACCTTTGACATGTATTCCCGTTCTGCATCATCCTTAGGTGACATGGATGCACCGAGCTTGAAATGAGGAGCAAGAGGTGTACTAACTGGTTTTGACATCTCATTTATGCCAAAACGTTTAGTACCTTCCTCAGATATTCTTTCTGAGACAAACAAAGCATCCCCAATTTCTTATCCCTTGATATCTCCATGCCTAGAATCTTCTTCGCTTCACCAAGATCCTTCATCTCAAACTCCCTGTTCAATTGAGTCTTTAGTTTCGCAATTTCTGTCTGACTCCTGGAAGCTATCAGCATATCATCAACATAAAGAAGAAGATATATATAGGATCCGTCTTCTAGCTCGCGTAAATACACAATGATCATATTTGCTTCTTGTGTACTTCTGCCCTATCATAAACTTGTCAAATCGCTTGTACCACTGCCTTGGAGATTGCTTCAATCCGTACAACGATTTTTCTAATTTGCACACCATCTCTTCTTTTTCAGCAACTTTGAATCCATCTGGCTGAGTCATGTAGATTTCCTCATCCAAGTCTCCATGTAAAAATGCAGTTTTTACATCCATCTGAACTAGTTCCAAATCCAACTGCGCTACCAAAGCCAACAAATTCTGATGGAGGAATGTTTTACAACTGGAGAAAATACTTCATTATAATCAACTCCCTCCGTTTGAGCGTAGCCTTTAGCCACCAATCTTGCTTTGTAGCGGATGTTATTCTTGTCAGGAAATCCATCTTCTTTGCATATACCCACTTGCACCCAATTGCCTTCTTCCCTTCGGAAGACTAGCTAGTTTCCACGTCTGATTCTTTTGAAGGGATTGCATTTCTTCATTCATGACAATCCTCCACTTTTTATGTTCTGAACTTTGAACTGCTTCATTAAAAGTGGCAGGAACGTCATCAATTGCAATTGGTGATGCAAAAGAGACCATATCAGCATAACGAGCAGGTTGTCTAATGGTCCTCTTTCCCTTTCTGAGTGCAATTGATTCATGTTGCTGTGGAGGTTCTTGGGTCTGAACCTCTTCTTCATCTGACTCTCTTCTACCATAGGAGAGTCAACATCATTTCTTTACTGGTTGGGACAAATTTGCTTCCTTCAAACTCCACCTTTTTGGGAGTTCCATCTGTCTGCTCCAATTTTTCTGAAGTCACCTTTCTCAACATGGTAGATTCATCAAAGGTAACATCCCTGCTGAAGATTATTTTCTTTGTTTCTGGACACCAAAGATGATAGCCTTTCACACCAGAGGTGATCCCCATAAAAATCGCCTTCTTTGCTCTTGGATCCAGCTTTGACTCCTTAACATGGTAGTATGCAGTGGAACCAAACACATGTAAGGAATCATAATCTGTAGCAGGTACTCCAAACCATTTCTCTAATGGTGTTTTACCACCAATAGCAGTCGATGGTAAGCGGTTGACAAGGTGACAAGCATAGACCAAGCCTCAGCCCAAATTCTTTGCCTAACCCAGCATTAAACAACATACACGAACCTTCTCCACTAATGTCCGGTTCATACGCTCTGCCACTCCATTCTGTTGTGGTGTACCTCTGACAGTGAAGTGCCTAACAATACCTTCCTCTTCACAGACTTTCAGAAATGGATCATTTTTGTACTCTCCACCATTGTATATACGAAGACGTTTGATTTTTCTGCCTGTTTGAGTCTCCATCATCTTTTTCCATTTAAAGAAAAATCCTAGCACCTCATCCTTTGTCTTCATTGGATACACCCAAACTCTCCGGGAAAAATCATCAACAAAGGTGACATAATAGTGTGTTCCTCCCAATGAAGTTGTCTTGGAAGGCCCCCATACATCTGAATGAACATAATCTAAAATACCTTTAGTATCATGGATTGCTGTTCCAAATTTCACCCTCGTCTTCTTCCCTTTGATGCAATGCTCACAAAAAGCTAATTTGCAAGCCCGAGCACCCTTCAATAATCCTTGATCTATCAGTAATTTCAAGGATTTTTCACCAACATGCCCCAAGCGCATATGCCATAACCTGGTTGCTTCTGACTCCTGTTAATCAGTAGAAGCTGCCACTGCTGCTGTCCCAACAATTGTACTACCCAGAAAGTAATACACATTGTTTCTTTTTCGGATTCCCTTCATTATCACCAGTGCACCAGAGATAATCCTCATAATCCCATCTTTTGCCCTCACTTCTAAACCTTTTGACTCTAAGGTTCCCACAGAGATGAGATTTCTCATTAAATCTGGTACATAATGGACACCTGTTAAGGTTTTGATTGATCCATCCTGATTCCTCAAGCGAATTGAACCAATCCCAAGTGTGTCAAGAGGGGAATTATTTGCTGTGTAGACAATTCCACCTTTTAGTTCTTTAAAATCAAAGAACCATTCTCTATTGGGGGTCATATGGTGGCTACAAGCTGAATCTAATAGCCATGAACTGGAACAGCTGGTTGATGGCGTAGCAGCGAATGCGAAATCTGAATCTCCATCATCATACTCGAGCACATTTGATTCTGAGACAGCCTTCCCCCTTTCAGGTTTGCCTTTATTCTTTAGCCTGGGACATTATTTCTTCCAGTGCCCTTTTTCTCGACAAAAGGCACATTCATCTTTGCTCAATCTGGACTTTGACTTCGATCTCCCTCTGCTTCCTTTATTCTGACTCTTGGAACGGCCTCTAACAACAAGAGCTTCTGCTTTGACACTTGTGTTTTCTGTGTCTTTCTTTCTCAATTCATAACTATACAAGGCAGCAGTTACTTCACTGAGAGACACATCAACCTTCCCATGAAGTAGAGTAGTTTCAAGATACTCAAACTCATCAGGAAGTGATCCCATCAACATCAGAGCCAGATCTTCGTCTTCAAAAGTCACGTCCATATTCATCAGATCAGTCACCAGCTGATTAAAGCTAGTAATGTGATCATTCAGTGGTACCTGGTACATAGTTGAAGCGGAACACTCTTTTTCATGTAGAGTTTGTTCTGACCGCTTTTCTTCAAAAATTTCTCCTCCAGTGCCTTCCACAATTTACTTGCAGAAGTTTCCTTAGAAAATGCATACTTATGCTCTCTAGAAAGACACGATCGAATAGTACCACATGCCATTCTATTGATCCTCTTCCATTCTTTCTCCTCAACATCATCTGGTTTTTCTCCTTCAATAGCAATGTCTAGACCCTGTTGAAATAGGGCATCTAGAACCTCGCTTTGCCACATGCTGAAATGACCGGTGCCATCAAAAATCTCCACTGCAAATCTAACATTTGTCACAGCATTTCTTGCCAAAATTGAAGATGAAGAAGCGTCTGCCATTTCTGCTACAAATTCTATTTAATAGCTGCCAATGCAGAATGTCAATTATCCCAAGGAAATTTTTCTGATGTGGAAGATCAGCCTAAGCCGCAACCACAGAGCATACTAAAATAAACCAATAGCTCTGATATCAATTGTTGTGAAATTCGGGTTAATTTCCACCAATAACAGATTCACCTTGAAAACTATTATCTAGGTAACTAGTGTGAAAACGATTGTACTAAAAATCACCCCAAGGTAGATTCCCAGGAAAGAGGAGGGGTCACAATGGTCCCTCTTAAAACCCACTTTCCTTAGACAGAACTACCAAGACAAGTAATTTTAATAGGACAATAATTGACAACAACTATACCCGACAATAGCTATTAAATAGACATAAAAGAGAACACCAAAATATTTCACTAATAGAGGAAATATTACAAAGAGAGAAAGAATACAAATAGCCTTTAAAATAGAAGAAGGCTTATATTTGTGGGATGATTAACTAAGGAGGAGGAGGGCTTTATTTATAACAAAAGAATTTTCCCTCCTCCTTATACACAACCAATGTGGGACTTTTGCCAAAAACCAACATAGATAATATAGTCACTAATGAATTTGTGTGTTTTAGTCCTTTTATCAGTTGATGCTCCACACTATGCCTTTTATATTACAACTTAGTGAGAGCTTTTATTCATAGAATCTTATTAAACTGAATAAAAATAAAATTCGATAGACTTAAACATACAATTTACCTTTTCTCTATTGAAGTCAGCAGTATTTTTTTCAAAAATAAAAATAAAAAAAATGCCACGGACCGTTCTGATTAGCCCCTTTTTTCCCCTAAGGAACATTAAAAAGGGGTAAACTATATATTTACTCACTTAACTATTACTTTGGTTCCGTTTTGGTCATTCAACTATTTTTTCTTTCAAAATCATCACTGATATTACGTTTTGGTTTCATTTTGATCATCTGCCGTTAAAAAATTAACGATGATACTGGCGTGTCACCATAAGGTAATTTCACATGATCGTTGAAAAAAAATACCACGTCAATAATTATGTTATTTTTTTAATGACAGGTGACCAAAATGAAACTAAAACATAACGTTAGTGATAATTTTAAAAAATAGTTTGGTGACCAAAAGGTGCCAAAGGGATATTTGGGTGACTAAATATGTATTTTACCTAAAATAAGACAACAGAGGTAATTTTTTAACGTTTAGGGGGCAAATGAGCCTTTTAAACCTTATAATTACAACAAAGCTTAGATATTTGCTGCAATAAACAATGACAGATGAGATTCAGTGTAGAAGCAGTTCATATATAAATGCAAAATTGCTGTCTGTTTTCATGGGATTTCCTATCCTGTCCAATGCCATTTCCGGTTACCATCTTTAGCAAAAGATAAGCTTGAGTAGCCAACGTGATGCATGAAGCAATCCATCTCTGAAATCAACTACATATACGTACGTCGAAATCCAACTGATGCACACCATCTAAACCCCTCCAAAAACCAAGCGATATAAGCTATTTTAAGTTCCAACAATGGCTCGTTTATGCCTTGCTTTGCTTATAGTTGTCTTTGTTTTGATCTATCAGGTACCGTCGATGCAATCCAGGAAGCTTTTCAATGCTGAGATGGAAGCAGCAGTCATTTCCCCCAAGGATAATTTGGTTCCAAGTGATTTTACCGAGAAGCCTCCAACTGATAAAGATCACGTAATGGCTTATAATGAAAGGGTTTTTGCTGCTCATCCTGCAAAGATTGTTCAAAGTTTGCAATCGGTACCAAGCCCTGGAGGTGGCAACTAGCTACACTCATTTCTCGCTTGACTGTTGGCCTTGAATTGAGTATCTTTGTACATTAGCGGCTCAAAATATTTATAATAACTCGTTATATGTATGGTTTGTCATACTCTTATGTTGTTTCCTGCAATGATTTTAAGAAATCTGAAATTTTGATTTCAATAATACTTAGATATTTGTTGGAATGAATAATGACAGTGAGATTCAGTGTAGAAGCAGTTCATATATATATATATGTTAAATTGTTGTCGGTTTTCATGGGATTTCCTATCCCTTCCAGTTCCATCTCCAGCAACCTAGCACCTAGCAAAGAGAATATTGAGTCGTTGGAACATATCCAGAAAATAAGTTTCCTGTTAACTCCAATACAGAAAGCTGAGAGGCGTTGGAGATTGAGACTGGGATTGATCCAGCGACTTCATTATCTGCCATGGAAAATCCTTCAAGTTTCTGGTGCCAGAAACCAGTCCTCTAATAAAAAACTTTGGCCACAAAGAAGCCTTCCAAATATGGTAGACTGGTCGTTAATATTGTATCGGTATTCGTCGTATCGGTTTTAAATTATTATGAGTTGAATTATTTTTTAGGTAAACTACTTCAATGACCACTTAATTATGGGGTTAGGGTCAATATGACCACCATTTTTAAAATTTCACCAATATGATTGTTTAGTTATTTAATTGATTTCAAAATATGAAATTTAATTTATTTATTAAAATTTTTAATTATTTTTTGTCATGATTTATAGTAAATAAATAACCAAATGTTTGGTTTAACTTAGTGGTAGAGACGTGCCCATCCACACTTGAGGTCCTTGGTTTTAATTCCCTCAAATAGCAAATGTTTCTTCTTATTTGTTTTCTCTTTAAAGTGTTAGTGACATGTGTCACTATCTTATTTGTGAAAAAATTAATTAATTAAATATTAAAATTATTTAAGAAAATTCTCTAATCAGGTGGTGACACATGTCACTAGTGAAATATGTTAAAATAATCGGTTGACACGTGGCACCTCCTAGTTGGATGATTAATTTTTTGAATTAAATTAAAACTAAGGCTAAATTGATGGAATATGTAACTATTGAGGATCAAATGTATAATTATACTAATTTTAGTAATTGTCAGGTAACACTTCCGTCACATATTAACATTAAGGGTGCGTTTGATTCACGGAATGTAAAATTATCAGTAGGAATGTAAGATTACCAGGGAATAAGATTACTGGGAATGTTGTATTTTGTGTTTGGTTGGCTTAGCAGGAATGTAAGATGATCATGTTTGGTTAAAAGAATAAAAGATTATTAGAATGTTTATTTGACCAAATTGTCCTTATTATATATTTGTTTTTTTAACAAATTGAAAAATATTTATATATTTTCTTTAAAAAATTTAAATTCATAAAATGTATATAATTTTTTTTACAAAATTGAAAATATAAAAAGGTTTAATGAAATGGTAAATTTTTTTTAACCCCTGAATTTCATATAAAATTTTAATTATAGTTTTTTTTTGTAAATCTAAAATAGTTTAAGAATAAATTTGTAATTTAACCTTCGCAGAATTTTTATTATTCAATAACAAAAGAATTATATTTTTGAAAGAAAAAAAAATTAAGGACATTTTAGTCCAAAACGTCGGTAATCCAGCAATACCTAAGAAAATGGAGGTAATGACGTTCCCGGTAATATACCCCAAAAAATCCACTATTGGTAATCTTGCATTACCGGGAATGAGATTCTCGGGCTAACCAAACAGGAGAATGTGGATTCTATTCCCATGGAAATCTCACATTCCCCATCCAAACACCCCCTAAGTGTACATTAAAACCAATTAAATAGTTAAATGATCATATTGACGAGATTTTGAAAATAGTAGTCAAATCGACACAAACCCTATAATTAGGTTAGGCGGTCATTCTAGTAGTTTACCCTTAAGATATTAAATATTTTAAATTTTGTTTTAGTAAAAAATTCTATATATTTCGGTTAGTTTTGATTAATATTAATTTGTACGGTACATACATATTTTTTAAATATATATATATATATAATTGGATAAAGTATACAAATACCAATGGTCCCTTTATTATAGAGTATTGTTTTATTAAGTCGCCGACTATTCATAAGTTTCAAACTCGTCTTTTTCGTTAAAAAATAACGTTTATCTGAGTTGAAAATTAATATGTTGCCTAAGACATTATAGAATCATATTTTAATGATGTCTACCGACAACATCGTTGCTTTTAAGCATGAGCTCAATGGCATAATGTTTCAACCACTGGCTTGATGACATAATATAAGCAGATAATCAATCCACAAAATACAAATTAAACGGTTCTGGGATCATATTTTATCATATCTCTGTCAACATATTTACTCTAGCTTAGAAGATTGTCAATCTTTTAATAGAAAATGACGAGTATGATACATATGAAACAGTCGGATGACCATTTTATAACTTTTAATGGTTGAGAGACTCAACAAAGTAGTGTCCAATAGTTTGAGACCATTTGTGTACCTTACCCTACTTAATTAATAATTTTAATATTCAAATTTTTATATAAATATATAATTAAGGTATATTTGTATTATATATATATAATATTTAAAACGATAAACTGTAATCATACATCAGAAAACAACAATACCAATTACGTGATTTGTACCAACCACAAATTCCTCACTGAAAATCATTTCAAACCGGCCTAAATTTTACTTGATTTTTGTCCCAATTACGATGACTTAGCCAATATGAAGAGTGAAGCAATCCTCATCTATATATATGTACCTCGAAATCCAACTGATGCACACAATCTAAATCCCTTCAAAACCAAGCGATATAGGTTACTTGAGGTTCCGAAAATGGCTCGCTTATGTCTTGATTTGCTTATAGTTGTCTTTGTTTTGATCTATCAGGTACCATCGATGCAACCTAGGAAGCTTTTCAATGCTGAGATGGAAGCAGCAGTCATTTCCCCCAAGGAAATTTTGGTTCCAAGTGATTTTCCCAAGAATTCTCCAACTGATAATGATCATGTAATGGCTAATAATGAAAGGGCTTTTGCTGCTCATCTTGCTGAAATTGATCGAATATTGCAGTCAGTACCAAGTCCTGGTGGTGGCAACTAGGCACTAGCTACACTCATTTTTCACTTAACTGTAGCCCTTGAATTCAGTATATGTATGGTTTATCATACTCTTATGTTGTTACCTGCAATGATTTTAAGAATCCGCAATTTTAATCACAATAATGCTTAGATATTTGTGTTGGATCATAAACTTGATCCATTATGGAAGCCTAAACCCAAACCCAAACTAAATTGATGTCATTACTTACATCATTTAATTAAAGATGTCATTGCTTACATCATTTAAGTAATGATGTCATTGCTTACATCAATTTAGTTAGGTGAGAGTTAGATATTTGTTGAATTTGTAATGGTTTAAATTAGTTTATTTGTGTGGTGTAGGATTGTTCTTGAGTAGTATAAATACCCCTTCCCATTTTAGTTTTAAGCATTAAGAAAAATTAAGAGCTTCTAAGTGAGTGAAGAAGCAAAGTCTTATAAGAGTGAGTTGTAGTTCTTGTTTTTGAGTGAGAGTGCTCTTGTAATATTTGTTTGAGTTTCAATAAAAGTTGTTTGTGTGAGTGTTTTATTTCCAACAAAGTGGCATCAGAGAGAGTTGGAAAGATCGAAGGTCTCGACGAGAGGAATCCGACGCCGCCAGAATTTTCTCAATCTGAGTTCTGACGCACCGCCACGCACTGCCGGAAGACTGCTGCCAGAAAATCGAGTTGACTCACCGAGTCAGCCGAGTTGGAGCCCTTGACCGAGTTGTCCAAGTCCCTCCCAAGGTTTTTTCGGCGTTCCAGATTCATTCGTGCAATCGGATTTTACAAAATCTCATTATATTGAGAGATATGGCAAATGGTATGGCACCATTCCAAGTTCCGACACTCAACAACAACAACAACTACGACAATTGGAGTATCAAAATGAAGGCACTTCTTGGATCACAAGATGTGTGGGATATCATAGAGAAAGGCTATAACGAGATTATGAATGATGATGTTTTTGTTACTCTTACACCAGATCAAAAGACAACTTTGAAGGATTCAAGAAAGAGATACAAGAAGGCTCTCTCTACCTCATCTACCAAGCATTAGATGATGATGGTTTTGAAAAGATTTCAAGTGCAAGCTCTAGCAAGGAAGCATGGGAGAAGCTGCAAACCTCTTACAAAGGATCCGAGCAAGTGAAGAAGGTTCGTCTCCAAACATTAAGAGGTGAATTCGAATCCTTACACATGAAAGCATCTGAGTCTATTTCAGATTATTTCTCAAGAGTAGTAGATGTTTCTAATCAATTAAAAAGAAATGGTGAAAAGTTAGAAGATGTGAGGATAATAGAGAAAATACTCCGTTCGTTGGATCCCAAATTTGAACACATCGTCGTGACGATTGAAGAAACTAAAGACTTGGAAGAAATGAAGACCGAGCAGCTCCAAGGATCATTGCAAGCATACGAAGAGAAGCATAAGAAGAAGCATGAGTTTACTGAGCAACTCCTCAAGCTGCAACTCAAGGATATGCATGAGAGCCAACGCAATGATAGAAACTAACGTGGCCAAGGCAGAGGTAGAGGCCATGGACGAGGTGGAAGTCGAGGTCGTGGACGAGGTTGAAATTACAACAATAACAATTCCAACAACAACTATGAGAAAGGAGAAAGTTCAACACGAGGCCGTGGAAGAATTAATCCAAACTCAAAGTATGACAAATCTCAAATTCGATGTTATAATTGTCAAAAATTTGGGCATTATGCTTCAGAATGTAGAGCTCCCAACAACAAAATTGAGGAGAAGGCCAATTACGTGGAGGAAAAGACAGATGGCAAAGAAACTCTTCTTCTAGCACGAAAGGAAACTGATGGTGGCCAAGCAAATTCCTGGATCTTTACAGTGGTGCAAGCAATCATGTGTGGAAGGAAAGACATTTTTGTGGAGCTAGACGAGTCAATAAGCGGAAATGTTTCGTTTGGAGATGATTCCACAATAGCAGTGAAAGGGAGAGGTAACATTCTTATCCGTTTGAAAGATGGGAGACATCAATTTATTTCAAATGTCTACTATGTGCCCAATATGAAAAATAACATTTTAAGTTTAGGGCAACTGGTAGAGAAACGTTATGATATTCATATGAATAATTATAATCTTTCTATAAAAGATGATAAGAATAACTTCATTGCTAAAGTGTCGATGTCAAAGAATAGAATGTTTTTGATCAACATATAAAATGATGTTGCAAAGTGCCTGAAAGCTTGCTACAAAGATGCATCATGGCTTTGACATCTTCGATTTGGGTATCTCAATTTTGGAGGTCTAAAGCTGTTATCTAAGAAGGAGATGGTGAAGGGACTACCTCGCATCAACCATCCTGACCAGCTTTGTGAAGGGTGTCTAGTCGGGAAACAATTCAGGAAAAGCTTTCCAAAGGAGTCAGAGACAAGAGCCAAGAAGCCACTTGAGCTCATCCATATTGATGTGTATGGACAGATCAAGCCAAGCTCTCTCAATTCCTAGATCCCCCAGCAAAATGGTGTTGGCAGAAAGAAAGAACAGAATAATCTTCGACATGGCACGAAGCATGCTCAAAAGCAAGAAACTACCCAAAGAATTTTGGGCGGAAGCAGTATCGCGTGCAGTCTACTTGTCAAACCGATCTCCAACAAGAAGTGTATGGGGAAAGACACCGCAAGAGGCATGGAGTGGAAGAAAGCCTGGCATTTCCCACTTGAGAACCTTTGGAAGTATAACCTATGTTCACGTACCAGACGAGAGAAGAACGAAGCTTGATGATAAAAGCGAGAGTTTTATCTTCATCGGCTATGATGCTAATTCGAAGGGCTACAAGTTGTACAATCCAGACAATAAGAAGTTTGTGATTAGTCAAGATGTGGTCTTCAACGAAGAAGGAGAATGGGATTTTAACTCTCATACAGATGACTTCAATTTTTCCTCATTGAAGAAGATGAGCAGACAATGAGGGAACAACTAGATGAATCTCAACAAGAGCTTGCAACTCCACCCACTTCACCAACATCAACCACTCAAGGAGACTCATTACCTTCGTCATCGTCAAGTGGGAGTCAAAGTGAAAGAGTTGTGCAATGCACAAGAAGCCTTAGAGATCTCTATGAGGTAACTGAACGACAAGATAATCTTACATTATTTTGTATGTTTGCCGATTGTGAACCAGTGAGCTTTCAAGAAGTGGTACAAGAAAAGAAATGGAGATATGCGATGGATGAAGAAATCAATGCCATCGAGAAGAATGACACATGGGAACTTACCTCACTTCCCAAGGGACATAAGGCGATAGGTGTCAATGGGTGTACAAAACAAAGCAAAACGCCAAAGGAGAGATGAAAGGCACAAGGCGAGGTAGTTGCTAAAGGCTATAGTGGAATTGACTATGATGAAGTATTTGCTCCTGTTGCTCGATTGGAGACCAT
This sequence comes from Hibiscus syriacus, assembly GCF_006381635.1. Taxonomy (NCBI): domain Eukaryota; kingdom Viridiplantae; phylum Streptophyta; class Magnoliopsida; order Malvales; family Malvaceae; genus Hibiscus; species Hibiscus syriacus. The sequence continues at coordinate 1,539,091 of NW_024063078.1, forward strand.
CAGACTAATCATTTCTTTGGCAGCTCAAAACAAGTGGAAGATACAACAGATGGATGTAAAGTTTGCCTTCCTAAATGGAGTTCTTGAAGAGGAACTTTACATTCAGCAACCATCAGGCTATGAAGTCAAAGGGCATGAACAAGGTGAAGTTGAATAAGGCTCTTTACGGGCTAAAACAAGCACCAAGGGCATGGAATAGCCGAATCGACAAGTACTTCCAAGAGAATGGCTTCAACAAATGTCCCTACGAGCATGCTATATATATCAAGATCAAAGATGAAGATATTTGATCGTGTGCCTCTACGTGGACGATTGATCTTCACTGGAAGAAACCCAAGCATGTTTAAAGAATTCAAGGATGTGATGATGAAAGAATTCGAGATGACAGACATGAGGCTCATGGCGTACTACCTTGGCATTGAAGTTAAGCAACAAAATGATGGAATTTTCATTTCACAGGAAAGCTATGCAAAGGAGATACTGAAGAAGTTTAAGATGGAGAACTGTCAGCCAATAAGCACACCGACAGAATACGGGATCAAGATGACCAAACATGAAGAAGGCAAAAGTGTAGATCCAACATTCTTCAAAAGTTTGGTAGGAAGTCTACGCTATCTAACTTGCACGAGACCCGATATTCTTCACGCAATTGGATTGGTTAGTCGCTACATGGAATCTCCAACAACCACCCATTTTAAAGCCGCAAAGAGAATTCTTCTCTATCTGAAAGGTACAATTGACTTTGGCTTATTCTATTCAGTTTCTAATGATTACAAGCTTATTGGATATAGCGACAGTGATTGGGGTGGAGACATAGATAATCGAAGGAGTACTACTGGATTCGTATTTTTCATGGGAGATATTGCGTTCACATGGATGTCAAAGAAACAACCGATTGTCACATTTTCCACTTGTGAAGCGGAATATGTTGCTGCTACCTCATGTGTTTGTCATGCAATTTGGCTTAGAAATCTATTGAAAGAGATTGGTTTGATACAAGAAGAGCCTACCAAGGTTTGTGTCGACAACAAGTCAGCCATTGCCTTAGCGAAGAATCCAGTATTCCATGATTGAAGCAAGCACATTGATATTTGCTACCACTATATAAGGGAGTGTGTGCAAGAAAGATGTGAAGTTGAATACGTGAAGTCACAATATCAAGTTGCTGATATTTTTACCAAGCCACTGACCAGCGAAGACTTCTTAAGATTAAAGAACCTACTAGGGGTCACGAGATCAGTTAAGGGGGTGTTGGATCATAAACTTGATCCATTGGGAGCCTAAACCCAAACCCAAACTAAATTGAGTCATTACTTACATCATTTAATTAAAGATGTCATTGCTTACATCATTTAAGTAATGATGTCATTGCTTACATCAATTTAGTTAGGTGAGAGTTAGATATTTGTTGAATTTGTAATGGTTTAAATTAGTTTATTTGTGTGGTGTAGGATTGTTCTTGAGTAGTATAAATACCTCTTCCCATTTTAGTTTTAAGCATCAAGAAAAATTAAGAGCTTCTAAATGAGTGAAGAAGCAAAGTCTTATAAGAGTGAGTTGTAGTTCTTGTTTTTGAGTGAGAGTGCTCTTGTAATATTTGTTTGAGTTTCAATAAAAGTTGTTTGTGTGAGTGTTTTATTTCCAACAATTTGTTGCAATAAATAGTGACAATGAGATTCAGTGTAGAAGCAGTTCATATATAAATGCTAAATTTTTGCCTGTTTCCATGTGATTTCCTATCCTGTCCAGTGCCATCTTCACCAAAGAGAATAAAAAACAACTCAATAAAATGCATAATATATATGGTTCTCGAGTGGAATATACGACAGGGAAATCAGAAATTTTTTGAAAATTTAACATGTATGAATTTCTCATTAATTTATGTAAGGGAAGAACATGGGTATAATAAATGCATTTAGAAAACAAAAATCAACAGAAAAATACATTAATGTGGTTCTAAGTGAGGTTAATATGATACATGCATCACAAGGCTCGCATCAAAGGAAGAAGTAATAACTCTTCCAAATGATCCACTCGTCCAAGCATTGGAAAAGAAGATCAGAACAGAATCAGACTTACGACGACTTTTTGATCTCTTATTTAGTCAAGATGTCTTCTGGAGATACGACCGTCTATCTCTTATCTTTCCAAAAGTTCTTAAATCATATCAATCCGATATCGGGAACTCAAGATATGGTTATTTTACTGAAGACGGTGCATGCAGAAAATCCTATACGGGATTAATACGGGATTTTATAAATATTACGAATTTTTAATATTTTTATTGATTATTTGTAATATAATTTAATATAGGATGATGCATTATCTTTTAGGATTAGATTTATTATTTTATTAGGAATTAAGGTTGGGTTTAAAATATTATCTTTAGTTATTATTATTTATTAGGAATTAGAGTTAAGATATGTTTAGTTTTATTATTTTATTCATTGTTTAGGACCTTTAGAACTCAGCCCCTATATAATGAGGCTTCATTAAACTTTGTAATCAAGATTTCTTTGATTAATACAACGAGTTCGTTTTTGCAAGTGCTGATTGCCTTGTGCCTTCGAAGCTTCTTCTCCTTGAGATCTTTCAAGTTCTTGAGGAGATTAATCTTCACACTCCAATTTGCCTTTTCATCGCGACTAGGAGGGTTGGTAGAGCCATTATCGTGTTTGCCTTTTCATTGCGACTAGGAGGCTCGATAGGACATTATCCATCGATTTTCCACATATTCATCCACGTCATCAATCATCTTTACCGTTCACCTCATAGGGGATCTTTTGATTTCTTGGTTATCTTATTTTATTTGCAATTCCTTTATCTTTTTCTTTATCTTTTTTTCAAGTTCTTGAGGGAGATTAATCTTCACACTCCAATTTGCCTTTTCATCGCGACTAGGAGGGTTGGTTAGAGCCATATTATCGTGTTTGCCTTTTCATTGCGACTAGGAGGGCTCGATAGGACATTATCCATCGATTTTCCACATATTCATCCACGTCATCAATCATCTTTACCGTTCACCTTCATAAGGGAGATCTTTTGATTTCTTGGTTATCTTATTTTATTTGCAATTCCTTTCTTTTTTCTTATCTTGTTTTAATCTTATTTTTTTATCTTGTTTCCAGCACCAAAAAGAAACCCTAAAGAACCCTATCTATTTCCGCCACATTCCCTATTCATCCCTTATTGTTCTTCATCGAGTCTAGATCTTTTCTAGGTTTGATTCTTCAACAAGAGTAACGTTCATCAATCCGCCACCGCTTCCCTATCAATTGGTATCAGATTTGGGCCGATTCTTGGAAAGAAGCAAGCAATCTTGCTTGTTCTTGCACACAAAACCGTCAAGGTATCCCAACGGAGCTAGTCCAGAAAAGATTCATCGTTTCAGGTTCTTTTTATTTAATTTTAATTTATATTCAAATCCTTCTTGTTAGTTTGCTATTTTTTTCAAAAACAAAAACAAAAAAAACAAACAAAACATAAAAGCCAAAATTTCAAAAAAATTGTAAACGAAGGTATTTAGGGCTTATTTTCTCCAGATATCATATTCATCCTAATATAAATATCCAGTCCGAAATTCACCCAAACATGAGTTCATTAGATCCTTCAAATACGTTCTTCAAGTTTCATCGGAAAATTCGGTCTAGGATCTTGTCGAATTTCTTGAAAATTCTACTGGAGGAATTTCGTGGTGAAAATTTTCAGATTGCAACTTCATATATTGAAGATCATTTACACAAAAAATAAGAATATTTGGAGATCAAGAACACCTTCGAACAAAGTGATTAAGAAAAACAGATTGTTTGAGGACTCACCGTTCAACAGAGTCCACTGGATACTACTGAAGGTATTTGGTTCTGAAATTTTACAGGTGGTTTCTTGACGCATCGAAAGACATTCAAGAATTTTCCCAAAATTTTTGGACACCGATAACCCCCTCAAAAACGTTTCTCAAGTTGATCCAGCGTTTTCCAGGTTTTTGGGTTGGTTCTTTTTTTTTTTCTTTGACTCTTAGTGCTTTAAGTTCTTTTGTTTTTTCTTTTTATTGTTCTTGTGCATTATCTAACACATTATCTTTCTTGTGTTAGTAGGACTAAAGAGTTTGCATACTTCTTCCTTCTTTGCATTCTCGTTCTCTTGGAGTCTAACCCTTGTTTGGCCTCTTATAACTTTTAAGTTTTTTCTTATCACCTTTGCTAGTAATCAAACTCCGATACGAATTGTGGAAGACTACCTGGTAAAGTGAGTTTTAAAGATTATAAGATCGGCTTACTTGCCTCTCGTTGTGTTACTTTCTTGGAGTGACTTGTGAGGTTTCTTGCTTTGTTGAATTTTCTTCCTTTTATTTTTATTTTACTTTAAAATTTTCTTTTGAGTGTTATGATTTCAGGATGGGCGACAATAACAACAAGACACTTACGGCTATCTTAGCCACACTTACCCAACTCACGACTCAAGTTGAAAGATTTGATGAAATCGTGAGAGAATGACAAAAACCACAACTGGATCTACCAAAACCAGAATCTAAGACCAAACAATGTTGAACTTTTGGTACTCGGGCGAGAACAACCACGTTTTCAAGCACTCGAACTCTTTACAAAACCAAAGTTCATGATCCCGTCTTTCAAAGGAGATAATGATCCAGACAGGTACATCGAATGGGAATGAAAAGTTGATCTCATGTTCGCATACCATGACTACCCCCAAGCTAAACAAGTTCAACTCATCACCACACAATTCGAAGGATATGCTCGAACTTGGTGGATGCAAACAAGGAAAAAGATCCAGAACTTCCAAATTCCAACAATCACTTCTTGGACCGACCTCAAACAAACCATGAGGAAGTGATTCCTACTGACACATTATACACGAGAAGTTAAACTATGACTAGACCGACTTCGACAAGGTAGAAGTTCAGTTGAAGAGTACTATAAGGAGATACAATCCTTACTCAATAGGGCTAACATAACTGAAAAAGAAGAGGTCACCGTGTCAAGATTCATCGTCGGCTTAAACTCAAACATCATTGATCTTCTTGATCTACAAGGGTACGAAAACCTTGAAGACGCACTAAAGAAAGCAATGACAATCGAAGCACAAATCCAAGGGAGATCTCGATTCAGTGAACATTACCAAGGTACTTCATCCTCTTACCAAGGTAATCCTTCAAATCCTTCCTCATCTTCTACTCCATCTTCGCTAAAAAAGCCAAGAGATGACAAACCTGACAAGGAGAAAGAATGACCAGCAAAGAATGACACACTTCCAGTCCCTAATAATTTGTGAGGAGGTACGGAAAGCAAAAAAAGAAAAAGTTGGGAAAGAGGCAAAAGCAAAAGAGGTCACTAGTTATAAAAGCCAAAAGAATAATGAACCATGGGAGGTAAGAGAACCTAAATGTGAGAAGAAAAGAGTGACTCAAAATCTATGTGTGAGCATAAAAGAATTGAGAGAGAACCTTCTTTACAAACAACCTTGCATCCTTGTTCATTTTTGGGAATCAATTGTTTCGATTTCTAACATTAACAAGGATTTGCCTAGTGTGTTTTCATCTCTTTTACAGGATTTTCGAGAAGTGTTAGGTGATCTACCTAGCGAACTACCACTGAAAAGAGGAAAACAATGCCAAACCAATCTAATTCAAGGTTCCATCATACCTCGTCAAACATACAATCTCGAAGAAACCAAAGAGTTGGATTTGTTACAAAAAAGGCTACATCCAGGAAAGCCTTAGTCGTGACGCCATCTTAATGATGAAACATGATTTGAACAAATCTACAGGCTTTATAGTTCGTGCACACGAAATCCATGTAAATGATGAAATAGTAAAAGCAACACGAGACTGGCCTACACCATCTTCCATAGCCAAGAGTTGTCAAATAATATTAGGTGACCCTCCTGACGGGTTACCACCTGAAAGCCCTAATCACTATGACATATCAATGAAGAGTAACGATTTACGGGAGTCCAAAGGTAAGTATTTTATTACTCATTTTAATGACATTATAACATACTTCTTCTCCTTCTTACAAGGTAAGGCTCGTGAAGTTGTCATCCATACTAAACACAACTCCTTTAAGTGCGTAGCTGACCGAGGTAAGCAAACACATTAGACGATCCACTACCACGAATGTATACTTAAGCATGCTATATTCCAATAATTGAACATATAAAAGATGATATCACGATAACTCGATATTTCTGATATTTCTACCCATACTTTTAAAAGTAATTTTAATGAGTTTTATCTTGTATATGAGTTTCCTTGCCAACTAAACAAGTTCTACAATCCATAAATCTCCTGCCGAGAATTATTAATTCATGAACCACACTTAGGAGACTTAAGGGATTACTTTAACAAACCATTGACATGGTTTTAAACACTCATTCTCACCACACACGAATAAAACCATGGAGAAATTATCTGAAGAAATCATACAGAAAGCAAACAGTGGTCGACACCATGTTGATTTCAACCTAAACATCAGATTACAGACTTGTATGCAAAAGACTTTCAAGACTACAAGAATCAGTTCCTACAAAGAAGAAACCTCGACTGAAACGCATAAAGACACATCACATTGGTCTGGTAAATGTTTCATAAGTTTCCTTTCAACACATCTAAGTCTCTTTCTCTTGGATTTACAGATTCGAGGACGAATCCTTTTGAAGAGTGGGGGAATGATACATGCACCAGAGTCCATAATACATGCTTCTTTGAAGTAATGTTTCTACTCGAACCTATTAGAAGAACAAAGTCTCGAAGATTCAAGCATATCTATTCGGTAAGTATAATGTGAATGAATCATTAAACGATTCTAATGTTGCTCCCTTTAATGTTTCAGATTCGAGGTCGAATCTTTTTGAGAAGGGAGGATGATACATGCATCACAAGGCTCACATCAAAGGAAGAAGTAATAACTCTTCCAAATGATCCACTCGTCCAAGCATTGGAAAAGATCAGAACAGAAGCATACTTACGATGACTTTTGAATGGGATCCTGATCTTATTTAGTCAAGATGTCTTCTGGAGATACGACTGTCTGTCTCTTATATTCCACGGTTCTTGAATCGCATCAATCCGATATCGGGAACTCAAGATATGGCTTTTACTGAAGACGGTACATGCAGAAATCCTATACGGGATTAATACGAGATTTGTAAATTACAAATTTTCAATATTTTATTGATTATTTGTAATATAACTTAATATAGGATGGCATTATCTTTAGGATTAGATTTATTTTATTAGGAATTAAGGTTGGGTAAAATTATCTTTAGTTATTATTTATTAGGAATTAGAGTTAAGATATGTTTATTTATTATATTATTCATTAGTTATTTAGGACCTTTAGAACTCAACCCCTATATAAATGATGCTTATTAAACTTGTAATTCAGATTTCTTTGATTAATAATACAACGAGAGTTCGTTTTTGCAAGTGCTGATTGCCTTGCCTTCGAAGCTCTTTCCTTGAGATCTTTCAAGTTCTTGCGAGGGAGATTAATTCACACTCCAATTTGCTTTTCATCACGACTAGGAGGGTTGGTTAGAGCATATTATCGTGTTTGCCTTTTCATTGCGACTAGGAGGGCTCGATAGGATATTCATCGATTTCCACATATCCATCCAGTCATCAATCATCTTTACCGTTCACCTTCATAAGGGAGATCTTTTGATTTCTTGGTTATCTTATTTATTTGCAATTTTTATCTTTCTATCTTGTTTTAATCTTATTTTTTTATCTTGTTTCCAGCACACACAAAAAACCCTAAAGAACCCTATCTATTGCCGCCACCTTCCCCATTCATCCCTTATTGTTCTTCATCGAGTCTAGATCTTTTCTAGGTTTGATTCTTCAACAAGAGCAACGTTCATCAATCCGCCACCGCTTCCCTATCATAATAGACCAGTCCTGAATAACTTAGCTAGAGTTAATGTCCTTTCTTTCCTCTTTTTGTTAATCAAATCCCCCAAAGAAGGGCACCAACATGGATTGAGTAAAACCTGCTAAGCTGTTGCTAGAATAACATTCTGCAGAATCTGTCAAATCATAGTTAAGAGTTAAACTTAAGGGTAAAATTTCACTGAACAATTCAATTTAGAGAGAAAATTCTTGATTTCAAACCTGAAATGACTTAATCAAGTTGTATCAGAGGCCAATTTTGTCTGTTTTGATTGTCTTTTGTTATTTCTAAACTAATTAAATATGATAACAAAGCAAAAATGGTTCTCCTTTGGTCCAAGTGGTTCCTGTGATGTCATGAACACAACTCTATCTTTATTGAAAGAAAATGGTTCACTAAATATATAATCTTATTCAATTAAGTGGCAAAATGTTTAATGGAACTCCATGCTAGGAAATATGGTATAAGTCCCTCCTTTACTGGATAGTTTATGCTGATTGACTTTTGTTCTTTAGTTTAGAATCTTTACTCCAATAATTAGTTAATCAGCTCACTTTTTTTTTGTCAAAGTCCTAAATTGCACCTTAGCCTGCAGATACGTTAATTAAAATTATGCCAAATATATGGTAGTGTATGGAATCAGCATCCTAAACCTTTTAGAACAGTTTTCTTGAGAGTCAAGCATACCTCTAAACTTCACTAAACGCATATCAATATAATTCATCACTCCATATTTTGTACAAAGTGTCTTATGTCACTTGGACATTCGATACGAGTATATGTTTAACACGAGTACTGTAATCAATTTTCTCATATCCATATCCAATTTTGTATCATACATGAGTACTTTAATGAAAATGAGAAGTTTGGCTACATGTGTCGTATCTGCCGGACAAAAATAGCTTTACCGGTTACCACTGATCCTTGAAATTTTCAGATACAACACCATCGTTAAATGTTCATTATATCACCTGCAAACCTCAAGCATTCATTAGGCCCTGCATTATTTACACTTAGCGGTGGTAAGGTACAAGAAACGAAAAGGCGGCTAACAAGTTGAGAATTACCCGATTTACTTTTCAACGAAGCTTCCCTGCATTATTTACACTTATCAAATAACTGTTCAGGGTTTTCAAATATGCATATCATCTCAGGCAGTTAAAAGTGACCCTTACGTCTCTCTTTCCTACAATGTCTTGTGAATAATTTAGCCTTACAAATTCTACACCAAGAGTTCATGCATGTAAGCCTACTTCAGCAAGCTGAGGAATAGTATATATGATTCCCAAATATATAGAGAAAACGATTTATAGTAATGGAATGAAATTGATGGAACTGAGTTGTGAAACAGACCAGACTAAATGTACCTTTTTACTTAGATAAGCAATTTGTGTATTTTTCACATATATTATATTGTCGCTTTCATCTTACATCCAACATGTTTCGAAGCTTGGAATGAATAATATTTAAAGATATCATGTTAATAGACCAAATTAACCTGGTTAAACAGACAAATAGATGCTGTAATCCATGCCCGGCCAAAATGTTGGGTCTGACAAAGCAAAGAAATGGTCTTTCGCCTTCATAGACAACTTGGAATTGCAAGATCAAAGGAAGATGGCAGATGAGCAGAAAAGTTGAATGAACTTTATCTATTGGTTGTTTGTAGTCACAGATTCATTCATGGACATTGAATATAGTTACCAAACATCAAGCCGGCAGTGTAATCGATATATGCCTGTCATTATAAATGTTAGAACTTTTTTTGGATAAATGTTAGAACTTTATCACAATTTTTCTTTGAAATTTTCTGATACAACAGCATTGTCAAGTACTATAAGCAGCGGAAAGGTATAAGAACCGAGAAGGCAGCTAACTAGTTGAGAATTGCCCGACTCAATTTTCAATGAAGCCTCCCTACATTTTTTACTCTTGTTATATATCATATAACTTTTCAGGGTTTTTCAATATCATCTCAGCTAGTTAAAAGTGACCCTCACGTCTCTCTTTCCTGCAATGTCTTAAGAATAATTTAACTTGTGTTAGCCAATCAAATTCCACATCATCAGTTCATGCATGTAAGCCTACTTCGGCAAGCTGAGGAATAGTATATATGATTCCCATACATATAGAGAAAAGATCTTATAGTAATGGAATGAAATTGATGGAATTAGGTTGACAAACTCACCGGACTAACAGAAAACCTTAAACTTGAGCACATCAAACCTTTTTAATATGAGAAATAGTTTATACAGCGACGAACCGAGGGGCATAGCGGGATGATTGCTCCCCACAAGTTTCAAATTTTTATATAATTTAAATATTGTTTATAATCTCTATTGATAATCTATTTTTTTCTCCTAAAATTTTATTGTTTGTCCCTAAACATAAAATTTTAGGTCCGTCCCTAATTACTAGAAGTTGACTTACGTAATGATCAACCCCTTTGTGGACAAGAGAAGTGCTCCGGAGGCAGCACAGTACCGACCACTTTAGGAACAATAATTGATGTTTGTCGACTTCGTAGCTGTATAGAAGCATTATTTTCCACGTATCTTACCTTTTTTAGAATCTAGAAGACGATTGAGTATGGAGAAAGAAATAGCAGTTCCTGATAATGAAGTTCATGCAAGGGTTCAATACTTTCTAGTTAGAGCTGCAATAACAGCCTTTATCTTGCCCTCGTCAACCACTGCAATAAGAGATTTAGGGGGCATTTGGTTTTACTCCTAGGCCTATAAAGTCAACTTACAGTGCACCATTGGCAAAACTTGGTCTCCTGTAGTCCTGTAGATGATTTAACTGGGAAAGTAAAAGCTTTGTGTTTGACCCTTAAAAGGTTGAACCATAAAGTATAAAAGTGAGTGATCGGAGGAGAAGAATCCTGTTAGTACCCCAATTATTTGTGGTGATAAGTGTATGCACATTGCATGAAGTTACTTAAAATACAAACAAGCTGACTTGCGGGATAGTTAATTTGTACCTAACCCAGTTTTATGAATCTCTAACAAGAATCCATGCAGGAAACTACCAAAATATCCTCTGATTCTTTGCAAACATGTTGTCCCTCGGTTCTTATATATATACACCTAAGAATACAACCAATTTGTCATACAAGACCTCACTTCCCCAGCAACAGGTAGAGAGAATATATACTAAAATGGCTCGTTCAAGCCTTGTCTTGCTTCTGGTTATTGTCGCTCTGATATTCCATCCAACATGTTTTGAAGCTAGAAAGCTTTCCAAGTTTAAGGGCAATTTTGTTGGAACCACGCTTTCCAAGGAGCCTGCAAAGATGTTTCCTGCTGGTGATGATGATAAAGGGCATGCAATGGCTAACAATGAAAGGTTAATAGCCATTCATCTAGCCAAGATAGATAGAATATTACAATCCCATCCAAGTCCTGGAGGCGGTCACCACTGAAATGGCATTATCCTCCCAGTGTCCCCCTTACTATATTTTTTTTTCTCAAACAGTCATGGTTAGAGTTCTATGCTTGCATTTTTACAGGACAGATTGTATGTCTTTCTATTTCTAATTTAGGGTTGGGGGCTTAACTTTATTGATATATATATGTATACAATGGAGTTTGCTATGAATAAAAAATGAAATATCGCTTTCACTTTGTTGATAGTCTATAAGCCAAAAATATGAAGATTCTGCAGTATGATTTATTGTAAGCATTTTGCAATATAACCTTTTTCATATCAAACAGCAAAGACCACTGAACAAGTTTCGAACCTGGAATATTCCAAATCAGTGGAACAAAATCAAATTTGAAGCAGAAAAGACCCACTAAAATGTAAGATGCACAATGATGAATTTCAACAGTTTCTTTATTATTGGCTGTACCACGCTGAGATCCACTAAATGTAAACTCTTAAATTCGGTCTAAACGTTACGACTGAATCTCAAAAATCACAAACAGTTTAAATTAACAGAAGACATAACTTTTCTGAGTTCATTGCCAAATATAATAACCCCAAACCAAATTCAGATTATAACATGTGGCTACAGTAAAACCCGTACAATTCTTTACTAAAATTTGAGTTTTCACAAAACAATGCATGTTAAAAACGAATTCTGAAATCCCATAAAAGAATATAATGTCTCAAAGTTCCAAATGCGCACAAATAGTAAAGTTTGAAAGAAAATCGTATAAAGAGTTCAAATTCTGAAAGTTCATACGGTATCAAACGAAATGGGATGCACAATAAATGATTTTTGTACCAAAGCTAGATATATGACGCGAGTCGATCTGGATTAGTCAAGATAAATCCTTGAAACCAAGAGGGCAAAAAAAATTTTCAAGTTTTTGAAGGCATTAAATCAAGAAATGGCCTTTATGAACTCCCTTCAATTTCCATGTAATTCATTCTTCTGATTTCTTTTCTTTACAAAAATATGGGAAATGAAAATCCAAATATCTTTGAAAGGAGGCTGCTGGGATATTGCAGGTTTTAGTTGAGTTTCAAATTGTTGCAGTTGATTTGTACCAACCCAAAATTCCATGCTATATCTAAAAAATCTTTTCAAACCAGCCTAAATCAATTACTTTTTATTCCAAATATGATTACTTAGCCAAAACATAACGTGAAGCAATCCATCTCTGAATTTATCTATATATATACCTCGAAATCCAACTGATACTTCACAGTTCACACCCTCATAGGTCTTCAAAACCCAGCGATATAGCCTACTTGGGGTTCCAACAATGGCTCGGTTAGGCCTTTCTTTGCTTGTAATTGTCTTTGTTTTGATCTTCCAGGTACCACCAATGCAATCTAGGAACCTGTTTAATGCTGAGATGAACGCACAAGCAGCACCAATTCCCCCCGAGGATAATTTGGTTCCAAGTGATGTTACCATGAAGCCTCCAACTGATATAGATCACATAATGGCTAATAGTGAAAGGCTTTTTGCTCTTCATCTTGCTAAAATTGATCGATTGTTGCAGTCAGTTCCAAGTCCTGGAGGTGGAAACTAGCTACACTCATTTGTCACCAAACTGTAGCACTTGAAACAGTATCATATATACTCGTTTAGGTACTGATCAAACTTATATAATTAGTTTGAAAATATGAAAGGAATAAAAGAGTATGTGTATTGTTTGTCTTACTCTTATGTTGTTACCTGCAACAATTAAAAAAAATGCTAATATGCATTTTCAATTAAGTATTTTTTAAACATTATGTGTAAACTTTATTTTATATAATCTTGTCTATTTTGACATTAAAATCTAAATTCTAAATCTTAAAACTCTAAACATTTTAATAAACTGTTTATCACTAGAACTAATGGATCATGTCTCATCACCTGCAAATCCATGCATTCATTAGGTCTTTAATTATAAAATGAGCAGTGAAAAGGTACAAGAAACCAAAAGTCGGCTATAACAAGACAATTATCCAACTCAATTTTCAATGAAGCTTCCCTACACTTCTTTATCAAATAACTTTTCAGGGTTTTCAAACATGTAAATCATCCTAGCCACTTAAAAGTGACCCTCACGTCTCTCCTTCCTGCAATGCCCTAATTTAGCTTCTTAGCCAACCATATTCCACACCAACAGTTCATGCATGTAATCCTACTTCAGCAAGCTGAAGAACAGTATGATCCCCATGTATGTGGAGAAAAGATTTTATAGTAATTGAATGAAATCGAATAACAATAATCCATTTACTACCGAACTAGCTTGGTTCGTGAAAATCAAAAATTTCTTATTGAAATGTAATAATTTGTGTACTTGTATCATATTTATATATATTCAAATATATTATAATATTTTATTGTTTATATCATTTGATAAATTATTAATTTGTATAACATAAAGTTTGGCATACCAGTATAATTTTTTGCATCAGAAGTGTATTATTCTTTAAAAAGAGAAGTTAACAATAAGTCTAATTACGTTATCATCGATCCCTGTGGACAAAGAAAAGTGCTCCGATGTCAGCACAGTACCGACCACTTTAGGAACAAGAATTGATGTTGGTCTACTTCATGAATATGCATAGCATCAAAAGAAAAGTTCTCATCTTTTGGAAACTTAGGGCTTTGCTGGTATGGCTTGAAAATGTTCATTATTCTTTGTTTATCTTCAATGACAACAATTATATTTGTAACTTAATTGGCTAAAACACTGTGTCTCTGCACTGAATAATAGAATTTTCTGGCTCCTATAGAATATTTGTTAGGTCTTTTACTCCTAGGCCAATAAAGTCAACTTCCAGTGCACCATTGGCAAACTTGGTTTTCATATCTCCTGTAGTCCTGGAGATCAATCAGCTGGGAAAGTAAAGACTTTATTCTAGTAAGTAAAGTGGGAAAAATAACAAAATTCAACTATTAGCACCCGAAAAGTGAAGTGTAAAACGGAGTGATAGAGGAGAAGAATCCTGTTAGTCACCAATTATTTGTGGTGATAAATGTATGGGCATTGCATGAAGTTACTTAAAACACATGCAAGTCGGCTTACGGCATAGTTAATTTGTACCTAACCAATTTCCATTGATCTGTGACAATAATCCATGCAGAAAATTACCAAAACATCCTTTGATTCATTGCACACATGCTGAATTAGCCATGTCCCTGATTCTTATATATACCTCTCAAGATCCAACTAATCTGTCACTCAACAAACCCTCACTTGAACAAAAGGCAGAGAGAATATAATACTAAAATGGCTCGTTTAAGCCTTGTCTTGCTTATGGTTATTGTGGTTTTGATCTTCCGTCCAACATGTTTTGAAGCTAGAAAGCTTTCCAACTTTGAGAAGGAACAAGTTTCTTCATTTAAGGATGCTTTTGCCAATACTGATGATGATAAAGGGCATGCAATGGGCGATAGTGAAAGGCTATTCGCCGTTCATCTAGACAAAACTGATAGAATACTACAGTCTTCCCCAAGTCCTGGAGGCGGTCACCCCTCAAATGGCATTAATTATTCTCCCATTGTCCCCCTTTTATATCTATACGTGGTTGTGTCGGTAGGATGTGTTTTTATTGTCAACATGTTAAAGAATTTTGAATAGATATTATCTTGTAATCCTCTCATACTATTCTAAATAAAAAAATATGCAACATTTTATAGATATGATTCTATGCTTGCATTTTTACTGTATAGATTGTATGCCTTTCTATTTGATTTTTCTAGGGGGTTTAGGTATTGCTCTCACTTTCTTGATACTCTCTTACTGGTATAAGATTCTGCAGTATAAGATGGATTAGCTAAAGAGTAGAGACCACCTTTTCAGATCAAACAGTAAAGACTACTATGAACAAGTTTCGAACTTGGAATATTCGAAATTTATGGAACAAAATGAAAATTGAAGCAGAAAAAGGACCCAGTAAAAAGTAAAATGTATAATGCTTCTGCTGAATCTCAGCAGTTTATTCATTGTTGGTTCCATCGAGCTAGGGTCTTCATAGAAATAATGGGCAATGGGCACTACAGTCTTATAGTGCCTCGAACCGCCATTGACGACTCCAAGGGGGCATTTAATTGGTCCATTTGGATTAGATTATCTTACATATGTTACATTACCGTGAAGAATCTATAGTTCCATCTTTATATTACAATGTTTAGTTCAATATTTTTTTCCCCTTAAATCAGTAATGTGATGATATAAAATAGTGTTGAAATTTAATAAGATCTCAACATATGTAAGGTGCAATAGTAAGACATTGTGTTCCCATCGACAAGTAGAAATGAATTACCTCTAAACATAAATGCATTAATCCAGACAACCTACAATCGGTCTACCTACACCAGTATAGATCATATGTGCTGCATTATACAAGCTTTATTCCAACTAGAGAGATCCTTGAGTCCAAGACTTCCTCACCTTTTGGTTCACATATTTGATGCCAGCTAAAGTTGTCTATGAATAGACAACTTCCACTCTAAGCATAATAGTAGTAAGTTGACTATTTTGCTCAGAGGCTTAAATTTAATGGCAGATTCTCTTTGATCAGCAATACTAGAATTCTAAACTTTTTATCATCTAACATCCAACAACAATTCCACAAAATTCTTCTGTTTAGCATCCCCAACAAAAACTTGGGTGATTTTCAATAAACTTTAGAATTGATCATGGTGTCAACTGAGTGAACTTCAGGTACTGTGTATATGAAAAAGGCCTACACACGCAACCGGCAGTGCTATCAATAATATACGCCTTCCATGTGTACCATATGATACATTGAATCAAGAAATCCCTCCAAAAGATGGGTGGTTCTGCGGTGCGGCGCCTAAAAAAGGCTAATATACGGCGTGACCGGTTAAACAAGTGACCGGTTAAAATTTAGACCGGTTATGTTATATTATTTAACCGGAAATATTATAAAGTACAATAACATACTAGGTAGCGCTTATATAATGTAATAGGTAGCGCTTATATTTACCTATTTTATAAGTAAACCGGTATATTTATACCGATAGCATTGCAAATTTACCTATTACATTATATTATATTGAAAGTGTCCATACTTTTTATAAAAAGGATCGATCCTTTAACAGTGTTTCATGTTTTCCACCTACAATATTAATTTAATAATTTCATTTGCACAAAAAATTATTTGATTGTTTTGATATTTTATAAATAATATTTAGAATTTTTAATTTAATAATAATATATCGTAACGTAAAAAATAAATCATTAGACGCCTATAATTACTAAATTAATATCTTAAAACTCACTCAAAAGATAACCTTAAATTAATGTTTTCCACAGTGAAAAAAGTATGGACACTTTTATAAAAAGGATAGACACTTTACAATATAACCACTACCTATTACATTATATAAACGATACCTATTACATTATATAAGGGCTACCTATTACATCATATGTTTACCTATTATATTGAAAGTGTCCATACTTTTTATAAAAAGGATCGATACTTTTCTTAAAAGTTATGTAATTTATGTTTCAATTTTTTTAACAGTGTTTCATGTTTTCCACCTACAATATTAATTTAATAATTTCATTTGCACAAAAAATTATTTGATTGTTTTATATTTTATAAAATAATATTTAGAATTTTTAATTTAATAATAATATATATCGTAACGTAAGAAATAAATCATTAGACGCCTATAATTACTAAATTAATATCTTAAAACTCACTTAAATGATAACCTTAAGAACACTTGAAGAAGCAAGAGAACAACTATCCAAGCAATCAAAAACGAGAAAATCCCAACATGATAACAACTGAACATATCATATCAATGTTCAAACTCAAGTTGTAGATTTTGATTTCCTTTTGCTTGGCATCATATGAGATTTGGATTTTGATTTCCTTTTGCTTGGCACCATATGAGCTTTGGATTTTGATGAGCATCGGAAGTATTTCAGACTTATGATTTGGGTGGTACTCAACTTATGATTTTAGTTTCTATTTGTTACATTTCTTGTATACCACCCAGATCATACGCCCGAAACGTTTCTGACGCTTTAAAGTTGACCAAAAAATAAAATGGTCGGGATTTCCCTCGCGTTTATACGTTGGAAAAAAAACAATGGAAATTAGGAATAATCAATGATAACATGCATATTGGCTTGGGCTAATATTTATAGTGGAGCCGAAATATATTGAAATTCAAACTCAAATTTAAATTTAAATTCAAACTCCAATTACATATGAAATGAATTTGAAATGCAGTGTTAAATTGAACATGAAAATTGCATAATTGATTCATACTGTTCAAGTAACATGCTTTATGAACCATCAAGCTAAAAGACAATATTGATTGAGTTCAAAGCTGAGTTGTGAGTTGATGGAGTTGTCACACTTGTCACATGGTTGGAATAAAGTACTCACATGCGAGATAGATTGTTTTGTTATACATAACCCATCTCAACGAAATTAATCCAAATAATTATTTGATTGTTTTGATATTTTATAAAATAATATTTAGAATTTTTAATTTAATAATAATATATACCGTAACGTAAAAAATAAATCATTAGACGCCTATAATTACTAAATTAATATCTTAAAACTCACTCAAAGAGAACCTTAAATTAATGTTTTCCACAGTGAAAAAAGTATGGACACTTTTATAAAAAGGATAGACACTTTACAATATAACCACTACCTATTACATTATATAAACGATACCTATTACATTATATAAGGGCTACCTATTACATCATATGTTTACCTATTATATTGAAAGTGTCCATACTTTTTATAAAAATGATCGATACTTTTTTTAAAAGTTATGTAATTTATGTTTCAATTTTTTTAACAGTGTTTCATGTTTTCCACCTACAATATTGATTTAATAATTTCATTTGCACAAAAAATTATTTGATTGTTTTTATATTTTATAAAATATTATTTAGAATTTTTAATTTAATAATAATATATACCGTAACGTAAAAAATAAATCATTAGACGCCTATAATTACTAAATTAATATCTTAAAACTCACTCAAAAGATAACCTTAAATTAATGTTTTCCACAGTGAAAAAAGTATGGACACTTTTATAAAAAGGATAGACACTTTACAATATAACCACTACCTATTACATTATATAAACGATACCTATTACATTATATAAGGGCTACCTATTACATCATATGTTTACCTATTATATTGAAAGTGTCCATACTTTTTATAAAAAGGATCGATACTTTTTTAAAAGTTATGTAATTTATGTTTCAATTTTTTAACAGTGTTTCATGTTTTCCACCTACAATATTGATTTAATAATTTCATTTGCACAAAAAATTATTTGATTGTTTTTATATTTTATAAAATAATATTTAGAATTTTTAATTTAATAATAATATATACCGTAACGTAAAAAATAAATCATTAGACGCCAATTATGCCTAAATATGTAGTTAACAAACATACCTAAATATGTAGTTATTGTACATACCTAAATTTAATGATAATATACTTGTAGTTATTGTACATACCTAAATATGTACTGCGAATTTAATGTTGTACCTACCCTTTAACTACCACTACCAATGCCACATCCTATTGAAAGCAGCACGACAGAAACATGTTCAAAATGAACCTTCGTTTACATATCCATCAACTCCTGGAGCACTGAACTTGCACAACAAAATTTTTGCCATGGATAATACTGATGTAGACAATGTTAAGCCAACCGAGGAATGCCATGAAGTACATAATGTTGATGAATCTGACAGATTGGTTGGTCAGCTCTTCTGTTCACGTGATCAAGCTTGGCACTTTTACAAGGGATTCGCACGGGAACATGGGTTTAGTGCACGTAAGGGAACAACACGGCTTGACGTGGAAGGGAATGTGAAGACACAAGAATTTTGTTGTTCCAAAGAAGGGTTTCGAGTATCAAAAGTCAATACTGTTGATCGTCAACGTGCTCATACGCCAGTCACAAGAACAGGATGTAAGGCTAGAGTCGTAGTTACAGCAACAAATACAAACGATCAGTGGGTTATAAGTAAGTCTGATCAGAAACATAATCATGCATTGTGCACATCTGCTATGACACCATTTATGCGTTCTAATCGAGCTGTAAGTAAGGCTGATATCGATGAGGCAACAACATTGAAAGAGGTCGGTGTTGGCACGTCACAAGTCATGAACTATTTAACGCAGCAGGCAGGGGGCTATCATAATGTTGGATTTACACATAAAGACCTCTACAATGCACTTCAAAGAGGTAAAGCAAAGGAAATCGTCGATGGGGATGTGAATGCGCTTATTGCCTACTTTGATTATAAGAAACATGATGATCCCGGGTTTTTTATGACATACTCGGTAGATGAATCGGGGGCATTGTATAATCTTATTTGGTCGGATTCTACATCGAGATCGGATTACACATGCTTCGGTGATGTAATTGCGTTCGACACAACGTACAAAGATAATTTGTATGGTCGACCAATTATGCCTATTGTTGGTGTCAATCATCACCATAACACAATTGTGTTTGCCACTGCCATAATCGCTGACGAAACGTCTCAATCTTTCGAGTGGGTGCTACAGAATTTTTTAGAAGCCATGATGAATAAATCACCTATTTCTGTTGTAACCGATGGGGATAGGGCAATGCAGAGGGCTATCAAATCTGTTATCCCTTATGCTAAGCACAGATTATGTTCTTGGCATCTTTCTCGCAATGCACAAGCTAACATTGGTGACCCAAAGTTTACAGCAGCATTCTCAAAATGCATGGCTTCCTGGTGGACAACCAAGGAATTTGATATTCAATGGCGTTCGATTGTTTCAGAATTCAACGTCCAAAAGCATCCATGGGTGATTGAGAAGGGAAATACACGACACTTATGGGCACAAGCATATCTAACCGGTCATTTCTTTGCCAATATTCGCTCAACACAAAGGTGCGAGTCTATGAATGCTTCACTAGCTATTGCACTGAAACACAAGAAGACATATTTAGATGTTGTTCGTGCAATTGAAGATGGAATTAGTAGAATGCGTATGAACGAGTTGAAAGCGGATTACTTAAGTTCCCATACGAAGCCCTTCCAGATCACAAAATTGGTCGACCTTGAAAGCCATGCCGCTGCGATTTTTACCCGCGAATCTTTTCGTGTGTTCCAAGATGAACTTATACGGGAGACATTGTACCGGATTGAGGCAGAGATTAAGTCCTTATCAGATGAATGTCAACATTATATTTGTCAAAGTACGCAGAAAAAATAGGAAATTTGAAATTAGTTTTGATTCTCGTATGAAAACTCTAATTTGCTCCTGCAAAAAATTCGAGACCGTTGGACTTCCGTGTCGCCATCAACTTCACATTTTGAAGCAATTGGACTACACATATTTGCCCGGGACTTTGATTCAAAGTAGGTGGACTAATGATGCGAAGGCTTCTGCACCCAGCTATGTTGATTTGAATGTGTCTCCAGAAGTGATGCAAATGGCAAGGTTCGCTGCTCTACGTTCAACGTCAAGTAGGTTATGCTACATTGCATCAAAGACAGACGAGTCTTTCAAAACCGCAAGAGATGAGATGAAAAAACTAATAGAAGAATTAGAAAACTCGTTTGGTTTGAATCATTCAGTCAACCAGAGCATTGTAGTAAACAATGTTCGTGACCCTCAACGAAAACAACGCAAGCGAAAAGAAGTGCCGAAGAACAAGGTCGAGAAGAAAATTAAGCGATGTGGGTACTGCAACGGTGAGGGGCATAACAAACTAACATGTCCTCAAGTCAAGCTTAGTTTGAGTACAAGCACACAGCCTACATCAACTGATTTTTTCGAAGACGGAATGGAATGACGACGATCTCCATATAATATATCGTAAGTATCAACATCACTCCTATTGTATGTACATATAAATATTTTGAATGAAGGAAGAAAAACCGCGTTACTTCAAATTACCGACACTTTTTTAAATTGTATCGACACATTTTTATTCCAATCTGGACATAAAGTACCGACACAATATTATAAAGTGTCGATATAGGTTGTAGACCTATTCGCTCATAAAACCGGTATATTTATACCGGTTATATTACAAAATTATCTATTACATTATAATTATGGGTTCCGATGTGTAAAATGTCGACACTTTTTTAAATCGTATCGACACATTTTGTGAAACACTATGGACATAAAGTACCGACACAATATTAAAAAGTGTCGATATAGGTTGTAGACCTATTCGCGCATAAGACCGGTATATTTATACCGGTTATATTGCAAATTTACCTATTTTATTATAATATGTTGAAAGTGTCCATACTTTTTATAAAAAGGATCGATACTTTTTTTAAAGATATGTAATTTATGTTTCAATATTTTTTAAGTATGTTTCATGTTTTCCACCTACAATATTAATTTAATAATTTCATTTGCACAAAAAATTAGTTGATTGTTTTGATATTTTATAAAATAATATTAAGAATTTTTAATTTAACAATAATATATACCGTAACGTAAAAAATTAATCATTAGACGCCTATAATTACTAAATTAATATTTTAAAACTCACTCAAAAGATAACCTTAAATTAATGTTTTCCACAGTGAAAAAAGTATGGACACTTTTATAAAAAGGATAGACACTTTACAATATAACCACTACCTATTACATTATATAAACGATACTTATTACATTATATAAGGGCTACCTATTACATCATATGTTTACCTATTATATTGAAAGTGTCCATACTTTTTATAAAAAGGATCGATACTTTTTTTAAAAGTTATGTAATTTATGTTTCAATTTTTTTAACAGTGTTTCATGTTTTCCACCTACAATATTGATTTAATAATTTCATTTGCACAAAAAATTATTTGATTGTTTTGATATTTTATAAAATAATATTAAGAATTTTTAATTTAACAATAATATATACCGTAACGTAAAAAATTAATCATTAGACGCCTATAATTACTAAATTAATATCTTAAAACTCACTCAAAAGATAACCTTAAATTAATGTTTTCCACAGTGAAAAAAGTATAGACACTTTTATAAAAAGGATAGATACTTTACAATATATTAAAAAAGTATAGACACTCAAATGTATATGTACACATAGAAGCAAATATGGAATAATTAATGAAAATATACATACAATATAATCACACCAAAATATAAATACACAAGAATGTTCAAATAATGTACCGACAAACAAAATTAATCCGATGAAAAAGGGTTGTTTCTAACGAAGTCCGGAACATTAGAGGCCTTCAACAAATTTTCCAAATACTCTCGTATGTTTCCGCCTTTTTCTGAGGACATACATAAATAATTTCAATTATCAAACTAATGAGGTGCAATTTTACTAACAATAAATATAATTCGCATAAGCATGAATAAATTTGTGTCATACCTAGAGCTTTGTTGTTCGAATGGGAAGCAGCGTCAAAGGTATGTGGACATATGTAATTGTATTTCTATATAAACACATAAGTTGTTAAAATAATCAATGTCTGAACACCTGTTCAACTGATCAGAAACATATTGCATAAATGCAACTTACCGGATTATAAATCATTTTTTCCGCTGAATCATCGACCAAAAGTGTATTTAGCTCGTTAAAATCTGGACACGCGTTCCAAACATCATTGAGATCTTTACAGTAGGTAACAGAATCGTATGTTTTGCATTTTTTTTGATCAAGTTCACAAACAGTCGAACATAAATATGTAGGAATCATAGACAACGAAAAGTCAGCAAACTGTAATGACATTCATCTTACCCACACGAATAGAAAATGCTCGGAAAATACAGGTAGTTTCTCAAGTACACGGTCGACGTTATGCCTGAGATTGTAATCAAGTTTGAATGTTAACATTCAAATGTATATTAACGATTTTGACTACAGTAATTCAATTGCCTCAAACATGTTCTAACCTCATCTTTGAAGACCAAAGGGCAACAACAAAATTGTCGACACAAAATTGCATAAATTCAAATAATCCTCTTCTGAGGACAACATCTACAACATGAAGAAAATGAGATTAAAGTTCTACGCTTATATGTTAAAATAATGGATACAAAAGAATAGAATTAAAACCTGCCGGCAGTCTTGGGATGTAGGCAAGGACACCATTGAGATCAAAAATTAAAAGTTTTCTTGAAGGCGGCGTTGCAGACACGATATACTTGTTTGGATCATCATCTTCATCATCATCATCATCATCGTCATCATCTTCATCGCCAGCTTCATCGTCGTCATCATCATCATCGTCATCTTCATCGTCAACTTCATCTTCTGCGACCGCTTGGTTGTCCACATCTGTTAAAAGAAAATAAAATAAAGTTCAGAACGTGTAAATGTTAAGAAACATAGATAATGAATTACCTAACTCGTTTGATGTCGTTGACGTAATTCGTTACGCAACATGGAGACTTCACGTTGCAATGATGAAATATCGGATCGCATTCCACTCACAAGGGAATCAATATGCTCCCGAAAATTGACCATGTATTCCATCACGGTCTTAATTGTGACATCCTCTGCAACTGGAGCTTCTTCCATCATTGCGTCTCCACTTGGTTGCTCTTCTTCATGGCCAACGGGGTCCATTTCCTCCCTCTCTTGATCTAATCCGACCTCCTTGACACGCTTCCAACCGAGTTTTTCAACAAAATCATATCCCGCTTTTTTAATAAATACCATGTCAATCTTGCGGGTTAATCGAACAGGGGCGTCATGCGAAAAATCAACTTCCTTCTTCTTCAACAGATGGGTGATGACACATCCATATGGTAGTGTAGTTGAAATTGTTGCTCCCTTTGTGACCATATATACAATTGTATTAAATATGAGTTTTGCAATGTTTGGAGCCATTTTGGATTTATACTTTGCTATCCACCAATAATCGCTGTCTCGAAGCGTTGAATGTTTTCCCCCACTAGGCCGGATATACCATGTGAGCATTTTGTGAAACACTCTCGACTCTACATCGAGGTGAATTGGGCTATTTCTAGTAACCCGTTTAATTGTAGACCAATCTACACCATTTTCATCTGAATCCCCTGTATTCGCTACACCTAAACCCTCCGCAATAGTTTCTGGAGATATATATATATCCTTCCCCATGACATGTGTATTAATTCCTATTATATTAGTCTTATTAGGCTCGTGCTGTAAGGAAGCATTGTTGTAGAAGACTCTAACTAGGTTGGGATAATATCTTGGTTCTACACCAAGGAATTCAAGCCAACCCCAAGATGTAAATGTGGATTTAAAACTAAATGCATATTTATCATCAAACAAGAAACCCAGGTCAATGACACGTTCGGGACGAATCTTCCTTACTTTAAAACTCGTCTGCCATCTTTGTTTCTCCATGTCGGATCTAAAGTTCAGAGTTTCGAAGGACCTGATTTCCTCAGAAGAATCGTTTGTTACAGAAGGAGGTGGTTGAGAAGAACTGGGTTGAGAAGAGCTTTGAGAAAGACCTCGCTTCTGACGCTGACGTTTTGGAGCCATTTTGGTTGGATGCTACCCCTATTACAATGGAACACAAACACATTCAGGATAAAAACTCCAATATAGAAATCAATCAAACCCATAAAATATCGATAAATTTACCTGAATATCTGATCGTCACTTATGATAACGGTAGAAGAAAGAGGAAGATCTGCCTATGCAAGATTTATGTTTAGGGTTTCTCGACTAAGAGTACTATATAAACGGTGGAAAACACTTGATATTTAAATTAGTATCGACACAAACTATATTAGTGTCGACATATTATTTAGACATATTCTCTCATAAAACCGGTATAATTGTACCGGTTAGATTGAAAAATTACATATTACATTATACTTTTGGGTTCGATGATTTTGGGATCGACACTTTTTATATATGGATCGACACTTTATGGGTGCACCCTGTTTCCATTCATTCTGGAAAAAAATATCGACACAAACTATATTAGTGTCGACACATTATTTAGACATATCCTCTCATAAAACCGGTATAATTGTACCGGTTAGATTGAAAAATTACATATTACATTATACTTTTGGGTTCGATGATTTTGGGATCGACACTTTTTATATATGGATCGACACTTTATGGGTGCACCCTGTTTTCCATTCATTCTGGAAAAAAATATCGACACAAACTATATTAGTGTCGACACATTATTTAGACATATCCTCTCATAAAACCGGTATAATTGTACCGGTTAGATTGAAAAATTACATATTACATTATACTTTTGGGTTCGATGATTTTGGGATCGACACTTTTTATATATGGATCGACACTTTATGGGTGCACCTTGTTTTTAATTCATTCTGGAAAACAAATATCGACACAAACTATATTAGTGTCGACACATTATTTATACATATTCTCTCATAAAACCGGTATAATTGTACCGGTTAGATTGAAAAATTACATATTACATTATACTTTTGGGTTCGATGATTTTGGGATCGACACTTTTTATATATGGATCGACACTTTATGGGTGCACCCTGTTTTCCATTCATTCTGGAAAAAAATATCGACACAAACTATATTAGTGTCGACACATTATTTAGACATATCATCTCATAAAACCGGTATAATTGTACCGGTTAGATTGAAAAATTACATATTACATTATACTTTTGGGTTCGATGATTTTGGGATCGACACTTTTTATATGGATCGACACTTTATGGGTGCACCTTGTTTTTAATTCATTCTGGAAAAAAAATATCGACACAAACTATATTAGTGTCGACACATTATTTAGACATATAATCTCATAAAACCGGTATAATTGTACCGGTTAGATTGAAAAATTACATATTACATTATACTTTTGGGTTCGATGATTTTGGGATCGACACTTTTTATATATGGATCGACACTTTATGGGTGCACCTTGTTTTTAATTCATTCTGGAAAAAAAATATCGACACAAACTATATTAGTGTCGACACATTATTTAGACATATTCTCTCATAAAACCGGTATAATTGTACCGGTTAGATTGAAAAATTACATATTACATTATACTTTTGGGTTCGATGATTTTGGGATCGACACTTTTTATATATGGATCGACACTTTATGGGTGCACCTTGTTTTTAATTCATTCTGGAAAAAAAATATCGACACAAACTATATTAGTGTCGACACATTATTTAGACATATCCTCTCATAAAACCGGTATAATTGTACCGGTTAGATTGAAAAATTACATATTACATTATACTTTTGGTTTTCGATGTTTTTGGGATTGACACTTTTTTATATATGGATCGACACTTTATGGGTGCACCCTGTTGGCCATATTGTAAATTTGCCTTTTACTTCCAAGTATCGACATGACCCTTAATGTGTATAAGAAACATGTACAACAACATACTGCTAACTTTTCTCATCTCATTCATAATTATATTCACATACAAAAATATAAATCGTATACAAAATTATAAATCTTATACAAAATTAACTCGACATTTACATCATTGCATCCTTTTGTTATTCTTATGTAATATTGCAGCTTTTTTTATCTCCTGTCTTCGTTCATTTTGATTGTGGCTTACGAGATCGTTTAATACTCGCGATCGATCCCAGTCTCCAACAACCTATATTCAAATTGTCAGAACGTTAAGTATTGTCAACTACAGCATTCAATCTACGACTTTTAACAATTTTACCACAAACAATTTTTTCTATCCACTTACAAAATCACCAGTTGCCCCTGTAGAACCGATCGATTCCATCCACATCATCACATACATGCCGCAATCATATCTGTTACAAAATTTGAAAACCACACATGTCAATTATGATGAATACTGCATAAATTAAGCTTTCTATTTGTGATAACATCTCATACCCATTCAATTGCTTATTCTTCTTATGCTCCAAAAATTTGAAGTTTTTCAAGGGATACTTTCCTAGAGATCCACATGACTCAACCCAAATGCGTTTCTTATTATAAGAATCTAATATTTTAATCTGCATTAAAATAGAAGAAGTTATGCACCAAAAAAATTATGCATTATAATTTACATAATGTCCTTTCATACATACATACATACCAATTTCTTAGCATCCTTCACTCTCTGTTTAGCTGCTTCAGTTGTAAACATACTATCATATATTGTTACAACATGATCTACCATATCCAACACCAACAGATACCAATGTGAATTATGGTAGTTTATTGTGATCATTATCTGCAACAAATTTCACACCCAATTTGACAAAATTCAACATTCTATATCTGAAAACATCATTTGCAATTGGTATGGTGTCTTACCTTCTCACAGTCGGTGAATTTCACATAGTTATCCAATATGACACCCCAGAAGGTAGAAATATTCTCAACACTTTCTTTATTGTTGGCTTCCAACGCCTGTTGCTGTAATTACGCAACAAACATTATTAATTTACCGTCTATAACACTACTTTTCAATATTTATTAATTTAACTCACCACTAAGAGGTATGGAAGGTAGCCAATCCTCCGGTGTGACTTTTGAGAATCGTAGCATATGGTCCAGGCGAGCAAATCGATAACCTAACAAAATTAATTACACAATCAGAACATATTCAATAAGTTTTATTTATTTTCTACTTTCTACTTACCACACCGCCAACCCATTCCGTAGGCTTCAACGTTGCAACGTCGTATACAGTAGCGAATTGATTTCCCATTGATATTACAGAATATCTGTATGAATCATTAGGATTAATATCTTGTCATGAAATATTTAAATATCACTCACAAAACAATATATTTCACTTACCCCGATTCTAACTCGCTATTCCATAAATAATCACAAATTGCAGCTTCGATGTCATCAATTCCGGTTGGAATATCCGCTTTTTCAACCTACAATTTTGCATACAAATTTTTGTCACAACAACATAATAAAAATCAAATTAAGTATTCTTTTATTAAACTTACCTTCTGCTTCTTCTTCTGGGGTGCAGGACATTCCGAATCCAAAACTGCTGCTATAACACTCTCCGGTGTATAAATGACATCGACTTCCTCCTCCCTCTTTTCTTCCATCTCTTCTTCTTCCTCCTCCCTCTTTTCTTCTTCATATTTTTTCAGTTCATCGTACTTTTTTCTACATAGCTCTTCATATCTTTTATTTCACCCTTCAATTGAGCTCCTTCATCCGAGTATTTATCAACCACCCCCTTCACCCCCGTAAGTTCACTCCTCAAATCAACAACCTCCTTCACCACTCCCTCAAATTTTTCTCCCGTCACCATCTTAATATCACCCCTTAACACCGAAACTTCTTTCACCACTTCACCCCTCAACACCTCTACTTCTTTCACCACTCCATCTATTTTTTCTTCCACTACCCCCTTATGCCTCTCCAGTTTCTCTACGACTTGATCAAGTTTCTCTTCGACTCTTGATTGTCTTTGCATGATTTCAAATTGGATTTTTTTGATATCAGCCAATTCAGACATCAAAATGTCGAAGTTACTCTGTTTTGCTTCACCGTCGTCCCACTCACCTTCATCCCCCAATACAACCATCCCTCCTTTCTTCTCCTCTGCCTCCACTGCCTCCTCTACATCCTTGCCAATAACCTTCAAAAAATTAAATTACAATATTAAGACATTGATTATATTCTTAATATTATTTAATTACATTTATTACCATTTCTTGCTTCTTCCCTCTATCCAACTTCAACTTCACCATCACTCTAACCACCTCTTCCTTCCCCCATGCACGGATGCGTGCCACTCCGGTTCTTTCATAAGCCGGCACTGCCTCACAGCCCGACCAAAAATCGAACAGTGCAACCTGCATTTATAATAAAATTTATATTTTTATATAAAAACACAAAAAGTGATTCAACTCATTTACCTCTAAGATTGCTATGCACCCTTTGAGGTATCTCTGGCTGCCCTTTTTAAAGGTGATTATTGATTCAATCAATCTCGAATGGATATATTCAGCCCAATTGAATTCACCCTTCAAGCCTTCATCGCAAATGAGCTTCATATATTCCTTGTTCGTTGACGTATCACCCGTTGGACAAAGAAATATACCGACAAGGTACAATAGAACTCGGGCCTTCAGCTCATCCCCCAAGTAAGATCCACTTTTGATATCCTCTTCAACTTCAGTATATGTCACCTTATGATTCAAACCATATTTGGAGGCAAGTGCTTTCCAGTTCTTACTCCTACAGACTTCTATAACACTTTTGCCTTTGTTTTGTACCCCCAATACGGCTGCAGCAGTCGATACCCCCAGAGGGAATGAATAATCACCGTACTTAGCCATACATTGACTGACGTCAAATTGTGCCATCAAGGATCGACACAATTCCCTCCGAATAGGTCGATCCCTTACTCCGATCAACGATCCAAAACCTATTTCTCCCAGCACATTCAACTGACCCTTCTCCTTAAGGTGTTTAATTAATAAATTCACCCTTTTAATGCTGTATCTTGTCGACACTTCCTACATTTTTTAACAATATATAATGTTATAGTTCTTATATATTTTGTATCAACGTATTTACAAGTTTAATGAATACCTTATTTTCATGTGCTTTCCTCCGTTCTTTGTATTCTTTACTATCATTCCTTGACTGTGTGATGTAAGGTTCCTTTTCAGCATCACTCATTGAATTCCATTGGACCTCACATCTTTTTTCACCTAATATTAAACATAAACGTTTCTTAATCAATACATTAACACTAAATACTAATACTACTCAATGTCAATTTCATTTTACATACCGAACCGCTCTGTGTGCCATCTCCCTTCATCCTTTTGCATTCGGCCATACTGTTAACATTTAAAATTTGTAATCAATTTAAAGTTTATCGATACTTTAATCCAATTACCATTTCAACAATAATAACAAAAAGACATTGATACTTAATAGAAGTACATATATCCACCCTTTGGTTGCTTTCGAGTCTCGGCCTCAATTTCAAAGTCATCTGCTCCACCAACAATTTTCCAACCCATTGACTCCATTTTTCCTTCATATATCAGTTTACGCAAATCAAATTATTTTGTTACATACACTTTTCAATATACAAATATAGATAACTACTCTTGTGGTAAAACGGTTTTCTTCAAAAGAATTTGAATGGCCACACCAAAATGTGTCGGCACATTTATACAACCTATAATATCATTTTCTACCTATAATATTTAATAAAAGTATCGACATTTATATTTTTCCTTGAATATCTATTTCTACCTGCAATCGGTCCCAAATGCTTCCTTACTCCAAAACCCCAAACAACACATAAAAAACCCTATCGCGATTACTGTAATAATAAAAAATTAGGGTTTCGACAACATACTTTTCGATTCGACTGCAGCAACAAACAAACAAACTTCGCTTTAGAAACGCCTTCTGAAATGCAGCAACAATTACTCTTCGATTTCAAAAACTCGTCCGTTCTATCTTTTTTCAGAGGATATTTAGCTATGGCCTTTATATTTTCATCGGATATGTTATTTATATTTAATCGATACAAATACAAAAGTGTCGATACTTTTATGTCAGGTGTCGATACTTTCGAAAGGATAATTACCTATTTCTTTGAAAGTGTCGATAATTTATTACACGTACTTACGAAAGTATCGACACTTTCAATATATCCGGTATCATTTTACCGGTTTTATCATTTTGTTACCGGTTTTATCATATTTTTACCTGTTATATCGTTGTGGATCGATATATTTTTTTAAAGTATCGACACATTATAGGCGCTATAACTGCTTCTCTTTTAAATTCACAAAGTGTCGATCCTTATATAACGTATCGACACTTTTAAATTTACCGGTTTTATCATTTTGTTACTGGTTTTATCATATTTTTACCTGGTATATCGTTTTGGATCGATATATTTTTTAAAAGTATCGACACCTTTTAGGATTTAAAACTGCTTTTAAAGTTATGTAATTTATGTTTCAATTTATTTAATAGTGTTTCATGTTTTCCACCTACAATATTAATTTAATAATTTAATTTACACAAAATTTTATTTGATTGTTTTGATATTTTATAAAATATTATTTAGAATTTAAATTTAACAATATTAACCAAATATAATAATAAATATGTTTTCAACAGTGAAATAAGTATGGACACTTTTATAAAAATGATATATACTTTTTTGAAAGTTATGTAATTTATGTTTCAATTTTTTTAAATAGTGTTTCATGTTTTCCACCTACAATATTAATTTAATAATTTCATTTACACAAAAAATTATTTGATTGTTTTGATATTTTATAAAATATTATTTAGATTTTAAATTTAACAATATTAACTAAAGATAATAATAAATATATTTTCACAGTGAAATAAGTATGGACACTTTTATAAAAAAGGATAGATAATTTACAATATAACAGGTAAAAATATGACAAAACCAGATTCATTATGACAAAACCGGTAAAATTTACTTGATATGTTAAACGTATGGACACTTTTATAAAAAGGATAGATACTTACCGATAACCAAAGTTTACCGGTTACCAAATTTTTTAATAGTTTTTCATATTTTCTACCTAAAACATTATTAGTTGTCAACATAATAGGTACCGCTAAACCGAATTTATTAAATACATTTTAATGTATCCGGTAATGCTGTATATTAGCCGTATATTAACCCGCCTTTCCTGAGACAATCCCAAAAGATAGAATATCTGAGCTGCATATCAGAAACTGACCCAAAGTCCCCATGATGATGTTCTCCATTATTCTCCATTTTATACCTAGTACTGCTTTTGAAGAAAGCCTAACTAGGCTCCCGAGTCAATGGAAAAAGTGAAAGAAAACAGTATCGGAGGCTTTTTCAGTTCAAGTGTACCTAACCCAATGTCTCAGGGGCTTTTTCATACACTGTTTCAAAACCTTTCAACACAAATTCTCAGGTTTCCAATTGTGCATATAATCCAAATCAATTTTACTTGACCCCCACGTCTCTACTTGATCATTGACCTATATATAGATCAGATTATAAACCAATTCTATAACCCCAAAACTTGTTGCATAAGCATACTTTTCTCAGCACTCTTCATGGGCATTTCAACAAAAACAAACTCCTTGTTATCGCTATTATATTGGTACGTAATGCCCCAACTTTTGGTGCCAGAAAGGTCTTGAGTGAAGAAAAGATGAATGGTCCGGTTACAGAGCAGAGCACCATTGTGAGTGCTGATTGGAAGGTTTTCGGTTTAGCTGTTAAAAATGGTCCTGCAATGGCGAGGAATGGAAATGCACATCACTTGTCCAAGTCCTGGAACTGGGAATTAGATAGCTTGAGGGTCAGGTTCCCGACCTAACTACGAACAACAACAACAACAACAACAACAACAAAACCCAATTCCCATGTGTATGGGGTAAGGGGGAGGTAGGGTAGTAGGCTACCCCCAACGCCAGGTTGAGAGTAACTTCCGTGGAAGACCTCCGGCAGTCAGAAAATTAAAAATTTAGATAAAATGCAATGCATGTATAAATAAATACATAAATACATAGCTAAACAGTATTCATATGCAGTCATTAAAATCATATGTGCGTCTGTAACGGGAATTAATCCCTGCATAATTATCCCTGCGAAAGAATCTCTGCATATAGACATAAGCATAAGATAAGATCCGGCTAAATTTAAAAGAGGAAACATGAAGAGAATGATACACAGAAGTAAACGTTAGCAAGCCCAGTTCTAATCCTTCATAAATACCAATAACAGAAACGTATAAAAAGTATAAGTCATGGAAAATACTACAAAGACATTAAAAGAAGACAGAGGTGATACACCCTATAGATGTGACCCACACTACTCGACTACCCTAGTCTTTAGCCTCCATAATTTCCTATCAGAGGTCATGTCTTCGGTAAGGGCTAAATCCCTCAAATCAGATCTCAAGCAGTCTTCCCACTTTCGCCTTGGTCGTCCTTTCCTTCTGGCACCGTCGACTGTAATCGACTCTACCCTCCTTACCGCATCCGACGGTAGTCGCCTAAGGACATGCCCAAACCACCGTAGTCTTCCCTCCCTCAATTTTTCGGAAACAGACACCACCCCCAAGGACATCCTAATAGCAGAGTTTGTCGTCATATCCCTCAGAGTCTTACCACATGTCCATCGAAGCATTCTCATTTCTGCGGCCTCAAACCTCCTTACGTGATCCTTCTTGGTTGCCCAACATTCTGATCCATACAACAGCGCTGGTCTTATTGCCATTCTATAAAATTTTCCCTTAAGTTTTAGAGGGACCTTCTTGTCACACAGAACTCCAGTAGCGGCCCTCCACTTTAGCCATCCCGCCTTTATACGGTGTGTAACGTCATCATCTACACCCCCATCTTTATGTATCATAGACCCTAGGTACTTGAAACAATCCTTTGAGGGGAGAACGTGTCCTTCTATGCATACTTCTACATCTTCATCGTTTTGGTTCCCATTGAAGTTTGAACATAAATACTCTGTCTTTTCAATATTGATCCTTAAACCTTTTCTTCCAAAGCAGTCTTCCAGGTAGCCAGTCTACTATTCAACTCAGATTTTGTTTCAGCAACTAAGACAATGTCGTCAGCGAAAAGCATACACCATGGTACACCGTCTGGTGTCGCACAATAGATGTCGTCCATGATCAAGGCGAAGATGTAAGGGCTAAGAGCCGACCCCTGGTGGAGTCCGATTTCCACCGGGAATGCCTCGGTGTCGCCAACTGTAGTCCTGACGTAAGTAGTAGATCTACAGTACATATCACGAATCGCCCGGATATAAGCAGTTGGGATCCGTCTCGTTTCCAAAGTCTTCCAGATCGTATCGCGGGGGACACTATCATAAGCCTTCTCAAGGTCAATGAACGCCATGTGAAGATCTCTAGACTTTTCCCTATATTTCTCCATAAGCCGTCGAAGTAGATGAATCGCCTCCGTGGTAGACCTGCCTGGCATAAAGCCAAATTGGTTTTCTGAAACCCTAGTAACTTGTCTCAACCTAGCCTCTATCACCCTTTCCCATAGCTTCATGGTATGGCTGAGGAGTTTAATACCTCTGTAGTTACCACAACGTTGGGGATCTCCTTTATTTTTATAGATTGGTATCACCGTAGACTCTCTCCACTCATCTGGCATCTTGGCAGTCTCTAGAATAATATTAAAGATGTTGGTCAACCACTTAACTCCCTCTTATCCTAGGGCCAACCACACAGTGATAGGAATTTGATCAGGACCGACAGCTTTGTCCCTTCCCATCTTTCTAAGAGCCATTTTGACTTCCTCAAACCCAATCCTACTTGTAGGGCAGTCATTGGCCGTAGTATGATAGTCGGCTAACCCATCAACGATACTATCTCTACATGGAGAGGCACCGTCATTAAATAAGCTAAAGAAGTAACTACCCCAAACCCTCTTAATATCGTGATCTTTCGCTAAAAGAACACCATTGTTGTCCTTAATAAACCTAATGTTACCTAGATCCTTTTTCCTAATCTCCCTAGATTTTGCAAGTCTGAAGATGCCATTTTGTCCTTCCTTGGTGTCTAATCTCTTGTACATTTCCTCGTATGCCTTATCCTTTGCTTTAGCTACCGTTTTCTTGGCTTCCCGCTTTGCCTCCTGGTATCTTTGTTTAGCTCTCGACCTTTCTTCGTCGTCATTGCATTGTAGAAACTCCTTGAAGCAATTTTGTTTTGTCTTCACCTTAGTTTGGACTTCGTCGTTCCACCACCACGATTCTTTATGTTCCTTGGCCTTCCCCGTCGACAACCCAAGGGTATTTTTGCCAACATCTCTGATGGAATTTGCCATATTTTCCATAACATATCTGCATTTTTTGAGTTTGTAGTTTCAAAACTTGTATTAGACAAAACCTTACTCCTAAAGTCATCAGTTGTCACTCCATGTAAGTTCTTCCAGAGGATCCTAGGTTTACCAAGTTTAGCCCTCCTATGAGTGCTCCGCCCGTGGGGTACGCGATACACCAAAACCAACAATTTGTGTTGTGATGCACATGCCTCTTCAGGGAACACCTTACAGTCAATGCAAGCCCATCGTTCCTGATTTCTAATCAAGATGTAGTCGATTTGGGTACAATGTCCCCCGCTATGAAACGTAATCAAGTTCGCATCTCTCTTATTAAAGAAGGAGTTAGTGATCACCAAATCGTGAGCAGTAGCAAAATCAAGCAACGTACGCCCCCCATCGTTCCTGCTACCATAACCGAAACCCCCATGAACACCGTCATACCCGTCGGTTGCACTTCCTATATGGCCATTGAAGTCTCCCCCTATGAAAACTCTTTGGTCCTCCGGAATGCTCCTAAGTATATCATCTAACTGATCCCAGAAGCAACGTTTTTCCCCCCCCCTAGGCCAACGTGTGGGGCGTACACTGAAAGGACATTCACTACTTCCTCTTCTATAATAACCTTAATCATCATGATCCTATCCCGGTATCTGCAAACTTCAACTACATTTTCCTTGTGCCTAGAGGATGCCAAGATACCCACCCATTTCTAGCGTTATCTACGCCTGAATACCACAACTTGTACCCATTACACTCTCTTGCGCGAGACCCTTTCCACCTAGTCTCCTGAATACATGCAAAATCTATTTTCTATTATTAAGTACGCCGGTCAGCTCCAGCAGCCTAGCATTTAATGTGCCTACATTCAGCGAGCAAACTCTTAATCTAGTCTCCTTGTCACCACTCTGTCGAGCCCTCCCCCTATACGCCCCATGGGATCTAAAAGAATGACATGACCTCAAGTAATCATCTGTAACCGAAGCTATGAGGAACTATGAAAAAAGAATCCAAATAAGACAAAAGATGCACTAATAAAACGCTAGAGAATTGAGGAGTACTAAAAATCCTAGTTGGTTACTTAATAGGATTTTAAGAAAAAATAATACTATCTTATTTAACTATAGGCCAATATCTAGAAACTATAATTTAAAATGTTTAATAAATATCCGAGCTAAGCAAAAAATGATTAAAATTGTAACACGAGATATAAGAGTAATGAAATCCTACTCAACTAATTGAAAAACATCAAACCCAAAGCTGGTAAAAAAAGATCAGTATAAAAACAAGAGAAAAAACAGCAAGAAGCTAAGTCAAAGAAAGCAGATCCAACAACAACAAGATTAAGAAATATTAAGTGATTGTGTCAAGTTTACCGATCCTTCTTGAATTGAAAAAAGAGAATCTTTAAGTTAAAGGATCAAACTTTACACAAAACAGAATGAAAAAAAGTGAAAAAAGGCCCTCTTTTTTCAAAAGAATCGTAACGCACACAAAAGTTAATGTTTTTCAATGAATTTGAGCTATCTCTTTTCCTTTGCTTTCTGCTCAGTAACAGAGCAACTCTGCAACAGAACAGTCAAAAAAAAAGAACCAGAGAAGAAAAAGTAATCCTACTCTCCTAGAAACCAGATTCGAAAACCTAGATAAACCGAAATCTATACACAACTCGAACTGGATACTTTGTAGCTATATGAAATAATGAGGAGAACTGTGAAGAAAGAGAAACAAACGGATAAGGGTACTACAGCAGCTGAACCCAAAAATCCAAAAATCACAAATAAATTCGCAGCTTATAAGTTATTACTGCGAAGGATTCAATCATAAATCAATAACACGAACCCAAAAACCTAAATCGAAGCGCTACAATAAAGAATAATATATTCAACGAAAAACAAATGCGGAAACAAAGTAGAAAGTAAATCAATAGATCTGGAAATTTTGTAAGAATAAGAGAGAGAAAGGAACCTTCAGTGATCAGATCATTCAATAAGAGAAGCCGGTTGGGGAAAGTGAAGCAGGTTTTTCGGTTCAAGTAATACCAGATCTTAAAACATCACACATGTGAAGCAGTTTGAGAAATTAATGAAAACCGAGAGATTTAAACCTGACAAGGTATTTACTGGCACTTCTGAGAAGAGTGGCCCAAGAGACAAGCCACTTGAGTTTGAGAGGGAGGTTGAAGAAGATACAAAATATTTTTCATTAGCATTTAATTTTGAAGTAAAACTCAAAGTTCTATCCCGACCTAACTACGAACAATTTACGACAAATATATAATAAATTAGAGATCATATGATTTGGTTTATGTTGTTTGATTTGATTCCTTGAGGGGATTACCTCATATTATTCTTCATCAGAAAGTGTAAAACATAGCATTTGGACTTTCTTCTAATATGTTTGTAAGCAATTCAAATTGCACATTTCATATTGAGGTTCATCTAGTATATGATATTATCAAAGTTTAATAACTAACATTTTGCCTATTTTTTTATTTTGAGGTTCATAGTTGAAGTTTCTAATTTTCACTCCTAATAATGTCATTTTCAAAGTTAAATCAAACCTAAATTCTCACCTTAACAGTGAAGAATTGAAGGATGGGTGAGAGAAGGTGTCCCTGATTTTTTTTAATAGTAATTTAAGTTCTATAAATAATTATATTAATTTGTCCTCCTTCAATGTTTGATTCTGACTTCATTCCTAGTTCTTAAAATTAAGGGTGCGTGACACGGAATGTAAGATTACCAGTGGGAATGTAAGATTATCAGGGAATAGGATTACTGGGAATGTTGTATTTTGTGTTTGGTTGGCTTAGCAGGAATGTAAGATTACCGTGTTTGGTTAAATGAATAAAAGATTATTGGAATGTGTATTTGACCAAATTGTCTTTATTATATATTTGTATAATATTACAAGTTGGAAAATATTTATATATTTTCTTTAAAAAAATTATATTCATAGTATTTATATAATTTTTTACAAAATTAAAAATATAAAAAATGTTTAATAAAAGGGTAAAATTTTATTTTAACCTCTTAACTTCATATAAAATTTTAATTATAGATTTTTTTTGTAAATCTAAAATAATTTAAGGATAAATTTATAATTTAATCTTCGTAGAATTTTTATTATTCAATGACAGAAGAAGGATATTTTTGAAAAAAAATAAAAATTTAAGGGCATTTTAGTCCAAAACGCCAGTAATCCAACAATACCTAAGGAAAGAGAGGTAATGACATTCCCGGTAATATACCCAAAAAAATCTACTATTACATTACCGGGAATGAGATTCCCGGACTAACCAAACGGGGAAATATGGATTACATTCTCATGGGAATCCCACATTCCCCCATCCAAACGCCCTATAAGGATCCGTTTGGATCAAGGATTTAAACATTCCCAGCAGGAATATATTTTTTCTGATTAAGATACCCATATTTAGATAGGTAAGATTCTCAAGTGAGGTTAATATCTCATTACCAACAGTAATTTTTTTTGTGTTCATTCCTGGAAATGTTATTTCCATATGTATGTTAGGTATTTTTTTATTCCCGTGCTTAAGTGTTAAAATACCCTTATTTTCCCGTACTTACCTCTGCGATATCTTCTTCTCCCCATAAGCGCGAAAAATTCGTAGTTTTCTAGTTTAAGCAAAACGAATGATAGTGGCAAAGGTGAAAAAAATCCCTTTGTGATGATCATTGATCCTTTGCGTTTTCCTCCATATCTCTAAAAAAACAGACACCCTTTTGCTTGTAACAGAGGAAAATCCTTCTTTGTCCATGTCGTAAAACCAGACCCATCTTGTTTCATGAAAATGGTGGAGCCATTTTTGCCAGTCGGGAGGTTTCAGTTGCAGAGAAAAAGAGAGGAGCTTAAGAGATGGGGCGTGGCGTTCTTCTCTTCACACCGGAATCTCTTTACTGTCCTTTGGATCGTGACTTTCTGTTCGGTTTTTTGGTGGCAACGGAATATTGATGTCAACCTGGGGTTTTTCTTGTGGGGGAAACCGTGGTCCGGTCGGCCCCTGCCGAAGATGCAGGCATTCGCGTTTAATTTGACCGATTTCGGCGGTGTAGGTGATGGGGTGACGGTGAATACAGCGGCGTTCGAAACTGCCGTGTCGGTGATCTCGAAGCTTGGGTAGAGAGGTAGTGGGCAGCTCAATGTGCCGCCTGGGAAGTGGCTTACGGCGCCGTTTAATCTCACTAGTCATATGGCTTTGTTTCTAGCTGAGGATGCTGAGATTCTTGGTATCCAGGTTTGACCTTTTGGAAATTTTCCTTTTTGTTGAATTCATGAACTCTCAAGTAAGTTTAAATTTCTACATTTTCCTTTTGACCTACCAATTAAGTAACTACCCTACATTAGGTTTACCAGCTAGACTGATATCATTTCATACTTCCATTAAAGAGAAGTTTAATGTCATGATGTAATGTGAACAAAAAGGCATCTCCTGATATTGAGTTTCAATTAAAAAAGAAGTCAAAACTTTCTAGATATCAGTAAACCCCAAAACCTACTATCTATACATATAGTGGAATTTGTAATCACTTGTATATCTGCTTGAACATTATATAGGCCTTTCAAACAAAATATCAAATGCCACTGGCACGTACTTGTTTATATTTTCATCCAATACTAGCATTGGAAAGTATCAAGATCTTTGATAACATATCAGTTTTGCACCATTTTCACTTGGTACAATGATTAAATCAGGTCACAAGGTACATCACAAAGTAAATTGTTTATATATTGTTTTTCTGGCTTTTACTTTTGACATCTCTTATCTGAATTTGTTGGATGTTTGGGTTTTTGTTAATTTTCTTTTTAATTGTTAGTCATAATTTGTGCTTGGGATTTGAATGAATTCAAAACTTATTAAGTTTCTATTTAAAGTGGTTTACAATCTGCATTAGTTTGTTCATTTCAGAAGCTTGTTTTGTAAGTATTACCTTTCCTTAATTTTAAGGTAACAAAGAATCGTGAGCCAAAATGAGGATTATGATAAAAGGAGGCGTATGGAAGAACACGGAGGATGAGATATTGAAGACGGCGGTTATGAAATATGGGAAGAACCAATGGGCTCGAATTTCTTCTTTGCTTGTTCATAAATCTGCTAAGCAATGTAAAGCTCGCTGGTATAAGTGGCTCGATCCCTCCATTAAAAAGGTAAATTTATCTTTTCTTTTCCTTGTAAGGAAAATTTTAATGTTTGTTCACCTGGATTTGTTTCGAACTGGAGCTTTACACTTAAAGATCGAATCAATTTTGGGTATTTAAGCTTTTCAGTGTTTCGATTTATGAGTTGAAATTTTCTATAGACACTATTATTATTAGGTTTTTCTTCGGTTAGAAAAGTTAAGTTTAGTTTAGATTGCTCTTTGATTTGATGCCTTTGGTCAGAGTAGCTAAGCTTAGTTGAAAGAAATGTTCTTGTTGCTCCTTATTTCTTGCTTTGTGCTTGCTCGAATGTCTGCTATGCAAACAGAAGCTAATGGTAAATAAACAAATATTTGTTTTACTAAAAGTACAAAATACTACAAACGTGGAGTAATGTGCATTGGTTTATAATTGTATCATATAAAAATAAATTCACAAATTTCAATTCTTATTGTTCATTTGCTTGTGTCAAATAAGCTTTTTACTTTTGAGAGCGTAAAATGAGTTGGTGAAAGTAAGAATTGAGGGTGGTCTAGTTGTAGGGAATTGCAGCCTTTTGTTACTCAAATGGCAACTCTGCAAGTAGCTTTCTTGCTGAGAATATATTATTGTTTTTCTGTTGAATTACTAAGTTTAATTGAATTGTTTCTACTTGATTCATTTTGATGAAGAAAACTAGTAATTATTATCAAGTTTCAAGTGATCATTTGTGTTTTTGTGATATATGTAGACCGAATGGACTAGAGAAGAGGATGAGAAGCTGCTTCATTTTGCTAAGCTCATGCCAACGCAATGGAGGACGATTGCCCCAATTGTTGGCCGAACACCTTCTCAATGTTTTGAACGTTTCGAGAAACTCCTTGATGAACATCGCAAATCAGGTGAATGAGAAGCAGGCTGGCCATCACGACACATAGCACACCTGCAAAGGAATCAGTATGAAAGTGATGGGCATCTTGCCAAAGCTATATATTTCAGAAATTTATTTTTCTCACTAATGTTCACATCCTGCAGCTGTGAACTCTTTTAATATATGAACCACCATCACCTTTTCAACCTTGAAATGAAAAAAACCTCCAGCAGTGCCATTACCATTAGCAGTTAATTGATGTTGCTTCTTTGAGCAACATGACGATTCCTTCAAAAGAGGGAAGGAAGATAAATTATATTTTCATCATCGTATCAAAAAACTTCACATCTTAAAATACACCCACAATCAAAAATTGATATTTAGATCACCTTTTGATGCTGGTAAGTCTTGGATTCACTCGAAAGAATAATCATATTGTAACCATGACATGGTAATGAACAAACAAGAAAAGAAGATAAAGTTACAATATGACTTTTAGTGTTATATTTTTTTATTTATTTGAATTATGTTTTTGTAATATAAATTCATGAGATAAATAATAATGATAAATTATACATAATTAAGTATAAATATAAAAGATAAATAAATAAATTATTGTATATAGAAGATATAATAAATATTATATCTTAAATAACAAAAATAATTTACATCTTTTTATTATTATGAATATCTATGATAAATTATTGTATATGGAAGAATGTAAACCTTGTCGATTGAAAAATACAAGAAACCTCCCAATAAATGAGTCACGTATAAACCGAAGCTAGTTTCCACAATGTAAACATTTAGTTAAAATGTTGAAGTAAAATTTTAATATATTTTTACATAAATTATATAAAATTTAATATTAATTAAAATAAAAATAATAAATGATATATTTAAATACTCAAGTAATATATTATCAACATATAGCATTTTTATATAAATAATTTTTATTTAATATTTTAGAATTTCACTTGTTAAAAAATATAGTCCAAAGACAATTTGGTAAAATATACATTCCAGTAATCTTTTATTCCTTCAACCAAACACTGTAATCTTACATTCCTCTCAAACTAACCAAACACAGTAATGTAACATTCCCAGTAATCCTATTCCCATGTAATCTTTTATTCTCATTGGTAATCTTATATTCCGTGAACCAAACGCACCCTAAGAGTAATGTAAAGGTAATGTAAAGTAACTTATCTGTGCACTCATCACTTATTGATGACTAACTACTATTTAGAGTAAATAAATAAATGATCTCTCGACTATTAAAAGTTATAAAATGGTCCTTTGATTATAGGGTATTATTTTGTTGAATCTCCGACTATTAAAAGTTACAAAATTGTCCTACTTATATACAAATATTATTGGGATTATATTAGTATAAAGTCAAGTGAAATTTATACGCTCCGATAAATTTTTCTACAACTATTTTTTTTGCTTTTCAGTTCTTATGAAGTCGTCTTGATTAATTTGAACTAATTCGGGTCACACACTAGCTTTGATGGGGGAGTATCCCAGTAAGAATTTTCTACATACATAAAGACTCAAACTCCAAACGTACTTAAGCGATATTAAACTATTTACGACTTAAACCAACATTATCGGTAAAAAAACAACTAATTCGTGTTATCAATATAAAACTTTAAAAAAAAAACTTATTCGAATGCCAAAAACTCATCCAATTTTACTCTTAATGGTCCAAGTCCTGATGGGCTCCTGAATCCATTTGGCAATCAAGTCAAGACAGTCGGCCGGCAAATAAGCGATGAGTAATTGCGTCGGAAATTTAAATTTAAATTTCGAAATTCGATGTGACATCGGGAGCGTCAGAATAATAAAAGTAATTCAAATTAAGCTGTGGTTCATGTTCCTTGTTTTTCAAAAAATAGGACCATATGAAAATACTAGAAACGTGTTTGATAACTCATACTCAATTTCTCTTTCATTCTTTCAATTTCGTAGCAGTTGAAACCCTAATTATGACAAGAAGCAAGAATCATGCAACAAATCTTCTACCAGCTTCTTCCATGGCCCCTTTCTCTGACAGTGAGACTAATTGTCTGATTCTGAGATATCAGACCAAAACCTCTGTTAATTTCATTTTAAGGACACGAATTCATTTTTAATTTCCTCATTCCATTCCATGACCGACCACATTGAATTTTAAAATATCTTATTGCTGCCCAGAACACTAATTACAATGCATATTTCTTTCTTTTTCTTTGATTCCGAGTCCAATACACGCTTTTGATGATACCTAAAGGTTTTTACATTTCTTCAAAACTTCTACAGGCTGAACAGATTTTTTTTTTTTG
This sequence comes from Hibiscus syriacus, assembly GCF_006381635.1. Lineage (NCBI taxonomy): Eukaryota > Viridiplantae > Streptophyta > Magnoliopsida > Malvales > Malvaceae > Hibiscus > Hibiscus syriacus. Next base: position 1,582,567 of record NW_024063078.1, read on the forward strand.
GTGGGGGTGTTAAAAAGCTTCAAGTCTAGGCTAAAAGTCAGTAGGGAGTTATGTTGATTATAATAAGGGTTTATTAAATATTTACTATCTAAATTATCAGTTTTGAATCAGTTTTACTACTTTAATTTTTAATTTTTTTTCAAAATATACTTTAAGTTTATTTATTTTTTTTCATTTTAATGTCTCGTCGTTAAAAATTTAATATGTTTAGTATCTAAATTATCATTTTTTATCCGTTTCAGTGCTTAAATTTTTAATTTTTTTTAAATTTAAGTATGATTTAGGTACTAAATGTATTTTGATACAGACTTTCATTTTTTTAAAAAAAACTTAACAACTAGATATTAAAATGAAACAAAAATTAAAGTTTATGTATGATTTTAAAACAATTGAAAGTTTAAATACTAAAACATATCAAAATTAATAGTTTAAGTACTAAATGCATAGTTTACCCTACAATAAATGGATTATAATGATTATAAACGTTTCAATCTTTCTATTCCAGATAAAGTGTTGTAATTAGTGGTAGATTAACTATTAATCTGGTGTTAAAAATAATCTATTTGTAAAAAAGAACCAGTGAAGATGAAGTGATTTTATTTAAACAATATTCGATCTTGATCGAGAAAGTTTATATTGAATTTTAGAATTGATATAACACGTATAATCATTATGACTATTTGTAAATTAACATAATCATCTTCTTAAGACGTTCTTTCAATAAATACGAGGTGTATAAGCAATGTACAGAGATTTTATATGTACATATACACACACTAAGAAATGGAAGATTCGAACCCAAAACTTGGAACAAAAAAACAGAGATTTTAATGGCGACAAATATAGAGACAAAACCCTTCTGTCAATACAAAAAGCTTTACAAACAGATGAATATAAAAAAGTTTCCCAAACCTATATAATTATGTACACATAAAAAAGCAATAATGTCAAACAGCTAGAACATCATTGGCCACTGAGAATTAACAAAACTGAGGGAATGTATCTTACAAACTATGGGACAAATTCCCCGGCTAACCACAACAACAGCCCTGAATCCATTTCCTCTGAACTTACAAGAACGAAGGGCTACCTTGTTTTGAATTGTGAGAGATATACCTGGCATTGTATTACTGTCTTTCCGACCCTGAATCCCGGGACGACGGTGAACGCAACTCGGGGTTCCGGTTCTGGTGAAAGGAAGGCTTCCTCGGCTACACTTTCCATGTACACTTCTGAAAACCTACACCCTTTGCTTATTTGAAAGATTGATGCTGCGGGCTCGAAGGAGAATGCTAAGCAATGCAGAAGCCAAACCCTTTTTGCCATTTCGGCAAACATGGTGAAAAGTGGTGTGTCTGGGAACTGATATGAACCCACCATTTCTCTATTGTTCAAATTGCCAAAAAATGATGATTCCATCTTAGGATGAACAACTTCCAAGTACTTGTTCCTGCAAAATTTGGCAAATGTTGATTTCGGTTTCAAAGCTAAATATTCTCCAGCTTTCATGGATTTCAATTCCGTAAACCGATCGAAAAAGAGTTGGGGATGCTTCTTTTCTTCTGGCACTGAGCTACCAAAAAGAGAGAAATATGGTAGGTGGAAGGACTTGAACATTTCCCTGCAAATGAAGGACTCGAATGCAAAACATTTGTAATCTTCTTTCCAATACACCACACCTCTTTCGATGGAACTTGCTGCCGCATTGATATCCCAATCAGCCAACTTCAATTCGTCGATCATCAGCCTGACGAATCTTCGAATCGACTTCACAGTTTGTCGAAGAACAGTGATGAAATGTATCGGATTTAAGCCGGACAGGTTTATATTGTCGAGCACAACTAACTGACCGTTTTGGTTTGATCTCTTCTCCAGCAACCTGTTTTGCTTATCGGATTCATCCAACTTTTCTCGGAGAAAAATGATCTCGGAATCTTTGAGTCTCATCTGAGATTCCAGTTTCTTTCCCATGATTTTAAACGTCGTTGAAAGACTCTTCAGTTCCTGGATTTCGGCTAAAGCCATTGCTTGTTCTGGGGAAAAATCATACTGTTTCTTCAGGGAACACTGCTTCAATTCGGACAGTTTTTTCAAGACGGAAACAATCAATTGATCGGCTCCTTGGATCCCTTCAGCGTCGTAAGGAGATTGAGCATACTGCAACTGAGCATATCCTGCTTTAATAGCTGAAACAGACGCAAAGATTTTCGCAACAAGTGCTTCCAAGGCCAGCTTTCTTTCAAGCTCTTCATCGTGTAATCTGTCAAATTTCTGGGATAATTTCCATTCTTCAGTTTCCTTGGGCGGCTTAACCTTGTGAACCCTATCGTCGGGGACAACCCCAGCCGCCTTCGAGTGCCGGTGAAGGACTTTCGATAAAGTTCGAGCCCTTTTACTCTTTGATGGTGTTACAGCCGATGGCATCACTGCTTCCATCTGCATATGTGATCTCAAAGAGAGTTTCTTCAATCAACTTTAACAGGCAGTAACTAATAAGTAAACAAAGGAATGAGGAAAAGGAAAAATGGGGTAGGCAATAAAGATCTATGAAAATAATGACAATGATGAGGACTTGGATGAAAAAAGGAAAAGCAAAATGATTTAACAAAACCGAGGTCTTTAAAGGAGAACCCTTCAGCCTTCTTTTGAAACAAGTGAAGAAAAACGGTATACTTTTTCGACAAGACGGGAAAAAAGTGAAAGCCAGATACAGAGGAACAACGGGAAGAAGAAAGAGGAAGAAGAACAAAATGGATGGAGATGAAATGATTCTACGAGATGCTCGAAAGACGCGCTTAACGTTATCCTAGTTCAAAATGCTATGATAAGTTTAGGTGGTGTTTTGGACGGGGGAATGTGTGATTATTATGAGAATGAAATTTATATTCCTCGTTTGGTTAGCTCGAGAATTTCATTCTCGGTAATGTAAAATTACCAATAGTGGATTTTTGGGGTATATTACTGGAAATGTCATTACCTCCATTTCCTTAGGTATTGTTGGATTCCCGACGTTTTGGACTAAAATGTCCTTAAATTTTTTTTAAATATAATTTTTCTGTTATTGAATAATAAAAATTCTACGAATGTTAAATTACAAATTTATCCTTAAACTATTTTAGATTTACAAAAAAAAATCTATAATTAAAATTTTATATGAAGTTCAGGGGTTAAAATAAAATTTTACCCTTTCATTAAACTTTTTTATATTTTCAATTTTGTAAAAAAAATTATATAAATTTTATGAATTAAAATTTTTTAAAGAAAATATATAAATATTTTCCAACTTGTTAAAAAATATATAATAAGGACAATTTGGTCAAATATACATTCCAATAATATTTTATTATTTTAACAAAACATGGTAATCTTATATTCATGCTAAACCAACCAAACACAAAATACAACATTCCCAGTGATTCTATTCCTTGTTAATCTTACATTCCCACTAATAATCTTCCATTCCATGAGCCAAACGCACCCTTAGTATTTTATAAAAATGAAGAGTTTGAAGAGGGGGAAGTATATAAAGGAATAATGTAAATAATTACATTTCTTTTTTATCCTAAAATAATGAGAGAATTCAATTTTATATTTTTGGGTAAACTTCATGTTTAGTGTCTTAACTATCATTTTTGTTCTATTTTGGTCAGTAAATTATTTTTTAAATCATACTTAACGTTTAATTATATTTCATTTTGGTCATCCATAATTAAAAATTTAATAGAACAATTAACGTGATATTTTTAAAAAGATAACGTGACATTATTTTATGGTGACACGTCAACGTTATTGTTAACTTTTTAACAGCGGGTGACCAAAATGAAACAAAAACTAAATGTTAGGTATGATTTTGAAAAAAATAGTTGGTGACCAAAATGGAACAATAGTGATAGTTGGGGTATTAAACATGTAGTTTATCTCAAATTTTAATAGGGTAAATTACATCCATCACTCAAATATCTTATTACTTCTATTTTGTTTACTCAATTTTAAACAAATTCAATTTAATTACTAAACATTTAAATTACTTTTGTTTACTCACTCCTCAATGACATGAATTATTTTAATATAATTTTATTATATATATATGCTATCTAATAACTAAATAAAAAATAAAATATAAAGCTCCAAATCATATCTTAAACCCTAAACTCAAATCATACTCCATTCAAACCCTCAACAACTCTACCCTCTCTAGTGACACTACCTTCACTGACGTCCCTCAGTTTATTTTAAATTTGTACTTAAATATACTAAACTAAATTTAAAAAATAATTATAAAAATTTGAGTCGAATCAAAATCCGTTAAATAACTTAATCATCTAAATCAAATCTTTATTATTTTATTGTCTTACAAATTATGCCTCAATCACAAAATATCATGGGTTAAAAATATAATCATTATAAAACAAAATTTACAATGGTTATATTTTAATATTTCACAAAAAAATGTTTATAATTAATACATATTAATGTAATTCACCAACCATACATTAAATACAAAATCATAATATAAATGTAGAGAAACTTATCTAATATTCCTTCTCTATTAGTTGTACATTGCACTCGGGTCAAGTCATGGTATCTGTATATATAAAGTTCGTATTTACCATTAATAAAGACAATTCTCAAAATCATTTTTAGGTAGGTGTAGCTCTTTTAATTTTAATTAATTAAAAATTAGAAAAATCGGCAGAATATTACATAATTATTCATATGAATATACTACTCGAGAATTTTGTCCAAACAACTTCCATTATTATACGCTGAAGAACTGCAACTTCATTTGAATATCGGAAATGCCAGTCACAAGCACATGGAGGAATCAAGAGACTACCGAGAAAAATAATGCAAATAAGAAACTTAATTAATCCAGAAAGTAATAGAAGATGATTTTATGTCTTATACTTAGGGATGAGTATGGGATTTGAATTTAATAAATTTTGGTTCAATCTAATCATATAAGATTGTGTGTGTTTTTTTTTTTTTGAAAAATCTGTATTCGATTCGTTCTGATCAAATTTCTTAAAGAAAACAATCAGTTCGGGTTGATTTCAGATTTATGATAAAAATTATCGTCTCAACATCATCCGAGATAATAGTATAATGTTTTCTTTTTATATTTATATTTATAGATAATTATAATAATATATTTTTCTTTACATTTTTCAATTAGATCTTTATTTTATAAGATGAAAAAGAAAATTATATATATTGAATCTAGTGTAGATTTTATTCAATAAACCAAACTCGAATTACGTCAAATTTTAAGTGAAAAAAAAAACTTTTTCTCAAATTATATTCATACCTAGGTGTACTTTCTCTAAAACATGTGAGAAAACTCCCACTCAATTAATCACTTTCCTCAAACGTATATAAAAAAACCCTATCAAAAGTGAACAATGAACCGTTTATATTATTTTTAACCATAGTTAATCTCTTTTATTTTTTATTTTTATGATAGATGACGACATCTTTCTTGACGCTAATACTTATTGTCGATGTTTATTATTTTTTTTTTATTATAGTGTATATTTATTTTTTATTGTTTTTATTTTTAATAATTAGACATTTATGACACGTTTTCGGTTGTTGTTTTCATTTATCATTTTTTTATGATTGAATTTGACATCACCGTGACTGATTAAAATGACGTTTATTTATAATCATATTAGTATTATTGTTTTGGACTATCAGATTAAATTTGGATACACGATTTATGTTCATGAATAGTATTTTCATATCACTCCTATTTTTTGTTCGAGTTTATTTAATTAACTTTTTAAAAAAATTTATTTTCATATGATCTTAAGATATTTTTCTTCGAGTCCCATGGAGGGCATTTCATAATTTGGAGGTCTCCTACGGAAGCTGCTCTCAACCTAGTATTGGGGGCAGCCTACTATCTTATCTCCCCCTTACCCCATTACATATGGGAACAAGGGACATCCATTTTATTTTCATATGATCTTAAATGATTAATTTTTTATCTTTAAAAAATATCTTTATTATTTATTTAATTTACAATCTTATTTGTAAACTTTCGTTATAAAGTAAATATTTTTTATTTTTAACAAAATTAACGAATTAAAAAAACTGTGTCAAAATAAAGTAAGGCAAGTTGATTGGGGCATTTGTAGATTCAGGAAAGTGAAAATCTGATATGGAACAATTACTGCATATTCATTACTAATGAATGGCTTTTGCATATTCACGTGGCTAACAAGTGTTTCTAAATCTGCTCTGCGACGCAATGAGCCAATGACTTCAATTGTTTGTACTGTTTATAAATCAACTCGGTATTCATAGATCACATCAATATTTATATAATTGCCCTAACACTTTGAATAGACTGAAAAGTTGTCTTTTCAGCAGTGAAGAAGATCCAAATATCCGTTGGATTTCTGATGCACCATTTGGGATTTACTGAGATTCATGCCCATTTTGTCTTACAACCACAACGGCCCTTTTGGTCTTGCCAATTTGTTCTTGCAGCCAGTGCTAAATATAGCTTCAGTAACCACCGCAGGCGACAAATCAAGGACTCGAGATTATGAGCTGGTCTCATATTTAGGTTCGAATCGTTAATTGGAAATCTTGAAAAAAAGTGGGAAGATAAAATGGTGGATTCTTTGAGCCCACCGTAGGTTGTCTTATAAGATCAGATTCTTTAACTTAACCTTAGGAGGTCCTGCGTTATGAAAATATATATATATATAGCTTCAGTAGGATGGAATTACACATGCGGTTTTATTATATATTACAGGGTAAATTATAAATTTAATAATTGAACTTTACTTCTCTCTTATGTTACTCATTATACTTTAAATATTTTTAATGTCCTCACTAAATTTAATATATTAGTTTTTTTATCACTGAGCCGCTTTCTTATTAATGATTTTATAAATAGACTTTTATATAGATGCAAAATAATGACGTTTTGGTGAAACTTTTGATTTTTTAAAACGGCAAAGTTTTAACGTTTTAACTATTTAACGACATAGTGATAAAAAAACTCAATGTATTAAGTTTAATGAGAAAATTTAAAAATTTTAAAGTTCAATGAGCAAAATAAGAGAAAGAATAAAGTTTAGTGATGAAATTTGTAATTTACCCTATATAATATTAAGATATTATTATATATTTTAAACTATAAAGTATGCAAATCATAAACGCAAATAGTTAATTAATTAATGTCATGGTCATTATTTACATTTATGGTGTCTTAATCAATATTTACATGTATTATGATGTAATTGAAAGAGACATTAGCTTCAAATCATGGTAAAATATGTTAGATCCTTTATATATATATACTTAGCTTTACATTGTTGACATTAACATATGATTAGTTAGTTTTATTTAAGACCAACCAGAAATATTGTAATGTGAAAATTACACATCATTGAGGGTCCAATGGTGACAAAGCAATGATTAATTATTGATAGAGGTCAAAAATTTTAAATTTTAAAGAAAAAATGTAATGATTTATTAGGTATTTAATTAAAAAATCAAAAGAAAATATTTAATTTTTTTAATATTTAAACTTACAATAATCTAAATTGTTATTATACCACAAATTTTGAAAACATAATATTATCTTTCTTTAAATCGGTCCATACTTAAAAAAATATTTAACAAATTTTTATATTATTTTAATTGAATACTTACTTTTACCTAAACTAATATACTATTATATCAAAATCTATCGAATATATTACAATTTTTACAGGGGTTGGAGGTCATTTGTGCCCGACATAGCTCCGTCACTGGGGCCCAGCATAGCTCCGTCACTGGAATATCTATTGTTTCTGTTGACTCATCATCCTACTTGTTCCTCTATAAGAGAGACAAAAAGATTAAAAAAAAATCCCACCGAAAAGCTTTTGGAAGATTTCTAAAACTAATTAATTTTCCATTTTTAATAAAAGAAAAATGCATTACTTTAATTATAGTATTAAAAGAATTAAACCAAAGAATTTGGATATTGTAGCCTAACATGTTTTTCCCACTTATTTTGTAGGTTTGTATGTAGCCTCAATATTTTTATCATCATATATTAAGGACGGGTGGTTTAATTAATATTATTTAATTAATTTAATTGATAAAAATAAAATATTAATAATCATATTAAAATATTCTATAATTAATTGATTATGGTTGTAATTTATTATTTCTTTTTTAATTTTTTAAATATAATCTTAATCCTCTTAAAAGGGGGCAAAATGGTCGGAATAATGTATGGGGATTATTTTTTCCCAAATAATGCAGTTCGATTATTATTTCTCCAAATGAGGTGAAATCTACAGTTGCATGGTTGCATGGGATATCTCGACGTCTTTAGATGAAAATTTTCCTATACAAACCACTATTGGATCTCTCGGCGTCTTCAAGGAAACCACCCATGCAACGACCCTTTGGAATGCTCGGTGTCTTTATACTTAATAGGGGTTGGAATGCTCGGCGTCTTCAGCTCTACATGTCTGCTTTGTTGCTGCTGCATGTGGGACATATTAAGCTAATGGGTAACATTCCTGAAAGTTTTGGAGGTTTGAAAGTTATTGGTGTCTTGGACCTCTCTCATAATAATCTCCAAGGATATCTGCTAGGGTTATTAGGGACTCTCAGTTTTCTTAGTGACCTTGATGTATTCAACAACAACCTAACCGATTCGATCCCTACCGAAGGTCAACTGACTACTTTCCCCGCCTCAATATATGAGAACAACTCTGAACTTTGTGGGGTTCCCTTGCCTTCCTGTGCCTCTGGAGCTCATTCGACAAACCTTCACTCTCGAAATAAGAAGGCACATGTGGCAGTCGTGATGGTTGTTTCCATTACATTCTTTCTTTTTCATTCTTGGATTAACAATAGCTCTTTATTGAGTGAAGAATAACAACTTAAGGTGGAACAAAGAGAGAAATACGTTGAAGACGTCGAGATATCCCATGCAACCATGCAACACTGTAGATTTCACCCCATTTGGGGAAATAATAATCGAACTGCATTATTTGGGGAAAAATAATCCCCCATGCATTATTCCGACCATTTTGCCCTTAAAATGATGGACATGGGTGTATCTAGGCCAGCGCCTACCTAGGTCGTTACCCAACCCATGTCCAAAAAAGAGTAAATTACTTATTTAGTCATCCATATATTATTTAGTTTTAGTTTTTGTCATCTAATTATGATTTGTTTTAGATCATACCTTACGTTACGTTTTAGTTTTGTTTTGATCACTCTTCTTTAAAAATTAACAGTGATGTTGATATGACATCATAAGATAATGTTATATCATGACTGAAAAAATTAAAAAATATCATATTATTTTTCTAACGGATGTAACCAAAACAGAACCAAAACCTAACGTTATGTATGATTTTGGAAAAAAACAATAGTTGACTAGCCAAATCATAAACCAAGTAATAGATGGGTAGCAAAATATGTAGTTTACCCTAAATAAAAATATGTATGAATTAGGTTAAGAAAATTATGTTGCTCCAATTAATATTTTTTTTCTAGTTTTAATATATATAATTATTATTATATTTTTAAATTAATAACATATATATATATATATTGTGTTAGATGATTTTTTTATTATATTTATATTAGTTCAGTCCATAAAATTTTTCTATATTTGTCATTGGATGGGAAGATAAGACTTTAGAAGAAGGAATGAGGGTGTTTTTAGTCGGTCTAAAACCAATGACCTACAAAAAAAAATATAATTTAACCACCAATCAAATGTAATTGCTAATTGCTCCATGTACAAAGATAAACCATGTTTAAGATTTATCCTTTTTGTCATTTGTAAGTTATATTCCTATATGATTTGGGCTAAAACCTAACAATCAAATACCACTATTATATATCCCTATATAATTTGGGCTAAAACCCAAAAATATAGCTGTGGCCACGGACACAGCAGCAACTGCTCATGCTCTATAAGATTCTATATTTGGTGCAACCATGTATTATACTCTTTATGAATGTTGATTTATTTATTCATTTTTAATAAAAATCACTAATTTTATTCAAAACAAAAAATAAATTAAATTACAATAAATATTCACGATCATAATCATAAATTAAGCACATGATTAGGATAATTTCCTATAATCATTGAAACAAAACCAGCAACTTAAGATCACACAAGGAACATACAAGAAAATATTAAAATCTAACCAAGAAAATTCGAACAAAGATAGATACAAACATGTATTATTGCATCAACAAACGAACCACAAAAGAATATTAAATTACTGAAAGACCACCGACAAATCGCAAACCATACTCGAGTGACATGAAAAGCTATATACGAACGCATAATAAGTATCCAAATCAATATGAGAGTTAAAAGTAAGGAATATCAACAATATAACAGATAAACGTCATCTTGATTAGTCGTAGTGATGTCTAATCAACTTTAAAAAAAAATAAGTGAACACAACGATAGAAAATCGTGTCAAAAGGCAGAAGAAAACATGTCATAAGTACAGATAAAAACGTATCATAAAAATATATGAAAACATGTCATACATGCAGACTTATTGAAAATAAAATAACAAAAGAAAATAAAGATGTAATATAAGAAAATAAAATAATAATAAAGAATATGAACGACCGATAATAATATTAAAATTAGTGTCGCTGTCGTTCAACAAAGAAAAAAAAGGAAAAAAAGGATGAACAACTTAGGAATAAGAGAAAATTACCTAATGAGTTGTTTTTAATTACGAATGTTGATTTATAATATAATCACCATTTAGATCACATATTAGTGTTAATATCATCACATACATTACAATAGCACCGTTAAGGCTAATCATTAATTCGTGGCCACTAAGGCTTCTATAATCGATACATCAATCGCTTCAAGTTTATCACAATCAATAAGTTCGAACAAAATATTCGTTTCCAAACCTACCAACTAGAGGATGCTTTAGTCATTTTAGGTTTCAATACCTTAAATTAGTCCTATACTATAGAAGATATCGAGCGTCAAATAGCAAACTCAAACTAATAGAATATTATTATAAGTAAATTCTCTCAAAATTATTTTATTTAAGTCTCAGTATACATGGCACACATTTTATTCTATTACTTTATGTTTATAAACCCAATATTTCATATTATAGAAAATGTATTTCATAATCGTAAAAGATTAATTTTGAACGGCCATGAATGATCAAAAATTAATAATATTTTAAATGTTATAACAAGGCTTAATACTCAAATAAGTATCCAAACTATTCTCTTTTTTCCGAATAGGTGTCTATAGTATTTTTTGGATCATTAAGGTGCCTAACGTTATAAACGTTACCACTTTAGGTGCTAAGGCCGTCAATGGCATTTTTCATCCGTTAAGTGACATGTGTCATAATCTGATAATTTTAAAAAATTTATATAAAATTAAAAGAATAAATTATATATTTTTAAAAAGAAAACATAAAATTTTGAAATAACCCAAAAACCATTGAAAACATTCATTTCAATCCCTAAACCACATATCACCACCATTTGTCATCGAAGAAGCCTCACCCGACCTCACCTCCCCCGACGACCAAATCTCCTATGAAATCGTGGCCGATCGACGACGAATCGACATTTTATGCCCGACGAATCTTAGGATGAAAATCTGACGGCCAATCGATGACCTATAAGATGGCAGGGACTGCGTCGACGACGGTGGTCGTGACCAAAAAGGGCAACGACGGCGAGTTAATGTTAGGATTTGAGGATTTTAAGTATTTGAGGAATTTTTTTTGTATTTAAAAGGAATTAGGGGTTTCTTTATAAATATAATAATATTTTTAATATTTTTCTAAAAAAATTTAAAATTATCATATTGTAACACGTGTCACTTAATGAATAAAACAAACGGTCATTACGTCCCGGGCACCTAAAATAGTCACGTTTGTAACGTTAGATACTTGGATGCTCCAAAAAAAATACTATAGTCACCTATTCGGGGGAAAATATAGCTTGAGCACTTATTTGGGTATTAAGCCTTATAAAATAATTTGAGCTTGAAGGACTTAATTGTTATAAATTAAAGTTGAAAGGATTTGAATTGAAAATTCCCTACAATATAGGATAAAATTATGAAAAAAAGAAAATATAAAGTCACGAAGAAGAAACATGACAGCCAACCACCACTTTCTCAATCGATTCACTATTATTATTACACATTTTTCCCTTTTTATTACATTATTATTTACTCAATTATCAGTCAAATCATTTTCCTTTAAAAATATAATTTACTCACCGGAATACCGCAGCCTTGTTTTTTAATCACCGGAACACAGTTCATCTCCTTATCTTTTCTCAAACAAACTCTGACTTCAATCAAATTTAAATGAAGAAGAATTTGCTTTGAAAAAGAAAAGAAAAACCCTTTCTTGAGTTTTGAAAATTGTGAGACTCTGGGGGTTTAGAAGGAAAGCAGAATGGGCTGTGTTGGATCGACGCCGGCCAAAGGAGACGGTAAGGCTATTTTACTTTGTTTGCTTTTGTTTTTTCTTTGTTTGTTTGCTGAGAAAATCGTCGGGAAAGTTGGAAACTTAAAGAACAATGACATCTCTGAATTGTTTGAGCTAGGCTAGTCAAATGGTAGATTAAGTAGTAAAAGTTTTTGATATTTTCTGAGCAGCTAAAAAGCTGCCGCTTGAATTTCATTTACTTTTATTTTTGTTTAAAAGAGAAGGAAAAGAAAAATGGGTCTGTGGCTGCTAAATTTGGGATGACTATTTGAATGTTTGCATATTAGGTTGCAATCAGTACTCAATTTGTTTTCCAGAAGTTCTGAAAATTTCTTATGTTTTCCATTTAGCTTTCTCAATTAAGAAAAATGGCATTTTTGGATTTGCAAGAAACTACATTGTTAATTTATTTACTGCTATTTTGCTATTGTGTTGAGATTCAATATTTTAAAGTTTGAAGATTCATGTTATTGTCATATGTATAGCAATGGATCAGTTTAGCACAATTCATAATCATATAGAGAACTTTATTTCGGTCCAAAGAGGTCTCGGTTTGGGGTTAGGGGAAGGGATTGTAGATGTTGGTTTCTAATCTTGGACTTGCTAAATGCCTCCTGTTAAGACTGGTTACATGAGCCCGTTGAGTTAAGCATCGGATTAGTTTCTTGTTACAGTCTGTTAACTAAGCAACTAACACTTTCTCATAAACACACAGTATGAACTAAAGCTTATATATTTGCGTTCGAAGTTTACGCCTAGTTAATGATACAGTGAATTCTTTTGGATCCAACAGGGAATGTGAAAATGATCCGGAAACCAAAACCCTGGAAACATCCTCAGCCGATAACGAAGTCTGAATTTGTGCAGATGCGTGAAGAGTTTTGGGACACTGCACCTCATTATGGCGGCAAGAAAGGTAATTGCTACCTATAACATATAACCACTAATGAGTTTGTTACTAGAAATCAACTGTTTGCTTTCGATGCATAAGATTACAAGTATCTTTCCACGATTATCAATTTTGTAAGTGATAAGAAATTTTGTTCATCTCGAGTTGAACAAATTGAGAAAACTTTTCTTTTTTGCTGTAAGAGTTAAGGGAACGCGGAAAATGCTGAAGTCTCGAGTGGATAATCTGATAAAGGCAACTAACCCGCCAATATGCTTACCTAGTTATGTGGGGATCCGTTTTTACGGAAAACTGAATTGATCTATATCATTTCAAGTTGGTTCTGAAGTCAGACCTGGAATTGTTTATATAAAATTATAACTTAGATACTTGGATTCATACAGTGAGGTATTTTCTTGTCCGTCCTTTATGTTCCTCGCCCCTCATCTGTAAAATTAAGAGCTTCGATTATCAGTAATATTATTCAAGTATGGGAATCAACTGCAACCGAAAGGTATAAATTAGGTAGGCCAACCCTATCACCGAGACTGTTAGCTATGCATTAAAGATAACTTGTTTTAGTGTTGATTGATCAAGGTAGAGTTACTAATGTGAACTAAAGGTCTCATAGAAGGTTCTCAGAGGATGTGATTGTCAAACTAAACATTGGTATTTAGGAGATTCTGATAACAGTATCATTTCCCAGTTAAAAAAGCCTCAAGTAATAAAATGATTTCTTTGTTTAAATATAGGAATAAATATCACAGGCTGTATGTCTGCAATTTCTAGTCTCAACAAGAAATCTGGTTCCTTTGCTAAAATGCTATCTAGTTTTACTGTAGAATCAAAACATTAGAATTATAGATTGAAAATGAGTGGAACAGATATGGTTTTCTTAATAACCTTCTCCTTTTGATAAAGCAATTTTGCTTTAAATCTGTATAATATAAATAATTTACTTTTCTTCACATGGATTTGGATGTAAATGTCAACTTCCTTGACACTAGAGATCTGGGATGCACTTCGAGCTGCTGCTGAAGCTGATTTAACCCTTGCTCAAGCTATTGTGGACAGTGCTGGGGTCATAGTGCAATCTGCTGATTTAACTGTCTGCTACGATGAAAGAGGTAAGTCTACTTTGTTGAATCGAACTTTGATAAATGATAACCACTCGAACGTCCTTCAACACCTCTATGATTCGACCTCCTTGAAAATAATTAACTTCGAGAAGGTCACACTTTTTGGTTTGAAATTTCTTCTAACAAATACCAACTCTTTTTTACAGGTGCCAAGTATGAACTACCAAAGTATGTTTTGAGTGAGCCGACCAACTTGATCCAAGAGAGTCGAGAATAGAGAGAATACAGAGTGCAATGTATGCAAAGGTTGAATGTAAATCATGTACATTATTCTCTTGTCTTCTTTGGAACCCTTTATAAACTTTAGGGCCACTCACTTATGTTCCTAACATTTTACTGAAAAGAATTAACCGACTTGAATCAAGAGAGTATGCAATGGCTTTAGGAGATGACTACTCTAGATGTTAGTGGGATTTGATCTTTGGTTACTTTACCCGATGGTAAACAAGCTATATTGAATGTAAATGGGTGTTTAATGTCAAATTCAATCTTGATGGTTCAATTGCTCAATTGAAAGCTAGAATTGTTAAGAGATATGCTCAGACTTATGGAATTGATTATCATGATATTTTCTCTTTCGTCGCTAAACTTGCTTTAGTTAGATTATTTATCTCCTTTGCATCAGTTAGACATAAAGAATATTTTTCTTCATGATGATGTTTAGGAGGTGTATGGAGCAACCACCTAGTTTTGTTGCTCAGGGAGTATGTAAAGCATGTCTTTTGAAAGGAAAAAAAATCTCTATATGACTTCAAATGAAGTCATTGGGTTTAGTTTGAGAAGTTTAGCCAAACTATTGAGAAGTTCAAGATGCTGAAGAGCAAGTCAAATCATTATTTTAAGTCTTATGGAGGCATTATTATGTTAATTGTATATGTGGATGGTATTGTAGTTATTTATGATGATTCTAGCGAAATTTTATCCATGTAGTCTTTTTTCCACGCTCAGTTTCATATTAAAAACTTAGTAAAGTATTTTTTGAGAGTTGAAGTTAGTATGAATAAGAGATGAATCTTCTATCCCAGAAGAAGTATGTGCTTGATTTATTATTGGAGTTTAGAAAATTGGGTGCTAAACATATACTAATTCAATGATTCATAATTTACAATTAATCAAAGAAGTTGAGTTATATGCAAATCTTGAGAGGTAAAAAATACTTACCGAAAGTTGAATTATCTTTTTCTGACACATTATGATATTGCTTATTGATAAATGTGTTGAACCAATATATGTCATCACCAATTGTCGATTATTGGAACGAAATAAAACAAGTTGTGCATATTTGAAGAGTGCTCATGAACGTCAATTTTTATATGCCAGTTATGGTCATTCTAAGATCAAATGTTTTTTAAATTCAGATTGAACATTATATATGAAAGAAATATAATATGTTCTCACGATAGTACAGAAGCTAAATTTAGAGTTATGATTAAGTCTGTGTGTAAAATCATACGAATATACCAACTTCTCAATGAATTCGTGTAAGGTTCTAGTACCTACAAAGCTATGCTGTTACAATCAAGCTACACTTCATTGCTTCTAATCCAATCTTTCATGAACGAACAAAACATATTGAAGTTAATTGTTAATTTATTCACGAAAATATCCAAGAAGATTTGATTGCCATCAACTATGTGAAAACTGGAGAATAATTAAGAGATATTTTCACAAAAACTACTAATAAAATCCAAATTGATTATCTATACAACAATTTGAGCATAAACTCCTAATAGAGTCCAAATTGATTATCCATACAAGAAGTTGAGCATGATTAATATCTATGCTTCAACTTGTGAGGGAGTTACGTATTTATAGGCTCAATATTAGAGTCGATATATATTATTTTTAATGTATGATATTATGTAGTTAATGTAGAATATTACTTTATACATTATAGGAGCTTTATATTTGTATATATACTCATAATGTTGATGAATAAAATACAAAGAAAACATTCTCTTCCTGTTATTTCTACTAGTAGCAAGCATCCAGTTCCAGTCCATAACTTGCATATACGAAGAGAGCAATCGGATTCAGAACTCACAAACCATAAAAGCACATTGTGATTCAGATCTCACAATCCATAAAATCACATACAATGTCAACAATATACATATATCCAGCAACATACATCTTTGGCTTATGATAGCAGAGGCCCTGTACTCGAGAGCAACCCTATCAAATTCGAGCTTGACGTTGTGTAAAGATGTAGACCTCATCGAAGCCCCTCCTACAGCATTCGAATACACCACCATGTCAATCGACTTACATTCAAATACAAATTCCTAATATTGTCCAAAACTCAAAAAGGATTTTATCAGATTACCCGGCTTTTCCACAATATGTGGGGCTATAATTATAAATAAGGTTTTCAAGCACTTTCCAAACAGGTGGCCTGTTCAGCGACTTCCTAGCCTCTCTGTACCAGAAGAAATGAAATTACCTCAACTTCCAAACAGATAAAAGAGATGCTGAGATGGTATAATTCTACAACAAGAAATCAACAGAACAAGTAATGAATTAATGGTTTTAGCTGCGTAAATTTTCAATCAACATTAATCCATAATGGGCTGGTATTTCTTTTTTAAAATGAAACAAGCCTTTTTCTTTCCCTTTCATCCTTTTTATATTCATAAAGCTTTCCTTTATTAACAATATAGAGAGAACTATTCCTAACCTGATTAAGAAGTTTGCAACATGTTGCGTCACTTCAATGGCGTATTCTGAGTGTGGAATCATACTCGAGCCCCATTCAAAAGCATTTTTCTGCAAAATATATGGTCAATACTATTCATACGGAAATGAAGTGTCTTGGTGGATCATAGAATAACACTACAGTTTTGCAAACAAAGTTAAAAGAACCAGGAGAAACAGAAGCAGAGATAGAAAAGTTAACAAGTAGAAAACAGAAACCAATTCCTTGTAGTGATCATAAATAGGATTATTCTTTTACAGTAAAAATTAAAAGTGTCACGCCAAAATGTTGGGAGGCATAAACAGGAAGATGAACGGAAAGCACTAGAAGTACCTCTGGATGCCACTGGAAGGCCGTGACAGGATAACTATGTGCTTGTGCGGTCGAGATATATACCTGTTATCAACACTTCAATGGAAATAAGGGCACTTAAAGCATCCAGAAAGTGTAATGAGATAAATCTAGTTAAGACAAGCCTAAGGCATGGTGATTTAAGATTCAGAACCTGGTTATTTTCATCTGTGTTTGTCGTTAAGATCCTGAAGAATCTGGACAAGTTTGGAGTATTTTCAAGTTTCTCTGGTGAAATGCCATACTGTAACAATGAGACATTGACTTAGGCAATGCTAATTAGCTTGTAAATATAAAGCATAACATAGACAATGTGCCACTGAATTCTCTTTATATGCACATGAAAGAAAGATAATAATTTTAGTAGGGGTTAATTGTTTGCTTGATACATGTACTATACCTAATTTCTCAATGTAATACATATCGTTTTTTTTTTCTCAATTCTGTCACAGATTCTGTTGAGTTTTATTCTAATTTAGGCTTTTTGAGACAAAGGACGTGGTTCAAGGAAATCAGATTACAGATTAGGAGAACAAAAAGGCATGAACAATTTAAAGTGCGTTAAAAGTACATTTCATCTCCCATAATAATATGCACAAGGAAATCAGTTCATGGTTTTAGGAATGAACCAGAGAGGCCATGCCAGAGAAGCAAAAGGCTAAATGGAACAAATTGTATGACTGATTTAAAATATCAATGGAAGGAACCAATGAAACTCACCTTATGGTTTTGCATGACTAGGCAATCTGTTTCTAGCTTTTGCAGCAAAGCTGGAGGAAATCTGCAAAAAAGAGAAACTATGAAGCTGTACAAGTATAGCCACTGACTAGAGCAATTAACATATATCTACACAGATTATAAGAAACCACAAAAGGTCTTAACAAAATAGATCTTAATCAGGTTGGGCTCAGTAGAAAGTTTCTGACAATTCCCCTCTTTCTAGACGTTCAAAATATGATTGCAACTAACTAGGACCAAACTACAAATTATCAGCTTAAAATCACCTCACCTCTGCTACTGATTGGAAGGTTAGATATTTCAAAATATAAAATACTTAATCCTCCTAGGATAATAATGTATAGCTTGAGCAAATCATTATTATAAAAATGAAACCAAACATATTTATTTACCCTGAAAGGTAATAAAGGTTCTGTACCTTTGAAATACTGTTCCTTCAATATTAATGTTGTTCACAAATTGGAGAGTAGAGGCTTGATTTGATGCAGCAAATGTTTCAAGAATATTTTTGTCCTACCAGCAAGAAGAAAAAATGTTGTAAAACCAGACTTAGTTAATTTTTTTATAATTCAACAAAGTAATCTTAAAGTAAAGTAATAAGATCAAGAAACATGAATGGAATTAAGCTAATCTGAAATGGAGTGATTGCTATAAAACCAAGAGGTGATCAAATCCATTATCAAATGTTTTCCAACAAGATCGACCATTGGTTTGAATGGGATGCCACAAACAATTTAACCTTGAAATCCAAACAGATCAAATACTGCAATAAGGTGAACATCCAGGACTGGCATTGTTTAGACATGTTGGGACAAGAGTAATCTCTCACAAATGCAAATTCCAAATTTCATTAAATCAAGAAATTTGAAACCTCTTATTTTGTTATTTTGCCATGAGATATTAATGAACAGTACATAGTGCTAAGAGCAGCATAGTGAACAAAAGTTAACCACATCAAGAAAAGCCTTTAAACAGATAAAAGTCTGAAGAAGCAATAGAATGAAATAAAAGAGAAGAGGTCAGATAATGCAACAGTGCTTACTTCACTGATAATCATTGTTAAAAGTTCAAAACCCAAACAAATGGCATATAGTGGGAAATGGCCTCCCCTGTCATTCTTCTCTATAACTTTCTGCGCACACAAAAAAATAAAAAAAATAAAAAAAATTATATGCAAATATTACATGCAATCGAAGTGTAAAGAAATAACTTGAAGTAGTAGACTCGCTTGTTAACACCAAACTCCTGTATGCTTGGAGTTGATTTCATAAAATCAAGTGAAAAACAAATACAAAAACAAATTACCTTGAAAATCTTTTGAGCCACCTCAAAGTACAAGCCGGATTTAGCCCACCCGCCTGTAAAAATCACGCCATTAACCAGTTCAAGCTTCTGCAATACAATGGTGGAGAAGACAGCTAGATGTCAGGCTTTCGGCGAAGGAAGAAAACAATAAATCTAAATCATGTAAATTAGCAAATCAAAGCGAGAAGATTAAATGAATAGGCAATCAAAATATCTTTTCACAACTGTCCAATCATTTGCATAGAGAACAAAGAGATTGTAACAACTGGTATTCCTGCAGTGTCCTATCTTTGTGATTATTAACTAATATTTAGACAAAAACGTTGAAAATTTATTTTTTTAATGTAGGCAATAAAAATCAGAAGTATCAAATAAATTGAATAGACAATTTCTTTTACTTACCCAAAAAATAAAATAAAATGGAGATTTTCTTGAGCAGATAAGTGAATTAAGATTCTAAACCCAAAATCAGGAGTTCTATTTTCCAAAAATAGAGACAAACCATCTAATTTTTTTAACCAAACTTCAAACCACCAACTACTAAAGTCAAAATTTGCCTTTTTAGAAGGAAAGAAGCATCGTGATTACCTCGAAAAGAATCTCTTCCGGTTCATTATAGATAAGGGGAATCACTCGAGCTCCAGCTGCTTCCACGAACTTCACGTACGACGCAGCTATGTATGAAGCGTTCGTGTCGTTGTTCAGCCTCCCCGACGCGCCGTCTCCCGGATGAGTAAGAATTCCGATCACCGGCCGATAATAGAGATTTGGGTCAAGAACCGTGCAACTCGGAGAGGAAGCAGTCGATGAATCGGTGGACGAGCCGTCGCCACGTTGACTCGGGAGGAGGAGTCCAGTGGAGGTTTGGGCTTTAGCAAGGGAGAGTTCTTTTGAGAGGTAGAGGAGGATGGGGACAAGAAGGTAATTCCACATTTCGTCGGAGGAGGGAGGGCAAGGGACGGTGTCGTTAGGCGGAGCGGACGAGGGAGGGGGAGATGATGAGTTAGAGCGAAACAAGGAGGGCATTTTGGTGAATTGGCATGGAGAGAGAAGGGAAGGAAAAAGAAAGGAAAATTATAAAAGATTAATCTAGTTGAAAAAAAAAAGGAGCTGGGTTTTAATTTTCAAGGAAAATTATTAAAAGTCGATGACTTAATGACATTTAAACGCTCAAATTTTTTCTCAAAAAAAATCAATATGACCCTAAATTTATTTTACTTTTGATGTGACATTTAAATTGAAAAAAATAATATGACCATTTCATTGATAGAATTGAATATTGATCGTTAAGATATTGATATGATAATTTACGATGTTGATATAACGATCCACGATAGATAATAACGTAATAAGAGAGAG
Organism: Hibiscus syriacus; assembly: GCF_006381635.1. Taxonomy (NCBI): domain Eukaryota; kingdom Viridiplantae; phylum Streptophyta; class Magnoliopsida; order Malvales; family Malvaceae; genus Hibiscus; species Hibiscus syriacus. The sequence goes on from NW_024063078.1 coordinate 1,603,528, forward strand.
TTCACTCTCAATCGATTATAAAGTAGATTAAAGAAAAGAATTATCAAATATTGAATAGTTTCTAATAAACTATTATGTCGATTATAATTGGGTGATGCTTGACTAGTGGCAAGCAAGAGTTCGTCCTTCAATCGATTATAATTTTATTGTTGCTTTAACTTATGATTTAATAAATTTTACTATCTAAGAGATCAAATGTAATTTTACTAATATTTTATTATCCAAGAGATATTCTATCACGGATGCAACATCTATCATTATTGTACGATACAACCATTTATCAAGACTCTTGTTCGGCATGTACTCAAGTACTAAGGCCTTGAAATCAAGATCATTAGCTCAGCTACTAATTAATTTGATTAAGTTCGGTGACGGATGTTGCAAAGAACTCCACATTCAACGTCGAAGCTCTTAAAAGCTTACTCTAACTTGAAGACCTTTACAGCAAATGTCATCCCATCTGAGAAAGTCCCTCGGTATACAGAACCATAACTCCCATTACCAAGCAATTTGCTTTGATTGAATCCATCAGTAGCTTGATGGAGCTCATGGTAAGAAAATCGTCTCCGTGTTCCAAAAGGTAGCGAGTCTTTTTGAATTTGTAATTTGTCTTTCCTTTTCTTACAACGCAAGATAATGATAACTAGAGACACGACCAAAATTGTAGAGGCAATTGGTAGTGCTACATATATTATGAGTTTAGTTCTTGGCTTGGAATTCCTGAGAGGTTTAGTTTTGCAGGTTGGAACGTGAAGACGAGGTGCACCACACAATGCTTCATTCCCCTCAAATGGTTCAATCGAGTAGTTTCATAATGATCCTCCTTCAGGAATTTCTCCTTGAAGTCTATTGAAAGAGACATCGAAATATTTAAGGTAATGGAGTTTCTGCAAGGACTTGGGAATCCCTCCGGATAGATTATTTCTTGACAAGTCTAAGAACTCCAAACTCAACAAGTCACCAAGTGACTCGGGGAAAAAACCTGTGATTCTATTATTGGATAAGGAAAAAGCCAGAACTCATCTACTAGCAAGAGTTATTGCAATAAAAAAAACACTCAAAAATGGTTTGTATTTACTTTCAAAGTGGTTGTTCGCAATAGCGAAGATTTGAAGCATACTCAAATTCCCAATTTCTATCGGTATACTCCCCTCCAATTGGTTATCTGTTAAGAATAAGATTCGCAACTCATTGCACTTGAATAAATTGGCTGGAATTCTTCCAGAAAGCAGGTTATCCTCCAAGTGTAGTTCTTTTAAATTCGGAAGACGATCAAAATATCCTCTGGAATATCGCCGGTAAGATCCTTGTAGTTGAAATCAAAGAAATATGGTGAAAGCAAACCACTTGAAACAAAGGGTATGGAACCTTAGAGCATATCATTGCTTAGATTTATTCTTTGTAACGAAGATATATTGAAGATGGAGGGTGGTATTGAACCCGAAATTTGGTTTCCATACAAGCTCAAGATCTAACTTTGGGAGATATCCTAAAGAGAATGGAATTACACCCTTGAAGTTGTTATGGTACAGAAACAAAGTTCGAAGTTCAGTTAATGATCCCAACCGTGATGGGATTTCTCCACTGAAGCTGTTGTCACCAAGGCTTAAATATTTCAGCCATTGCAGATTGGACAATTGGACAGGTAATCTGCCATAAAAACTATTGTTTGTGACGTAAAGAAGAGAAAAAAATGATAAATTTCCCAAGTGGGGTGGAAAGGTGCCTAGAAGTCCAACCCAGTAAGGTCCACATCTGTGACTATTCAGTGTTTCGATCCGCAACGGACACCAAACCAGTTGCAAACAGGGTGGTAACAGACCAATTTATTGATACAGCAAGATAGATTTTTCTCTCTTTATATACACTAGAATGGGTCCATTAATTGGATGATCACTCTATTTATTCATTGTTAATTGTATGACCACACACTAATATATATGGTTGCATTGACAATTAAAATTAAAACAAGCCCAGAAATTTCTTAGAACATGCAATGAGGTTGAAATATTTATTTTTACTTCTTCCAGGTGTTTTTCCCCTTGTTCTAATAGTACCTCTCAACATCAGACCACCTAGGGTGAGTAAAACTCGACACGACTTTAAAATTCAAGTTCAAATTGAGTTGTAAAATATAATTTGAAAATTTCAGTTAGAGGATTGATTTTCAAGTTTGAGTCGAGTCTCTCGACTCTGTATGATATATGTATCACATATGAAAAAAATGAAGAAATATATATGTATTGTATATGATTATAAAAAATCATTTAATTTGGAATCAAATAATATCATAATATTTACAATTAAATTGAAATAGAAACTCAAAAATTCGACTCAAATTTTATAAACTCGACTCGACTCGAAAAAATTTCAAGTCAACTTCGAGTTATAAAATAGAACTCATCAACTCGAATAACTCAAAATTTTTTAACTCGACTCGACTCGTTCGAATGTTCACCCCTAACCATACCTATAAATTAACATGGATTAAACACATTGACCAAGTTTTCATGAAGTTTTGCCTGGACTTGGCAAATTTGACTCGTATCCGATTACTTGAACCAATTTTCTCAATCTTAGACCCAAACAACAAGACCCAAAATTGATCCGAAACCCGAAATAATCTGGATCAAACCGAAACCAACCCAAATTTTAGTTGGATCGAAAGCAATCCAAATTGAAAGCAACTCAAATTGAAATTAACTCAAACCGAAAGTAACCCGAATCGATAAAATCTAAACGAATGCAACAAGAACCAAAAGCAACCCAAATTTAGTTTACCCATATTCGATCCGAACCTAACTTCGACTTAATTTTAACCAGATAATTGAGTCTAAGTGTATGAATAATTTATTTATTTATTTATTTTATCTATTTTTAGCAGTGATAAATAGTAAAATGTTGTATATTTTATTCTCATTTTATATTATATTACTAGTTAATCACCACTTTGAGTAATAATTTAATGGTTCAATATAATATTTCTCAGTTAAAAGATCATCTTTATATATGATATAATAACTTCTAGCTTTGAATTTAGACTATGACAATATATATTCACATAAATTTTTTGATTTTAAAGATTTATTGATTTAAATTAAAACTTCTAGCTCTTAATTTGTGATTCGACAATATATATTCACATAAAATCATTGAATTATAAGTAATAAAGAGCAACACTGAAAATTATGATGACAAAGAGAGACAATGATTGACTTAAAAATCTAAAGGTTGACCCGAATTGAAACGATCAAAATTGACCCAAAAATCTAATGGTTAACCCAAATCGAAACCAATTTATCCGATTTTGACCCGATCCAAAGCCAACTGATCCGATATTAACCCGACCAGAAAACCAACCGATCTGGTTTTGACCCGATCTAAAAATCAACCAATCCAAATTTGACCTGACCCAAATTGAATTTCCATAGACTCAAACTAAATCCGAACCGAATCCGACCCGCTCCAAACCGAACCTAAATCGAATGCAGTCTAAATCCGAAATGTCCCGACCTAAAATAACTCGATCCGAAATTATCCGATTGCCACCTCTAGTTTTGCCCTCTTTTTTAATTAAATAATGGCTGTTTGACTTCGATGTGGAATCTCAAGTCTTTGAACTTTTTCGTTTTGGAGGCCTGCACCTCGGAGAATATAACAATTGAGAAAGAATCATATATGACGATTATTTTACATTTAATAAATTCTCGGCAGTTTGCTGGGAAACATGAGTAAACTGCAAATAATTATCATGATTAAAGATAGTGTCAGAATAAAGTTGCAGAATAGTAGATAGCTAGATATAATAGGATTGAATTGATGATGTAAACAGAACAGTAAACCAATGACTGCCTCTTCATAGAACCAGTTCAATATCCTTTAATATTTCCACTTTGATCTTGTTTAGCTTCGCAACAACCTCTTTCACATCTGGCCTCTCAGCAGGTAATTCTACACAGCATTCTAAGCCAACTCTCAAGATGGATAAAGCACAATTATTAGCTGCCGAACAATCCTTTCCAGTAGCGCTAAACAAATTGGTGTCTGCTAATTGATTCAGTGAAGATGATATTGAATCTTTCACCCAACTCTTCAAGCTTCTTTCTCCTGCAAACATTTCATCTGTAGGTCGTCTTTTTGTGAGGGTTTCCATCACGAGAATACCAAAACTGTACACATCACCTTTTGTTGAAACAATTCCTTCAGTTCCGTACTCTGTGTATGAATTTACAAGATCATCATCAATATTCAAAGATATCTTGATTGTGAAATTCTATAAAATATCTAAAATGTTGTATGCTCGAATGCTATAATTGGATTTGAACTTAATGTATATGCCTCCTTTCAATAGGTCTGAAATTCAAGTCTTAATATATACTATCCTTTCCCTTATCCACATGCTACCCTAATATTTTAAAGGGGGGAAAAAGAGTTTAAAGAGAAATATCACCTGGTGCCATGTACCCAACTGTTGCCATGGTCATGGTTTGTATCATTGAATCGTCATTACATAAGAGTTTCGCAATGCCAAAATCACTCAAATGTGCAACCATATCTTCATCTAATAGTACATTGCTGGGTTTCAAATCACAGTGAACAATGAGTGTTGCATTACCATGATGGAGATATTCAAGTGCAGATGCAACATCTATCATTATGTTCAGTCTTTGTAGGATATCCAGAAAATGGTTATTGGAATACAACCATTTATCAAGACTACCATTAGGCATGAACTCAAGCACTAAGGCTTTGAAATCAAGATTATTAGTGCAGCTACTAATGATTTTGATTAAATTCCGGTGACGGGTGGTGCAAAGAACTTCACATTCAACGTCAAAGCTCTTAAAAGCTTTTTCTAACTCTAACTTGAAGACCTTTACAGCAAAAGTCATCCCATCTGAGAAAGTCCCTTGGTATACAGAACCATAGCTCCCATTACCAAGCAATTTGCTCTGATTGAATCCATCAGTAGCTTGATGAAGCTCGTGGTAAGAAAATCGTCTCCGTGTTCCGAAAGGTAGCAAGTCTTCTTGAATTTGTAATTTGTCTCTCCTTTTCTTACTTTTCAAGATAATGATAAATAGAGCGACCACCAAAATTGTAGATGCAATTGGTAGTGCTACGTATATTATGAGTTTAGTTCTTGCCTTGGAACTCCTAATAGGTTTAGTTTTGCAGGTTGGAACACGTAGTCGAGGTGCACCACACAATGCTTCATTCCCCTCAAATGATTCAATCGAGTAGTTTCCAAACGATCCTCCTTCAGGAATTTCTCCATGAAGTCTATTGAATGAGACATTGAAACATTTGAGATAACGAAGTTTCTCTAAGGACCTGGGAATCTCTCCTGATAGATTATTTCTTGACAAGTCCAAGAACTCCAAACTGAACATGTCGCCAAATGACTCAGGAATAGAACCTGTGAGCCTATTATTGGATAAGGAGAAATTAGTGAGGTCTTTAAGATCTACAACCCCAATTGGGATATCACCGGAGAACCGATTGTTCGACAAATCCATACTAGTCAAAACCTTCCACTTCCCAATGTCAATTGGAAGAGGACCACTTAAAGAATTTGAAGACAGGTTTAGCATGAGGAGATCGGTAATCCTTGTCAATGTTGAAGGTATAGAGGAAGAAAACATATTGGAGCCTAGCAGTAGTTTCCTTAAAGAAATGAGATTACCCAAGCAAGGAGGTATTGGTCCAGACAAGTTGTTGCTCGTCAAGAACATGAAAGCCAACTTGTTTAGATTGCATAACTCATATGGGATGGATCCTTGTAACATATTTTGAGTAAGAGAGAGACTTTGCAGCTCTTCTAATCCTCCAATTGAAGCAGGTATGCTTCCTGTCAATTTATTACCGTCAAGCTCGATGTTTATCAAGCCACTTAAGTTGCCAATTTCACCGGGGATGCTACCGCTGATGTTGCACCCATAAGCAGAGAACTCCAGCAGAGAACCAGAGAGGTTCCCTATCAAACCTGGAAGTTTACCACTGATCAATGGGTTCATTCCGAATAGCAAGAATTCCAAGCCTCTACAACTTGCCAGAGAATAGAGAAAGCTCATCCCTGGGGAAGCTAAATTATTATCCGCCAGGTTGAGAATCCTTAAATTTCTTAGATTGCCCAGATTGTCAGGAATGGACCCAGAAAAGTAATTGCTTGACATGTCAAGAAGAGTAAGCTGAGAGGCATTGGAAATTAACGTCGGGAATGAACCAACAAGGTTGTTGAAATCAAGATAAAAATTTTCCAGGTTTGGAAGCCAAAGGCCCAAGGTTGATGGAAGATGGCCGGAGAGCTTATTTATATCCAAACCAATGATCGACAAAGATGAAATATTAAATATTGCGGGAGGAATAGTACCCACAAAATTGTTACCTGCTAAATTCAACACTTCTAGATTCTTTTGGTTGCCAATCTGAGCTGATATTGTACCTGCCATAAATTTATCAAACAACTATATTAGACAAATACAAGAAACTCTTTAGTTTATATTTAAGATTTCTATATCCTTAGTCAATCAATTCATGATGTACTATAAAAAAAGTAAAATTATATTTTTTTGAAAAAAAAAGTTGGAATAGACCAAATTTAAGTCTTAATTTTTTATAAGAATCGTTCTTACCTAACATGTAAAAACTGTATAATATATAAATATATACGTGAAAAGTTGTATGTAAAAAATGTATATATATAAATATATAGTTGTATAGTTAATAAAAGAGTCCAAATTAAGGATGAGTAGTTTAATAACAAGATCGATACGTTCTTAAATTTCAATGCTTAAAATGATGTCGCTTAGGTATTAATGCTGCACCAAAGTAATGTTGTTTTATTCATGTTATCAAATTGTTTGGATTTTAACGATCCATTGGTATAATTAAAATCAAAATCAAAGTTCAATATTATAATTAGAACAATTGAAAGTTCAAACATATAAATTATATACCGTCTAGAATTCAATGATATCTCTTGTAGTATATCTTAATATTTATTATTCTTTAAAATAAATTTTTGATTAGTTTTTGACTGAATTAACTTAGATTTTGGAGTTGATGTGAATGTAATTAGACATTTAGTTAATAGTAGTGTAAATATATATGTCCAGTACTCACCTGTGAAATTGTTATGACTACAATCAAAAGTCGTAATAAGAGTTAAGTTCATAATTTGCTCCGGAATTTCACCTGCGATTTTAAAATCCACATGTCCAATTCAAAACTAATTTACTGTCACTAACAAGAATTATTACAATAATAAATTAATAAACCATCAAGAGAAATATATCTCAAATTCATCTAAATTATTATATTCATTAAATGTGCGACACGGATCGATCTGAATTAGTCAAGACGAAGAGTTATAAGAACAACCAAAGAAGAAGAAAAAAACTTCTAAAAACTTGTTACCTTCAAGGTGGTTCCGACCAACGTAAATGTACTGAAGCATACTTAGATTCCCAATTTCCACCGGCAGACTCCCCTCCAATTGATTAAACGATATGGACAACATTTGTAACTCTTTGCACTTGAATAAACTGACTGGAATTCTTCCAGAAAGCATGTTAACACTCAAGTACAGTTCTTTCAAATTCGGAAGATGATCGAACATATCCTCTGGAATTTGACCAGTGAGATTATTGTAGTTGAAATCTATCAATTCTAGCGAAAGCAAATCTCTTGGGACAGAGGGTATGGAACCGGAGAGCATATTATTACTTATATAAATCTTCTGCAATGAAGATATATTGAAGATGGATGAGGGTATTGAACCTGAAATCTGGTTTTCCATCAAGTTCAGAGTCTCTAGCTGTGGTAGATAGCCTAAAGAGAATGAAATAACACCATTAAAGTTATTGTAAGCAAAGTTCAAATATTTCAGCCGATGCAGATCGGATAACTGAGCAGGTAAACTCCCATGAAAACTATTATTCCTGATGGAAAGAAGAGACAGGAATGATAAATTCCCCAAGTGGGGTGGAAGGGTGCCTACAAGTCCCAAACCAGAAAGGTTTAGAGCTGTGACTCTATGGTGCTTGAATCCACAACTGACACCAAACCAGTTGCAAACTGGGGTAGAAGTTGACCAATTAGTTGCCATGACATTTTTAGGGTCGATGGTAACACGGTTTTTTAATTCGAGAAGAGCAGATTGGTCTGTAAGTATGGTGGTTAATTTCAGGGAGAAAGTAACCATAGAGAAATGGACGATGAGAAGAAGGGCTAAGCTGAGGAAAGTGTTCCCCATTTGATTTTGGGTGTTGGGTCACTGGAAATGGAGTTTGTTAAGCTACCAGCAGAGGCACGACTGAGATAGCACAATCCATTCTTTATATAACACTAGAATGAACCCATGCATATTTAATTGAATGGGGTTTATGGTTTGATTGGGGTTCGAAATTTAGTTGAGGTTTATAGATTCAGATGAAATAAAGGTTGAATTCAGACTTGGATGATCAAAATAGGTTAATATGAAAATGTAGTCTAATAGCAGTCGTCAATAACAGTCGGCATAATGGTTAGCCTAAACTTGGGATGGGTATGGGTTGAGTTTTCAGTCAAGCCGATTTGATTTGAAAATTGTACATCCTCCACCCTATCCAAAAAATACACACCATTCATCCGACCCGAACCCGACCCTTCATGAAACAATATATTTATAAAAAGCATTACTTTTATTCAATAAAAAATAAGGATTTAATTAAAAAATAATAATATATAGAAGGGTATTATTGCAATTGTCTCTAAAAATATAAGATAAAATTTCATTTTTTTGGGTCGGATTGGTTCAAAATTTTTTCATCATAAATCTGAACCCAACCTGAATTTGAATTTAAAAAAAATAAAAAACAACCCGATATAGTCAGGTCGGTTTAGAACCCATTGGGTTTGGATCCCGTACCCATCTCTGGTCTAAAAAATTAATAAAATATAAAGTCAACGCATAGATAAAATGATTGAATGTTTAAGCCATGAGTGATTCGCAAATTTAGTGATTAAATGAAAATTTTGTGATTCGAACGGTTTAGATATTCGACCTACCACTATCTAGTGATGCCTCTTCCCATTCCTGCAACAAGTCCATTAACATCTGATTCAAATAATTAAAAGTTTACGAGAGATGAAAAAAGGAGAATCAAAATGACTTTGGTTCGGCCTTGTTCGAAGAGCTGATTGACGACATCATATGTGGGAGGGCCACCGTGTCGCCATTGAACGTTATCTGTTTAGGAAAGACCTGTACTTATCTCTCCCTGTAACTGTCGCCATTTCTACACCTTTGAAACGGTCTTTTTGAAATTTTGATGAATTGCATTTAAAACTGCTCCAACTGCTCCACTTTTTATACGCCAAGCTTTGGCAATCGTGATAAGGCTAATTACTTCGAAAACGAAAGTTTATTTTATTATTATTATTAATCATGAGATAGTTTGATTCCTGAAAATTAAAATTAAAATTTCAATGAAAATAAATAAATAAATAGATTGAGAAATTTTTTGGGGCAAAACACATATCTTTTAGTAATATAATTTTTTTATTTGCGACGGGCCCAAATAAAATTTAAGAACGATAAATAATTAATAAAAAAAATTAAATTTTAAGATCACACATATTTATCCTAAACAAAGAATGGATCCACGGATGGTTGAGATAGTAACACTTTTTTTTTTGAAAAATAAGTACTTTGTATTGATAAGGATACAAGGTACATCATCTCATGGACATCATTAAAAAACTTCCCTAAACCTATTTAGAGGAAAAAGAGTGAACCATAAGGTGGAAATAACAGAAAACCATAAATTAGCTCCTGAAAAAACACACATTGCCTGAGAAATAGAAGACTACATCAACTCAGTATGAAGGCACTAACCACAAAATAACCTTTTAGTTACCCCAATCCACCCCACAAAACATGACTAGCTGACTTCAATACATCAAACAATAAATCCTCAAGGACAACATCCTAGCCTTCTGAATGAAAAAACTACCATAACACCTCGTAACCAAGAACCATCCAAAAAGAACACCCTTCACCTTCTCATCTACGGCATCATAAATAGTCCTAAACTCACTACATCACAAGTAAAATCAAAACAAATTATACACGTGAGAGATCACTCCAAACCCCGTAGCCAATCGATAAAAACTAAGTTATTCTCAAAGACCGAAAACAATCACCTAAACAACCCCGACTATACTCTAAAAACATCTACGAGAACACATATCTAATGACAAAGCTTCTAAAGAGCCACAATTTAAGGACTACCAACGAAAAGTCCAAGTTGCCTACCAACAGACACTGCCTCCTGCGCTTCAACAAAAGCTTCAACTCACTTTTGTTGTAAAACAGAATCTGAAATAGATGTATCTGATAATTCAGATAATAATAGACCCGAATTATAATCATTTATAAGTAAATTAATTTTTTTAGAAAACAAGTATAAGATGGGTTTAATTTAGTTTAATTAACAATATTAGTAATATATTATATAAAAAGATATAAAATTCATATATTTATATAAATATTAAAAATATAATATTAAATTAATATTAAATATAACTTTTGTAATTTAATATTTATTTATTTAGAATTAGACTATATGAACTTTTTTCCGGAATAGATAAACATTTGATAGCTAGGCGATGGAATTCAATGTAAGGTACACGGTTGGTTGTTTTCATTAAATATCACTTAGGGTGCGTTTGGTTCACGGAATGTAAGATTATTAGTGGGAATAAAAGATTACCAGAGAATAAGATTACTGGGAATGTTGTATTTTGTGTTTGGTTGGTTTAGCAGGAATGTAAGATTACCGTGTTTTGTTAAAGGAATAAAATATTATTGGAATGTATATTTGACCAAATTATCTTTATTATATAATTGTTTTTTAACAAGTTGGAAAATATTTATATATTTTCTTTAAAAAATTTAAATTCATAAAATTTATATAATTTTTTATAAAATTGAAAATATAAAAATGTTTAATGAAAGGGTAAAATTTTATTTTAACCCCTGAACTTCATATAAAATTTTAATTATAGATTGTTTTTTGTAAATCTAAAATAGTTTAAGGATAAATTTGTAATTTAACCTTCGTAGAATTTTTATTATTTTCAAAACGCCGATAATCCAACAATACCTAAGGAAATAGAGATAATGACATTCTCGGTAATATACCCCAAAAAATCCACTATTGGTAATGTAAGATTACCGGACATGACATTCCTAGCCAACCAAACGGGAGAATATGGATTCCATTCCAATGAGAATCTCACATTCTCCAAACCAAACATACCCTTATGATTTTCTTGCGTGCCTATAACGTTCTTTAACTTCATCCATGCATAAAGTATAAAAATTTTAATTCATTAAGCGATTTTATTGATAAAATAAAAAATTATTTTTGAGATAATAAGTTTAAACAACTACGTCTATAAGATACATATATGTTGTAGGTTAAAAAAATCCTAAATATATATTATCTTGTAATCACCATATATATATATATATATATATATAACTAGGAACTACTCAAAAAAAATTTCCATACATGTTTTAATTAGTTTAATCTTGTTTTTTAGAATTTTAAATTTCATTATGAATGTATCAAAAATAAATGTTTAAACAAATAAGGGTTTTCGTATTATTTTAAAACTTAATATTCTGCATATATATTGTTTTAAATTTTGAATTTTAAAATAAGATTTAAATATGATATGTTCAAATCAATAATAAACTTATATGTTTATAAATTATTTATATGGTAAAAATTTTAAACCGATCAATCCGACCTGACCCAAAAACTGTGCATCCTCCATCCAACCTGAAAAATACACACCATTTACCCGACCCATCCCGAAACAATATATTTATAAAAAAATATTACTTTTATTCAAGAAAAGTTAGGGATTTAATTGAAAAAAATAATATATAGAGGTGTATTATCGCAATTATCCCTAAAAATATAAAGTAAAATTTTATTTTTTTTGGGTCGGGTTGGTTCGAATTTTTTCACCCTAAACCTGAAACCGACCTGAACTCAATTTTTTTTAAAAAAATACAACCTGATAAAGTCGGGTCAGAACTCGTCGGGTTCGGGTCCCGTGCCCATCCATGGTCTAAAAAATTAATAAAATATAAATTCAGCACATAGTAAAATTATCAAATGATTAAACCATGAGTAATTCGAGAATTTAATGATTAAATGAACTTTTTTAAGTTTTAGTGACCAAAATAAGAGCTAAAATAAAGTTGTGTGGCTGATTTGTGTGATTTACCACAAAACTTCTTTCTGACTTGCATATTTTCTCAATAAATTACAACATTATTTTAAGAGAAAATAACTTCAGTGACCAAAAATCCCAGATAATATACGATTTTGACCAACTTTTTTTGGATTTGCGAAAATGACCAACAAAATCGCAATGCGATCTCTAATTCGCATTGCGATCTCCACTATCGAAATTCGCGTTGCATTTCGCGTTGCGATAGTTGAAAATCGCGTTGCGATTTTCCATTTCGCGTTGTGATAGTTGAAAATCGCGTTGCGATAGTTGAAAATCGCGTTGCGATTTTGCATTTCGCGTTGCTATAGTTGAAAATCACGTTGAGATTTTCCATTTCGCGTTGCGATAGTTGAAAATCGCGTTGCGATAGTCTACAGTTGTTGTTGCGAAAGTCTACAGTTGTCGTTACGATTTTCCAAATTCGTTGCGATAGTTAAAAAAAAGATTTTGTTTCTTAAGAATTTTCTCTAAAAAAATAGTATCCGCGCGGACTTGTCGAATACACGTATTACCACGACCACGACCACGACCCAACCCGAGACGGACGGCGGCGGCGGCGCGCGAGAGTCCCCCTTGTTCTCTATCACTCAACAAGGAAGTGGGAAAGCCAAGCCTTAAATACCATTCCCAATAGTGTTTCCAATACTATGTGGGATTTGAGCATTACCAACACTTGTTCTCAATACTATGTGGGATTGATCCTTAAATAGTGATATTATTTTTGAATGTTTTGCTTAAAATTGCAATAATCGCGATTGATTGTAGATTGACTTTTAATTATGACATATTTAATCGTATAATACTAATGCAATTGGTTGCTGATTCAGTTGTTTTAAGGTGCATGATTGTTAATTGTTTCCTGAATAATCACATTGTATTGGAAACAAGTGTTGGTAATGCTCAATCCCACATAGTATTGGAAACACTATTGAGAATGGTATTTAAGGCTTGGCTTTCCCACTTCCCTGTTGAGTGATAGAGAACAAGGGGGACTCTCGCGCGCCACCGCCGCTGCCGCCGTCCGTCTCGTCTCGGGTCGGGTCGGGTCGGGTCGGGTCGGGTCGGGGTCGTGGTAATACGTGTCTTCGACACGTCCGCACGGGTACTATCTTTTTAGAGAAAATTCTTAAGAAACAAAATCTTTTTTTTAACTATCACAACGAATTTTCGCAACGAATTTGGAAAATCGACAACTGTAGACTATCGCAACGAATTTGGAAAATCGCAACGACAACTGTAGACTATCGCAACGCGAAATGGAAAATCGCAACGAATTTGGAAAATCGCAATGACAACTGTAGACTATCGCAACTAATTTGGAAAATCGCAACGACAACTGTAGACTATCGCAACGCGAACTGGAAAATCGCAAAGCGATTTTCAACTATCGTAACGCGAACTGAAAAATCGCAACACGAAATGGAAAATCGCAACGCGATTTTCGCAACGAATTTGGAAAATCGCAACGACAACTTTAGACTATCGCAACGAATTTGGAAAATCGCAACGACAACTGTAGACTATCGCAACGCGAACTGAAAAATCGCAATGCGATTTTCAACTATCGCAACGCGATTTTCAACTATCGCAACGCGAACTGGAAAATCGCAACGCGAAATGGAAAATCGCAACGCGAACTGGAAAATCGCAACGCGATTTTCAACTATCGCAACGCGATTTTCAATAATCGAAACGCGAAATGCAACGCGAATTTGCGATAGTGGAGATCGCAATGCGAATTAGAGATCGCATTGCGATTTTGTTGGTCATTTTTGCAAATTCAAAAAAATTTGATCAAAATCGTATATTATCTGAGATTTTTGGTCACTGAAGTTATTTTCTCTTATTTTAATTGCAATTGGTGGGTAAGATTGCAACTTTTAAATTAAATTATTTTAGATCAAACTTGTTGGACTACATGATAATAAAACTATAAGATCGTATTCATGTAATACCTGTTTTTTTATTAAATAAATATAAGGCATGTAATTAAAAGTCAACTGAGCAGTAACTTCCTATATATATTACATTTTTTAAGATCTTTAGATGAGAGAAAATTAAAGATTGAGATTAACAGTAGGAAATGTGAAGATATTCACTGAAAAAAAATAATGAGTTAATCTCAGTCTTTGATTTCCCCTCATCCAACGATCCTAAAAAGGTATAAAACTAAAAATTTTATATTAGATGTAAATAGATCGTAACCCTATATATATATATAGACAATAAAAATTAAAATAAACCCAGAAATTTCTCAAAACATAGGATGAGGCTGAAAGATTTTATTTTATATTTTTGATGTTTTATTCTCTTTTCCTAATAATTACTCTTAGCGTCACTGATCAAACCACTATCAGACACCAATACGCTTTGATGATCTTCAAAATATGCACACATGCGAATGTCTTAGCCTCCTCTTTTGAGTGGTCATCCTCTAGTGGATAAAAAATTAATGATTGTTCCTTTGTTGAACTCGTCAAGTATCCTTTAAAAACTTAGCTCTGATCTTCTTTAGTTTCGGAACAATCTCTTTCATCTCAAGCCTCTCATCTGGTAACTCTACTGAACACTCACTTGTAAAATGGAAAAGGCACAATTGTAGGCTGCTGCATGTTCTCTCTGTTGCGGAAGACGACTATCGTATAAAACAAAATCGTAATTGATAATTGGAGAAAATAAAAATAAAGATAAAGAAGACACAAATTTTACGTGGAAAACCTCTAAATAATATAGGGTAAAAACCACGAGCAACGGTAGAAGAATTTCACTATGAGAAAATAGGAATTACAACTTCTCTTGATCTAACAAGGAGAAAACAATAACAATTCTCTCTTGATAAAAAGGAGAAAACAACTCTCAAGAAAACTCTCTAAATTCTCTAGTATTGGGAGAAAACTAGAATGATTTGGGATGGTTTAAAAGCTAAATGAGCTAGGGTATTTATAGTTAAAGCTTAAGGACTAATCTTATAAATACCCTAAAGTCTAGGGACTAAATTTTGTGATTTTATCATTCCAAAATTCAACATTTTCAAGCTTGAATCTCTGAAAATTCTTAAAGTCTAGGGACTAAATCACCGAAAATAATGTGGCCAACTTGGCCACTTGTTGGCCGACTTTTCAATAATCTTCAACTTGAAGATTTGATTGGAACAATCATATCTTCACACTATTCTTTCTACCTTGTACCTTCATGTTGCTTATGTTTCTGACAGACAACAAGAGGATCGACACCAAGTAAATTTATCAACATTGATTGCCTCTGTCATGAAATCTGCTATGTTGTCTTTGGTATAGATTTTCTGTATATCTACCGTACCTTCTTCCACCTTTTCACGAATGAAATGGTACTGAACTCGTATGTGATTTGTACTTGAATGAAATGTTGGATTCCTTGCTAGATGCAAGGCGTTTGACTGTTACAAAACAGATAGACATACTCTTGATTGTGCCCAAGCTCCTCCAATAGCATCTTCAACCAAATTGCTTCTTTACTGGCTTGTGTAGCTGCTACATATTCTGCTTCTGTTGTTGACGTAACCACAACTGACTGCAATTTTGAAACCCAACTTACAGCTCCACCAGTAATTTTGAACACATATTATGTAGTAGATTTGTTTTTATCCAAATCCCCTACATAGTCAGAATCAACATACCTATTGATAAGTAAATTTGATCATCCGTAACATAATACAATATTTGAGGTCCCTTTGATGTATCTCAAAACCCTCTTTATTGTATTTCAATGATCTTTGCATGGATTCGCCATGTACCGACTAACCACTCCCACTGCTTGTGCAATGTCTGGTCTTGTGCATATCATAGCGAACATTAAACTTCCCACTGCCGATGCATACAGTACTCGAGACATCTCTATCATCTTTTCTTCACTGCTAGGACTCATACTGGAGGATAATTTGAAGTTAATAGGAAGAGGAGTAGAAATTGGCTTACAATCTTGCATGTTGAATTGTGACAAGATCTTCTTCAAGTAATTCTTTTGTGAAAGCCAAATCTTCCTATTACTTCTGTCTCGGTGAATTTGCATCCTCAGAATCTTGTTTGTTGGTCCCAAGTCCTTCATTTCAAATTCCCTAGCCAGCTGTGCCTTCAATTCTTCAATATGATCTTTGTTGGGTCCTGCAACCAACATGTCATCCACATACAATAACAATATAACAAAATCGTTATCACCAAACCTCTTGAAATAAACACAAGGGTATGAATTAAGTCTGTTGTATCCAATGCACATAATGAAGGAATCAAATCTCTTATACCAACACATTGGCGCCTGCTTTAGACTGTACATAGATTTGTTCAACCTGCAAACCAAGTTCTTCTTTTCTTTTTCTTCAAAACCTTCAGGTTGGAGCATGTAAATCTTTTCTTCAAGATTTCCATGAAGAAAAATTATTTTAACATATAGCTGCCCTATATATAAATTCAATGTAGCACACATTGCCAAGACTACTCGAATTGTTGTTAGTTGAACCACAGGAGAAAAGATTGCATTGAAATCAATACCTTTTTTTGAGCATATCCTTTGACCACCAGTCTTGCATGACACCTCTCAACTTGATCTTCACCATTTCGCTTGATTTTGGATCCAACATTGAAATTTCTTGGGAGTTGTACATCACGTACACAATACTTCCAAATACATAGAGGTTTGAATAATCAACTGGTTTACCAGTCCACATCTCCATTGGTGTCTTCAGCTCTATTGTAGTTGATGGAGCTCGATTCACCAAATAACATGCGATATTGACTACTTCTGCTCAGAAAGATTTTTCTAGGCATGCATCCCTCAACATTGCTCTCCAAATACATAGAGGTTTGAATAATCAACTGGTTTACCAGTCCACATCTCCATTGGTGTCTTCAGCTCTATTGTAGTTGATGGAGCTCGATTCACCAAATAACATGCGATATTGACTACTTCTGCTCAGAAAGATTTTTCTAGGCATGCATCCCTCAACATTGCTCTTGTTCTTTCTAACAAGGTTTTGTTCATCCGCTCTGTCACTCCATTTTGTTGAGGAGTGTTCGCCACTGTGAACTGTCTTTTGATGCCTTATTTCATGCAAAAGTCATCAAATTCTTCACTTGTGTATTCTCCTCCATTATCTGTTCTGGAACACTTGATCTTATTTCCAGAATCAAGTTCCACCCACGCTTTAAAGTTTTTGAAAGTTGAAAACACATCTGACTTCTTATTAATAGGGTACACCCAACATCTCTTAGAGTAGTCATCAATAAATGAGACAAAATATTTTACTCCGCCTAGGGATGTAACTGGTGCTTGACATACGTCAGAATGAACCAATTCTAGAACACTTTTACCTCTAGAATTTGACGTGATGAATTTCAACCGGTGATGTTTACTTCTTATGCAATGCTCACACAAAGTAAGTGATACATTTGTTAAGCCTGAAAATAGTTTTTGCTCCACAAGGACTTTCATTCCTTATTCTGACATGTGTCCAAGTTTCTGATGCCATAGCATTGCAGAATCTGAACTACATAAGGTAACAGGTTTGATGCTATCTTTTCGCCTTTCATCACCACAAGCGCTCCAAGGAACACCTTCATGATTCCTTTCCGTATTTCAATCTTGCTTGCATTATTATCCAACAATCCGTAGGATAATAAATTTTTCTTCTTGAGGTCATGTGATATGTTGCTCCTGAATCAATGAGACATATATCTATAAATCTTTTTCTACATTCCACGGTGGTTGACGCTTCACAACATAGAGTATCTCCATCATCTGAAGTGTTTGCGGTATTGCCTTGTGGATTGGAGTTTTTATTTAGACTCCACCAATCCTTCTTCAAGTGACCATTCTTTCCATAGTTGTAGCACTTTAAATTCTTTTTGCTTCTCGACTTCGATCTACCATGTTTGTGACTGTTGCTTTGGCCATGTTCTGTTGATCTCTCTCTCATCGTTATCAACGCTTCTGCTTGTTGCAGATTTACTTGTCTGTCTTCTTGTAGAACAGCAGCTGCAACGTCATCGAAGACTAGACTAGTGATATTACTATTTTTCAAGTTGATGATGAGTTGATCATACGAATCAGTTAGACTTTGAAGTAGAAGTTCAGCACGTTCTTGTTCTCCTATGGTACATCTTAAGGATGTAAGCTAGAAAATAAAGTGTTCAACGTGTTTAAGTGCTCCGTTTCTGAAGTAGATTCTGATATTTGGAGAGTGTACAATTTTCTCTTAAGGAAAATTTTATTGTGCAACGATTTAGCCTCGTACAGTTTGGTGAGATGATCTCATATATCCTTAGTCGTCTTCTCCTCCTCGATGCTTGGCAATACTTCATCTGCTAATGCTAGATGAAAGTTTTCCATATCATTCCAGTCCATTTCGATCCATTTGTTGTCATTTGTGAAATCTACCGGCCTTTCACTGATAGCTGCTAGACAACCGTTTTTCCTCAGGATGACATTCATCTTCAATTTCCACAATGAGAAATTTCTCCCATTGAACTTTTCAATATCAAATTTCGTTGTCATAGCTTATGTTACGGATAACTCCCACTATTTCACTATCGTGAATAGTTCTCTAAAACCTTCAAAGAATGGGTAATACCTTCTTACTTTTTTATGTTGGATGATCCACCTTTTTGTGGCAACCAAAAAGATAATAAGTAAATATTACACATTCTAATCTGACTCTGATACCAATTGTTACGGAAGACGTCTATCGGATAGAGCAAAATCGCAACTGATAATTTGAGAAAATAAAGATAAAGAAGATACAAATTTTACGTGGAAAATCACTAAATAATATATGGTAAAAACCACAGGCAACGGTAGAAGAATTTCACTATGAGAAAATAGGAATTACAACTTCTCTCGATCTAACAAGGAGAAAACAATAACAATTCTCCCTTGATAAAAAAAGAGAAAACAACTCTCAAGAAAACTCTCTAAATTCTCTAGTATTGGGAGAAAGCTAGAACGATTTGGGATGGTTTTGAAGCTAAATGAACTAAGATATTTATAGTTAAAGCTTAAGGACTAATCTTATAAATACCCTAAAGTCTAGGGACTAAAGTTTTTGATTTTACCATTCCAAAATTCAACATTTTCAAGCTTGAATCTTGAATTTTGCATTGCACCTTTCGGTGCATTAAATCACCGAAAATAATGTGGCCAACTTGGCCACTTGTTGGCCGACTTTTCAATACTCTCCCAATAGTGCTCAGCAAATCGGTGTCTACAACCTGATTTACTGGAGATGACATTGACTCTTTCACCCATCCGTTCAAGCTTCTTTCTCCGGCAAACATGTCATCTGTGGGTTTTTTCCTTGTGATGGTTTCCATCATGAGAATACCAAATCTATACACATCTCCTTTTGTCGAAACAAGTCCTTCTATTCCATATTTTGTGTACAAATTAGCTTCATCAATATTCAATGATATCAATAAAAAAAAGGAAATGCTATAGAATTACTATAATGTTATATATGTGCATGTTAAAGTGACATTCAAGGGATCTGAAATTCAAGTTTTGACACATATGATACTTTGCCTTATCCACATGCTACAGTTGTATTATAGATAAAAACAAAACTTGAGTTCAATTAGAAGCATCATCTGGTGCCATGTACCCAATTGTTGTTGTATACACTCGTTTTTGTCTGGATCTACAAATTTATTATTATTGTTGTTGTTGTTGTTATTATTATTATCATTATTTACTAATTTTATCTTATTTTACAGATTACAACAACCCATTACAAGACCCAAATTAACTGGCCCAAATAACACAACCCAGCAGATCCGAACCAGACTCCTGATCCGTGACCATCCCAACTGCTGCAACTCACCACGCCCACATTACCCTGCCATCATTCCAACTCCAGTCAGCCTCAACAAGCCCCCATCTCCTCTGCCACTGCAAGAGATGACTTCCCCTCCGTACGAGTGCCCAAAACATCCCGTGCACGCAAAGAAGAAAAGGAAGGAAATTAATAAGGGGTTAGTCCCATAACCAATCATGAGCTTAACCTTCGCCTTGAAATTCTCGAGAGGTTTAGTTTTGCAGCTTGGAAGATGAAGTTGAGGTGCACCACACAATGCTTCATTCCCCTTAAATGAGTCAATCGTAGTTTCCAAATGATCCTCCATTCACCTGTGATGTTATTATAGGCACAATCAAATTCTTGGAGAAGAGTTAAATTCATTAGGCCAAGTTATATTACTATATGTTTCAAAAAAATAAAATTTAGGTTAAATTATGGTTGAAACTAATTAGATATTTGGATGAATTTGGGGATGGAATTGGAATATTCAAAAGTTTAGGGGCCAATTTAGAAAGATGATCATAGTTTAGGGATGAAATTAGAATGTTTAAAAGTTTAAGTACTAATTTAGAATGAGAGTCATAGTTTGAGGATGAAATTAAAATATTCAAAAGTTTAAGGACCAATTAAAATGAGGATTATAGTTTGGGACATATTGTATAATTAACACACATATATTAAATATTTTTTTTATATTTTTATTAAAAATATATTCTCATCCCCTCTGTAATTTTATAAATCTATCTTCTTACAATTTTATAAGTTAGAATAAATTTAATTGCTTTTCTTCTCACTGGAAAAAAAGGGCGGAAAAGTCCGGTGAAACTAGTTTAGACAATATCATCGAAAAAGAAAGAACATAAAATTGTAACGTGTCTTTTGTGGAAAGATTATGAAATTTGGCTAGCAAACAATGAGTGAATTTGACCTATTATTTCACACACAAACCAACTATAGTTGTTTCTTTGAATTCATAGCATTTCATTTCACTAGTAAAATTAAGGGTTTAAATACGCATTTAGTATCTAAATTATTAGTTTTGGTACTTAAATTTTTATTTTCTTCAAAATCGTATCTAACGTTTAATTTTTGTTTTATTTTAGTATCCCGCCGTTAAAAATTTAACGGACGAATTCATCGGCTGCTGCATCTACAGTCATCGGCCGTCGCATCTATTGGCCAATGAAGTCTAAACTTTCTAGCATGCACCTTTTCAACTCCTTAAACGCGATTTTGACCTTCGTTTCATCGGAAAACGCCTCAGTCTCCCCAAATCGATAATAGACTATTCGATTTCTTCATCTTCCGATCTTATGAGCTTGAAACTGAACTATTTTTGTTGACTCGTCATTCTCTCATTGTCCATCATTCGGATTGGTCGTCCGTCCATCGTCCGTTAAGTTTTTAACGACGGGGACACTAAAATGAAACAAAAACTAAACATTAAGTATGGTTTTGAAAAAAATAAAAGTTTAGTTACTAAAACGGACCAAAACTGATAGGTTATGTACTAAATGTATAGTTTACCCTAAAATTAAAGATAATTAACATTAACTGATACAATTCTATAGAGTATAGACCACTTCAAATCATGTATGGAAATAAATTTATCGAAAGGGAAATTATATAAACTTGTAAGGTCTCTTTCTAAAAAATTATAAAACTTAGCCAGCAAACAAGTGTATTAAAATTCCGAACATTGTTTTTCTACACACAAAAACAAACTATAGCAGTTGTTTCTTTCATTTCATTTTCTTCTCACTCACAAAAATTAGAGATATTTTGCTTCCATTACAATTTCATCGAAAAAGGAAGAACATAAAATTGTAATGTATCTTTTTGGAAAGACTGGGAAATTTGGCTAGCAAACAATGAGTGTATGTGACCTATCCTTTCACACAAACAAATTATAGTTGTTGTCTCTTTGAATTCATTCCTCTTCATTTCACTAGCAAAATTAAAGATGATTGTCGTTAATTGATACAATCCTATTGACCACTTCAAATTATATATTGAAACAAATTTACCCAAAGGCAAATGATATCAACTAGCAGGGTTTCTTTTTGAAAAGATTACGAAATTTGGCTAGCAAACAATGAGTGTGTTAATTTTTTTTAATTTATCTGAGATGAATATAATATAATCCCTTACAAAAATGATAAAAGATTGATAATTTAATTTTACAGACGACTTGTCATATGATGTACCACATGAAGCATTAGGTTAACATAGACAATATGTCATGTTACTTTCAAGTTAAAACGACAAAGTTGAAAGACTTTAGATTGCAAATAAAAGTTCTGTTGTACTGATCAACGAGATTGGTTTAAGTCGTTAATAACTTGATATCGATTAGATAGGTCTCAAGTTCGAGGTCTTATGTTTACAGAAAATTTTCGTTGAAAGACTCACCTACTAAAACTAAGTGTACAACATGAATCAGTCCAAATTAATCAGCAAAACCCCGAAAAACCAAGAGGATAACCAAAAAAATCCAACTGCCTTGCCTGGTCCCAATCCTACGAAAGGGGTAAGAAAAAAATTCATCATGGGATAGATTAAAAAATGGGCAAAAAACGTCATAGATTTCTTACGTATAAAACCAAATTTAATTCATCTTAGATACTTTTAAACAACAACAAAACCAAATTTAGATACTTTTAAAGAGAAGGCTAAATTACGTAACTAAATCTCCTTCTAATGTTATCAAATTTAATAGTATATTTAATCTATTGTTCAATTAATTTGAATAGTATATTACAAAAATTTATTGTAAAGATGATTTTATCAATTCAATTTAATTCATTTAAAATGTCAGAATTGAATCGTTATTTCTATTTAATAAATCTAATGTTTCATTCCACTAATTCAATGAATGATTTGGAGGAATTACTTTTTACGTATGAAAAAGATTAATAAGTAGCGTGATCATTCCAGTGTACACCCAAAATCAAATGGCGAATATTTTTATAATCACTCGTACTATTAAAATAAATAAAAAATGAAATCTAAAAACTATGTTGTACAATTGCTCTTAGATTTGTTTCATTTTTATTGAAATATGTTTTGAGTTTAAGATCTTATGTTTATAGAAAATTTTTATAGAGAGACTCATACATTATAACTAAATGTACGACATAAATTAGTCTAAATTAATAAGAATAAAAAAATCAAGAGTATAATAATAAATAAATAAATAAAAGTCCAACTGCCATGCCTGGTCCCAAACCCGCGAAAGGGGTAAGAAAAAAATTCATCATGGGATTGAATCTACATAGATTAAAAAATGGGCAAAAACAGTCATGATCAATGAAATCTGAAAACGATGTTGTACAATTGCTCATAGATTTGTTTCATTTTTATTTATTTTAATAGTATGAGTGATTATAAAATAATAATTTTTTATAATTTATCTTGGTTATTGATAATGCATATATACCATGCACGAAGATGCAACTGTTCGAACCTAAGATCTTAAAAAAAATAATATTCATCTTAAACACTAAGATTGTTTGATGAATTTGTTTGTTTCAATAATTAAGTTTAATGCTTTTAGTTAAACTTAATATATTTCAATAGCTCCATCATTTTTGTGGTTTGTTTGTCGATGCAGTTATAACTGTTTGTATCTACCTTTTGTTCGAGTTCATTTTGTTATGTGTTTTAATATTTTCAATATATGATTCTTACGTGATCTTAAGTGCTAATTTTTTGTATAAAGGAAAATATCTTTATTATATGTTTAGTTTATGTTTTTAAAGTAATTTGAATATTTTCTATTTTTAATAAAATTAACAATTTATTATCAAATAATATTTTTAATTAATAAAATAAAAATATTTTATCAAGATAAATATAAAACCTCATAACCTAAAATTAATATGAAAAATCAAAATTAATCAAATAAAACGTTAAATTATTAAAGAAATTAAAAAAAAATGAATCGAACCATGTACACTCCTATAAATGATCTACCATTCCCTTTTTCAAAGTGGGAAATCATGTATAAATAGAATTAAGGAAGACAAAAGAAGACCAAATTCGTCTTCTTTTTTTCCCTTCTTCTTGCTAGCCATTATTATAGTATATAACTAGAAAATGGTCTTTTGAAAAATGATAAACAAAATATAAACCACAGCAGGCCCCATCAATGTTAATAACAAGCACGATCCCAGTAGGAATGTTTCACATTCTCAGTCTAATTATTACTAATAATAATAAAAGAAAATGGGGGAAACTTCCTTCTAACTTCTCCCAAGTTCTTTGAATCGCTTCTTTAATCTAAAAGGAAACCCTCTTCATAACATTCACATTGTTTTGTCTTTTCAGTATGAAAATAGTTGCCAAATTCTTTCTCAAGCTACTGGTTTTCTTCACCATCATCCTTCTATCTGTTCAGCTTCCAGCATCATTAAGTTCAAGCAATGGAAACTATTCAGCCTGCAGCAAACAATTCCATTGTGGGAACATAAAGAATGTCAGCTACCCTTTCTGGGGAGGTGACAGGCCTGAGAACTGTGGGCAACCAGAGCTAAAGTTAACCTGCCTGGAAAATGAAGAAACCCTGATTTCAATCGTGTCTGTCACCTACAGAGTCATCGAAATCAACCTCGATTTACAAGCTTTTACCGTTGCAAGAACTGATCTGCAAACCCTGTGCCCCCAAACTCTTTCCAACACCACCTCGAACTTCAACATATTGAGCTACGCCTGGAATCTCGAGAACATAACATTGTACTATGACTGTCCTTTGATTTCTGACATATTTTTAGGGTTTCCAACTCGGTTCAACTGCAGCAACAGCAGTGGAAGAGAGCTGGTGAATTACTATGTTATAGCATCTGTTTTTGATAACCTCTCGGATGAAGTTAAAGATGGGTTGCAGCTGAGACGATTAAGAGCAAACCAACTCCAGATACTCTGGTTTTGCCACTCGGTAATGGATTTGGTCTGAAATGGGATGAAAAAATTGCTTCCAAGTGTGAGGAATGCAATGGTTCTGGTGGGAGGTGTGGGTACAATAAGAGCTTGAATCAGTTCACTTGTTATTGTCAAGATCATACCGATCCATCAACATGTTTTCTATCAGGTATGCACTAAACCACATATTTTCTTTCTTTCCTAGTTTTGTTTATCAAATTAGTCGAATTTTGGAATTTCCTTGGTGGGTTTCTTTTCCCCTGGAAAAAGAACTTAAAAGTTCTCCAAAACCTGCAACTCCTTCAACCATGTGTCTTCTATCAGGTATGCACTAAAACCACAGTTTTTCTTTCTTTTTTCTTAGTTTTGTGGATCAAATTAGTCAACTTTTGGAAATTCCTTGGTGGGTTTCTTTTCCCCTTAAAAAAGAACTCAAAAGTTCTCCAAAACCTGCAACCTTTTCAACCACGTGAGTCAAAATCTGCGTTTTGTTTTAGCTCTTAAGTGGTTTGATGGCATAAATCAAAAGCATGAATATGAAGAACATTGATTGCTATTATTATAATATAAACGCAGAAACAAAGTATCCAATCAACAGCCAGCTGTCAGTCACTTTTGAAATATGATTTATGTGAAAGCATCAAATTTAAAGCTGACAAATTATGAACATGTTATTATTCTAAATTAACATGCTTGCTTTTGAAGAGTAATTAAATATTTTTTTCTTTAATTTCTTGTATTTTATGTTACAGGGTCATCTAAAGGCACCAGTTTGAGGATTAAACTAATCATAGGTAATTTATCTTAATCATATTTGAAGAAGAAGAAATGAAAATCAACTAAAATTTCTAAGCTAATTGGGCCATTCATTTAAAACAGGGTTTGCAGTGGTTGGGGCTACTGCTATGGTGGTTTGTCTTATGGTGTTTGCCTTGAGGCTTAAGAAAGGATCGTTGTCAAGTGGAATGCTAATGAATTTACAGCAAAAGCAAAGGAAAAACAGTGAAAGGATCAAGGCTTTCATCGTGAGATACGGTTCGGATCTTGCTCCGAAGCGATATTCTTATACGGACATCAAGAAAATCACCAAGTCATTCAAAGACAAGCTCGGCGAAGGCGGATTCGGCACTGTCTATAGAGGTAAGTTGCCCGACGGTCGTCTCGTTGCTGTCAAAGTCCTGAGTGAGTCGAGGGGGGATGGAGAGGAATTCATTAATGAAGTTGCGAGTATTAGTCGAACTTCTCATGTCAATGTAGTGACGTTTCTTGGATTCTGCTACGAGAGTTCGATCAGAGCTTTATTGTATGAATTCATGCCGAATGGATCATTGGATAAGTTCATCTATCACCATGGATCCAGGGATCATCAACTTCGTGTGCTAGACCGGAAAACATTGTTTGAAATCGCGGTCGGGATCGCTAGAGGACTAGAATATCTCCATCAAGGATGTAACACAAGAATTTTGCACCTGGACATAAAACCTCATAACGTCCTCCTAGACGATGACTTTCTTCCCAAGATTTCCGATTTCGGTCTCACAAAGTCATGCGAGCGGAAACAAAGCGTTCTTTCGTCGATAACCGCCCGGGGAACTATAGGATACATCGCCCCGGAATTATTCTGTCGAAACTTCGGGGGAGTTTCGTACAAATCCGATGTCTATAGCCACGGGATGATGGTGCTCGAAATGGTTGGAGCAAAGGAAAACGTTCACGTCGGAGGGTCGATAACAAGCGAAACGAACTTCCCTACATGGATTTACGAGCATCTCCATCAAGAAGCATTAAATCTTGAAGGAATCACAGTTGAAGATGAAGAAACAACTAAGAAGATGATTATAGTGAGTTTATGGTGCATTCAAACGAATCCGTCTGACCGACCATCAATGACGAAAGTGCTAGAGATGTTACAAGGAACCCTTCAATCTTTACCGATTCCACCGAGACCGTTCTTGTTTTCTCCTCCACGATCGCCCGGAAATTCCTCATCGGCAGTATCATTTTATACCAGCTACTGCCACTAAGATTCTAACAGACTAACACAGTGTGTTTCTTGTTAATTATTTAAAAAAAATAGTATCTTTTACCTTGAACATAATTTTTCATCACATTTTGATAGGGTATAGGGCTCATGATAAATTTTGCTCTCTTGATTTATGCATAGGTAAAGAAATTAAACCGGTGTATTATTGTGCCGAGTGTATTTTTAGAATAAGTGTAAAGGTTTTGTAGGATAAAAAAAGGGTAAAATACTCTATTAGTAGTTAAACTTTAGCATTAAACTTTAAAATACTTCAATTTTAACACTGAATTTTAGTTTACTTTTTAATTAGAGCATTGGACTGTTAAACCGATAATAGTTGGATGATGTAGAAGTTGACATATGATGACGTGAAAGCTAAAAACTTAATGTTTTACTCCATCATATCATCTTCATCAAAATTAAAGCTTTTTTTCCTTTTATTTCAATTTGTCGTTAGAAATTGTCAATTTGTCATTATTTAATATCTTTGTAATCATCTTAAATATTAATCAACTTGTTCACCGTTTTCGATCATTTTATTGATTTAGATTTTCTCAAAATCTCTTTCAAACATAACAAATTAAACACAAAAAGAAACTCATTTTTGGGTTTTAGGGTTTTTTTTAAAAAAATTTGAAGTACTTGTTTGAAAATCCGAACGATGAGAATAATTTTTTCAAATACAAACAATATACCTAAAAATAGGCCCATTTTTCGTCGATTTTGAGTAAATTTTGTGGAAACCCAATTTAAGAAGAAAGAGGAATGAAATGTGATTGTTTTGGTATCAATCTTGTCGTAAATATCGACTAATGATGGGCAACGATCAATCGAAAACAATAATTGTAAGAGTTAATGATTTTCTATAAAAAATATAACATCATAATATCAGTAACAATTTAACGATCTGATACCCTAATTAAAACACAATTTAAACTTAAAACGTTTTATCATTTTTTTTGGGAAATAAAGATATAAACTAAAAAAACTTAAGCCTATACGGCCAAATTACAACCAACCGCTTCCTGTTGAACTAAATTGACAACTTCCAGTGGTGAAGTGTAGAAGACCAAGTGAACCTCACCTCTTGTTGCAGTTATCTTTGCTAGTTTATTGCCACCTTATTCGCAGCCCGGTTTATATGCTTCAATGTAACATTTCATTCCCAGTTTATCAGCTTGTTAACACGGTCTAGAAGAGTAATGATCGAGCCTCTATTAGAGATGTCCTGTAGCATCCGAACAACCTCCAAACTATCTGCTTCCACCGTGACTTGCCTTTCCCCAAGATTCCAAGCATGAGAAAAACTTTCATGGATACCCCATAACTCCGCTTCAACGATATAGCATATTATGATCGCTTTAGAGAATCCAAGAATCCAACCACCATTCGAGGATCGAATAACACCCCCACAGTAACAAATTTGTTTCATGTTTTACGGGAATCATCATTATTAACCTTACACCAATTAAGAGGAGGCAGATACCAAGAAGCAAACATATTAGACAATCGATGAGAAGAGTGAGTCATTGACAAAGATGATTCCATTGCATGGTTAGCTTCGAGATTGAGGCGCCTACCCCGTACTAGGACATACTCATGCTCAATGTAATCCGGATAAAAAATTCTCCTATTACGATTTTTCTAAATCAACCAAAGGATCGAGCCAAAAAATAAATCCCAATCACCTTCTTCACGCGCGTAAAACCGATATTAATTTACACCCAACCTCTGGTATCCCTTGTGAAAAAATCATCTATCTTTTCAGTTTTAATTAACGATGACCAAACAACCATGGCCGAATAACATTTATTAAGTTATAATAATATATATTATGCAAACACATACATTCGCCTAGAAATTTGGTAATATATATTAAAAATAATTAATTTCAAAATTTATTAAGTAGTTTTAATAGTAATATATATATATATATATATTGTAATTGACTATAAAAATTCTACTTTTTTTTATATTGTAATCACTTTAGACTATTTTAAAAATAAATAATCATTTGATTTGATTTCTAAATAGAATAATTCAAAATTTTGAAAAAGAATATTTTAATTTCAAAAATGAAAAAAATGCAGAGATTTGTAATAGTTCTAAAGAAATTTGTAATAAAATCCAAGGAAATACATGATGTTCACGCAATTGATTTTTTACGGGTTCCCATAAAAGGGTAGAAAAAGTTAAAAGTCACAAGACATACCATAATAAACATTTTATTTATTTATTATGGTAAACTTTATAATATACCAGCCAACTATTTGTGTTTTCTTATTTTGATCA
The DNA here is from genome assembly GCF_006381635.1 of Hibiscus syriacus. Classification (NCBI taxonomy): domain Eukaryota; kingdom Viridiplantae; phylum Streptophyta; class Magnoliopsida; order Malvales; family Malvaceae; genus Hibiscus; species Hibiscus syriacus. Next base: position 1,632,882 of record NW_024063078.1, read on the forward strand.
TTGAACTGAATTTTTAGATTTAGCCATTAACATTATAAAATTTGTGTATTTTTATTTTTTATTTTTTTTATTTTTTTATAAATCTGTGATAAATATAAGGTAATATATATTTAAAGACACTTAATCAATTAACTATAAACGCTCATACTCCTATCGATGCTCGCATATATGACCTCTAAATAAATAAAAAATCTTTTAACAACTTAGATAAATTAATTCATACTTTTTTATTTTATTTGTTTAGAGTCTTTGCCACCTTCGGTTGGGCCGGTGGATTAATTTCGCACGAGCGACGAACTTGGACACATGAGACATTATCTTCGTTTCTCATCGGATAGTCATCGACAAAGACTGTTGCTGAGCCCATTAAAGGAGAATTAGCCACGTGGATAGCAAACGTCACACTTTGGTCACGCAGTGAGAGGGTTAGAGAAGGGGAGACTAACGCTTAACGTGCTGCTTTATCATGTGCATTTTCGTTTCTCATTTTGCCCTTCCCGTTATCTTTTTCATTTTCTATTTTAAATCGATATTAAAAAAACAAATTTTATTTTAATCATAAGTTTATAATATTAAAATATAAATTAGAGTAAATAAGAAATAAAATAAGAAATAAAATAAGAAATAGGATAATTCTAGACACTTGTAGACATTAATGTTTAAATAATTAAAAAATCAATCTTAATATGTACAAGTGCTAGGATACAAGACCATATTTGTTAGTGAAACAATTTTTAGAAATTAAAAAAATAAAATTATCAATGTTTAATTGGATAAAATAATTAAAAGAGAGTATTAGTTTAAAATATTTATTAGTGTATCGATAACGTAAATACATCTTATAGATATATTGTTTGAAATCAATTTTTTTAAATAATATTTTTTTATTATTAAAACCACTTAATAATTTCACATATCAATTTTTTAACACTAAGGTTTCACATATCAATTTTTTAACACTAAGGTTAATCAATAGGTTCAAATATCAATAGGAACCAAATTTACAATCGTTACAGTTCAATTTGGATAAAATCCCAGTATGGGTCCATCTCAAGGGAGTCTATGCTGTGCGGCGTTTAAAAAAGGGTTAAAAAATGACGTGATCTGTTAAATAAGTGATCGATTAAAATTTAGATCGGTTATGTTATATCATTTAACCAGAAATATTATCAAGTACAATAATATATTAGGTAGCACTTATATAATGTAATTAGGGATGGCAAAAGGGTATAGTTTCGTGGATTTCACACCGCATCGACTCTAACTGGAGCGGGGATGGGTATAATTTTAGCGGGTAGTGGGCGAGTGTGGATTTATAAAGTGATACCCGTCGTGGGTGGTGGGCGGGTAATGGATTTGAGACATTACCCGCCCCGCATCCGCCCATCCTGCATCCGCCCGCCCCACATCCGCCCGCCCAGTTAAATATCTATTAAATTTTGGACCATTATGAATTTAGGTGTAATTTTAGAGACTAATTTATAAACTTTAATATTGTATAATATATAACATATAATTTAACCAAATATTAAGGATATTTAGTCTTTAATCTTGTCTTTAATTAGGGAAATATTTGGCTCTTTGATTAAACCTATAATCCTACAAACCACTTCACTTTCCATGTTCTTTAGCCCATGCTGCCCATCCAAACACAAATTAGCCGTACTATATGCATTAACATCAAAAGCAGCAGTTTCCATGTTCTTTAGCCCCTCAAAACTCATATTAGGCGCATTATGAGCATTAACATCGAAAGCAACTCAACAATCCAGCTCTGCGACTACATGCTCCTTACAATCTGTCTCCATAACATTCGTAGAGTCACTCCTCTGACAAATTGAAGCATGCGTTGCTACCCCATCACGAACTGTCTGGGAACCAACTCCAATATTCCATTAGTTTGCTATCAGGCGGGTCTAGATGGGTATGTCATTAGTGGGTAGTGGGTGTGGGGATGGATTTGAAAATGTACCCGTGTGGGCGGGTGTGGATTTGAAAATTTGTACCCATCATGGGTGGTGGGTGGGTGGTGGATTGAAAAATATTAGGTGGGTATGGGGATGGGGGAGGGGGTATCCGCACCTGACCCGTCCGTTTGCCATCCCTAAATGTAATAGGTAGCGTTTATATTGACATATTTTCTAACTAAACATGTATATTTAAACCGGTAACATTGCAAATTTACCTATTACATTATAATTATCGGTTTTGATGTTTTTGGGATTGATACAATTTTAAATATATTGACACTTTATGCGTGCACCTCGTTGTGTTTTCATTTTGGGAAAAAAATATTGACACATATTTAAAGAGTGTCGATACATAATGTAAACCTATTTACTAATTAACCAATATATTTTTACAGGTTACATTGTAAATTTACATGTTACATAATAATTATCGATTTTGATGTTTTTAGATCGATACTTTTCATAAATGCATCGACACTTATGCGTGCACCAGTTTGAGTTCTTCAATCAACAGTTTCAATGACACAAAATCCTAAAGAAAAAAATAAAACTAAAACTGACCTAACTTTATCCTATGGAGATAATAAAAGTATATTATAAATTTGCGTTGAAAGATGTCTGTTTCTGGATTTTTGTTCTTTGAGAAACTGATAACATGGTGAGTTTCCCAATGTTATTCTTTTGTTACTGTAAAGTTTTTGTTATTTTCTTACTAGGTTTTGCTTAAAATATCCAACGTTTTGTATTAAAAAAATAAAAATTCTGAAATAAAAATGACTATACAAGCACACTTTTTTACTACCGGTTTTGTCATTTCGATACTGATTTTGTCATATTTTTACATGTTATATTGTTATGGATCGATACATTTTATAAAGTATCGACACTTTATTGGCGCTATAACTTCTTTTCTTTTAAATTCTAAAAGTGTCGATACTTATAATAAAATATCAACACTATCAACATATTCGGTAGCGATATACCTGTTTTGTCATTTATAGACCGGTTTTGTCATTTTTTACCTGTTATATTGTTATGGATTGATACATTTTTATAAAGTATCGACACTTTCAATATATCCGGTAACGCTTTACCTGTTTTGTCATTTATAGATCGGTTTTGTTATTTTTTTTACCTGTTATATTGTTATGGATCGATACATTTTTATAAAGTATCGACGCTTTCAATATATCCGGTAGCGCTTTACTTGTTTTGTCATTTATAGACCGGTTTTGTCATTTTTTTTACCTGTTATATTGTTATGGATTGATACATTTTTATAAAGTATGGACACTTTCAATATATCAGGTAGCGCTTTACCTGTTTTGTCATTTATAGATCGGTTTTGTCATTTTTTTATCTGTTATATTGTTATGGATCAATATATTTTTATAAAATATCGACACTTTCAATATATCCGGTAGCGCTTTACCTGTTTTGTCATTTATATACCGGTTTTGTCATTTTTTTACCTGTTATATTATTATGGATTAATATATTTTTATAAAGTATCGACACAAACCGACAAACTAAATTTGCCGGTTACCAAATTTTTTAATATTTCTTCATGATTTCCATCTATTACATTATTATTACTCGATATTTCCGATAACGCTAAATCAAATTTATCAAATATCTTTTAATATATCTAATAATACCGTATATTAATCCGTCTTTCCCGAGATAATCCCCGTCTCAATTGTATTCTTTTGGAATTATTTACTGGCTTAGGGTTGAGCTATATAGCTAGTGCTCTTGGCACACCTGACACCCCTGTATATGGACGAATTCACTGCTCATAGGCACCGGGTGGCGTTTGCTAAAGTTTGTGTGGAAATGGATGCTGCTTTTAGGGTGCCTAAATACATAAATGTTCAACTCCGTGATGGTTTTATGGCAGCTATTGAAGTGGTAATTCCATGGGTTCCTTCTAGATGCTTCAATTTTCGTGTATTTGGCCACAGTGATAGGTTGTAAACACTTGAAGTTGGGTCAATAGGTGTGGGTTCCAAAAGCTGGTGCTGGTGTTTCTATAGAGGGAAATGGTGAGGAGCCTGTTACTGTTGCTTGTGAACAAGCTGTAGGAGATACTGCTCATAGTGATGTGATTCTGTGCAGTGCTGGAGCTATTTCAGCTCCCGTGGAGGATGGGTTTGTTGCTGCGCTGAGGGATCAGATTGTGCAAGAGTTGAATTCAATTGCAGAACATATTATTGTTGAGGGTACAAGTGGTCAGTCATTGGGTAATGGAGGTGATTTAGATGCTACTATGGTTCATAGTTCCCATTTGGTTGATCTTGTGGTTAGTGGAAATGGGAAGCTGATTGTTGAGCAGCTTATTTCCTCTCCTAATGAGATTCAACAGGGTCTTGAGGCTGCTAACGAGGTTGTGGCATTGATGCATGGAATGAAGAAAAATAAGAAGAATGCTCGCAGGGGTAAAAAACAAGGGGTTTCTTCCTCTCCTGATTGAGGATGCGGTTCATTTTTCGGAATACGAGGGGTTTCAATAACCCCCAGAAACAAGTGCGTGTTTTGGAGAAAATTCGTAATCTTAATGTTGATTTGGTTTCTTTGTTGGAGAATAGGCTTAGAGAGGTGAATAAGCAAGTTGTTTGGGGGAAGTATTTTTCTAGATGGAAAGGGTTCCATAATTATGTCTGCTCGAATTTGGGTAGGATTTGGTTTTTATGCAAAGATGCGATTGATGTGGTGGAGGTGGAAATCTCTGATCAGTGTATCTCAGGGTTAGTTCGTATTGGTGACACCAAGGTTTATGTGTCTGGTGTTTATGGTTGCAATTTGGGGGTTGATAGAGTGAGGCTCTGGAAACATCTTATTAATCTTAAAAACATTGTTGGGGATGATCCTTGGGTAGTGAAAGAGGATTTTAACATTGTGGATTCTCCTGAGGAGAGTTCAGGGCCGATCGGGAGTTCACTTGCTCGTGATATTGAGGAGTTTGTTAGTTCGAGTTCTATTAGTTTGTTGGACCTTGCTTTTAGAGGGCCTGTCTTCACTTGGTCTAATCGACAAGATGTTTTTTTAGCTCGGGAGTTGAATAGAGTGATGGTCTCTACTTCTTGGATGTTGATTTTTCCTCATGCTCAAGTTGAGTTTATTGCTCCGAGTCAGTCTGATCACTGCCCTAGTTTGGTGAGACTTGGTGAGGTGCAGAAGTCTTTACCTAAGCCTTTTTGTTTCTTTAATTTTTGGACTAAGGGTTCTGATTTCCTTAGGATTGTTGGTTCTAATTGGACTAAGCCTTTGCTGACTAGTGATCCTAAAAGTTGTTTTTTTCTTAAGCTTAAGAGGCTTAAAGCCAATTTTACAGAGTTTGAACGTGTGTAAGTCCGGCCACATTTCCCTACAGGTTAAGCGTAAGAAAGCTGAGCTTGAGCAGATTCAATTGGAGGTTCTCGCTTCTCCTCTGGATAGAGGGCTGCTGGCTCGTCAGAGGGAGGCCATGGCTGAGTTTCAGAGACTGTCTAGTGCTGAGGAGAGCTTCCTTAAGCAGAAAGGTAGAGTTCAATGGGTTTAGGATGAGGATCCGAATTCTCGATTTTTCCATTATATGATGGCTGTTAAGCAGAATATGCAGATGATTCGTGCCTTTTTTAATGATCAGGGTCAATGTTTGGATTCTCAGGAGCAAATATCTTTGGATGCTATTGGGTTTTTTTAGGAATTTGCTTGGTGTTCATGATAGTTCTGTTACTAGTGTGGATGTAAGTCTCCTTAAGGAAATTCTGGGTGTTACTTTTTCTACTTCTGCGACGGATTATTTGCAACAGAGGGTTTCTAGGGAGAAGGTTAAAGCTGCTATGTTTGCTTAAGATGCCGATAAGGCTCTGAGGCAGGATGGATACACTTTCCACTTTTTTAAGGTTGCGTGGGATATTGTCGAGAGGATTTGACTCAGATGGTGTTGTATATCTTTGAGCATTCGAGGTTACACGCATTATTCTTGCGAGGTTGAAATGCTTCCTACCTGAGGTCATTTAGACTAGTCAGAGTGTGTTTATTCCGGGTAGAAGTATTATGGATAATACCTTGATGGCGCAAGAGATGGTGAAAGGGTATAACTGCTCTTCCCTCTCACCACGTTGTGCGTTAAAGTTGGATTTACAGAAAGCTTTCGACTCGGTGGATTGGGCATTTCTGTTTGTTGTGTTGGAAGCTCTTGAAATACCTAAGGTGATGATTGCTTGGATTAAGGCGTGTGTCACATCTGCGTCTTTCTCTGTTTCTCACAATGGAGGTTTAGTTGGCTTTTTTAAAGGGGCTAAAGGGGTGAGGCTGGGGATCCTTTATCCCCTTATCTCTTTGCGATTACGATGAATGTTTTATCTAAGCTTTTGGATAGAGCAACTGAGCATGGTGTGATGCAATACCACCCAAAATGTCATAGGGTAAAATTGATGAATCTTTGTTTTACTGATGATTTGCTAGTCTTCTCGAAGGGGACTATCGGTTCTGTTACTGGAGTCTGGAGGTTCTTAAGACTTTTCATAAGTTTTTTTGGTTTGCAATTGAACTCGGGCAAGTCTGAGATGTTCTCCTCAAGGATTGGGGCTGAAGAGTTGCATGAGATTTCTGAGGTTACGGGTATTCGTAGTGGCAAACTTCTGGTTAGGTACCTTGGCACTCCCCTCATTGCCAAGAGACTCATTGTTAGGGACTGTGGTCCGTTGATTGAAAAGATTGCGACTAGGCTGCAAAGTTGGAAGGCCAAACTTCTTTCGTATGCTGGTAGGCTTCAGCTTATCTGTGTGGTTATTTATAGCATTAAAAATTACTGGGGGAGTTGAGTGTTGCTCTCTTGGGCGATTATAAAGAGGATGAATCAACTTTGTTCGAGATTCTTTTGGAAGGGGGAAAATAAGGCGGTTAAGGGTGCAAGGGTTAGCTGGGCTCAAACTTGTTCCCCTAAGGCGGAGTGAGGCCTTCTGCTCAAGTACCTCAAAACTTGGAACCATGCTTGTATCGTTGGGTTGATCAGGAAGCTTGTGCTTAAGGATGGCTCCATTTGGGTTGCATGGGTTCATGCCTATATTATAAAAGACAATTCCTTTTGGAATTTGTCTTGCCCTCAGAATTGCAGTTGGTCTTGGAAGGGTTTATTGTAGCTTAGGTCGAGAGCGATCCAGGTTTAGAATCTGCTTACTGATTTGGTCTCCTCCACCCGGAGGAATTGGAATGAGATAAGGGTGAAAATGGATAAGGTACTTTGGGAGAGGCTTGTGTGGCACTTTGGTCACATTACCAAGTTTCAGTCTTGGCTTGGATGGCGATTTTAAATAGACTACCCACAAAGGACAGGCTCATCTCTCGTTCGGAATGTAGGTAGACGGGGTTTGTGAGCTTTGCTCAACCGAGTAGGAATATAGAGACCGTTTGTTCTTTGTAGCTTTTCAAAGGCTGTGTGGGAACGCATCTCGCAACTTTGCCATTTGCAACGTGGGGTGCTGGATTGGAATGATGAGTTTATTTGAGCTTGCGACTGCTTACGAGGTAAGTCCTTGCTGTCCTCATTGTTGAAACTTGCTTGGAATTGCTATATTGCTCGTATTTGGAGAGAACGGAATCGTAGGTATTTCCTTGGTGTGTCGGCCACGGTTAATGAGTTGATTGTACAAATTAAGAATTTTGTTACAATACGACTGCAAGGAACGAAGTTTATAGCAGGCGGGGAGGTTAATATGGCTCTCTGTTTGGCGTGGGGTTGCTAGGTTCAGTTTTTTTTATCTTGATTACTTGTTTGGCTTATTAGTTATTTGTTTGATTCTTTAATTCTTTCTTGATGAACTGCTCTGAGGTGTATAGGTGGTATAGGTGATTGAATCAAGTTTGTGGAGTTGGAATGAAATGCGTATATTCATCTAAAAAAAAATAGGTTCAAATATCAAATTTTATATATTTTAATATACAATATGTTTTATTATATACATTTTTGATTGGTTTATGATATATTTAAATACGTTAACATTTACGTTTATTTTAATAATAACGTTCATCGTCAAAATTAAAATTTGGTAGGCGGATACTTTTTTTAATAATTATTAATAAAATGTTCAATTATTAGTGGCAAAGTTGTATATTGAAAAGAGATGAAGGGTAATGATATCCAATCAGTGCAGTTTTAACTGACCATTTCCAAGCGCTACCATTTTAAGCTTCCTATCAAAGATACATCTTCCGTTTTCTTCCCGGGTTTTCAACTTTAACAATCCAAAAACCATTTCCTTCTTCCCGGTCTGTTTCCGGTCCATCCGTTAATCCGAATCCACTTCCGTCTGGATCTCAATCAAATCTGCTTCTACACTTCCCCTCCAATTCACCCGTCAGTAAACGCCGGCGTTTTATATCTCCGGTCGTCGATCTAAAATTTAGAAACTAGAGATCCTTCTTCATATCATTTACAGTGGAAACTGAGTCGTTGAAGCGAAATCCATCGCTTTAACCTCACCTTCCGCTTAATTCACCGCGCGGAGGAATCTTAGTTTTCCTTTAATTTCTTTCATTATTTTTTCTCAAATTCTATTTTTTTGTTTGTTTTTCTTTCGACCAGACAAATTTTTTTCTATAAATTCAATAGTTCTAGCTTCGGCTTTTCCCTTTGCTTTGAAATGACGTCTGGAACGAGGCTACCGACATGGAAAGAAAGAGAGAATAACAAGCGGAGAGAGCGGCGGAGGAGAGCAATAGCAGCGAAGATCTTCGCCGGACTTCGGATGTACGGTAACTATAAGCTTCCGAAGCACTGCGATAACAATGAAGTTCTCAAAGCTCTCTGTAACGAGGCCGGTTGGACTGTCGAACCCGATGGCACTACTTATCGTAAGGTAAATTACTATCATCACCTTATTTTTTTCTGTCATTCATTTTATCGATTAATCTGAGTATGAAACAGATGAAGATAATGCTGATGGAACGGTTAATATCTTGTTGAAATGATAAATAGCTGAAAATTGCGTTTATTAATAGCTTGTTTGAACTTCAAAATTGTTTGTGTTATTTTGTTTGTAATTTTTGAAATATCGAAGCAACGGAAATTTGCTTATTTCCTGCATAACTTAGCACGACGGAGGTCGTATCATTGAGATTGTACTTTTTTTATTGAATTTGTATGACTTATTTTAGGCTTTTAGCACGAAGATTGTAGTTTCTAGTGTAGTAATAATAAATTAATATTCACAAAGGAAAAGGAAATCAAGTTAAACTGCGGTCTGTATTCTAATTTGTGCCGCTTTTTGCGGTGTTTGTTAATCAACGGAAGTGTCCCCGTGGTGCTAGCATACGCCGGTCCCGGCCGAATGTTGATATCGTAGAAACGGGAAGATCTGGTTTTATCTGCTAACATGCACGGTCTGAACCTGCGTTAGTATTTTACTAACGGCGTTAGTTTTCTTTGTTGGATCAAGGTTAAATGCGTCATTTTATCAGTCCTCTCCAATTGTACGTTATAGAGATCTGGTCAGCCCTCTATTTTTGTACTTATTTTTTATTCTGTATTTTTTTCACTTTCACTTTAGCCAACGCGTGAGCCGTGAAGTACCAACGAAAGATTCTTCTCTTTCTTTGATGGCCATATTCCGTATAACTTGTAGTATTCCACTATTCCAGATGAGGAAGAACATGGGACTGATCATCCCAATTTTAAAAAATAACCCAAATTGCATAGATCTTGAGAAAAAGACCTAACTACCCTTGTTAAAATGATGATTGTGAGGGTAGTTTTTTGCACCTTGCCACCATGTGAGCTTACAGAGAGGTTTGATATTCTTTTTAGACCTTTTTTTAAATTGCTAAGTAACAAAGAGTCCTTTTCCAGGGATTTTGAACAGTTTTCCACTTTGAGATATAACTTTCATTTTCAGTTGCTCATATAATCATATGGGGTTTTTCAGACTTGGCAATCCGTTTGTTTGTAGTTTTTTTTGTTGTTGTTATAATTGTGTTTAAGGTGTTCTATATTTAGATATATTTTTATAACTTAATAATCATGTTATATAGGTTTTGGCCCATTTTATGTTATATATATATATGGTTTTTTTTTTGTTTTTGGCTTCTTGACTTTATTGGTAAATTACAATACCTTTTAGCCAAATCAGTACCACATTTTAACTTGTTTTGGCGTTCTTTGTTTAATTACTCAAATACTTTAATTAGTAAGGCCCCTTGTTGTGTAGAATTTTGAGGGAAAAAATCCGATGGACCATATCTTAGAAATGCGGCTTAAAGGGAGAACTGAGGTTTTTATCATGCATAAAGCAGTTGTCTTTGCTCCTAAGCAAATTGAGGATAAATTTGTTACAAGAATTTATGAAGACCATGCTTCTTTTTCTTTTATCATAGCACAGAAATATGAGTTTTTCAGGGAAGATATTGTGAGTCTGGCATGCGATGGAAACAAGAATTAATATGTGACACAATTAATAAGATCAAATCAACTGATGTTATTCACAGATGAAATGATTTAAGATGGAAAGTAAGATAATAGGGTTGGAAAAGAAAGATGGAGTGAATATAATGATGCCCTACTATGGTGGAATAAATGACATAAGAAGTAAGTGCTCAAATTACATGTGTAATAAAACCCTGGAATGAGTTTTGGTTTTCCAAGGTGTTATTTGTTTAAAATTTCTTATTTCCAAAGTTGAGCATACTTTGCAGTAATGGTAATTGATCTGTTACATGTGCTTTTAGGGAACTGATAAAAAATTTAATTTTGGCAGGGTTGCAAGCCTGTGGAGCGCATCGATATAGTTGGTGGATCTGCAACTGTGAGCCCCTGTTCGTCTTACCAACCAAGCCCTTTTGCTTCTTACAACCCAAGCCCTGCATCATCATCCTTTCCAAGCCCAGCTTCTTCTTCTTATGTGGTTAATCCCAATGGTGATGTGAACTCTCTTTTCCCCTGGCTCAAAAACCTCTCATCAGCCTCCTCTTCGAAGCGCCCCTATAGCTACATTCACGGTGGTTCTATTAGTGCTCCTGTCACCCCTCCATTGAGCTCACCAACCGCTCGAACCCCACGAATAAAAAATGATTGGGAGTACCAGTCCACCCATCCAAGTTGGAGTGCACAACAGCAATCTTTCCTACCTTCAACTCCCCCTAGCACTGGTCGGCATATTGTTCCCGACCCAGAATGGTTTGCTAGGCTCCGAACCCCTCATAGCCGGCCAACGTCTCCCACATTCAGTCTTGTCTCCTCAAACCCCTTCGGCTTCAAGGAGGAAGTTTTAGCCGGTGGGGGATCCTGCATGTGGACTCCCGGACAAAGTGGGACATGTTCTCCGGCAATTGCTGGAGGATTAGATCATACAGCTGATGGTCCAATGTCTGAAGCAATTTCAGATGAGTTTGCATTTGGAAGTAATGCAACTGGGATAGTGAAGCCATGGGAAGGGGAGAGAATACATGAAGAATGTGGATCAGATGATCTAGAACTCACTCTTGGCAGTTCGAAAGCTTATCGAATATATTAGCTAAAATCGACTACTACTTTACCAAGTCGCATTGTCATGCAGATAAAGCAATCCGTGTGAAAAAAAAACCACTGTCTTAGCATGAACTTTGACCCATGTTTGTTCAGTCCGGAAAAAAAGGGATGGAGGTGCGCCTGAGCCATCACTCGCCCTTGTTTTAGCTTTCATTAATTTTTGAAAATTTAACTCTGAATTATATATATAGTTTGTTCTCAAGGCACCGAGGTAGTTTCATAGCCTCGTAATCAGCCGCCGCCCTTTCCTACTTAGTTTCATAATTTTTCTTTAAAGAAAGAACAGTGATTTGATTGTTTTATTGGTCTTCAGTTAGGTTGTCATTAGAAGAAATGCCCAGTTCTTTTGTGAGAATTATGATAGGTTAAAATTTTATTATTTTCTATTGTGCATTACAAACTTTGACAGTATCATTTTGTTATGCTTCATTATCGAAATCCTCTTCTTTTGCCTTGTTATTTTGATTATACTTTAATATAAAAAAAGGTAAAGTACATAAATAGTCCCTCGGTTATAGGGTGATGCTTTATTAAGTCCCTTAACTATTAAAAGTTATAGAATAATCTTTTAACTATAGGGTGTTGTTTTATTGAGTCATCGATTATTAAAAGTTACAAAATGGTCACCCAACTATTTAGTATGTTTCAAATTTATCATTTTTCGTTAAAAATTGTCAACAGTCTCAATTAGATGTTAATTTGTTAACTGAGATATAATATTATTTTTTTTTTCATATTTTGGAATCAAATTTTATCATATTTCAATCATCAAGTTAACATCCAACTTAGATTGTCGTCAAATTTTTAATTTAAAAAAGACGAGTTTAGAACATATTAAATAGTCATATGACTATTTTGTAACTTTTAATAGTCGGGAGACTCAAAAAAACAACACCCTATAGTCGAATGACCATTTTTTAACTTTTAATAGTCAAGTGACTCAACAAAACATCTCTATAGTCGGGGGACCATTTGTGTACTTTATCCTAAAAAAATCCAAAAATAATGGGGGGAAAACCTTTAATAGAAAGGAACATCTAATTACAAATCAGAATTAGATGTTATTTTCGAAATCAGAAACCCACACAATCCTAAATTGTCAATATAGGAATCGTTGAGAAAGATATTGAATTGTTTTTATCCGAGGTCGATGAACATTAAATCATTACCTAATAATCCATTTCTTTCTAATATACACCACCCCCGGGATTGAAGCAGTTGAACGCGAAAACGATTTAACTCAAATAAAGCACTTTGAACATGCTCATTCGACTCATATTTAAATGAAAGTTTCCACATTTCCCTGAACTATACAACTAATTGTAACAAATCAGCCCGTTACGAGAGAATGCATGTTTAAGTTCATTATATAGGAGGAGAAGAATATACATATGGATACGAGGCACCTTCCTCCGGTAAATTATCATGACGAAAACGTAGAATATTTTAAATGAACCAAAGAACCAATCACCTCTCGAGCTTTTCAAATAGATTCAAGAGAGCTTGATGAAGAGTGGACGCAGCTGGAGGCATAGGCAACGAACCGAGCAGAATATCTGATGCAGTGATAGATGGATTACCATAAAATCTACGGTTTTCTTGGTTTCGAGTTGTCACTACACTTCCTTCAAGTGAACACCCCACAAATGCACCTGCAGAGTACACCAAGACGTCACAAGATCATAAGCTCGGTATTTAGAATGTGGGCACTCATGAAGCGGGAAATGGTGCATATAAGGTTAAGTAAGCATGTCTTTCATGACTTCATACTTCCAAGCAGGCACTCAGATGCCAAATCTAACTCTACAGGTCCACAAGACCTTGGAAAGTCTTCACTATCTCAAAAAAATCTGATTTCCATGGGTTTGCTTGACATGCAAGGTTTTAAAACATAGACCTTTACCCGTTTTCTACTCCATCAATCTCTCTAAAGTAGGAAGGGTTTCTTCCAGTATCAAAACTGAATCCCAGTGGGCACCTATTTTCTACTGGGTAGAGAAGATAAAATGGGAAATAACTCCGACCGGCTGCCCAGACTCCAAGCAACAAAACAAAACTATGGAAACTAATAAATCCAATCAAAGGTTTGTCACGGAAAGAAATCTCACCTTTACTACAGCTGTATGTATAACAAGCAGCATAACCTCCGGAGCCCCCACGAATGTCGGCTTCAGCAGCTCGCCCAATAATGCCAACAGCTGCACTCAAACCTGCTCCAACTGATAAATGCATGTTTCCACTAAATGTTGCAACAGCACTTTCATTTCTCAGTACAATAATGAAATCCGTAAATTCACCTCCAGCCTGTTAGATTCAAGAAATAGTAGGAAAATAGGTATAGGTACACCGAGTCAAATTGGAACTATACATTCAATCTTGTGAAAGATGATGTTAAATGATAATCAAAATGGTTTCATCATCATAATCGGTGAAGATGAGAAAAATTATTTCTCCTTTTTAGCCTTTAAGAAAACACAAACATCATATTCCACAAGGACCAAGGTTTTAAAATATTGCCGGAGTTGAACAATTATTGAACAACGGACAATATCGAGTTACCTGAACTCCCCAGCCAACACCAAAGGAAGTTATTGCTGATGGTGGAGACCAAGATCCATCATCTCTACGAGCAACAATCAGTCCCGTTCCAATATTGTATGTCACTATAACCCCAACCTTTGCAACAGTAAGAATTGCAAGGCCTTTTGCTTGTCTCAAAATAGCATCTGGTATGGACTTCTCAGGTTTCAAGGACCCAACCTTTGTAAAGTAACCAATGTGTCATGAAATGGTCTTATGAGATGAATGCTTTCAAGTATTAATCTAAATGAGTGCAAATTAAAAAGTGAGACATTACCTTTGTGTAATTGTTAATAGTATTTGCAGCCTTATAAATCTCATGTTCCATTGATTGTACCCAAGGCAAATTAAGCCAAGATCTTAACGTACTGAGGTCTGTCAGATCATGGGTTGGCAACTGAGCAGCACGACTTACCCGGTCCATCAAGTATGGCTGGACGGGCTCAAGCCGCACACAACAAACATCACATACTCTTTGTGGGTTCCCCATGCAGAATTTCATTGGTAACAGGCTCCGCCCCTTGGAACATTCGTTGCAGAATATCCCACCGCAAAAACGGCAATGATGACGGGAGCGCATGATAGGATGGAACCGCACGTTACATAGCATGCAAGCGGAAGCAGCACTGTCAGCCAACCATTTCGGCAGCTCTGCTTCAAGTATTTCATTGAAGTTACCAAAATTAGCCTCTGCAAGTGTTTGAGCCATCTCGTTCCAAGTTTGTTCAAGAAGATGGTTGGATAACCAAGCGATCCCGCGTCTTTGATCGTCACCTGAAGCAATAGCACTCACTTTGCCTCGAGCAGCTATTAACATCTCACTGAACACATCCCACATGGTCAGATCCTTACTGTCTCCTGTAAACTGATTCGAGCCTAAACCATCATCAGGAAAGTGCCCTCCATTCAGAAAGAGGCCTCTATCCCATTCTTCATGTTTATTTTCAGTCATAGGAGGAACAGACACAGGTGCCCAAACTCCAGTTTCTTCGGAAACTGGGGTATCATAGTAAAATACTTTTCCTTGTTTCTGGTTTCCAAGGCCTGAAACAATTGCCATGTCATTGCGCCTGCTAACGATAGGATCTACTGCACCCTTAGATCTTTTAAGCTGCTTTCCATCTTGCACAACATTTTTATTGATCGGATTGCTTTCTTCTCTATATTCCTCCACTTTTACCAGATCCTATCACCATAATAGAACGAAAAAAGCTTTACTTTTATTTTATCTTGAACCAGCAAACAATGAGAGAAAATCAGAGTAGCTACTATTCACCAATATTAACAAGCTATTCCACAAACCAAAAGAACAACATAAGCATATTATATCAGCAGCAAAATAGGCTACAAATAGGGTCTTCCGCAATGATTGTAAGCACATCCAAAGAAATCTAAACAAATTGACTTCAAACCATTAATCATTTAGATATATTTCAACATAGAATTTATGGCTATATGAAGATGACCTATGGTTTCAACAATGTCTTTGCTCAAATACTTGGAAATCACATCGATGCAGCAATGCTAACACAGTGCAATCGATCTTGGGCATACGATATGATAAGCGCAAGATCAACTACTCAGAAAATTCCAGGACCAACCGTTCACCATGTCCAAGCTAAAAATGTTCTTAATGGTTCCACATTAGCTTCCATGATCGTTACATAAGAGATATAAAACTAAAACTACAATAACACCCTACAAATTTTATTACACAAAGAAATACTAAGAATAACCCTTAATGACAAATTTCTCCACCTTGAGAAGCTGAAGAACGATTAATCCAAAACAGAGAGAAAACAAAAAGATGACACCTTTGCAAAGAAAAATAATAAACACTCAAATGAAATAAATAAAATGTATTTAGCCATTGGGACAAAACCCAAATTGGAAAAGAATACAAACAGATTTACAAACTTTCCAGCTCCTTTTCCTTGGTTTTCTTGGCAACCAAACAGATATTTAACAAAGAGAAGAAAAAAATACCGGGTCCGAGAAGAGCTTAGACTGGTAATCTTCATGTAGAATTTTAGGGTATTCTATCTTCTCCTCCATTTATTGATTCCTTCCGATATTTTGAAATAAAAAAGGATTTTATTCGACCAAAGGAAGACGAACGTAATCGAAAACAGAAAGAGAGAATCATAGGTAGAACGGTATGTCGTTTTGAACAAAACCTCGAGTAAAATTCGTGTTTCTTTTTTCCAAAGACTGTAAACTATGGGATCACGTGTTGTACAGAAACATTTCGCTCGGAATTTTCTTCTTTTTTTCAAGAATTTTATTTTACTTTGTTATCCATATCTATATGAATCTTTATCTTTATTAAGTTAGAAATTTGAATGATATTCTAAGCTAATCAAATGCTAAAGTATTAATTTGATGAAATGAGAAAAGTGAATGTTAATAAATTAAAGGGTAAAGTATAGTAATGGTCACTGAACATTTCTAAAGCTTGCATTTAGGTCCCAACTTTTAAAACTTACAATACAGTCCCCAACATTTAATCCGTTTGTAATATGGTCCCCGCACCTATGAAAATTAGGGTAAATTATATAAATGGTCACTGAACTTTTTAGGTAGTTAAATTTAGGTCCCCAACTTTTAAAACTTACAAAACAATCCTCAATTTCATTTTAAACAACAAATTCCAAAGTAATTCAATTTCATTAAACCCTAAATTCCAAAATAATTCAATTACATTCTAAAACTCAAATTCTAAAATACTTCAATTTCTTTCTTTTATATAAACGACGCCAATGTCACTAAATTATTAATTAATTTACTTTTTATATTTAAAAACATATGATAATTTTTTAATATTAATTTAAAGACATGAAAATTTTCAATAGTAATATATGATAATTATTCATTTATTTAAAAATAAATATATTTCTGATTATTTGTGTATGTTTTTATATCTAATCATACGTGTTAATATATTTTATATCTTTCATATAAATATTAAGACTAAGGGTGTGCAAAATTACCCGACCCGGTTGACCCGACCCGCCGACCCAGATCTAAAAAAACCGGATAATTCTCTAAAAAAAAATTACCCGGCTGGGTCGGGTACCCGGCCCGACATTTCCCGGGTCGGGCCTGGGTCAAAAAATCTAGTTTTTCCGGGTACTCGGGTACCCGGTTAGTTTTTATTTTTTTTTTATTTTTTTATATATAATTATATAAAATATAATGAATTATTTATATTGTGATTATTATATTTTGTATTTCGAACTTTTAAATTTTATGTTCGGATATTAGAGTATGTAATTCGAAGTTTCGAACATTTAAATTTGTGTATATATTTTTTAAAATTAATAATTTGAAAATAAAAAATTAAAAACCGGATATCGGGTACCCGATTACCGGGTACCCGCAAAATCCGGGTACCCGATTACCGGGTACCCGTAACATCTGGGTCGGGACACGGGCCGAGAAATCGTCGACCCGAAAGTTTCGGGTATCCGGATTTGCACACCCCTAATTAAGACTACATAAATAGCTGAGTCAAAATTTTATATATGAATTATGTTAATTATAGTAATGATGTATAAATATATTTTATTTTTATATTATTTCTATTATAATTAAAATATAAATATTACCATGATAATTAAATATTTATTTACTTATTACATCGAATATTTTTTGTAGAAAAATTATTTAATAAAATCATAAAAAACACAATAAAAAATAAACACTGAAATTGACTACTTCAAAAATAAAATAAAATAATCAATAATTTAATATAATATAATATACCCTATGTTGATGATAATAATCAACTTAAAAGAGATGAGGTTTGTGTCATGTTTTCGTAACGTACGTAAACTTTCTATTTCATGGTCACGTATTCTTTTAGTTCTAGCACGATTTATTTTTTAATTTTCTAATACACTTAACAAAATTATTGAAGATCACTAAATTTACATTTACGAGGAGGGAGTGTATTTTTTTTCTTCACAAAAGTAAAAAAGTCAAAACGCTATGACGTTCTTAAAGATAATCTAGTATATTCCTCCTTAAATTGAAATATTTTAGAATTTGAGTTTTAGAATGTAATTGAATTATTTTGGAATTTAGGGTTTAGAATAAAATTGAATTACTTTAGAATTTGGGGTTTAGAATGAAATTGAGGAATGTTTTGTAAGTTATAAAAGTTAGGGGACCTAAATTCAAGTGCCTAAAAAGTTTAGTGACCATTTATATAATTTACCCTAATTTTCATAGGTGCGGGGACTATATTGCAAATAGATTAAATGTTGGGGGACTGTATTGCAAGTTTTAAAAGTTGAGGGGCCTAAATACAAGCTTCAGAAATATTCAGTGATCATTACTATACTTTACCCTAAATTAAATTATAAATTTATTTGATGGATAAGTTTATAGCGCACATCGCATAAAGTAACGTATTACTAAAACGACGTATCGAAACACACCGTAAGTAAATTTATCTTTATTATATAAATATTAAAAATTATAAGGATTTATTTAAAAGTAATTATTTATTAAAAAAGTAAAATATAAAGAAGAGATAAAGAGTATGAAACAAAAACAAAACCAAAAATCTAGGTTTTTATTTATGCTTTTTTTTTGCATTTTCCCTTATTTTTTAGGCAAAATAAAGATAACTCATTTCACTAGATCAAAAACCAAACAAAAGCAGCATTATCCCACGTTTACTTTCACGGGCCTAGTTATAAAATCAAAATGAAAAGAATAAAAAAAAGAACAATAATTTGATGAAGATAGGTATGGACTGCAAGGTTATTTCTTTTATTTTATGTGTAGTTTCACTCAATCATAACACTACCTCATGCAAGGGAAGAGAAGGAAATGAAAAAAAAAAAAACAAGGGCTAGTCTGGGTTTTTGGGTATTCTTTGTTTCATGAAGATGTAGTTAAGGATGAGTTTAGATCGTCGTTAGGATTTGGAGATTTAAAATTTTGATTTAAAATTTTATTTGACATTAATAATAATAAATTTATCATGTCATACTAAAATAATAATAATATAATCCGTATCATCAAAGAGAGATCAATATACAAGTATTTTGAAAGTTTAATGAATATATTGATTTTTTTTAAATTTTAGTGATCAAAAATAGAAGTGAAATGATAGTTAAGTGATGGATTATGTAATTTACCTAAATAATAAATACCACGTCAGCTGTGCCATTAACTTTTTAACGGCATGGTATTAAATGAGATAAAAAATAAACTTTAGATATGCTTTTAAAAAAAATGAAAGTTGATGTACTAAATCGGAACAAAAGTGATAATTTAGGTAAACATGTAGTTTACCCTAAAAATTATAATCTAATTATAATTCTATTAAAATTATAATTAATTTTTACACAATTATTTCTCAATAGAACCTAAATTAAAAACAGATGTACTTTAGAATCCAGTCTGATCTTATACAACTTATTTTTACTTAATTCGTAGATCTAAAATTCACAACCCATATAAAATAAAGTTAAAATTTTTTCAATATTGATATAAATATATCTTGTAATTAATTAAGTTCGAATAAAATTATTTTTAAAATTAAATAATAATACAAGTTGGTTGGAATCATTTTGTTTTTCATCTGGTAGCTGGGAATTAATGAAAAGGTCAAGTAATTTGGTTCTTTAGTCTTCGGTTGTCCTTGTCAATAGTCTGTCTTCGGATTTTCCGTCTAAAAAAATTTCCACAATTCAAAGGTAAAATAATGGGAAAGAAGATAATCATGAAGCCGGCAATTGGCTCGTAGCGTCAACCCCATGCACTTGGTTTGAAATGCTTTGCTTTCCATTTTACACTATCCCTTATCATTTCTGAGAGAAACATGAAAGCATCCTTAATGCCCTCGTATTTTGTCCTCTTTTTCCTCTTCTTTGCCTATAATTCGTCTGCTCAAACAAAGCCGTCATGTCCTCGAGACCAAAGCGTTGCCTTAATCCAATTCAACGACTCATTTTCCGTTCAGTGCTCTGACTCTGTGTGGATGTGTGGTGTACGAAACGGGACAATGTCGTGGAAGAAAGGAACCAACTGTTGTTTGTGGGATGGGGTTAAGTGTGATACTGAAACAGGGAATGTGATCGGCCTTGATCTTAGTTGCAGCTGCCTTGTCGGCCCTATCCCCTCTAACAGCACTCTCTTCCGCCTCCGCCATCTGCAGGAGCTTTCCCTTGCTTACAATGATTTCAACTCCTCCCCGACAGCATCCGAGTTCGGGGATCTTACATCTCTGGAGGTATTGGATCTTTCTTATTGCAATTTAACAGGTACAATTCCAGTATCACTTGGCAAGCTCACACAACTCAAAACGTTAGCTCTTTCACAAAATCGACTCAGTGGTCTTATTCCATTCTCAATTTTCAACCTCCCACAAGTTGAATTCTTAGATTTTTCATATAATAACTTGCTCGGTTCTCTTCCTTCTCAAGTTAGCGGGCTTTCTCGAGTTGTTGATCTATTCCTTGACCACAACTTTGTCAGTGGCAGGGTACCCTCCTGGTTGTTTTCTCTCCCATCTTTGGGTAGGTTGATGCTTAGTAACAACAAGCTTACCGGTCCGATTCCCGATCCAGTTTTCGAACTTGTGAACCTTACTCTTCTTGATCTTTCTTCAAATAATTTGAGTGGCAGCTTTGAATTGGACAAACTATCAAGGTTCGGTAAACTTCAGCAACTCTATCTCTCAGATAACTCTTTGCTATCATTCACCAGTGCAAGCAATGCCAATTACTCTTTGCTATCATTCACCAGTGCAAGCAATGCCAATTACTCTTTGCCAAATCTTTCGACATTAAACCTCTCTTCTTGCAACATAAGTGAGTTCCCAAATTTTGTAAGAAATATACCAGGCTTGGTGACCCTAGACCTTTCTCACAATAAAATCCGATTTGTCGAGGCCGGTATGTTTGTAAAGCTTAAAAACCTTCAAGAACTGGATCTTTCACACAACAGTCCTCTATCCTTCAGCAACATCAACAATCTTTCTGTTTTCTTGCCCGGTCTTATGACATTTCTCATTTCTTCTTGTAATATAATCCAACTTTCAAATTTCTTGACAACTCAATAGAGTTTGATTCGTTTAGATCTTTCAAACAACAGCATTCGAGGCCGTATTACAGAACAAGAAAACAACTGGGGAAGCAACCTACAAGTCCTTGATATTTCTAAGAACTTGCTGACAGCTGTAAAATATTATCTGCTGGAAGGTCCAATTCTAACACCACCACTTTCCACACAAGTCTTCTTAATATCAAACAACAGATTGATTGGAGAAATTCCATCTTCTATATGCAATATTGGGTTTGATTCTGATACTCTTGTCTCATAACAACTTGAGTGGAGCAATTCCAAAATGCTTGAGCTATGCAAAACTTGGTCGTTTATATTTGCAGATGAATCATTTTCATGGATACATCCCTGATTTTTGTGAGGATTACATGTTAAATACACTTAACCTCAACGATAATGATTTTGACGGGCCAGTACCTAAATCCTTGGTCAACTACCGGTATTTGGAAGTGTTGAATCTCGGAAACAAGAGGATAAATGGCACATTTCCCCACTGGATAGGAACTCTTCCTCAGCTACAGGTTCTTGCCTTGTGCGCCAACCATTTCCATGGTCGAATAAGCCCTTCAGAAAATGGATCGGATTTCTCGAGTTTACGAATCTTGAATCTCTCCTATAATGAGTTATCTGGACTTCTTCCAACATCGTACTTTAAATGTTTCAAAAGTAAGATGAATTTGTCTCAAGTTCAGATGGGATATAGGAGTTCTTACTATGAAGATTCTGTGGTTATCACAATGAAAGGTGTGGACATCGAGCTTAAGAGAATTCTCACTATTTTTGCAACCATTGATGTGTCAAGCAATCGATTCGAGGGAACGATTTCAGAAACAGTTGGAAACCTTATTTCTCTCAAAGTGCTCAAATTTTCTCATAACCATCTTACTGGTCACATTCCTTCCTCATTAGGGAATATGAAAGCACTTGAATCTTTAGATCTCTCCGATAACAAACTTGTTGGAAAAATTCCTTCACAGTTGAGTGGCTTGAACTTTCTTGCGGTGTTAAACCTGTCAGAGAACCAGCTTGTTGGTCCCATTCGGCCATTCCTAAGGGAAAACAATTCAATACCTTTCAGAATGATTCGTACGTTGGCAATCCAGGATTGTGCGGATTTCCTGTTTCAGAAAGTTGTGCCCACAGTGAACCACCACCAGCAACAACTTTTGATGAACAGAAGCTGATTCCGCATTCGGATTAGACTGGAAAATCGTGATGATGAGTTATGGATGTGGAACAGTGTTTGGATTCTCTGCAGGATATATAATGATGGAAATTGGGAAACCAAAATGGATTGTTGGAATGGTTCAACGAGCGGGCAACAAAGTTCTAAGGACATTCAAGCAAAAATATCATCGAGGAAGATAGATAATTGCTCAACAGTGCCTGGTTGTAGTATGTGTTTTAAATGTTTGTATTTTGTTGTCCATGTGAGTTTTAAAGTTGCATTACAGTACTTAATGATATGGAAAACACTGTACAGAAGGCAAATGTAAAAACAAAGTAAAAGAAAATAATCAGTGTCCATGACAAAATATTCACAAAGTCAGATGATTTGCACCAATTATCAAACCCAGATGATGTGCCACTTCAAAGATAAAAGGATTTTCTCCAGGCAATATTCAATAATAAATTGGGACTATGTTTGACATGATAATCAGCTTTCTGAAAATCAAGATCTCCTAGGTAGGACTAAACATTACTTTCCTCCACATTCAAAGAAATGAAGTAAAATTCATATATATTTGGGAAATTTTAGGATAATACACCTCAGTTCGAATATCACAGCTTCTTAAAAAGAGAACATTTTCAATGTTCTTCCCTTATGCTAACCTTTCCACATTCAGAGGGTGAGATCATAATCTTTGAAATCTTTCTGGATAACTCGTTCACAACTATTATAGCGTTGAGATGCTTTTGTCCTGTCAACAAGAGAATTGGCTTGTGTCATTTGTTTTCACTAAGGCAAAAATACATTCACCCGTTAATTGGATCTATCCGAAAATGTTATCTCTCCCTGACATTTTGAGAATCCTCAATCCTATCTTTTGATATAGTAACTCTGCAGCTGCCACCTATGTCTGACCGAATGTCTCCACCCGTAGAGTTGGCCCCCGTACTTATAAAACTATGAGTCGCCTCCAAGGGTGTGGAGTTGCTTTTACCCTGCATAAGTCTACGGATATACTCGAAGAGTCGAGATGTCTCTACTTTTACCCTGCTTTTGTCTTGTTTCTGTCACGACAAAGATGCCTCAATTACGTGTTGAGCTGTTATTCTCTATAAGAAATGTCACTCTTAGCAAGAGCCTCTATCCCGAGTAAGCTTATATCTTTGGATGTGTCTTTTCGAGATATTTACTGGAGAGGTCGGAACTCCTCAGCTAAATAAGAACTATTATCCTCCATTTTTGCAAGCGTTGAGATGTTCTTGACGTAAGGACGCCTCTACTCATTGTCTAGATTTTTCTAAAATATGTTATGTTATATTTTTTTATAGTCAAGAGAGTCGAGATGCCTCCGTTCGTAGGTATGATGGTCCTATGCATGATACCAACCGTCAAAGGATCAACATAAAAGCCTAACAGACAAATGATGAACTCTCTCTCCTCTCTATCTTCCTCACTCCATTTTCTCTCTCTCACGCTGTCTTTCTTCTCCAACTCTTACACAGAATTACCCGCTAATGACGCCAACAATGATTTTCTGTTTAAATCAGAAAAGATGAACCATTAATGACGAATGCAATTCAATTATTGACGAGAACAACAGTTCTAAAGCCTTGAATTCCAAAAATAAAGGGCTATCCGTCAATAAGTCAATTCCTAATATATTTTCACTGGTCTTGGTCCAGTGGTTCTCCAACAACTCCACATCGGTGCTTCTTTTGCATACCTGTGATAGATCGACTACAACTTACCATTTAATATATTGCAATAGAAACTTGTATAGAATCATCTCAATCACGATTGTTATCCTAAGTTTCACATCAACTTCAAATAAAAATATAGCTTATGACCGAAACTTTCTTCATTCATATCAAAACAATATATACATTGAACTTACAGCTAATGTGTTATATTCTGGAATCATAAATCAAATTATCCGTATTTGGATATTATCAAGATGTCTATCAACATGACTATCAACATGAATAGTACCAGCAAGTAGTGCAGATGACAAACAATGAAGGAAAAGGAAATTTGACTAAGTTTGAATTTGAGTTGGATTTCATCTGTAAGCAATCTCTCAGTGTTGTTGTTTCATATGAATAGGCCCCAATAAAAATTTCAACTTTACTTGGAAAGCAAAATGAAAACAAAACACTATCCCGATAGGCAATAGCCACACATATTCATCAACGTGGAAGTAAACCAAACCAAACCAAAATATAATAAACGCCCTCCTTTTTCAGACATTTTTTTTCTCCAACTTTAAATTAAGCAAAAATACAAAACCAAATCTTTACCATCTTCTTAAAACCTTAAATTTGTTGCAGATTTTTTAGGTTTTTTCCTCTTTTGATCTCCTCTTCATACTCCCTCACTGTGGGGTTTTTTTTTTACTAAATTCTGTACACCTTATCTTCGCCTTCAACTTTTTGTGACCCCCCTTTCTCTCTCAAAACACATCAAATTTAGAACCCTAATTTGACATTCTTTTTCCCCCTTATTTGGAGCTCAAAAGATACAGTTTTTATAGTTTTCTTTTCGAAAAAAAATGTGATTCAAGCCTGAATAGTTGTTCCACTGCCTTCTTCTTAATATTTTTAAAAGCTTTTACCTTGAAATTTCAGCTTTACTGAAGCTGAATTTGTTTGTTTCTTAAAATCTATTTTAATCAGCTGGGTTGATATCAAAGTTTAATTTTCGTATGAAACCTTGACTTTTCCATTGAAAAGTTGGGAAAATAAACACGTTTAAGGCACGCATTTGTTTGAGCTCAAAACTGAAAATTGTCAATATTTATCGACTTTGAATGTTTTAAGCTTTTGGGTTAATTTCTTATCCATTGGTTAGCTACTCAAAAGAACCCAATTTTTAGTTTTTGTTTTCTTATTTAGATTGGCTACTTCATGTCAGTAGAAAGGTCATTTGAAGCCTGGGAAGAGGTCCAACGCCAGGGCCAGGACCTTGCCGATCGGCTAGCTCAAGGCTTTACTGGCTTAATCCATTCCCACATGAACCCACCTTCATTCCCATGGCCAAACCCTCCAAAGTCCATGCTTTTCGACCTCGAGTTCGCTTCCCAATCCTTTGTCAAAAAGGATTTTGGCCTTCCCATTGACAAGTCAGCCATTTTTGACATCGGTGGGATTGGGAACACGATTGGCCGAGTCGGGGCGGATTTCAGTGCCGGCTTAAATGGATTAGTGCAGCAGTTCTTCAGGAGTTTGCCCATCCCCTTTCGTGCTGAGGAGAGTGCAGTTTTGCCTGTTAGAGGTGATATGATTTTAAACCGGCAGAAGGCTGAGGTGGGTGGCAATGATATGGAGGGTTGGGTGGGTTTTCCAGATCGATCAAAGTATTTAGAGTTCGTTGAAAACGAGAATGGTTCGGAGGGACTGGAGGATGAAGAAGTTTCAGGGTTTAATTTGAAGTCTTCTGGATTACTTAGGAGAAGTCAGGTAAACAAACAAATAAAATGAGAATCTTTGAGCAAAGCTAGTGGCTTGAATTATGGATTTATTTTGTGTTAAATTGCTGAAGAATTACTATGTTGTTTTTGAAATGTTAACAAGTGACAAGGCTTAATAGCTGGAAATGAGAAAGGAAATGGCCTATAATACATAATTGATGCATATGCTGATGCGTTTTTGGGCATTTTTCTTTGCAACCAAAATGGATAGAACTGATAGAAGAATTACTATGTTGTTTTCTTTACAATTGATTGAGTGGTAAAATAGAATGTTATTTTCTCTTTAGGACATGGATTTGAGCCTTAATATCGCATGGTATCAAAATTTTAAATGACCTTGGTAGGAAATAGTGAACTGTGTGTTCCATTCAGGTGGGTGGCAATGATATGGAGGGTTATTTTCTCTTGAGGACTTAGGTTCGAGCAGCTACATTTGTAGGGTGATATAAGAACATAATGAGTAGTCTCAGTGGTAAAAAGAAATGTTATTTGGCATAATTTAGCTAGTGTAAGTTATGAGTATTTTTCTTCCCCCATTAAATGAATAGAAAGACGGGATAACGGCATGTTCATTTTGTTTTCATTTTGAACTGAATGAGAAACTTATTTGTGCTTTTGACTGGCTATAACTTTCTTCATATATATTCTAATTGATTTTTTCTGTTTCGTTGTGGTTAATCTTTGTTGGCAGCAGGGGCTCATAAATATTACCTCAACATATGAGAGTAGAACACGAGATTTACAAAGTAATTTGGTTGCAAGGGGAGACCTATGGAGAGTAGAGGCATCAAATGGCAGCTCTACATCAGGGAGTGACAACTCTTTGTTTCTTCTTCAGCTTGGACCAGTACTCTTCGTTAGGGACACAACACTTCTTTTACCAGTCCATCTATCAAAGCAACATTTGCTTTGGTACGGCTATGATAGGAAGGTATGACAATAATTTCATGGAATAATCGTTGCTAGCTGTAAGATTTTACATGTAGCGAACAGGAGCACCAAGAAATTTGCATTTATGTTCTATTAAGCTTACTCCTCCAAGGCCTTATGGAACTAAACTGTTGAGAGTTATGCTCGATGTGGTAATAGTAATACCATTAAGTTTCTATGGATTTTTTCCAACGATACATCATTTGGTCTTTAGTCTGATGTTTAGAATTTCCTAGCCTAGAATCTTTTGATAGCTATCATTGTTGGTTTTTTACAAAATGCTATAAGGCTCTCTAATGATTGTAATAGGAGACGATAAATCTCATCTAGAATATAAAGATGCTAAGGGAAGAATAAAATTCCTAGAAATCTGGACAATTGAATGTACTTGGATCTGAACTGATCTAGGATCTTGCTTAGGTTGCAATAAAAGCTTTAAGGTTAAGTTCCATTATGATGAAATTCTATTCTTATTATTTTTTTCCTTTTTCTTCCCTCCCATATTTAAGTGTTTGGGTCATTTAGGTGACTTCATACATCATTATTTCTTGCTGATAAGACACATATTCACTTTACATGGTTGTGCATGTATATTGAAACCTGAAAGCAGATAGTACGGCTTGAGCATTATGTTCTTATGTTTCTCAAATTGTTGTATTTCATTCTCTGCTGATAATTTCTTGATTGCAGAATGGAATGCATTCTCTTTGTCCAGCAATATGGTCAAAGCATAGGAGGTGGCTATTAATGTCAATGCTCTGCCTTAAGCCTTTAGCTTGTGTAAGTTGGCGTTGCTTATGAATCTTTTTGTACAGTGTTCATACTTTTGTTTCAACACTCTGAATTTCTAAAATACCTGTGTTTTCTCTATCTTTATTGCAATTAGATTGTTGATTCAAATACTTTACTCTTCTTTCACACTAAAGACCACCAAATATTTTAAACAACATTCATAGGAAATAGTGAACACTGAACTGTGCTAATTAGATGTAATAAGCATTAGGTCGTAAGCTTTCAGTATCAGATATTTGAGAAAGTTTTTATGTTGATTTTCTAACATAACCACTCTCTTCTTTCTAAACTCTTCCTTCTTCACACAGTCATTTGTAGATTTGCAATTTCCAAATGGACAATTGACGTATATATCTGGTGAGGGGCTGACAACAAGTGCTTTCCTACCTCTTTGTGGGGGACTTCTTCAGGCACAGGGCCAATATCCAGGAGAAATGAGATATAGCTTCTCCTGCAAGGTCAGTTCCTGAGCTTTTACCTGCATAACAGGGAGCAAAGAAGTAATCTGCTTGGATTTTGTTATTTGAATCTGTCTCTGGGATTTATTATTCCATTTCGGGTGCCTTTTATGAGTGCTGAATTTCTTGTTTCTATATTTCATCAGAATAAGTGGGGAACTCGTATCACACCAATGGTCCAATGGCCAGACAAATCATTTACCCTTGGTCTTTCACAAGCCTTGGCTTGGAGGCAATCGGGGCTCATGATGAGGCCATCCATTCAATTTAGGTGAGTCTCTACTAATTTCAATGGTTCACCTTCACTCTACATACATGTTTGTTCTGGTTATTATGCGGTATTTGTTTATCTATATTGTTTGTGTTTTCCGTTTGCATTTTGCATGATCCTAACTGGTTAGTTTCTACATTTGTTATCAGCTTGTTTCCAACATTTGGTGGAAGTAATCCGGGGTTGCAAACCGAAGTTATACACACGGTGAAGGAGGATATCAATCTGATTTGTGGTTGTGCTCTGGCGGCACATCCTTCTGCATTTGCATCAATATCAGTAAGTTTTACCCTATTGCAAAATCTGCTTTAAAGGTCATTTCATATATAGAGTTTTTGGATTTGCCAAAGTCGTAAAAACTGCTGATTCTGCTAATACCAGACTTGGATTCCATTTCGTCAGCATTTCAGTGCTAATCAGCTTCTAGAATTGTATTCTTTTCTGGAGTGTTCTTCTCGATGGTGGTGCCCATACTCATTTTCTGTCTACCAATCATGCAGTTTGGACGCTCTAAGTGGAACGGAAATGTCGGAAAGTCAGGGATAGTAGTGAGAGTCGACACACCTCTATCCAATGTTGGCCGCCCATCTTTTTCTGTTCAGATAAACAACGTCATCGAGTTCTGATCGTTTGACATCCAAAGCCTTCGGTTGAAGTGTATATAGAGCTGCATTGCACATAAATTAAATGACACCACATGTGAATATCAGAATGCTACCTGTGGTAACTATATTAATCTCTGATCCAACTTTGGATATACATCTGATGGTTTTTATGAGATTATCGGGTCAAAAATTTTGGTTAATGCTTCTGTTTTATCGTTGCACTTGTTATATAGATCTAGATGAACCATATACCTGAACAAAAGAATGTAATATGGCTGCTCGACTTTCTTCCTGTTCCTGAAATGAAACATACAATGGTTGTTTGTCATCTGCAAATCATGTTTCATCTGTTGTGTGTGTGATGTGTATGTGTATGTCTTGAGAACCTCAGGTGAATTCGGAACAATTATATATCGGCTCAGCAATACGATACACAACTAATATGTCGAAGCACGTGTTTTCAACAGATTGAATTAGTATAACGGTACATGCCGATCGATCAACCTTTACAGCTACATACACGATTGACTCACCATCTCCATGGTTAAAGCTTGACGGCCGCAGCGTATATTAAACAAATATTGCTTTGAAATGTGTCATACTGCATTTTATTCTCACCCTCTGCACCTACAATGTTTGATATCCGATGAAGCGATCACAAACGTCCAATAAGATCCAAGCTTTCCCATTGGTTAGTTGACCAACGAATTGAACCTTTCCAAGCTTTTTGCATCCGAAGGAAATATCAGTTATAAACCTTGTCATTATAATTCCCACCTTATAAAATTCATAATACAGTTGATTCATTGTCCTCCAAGTCCTTTAGTGAAACAATGGTGATCAACCAGAATTTCACATCAGAAACAATACGAACTCACAGAGTCTATCTGAAGTGATAAAATGTTGTTTGATCAAATTCTTGGAAGATGGGGTTGATATGTTGTTGAAAGATGCAAAATCTAGGAAAATGAATCCATTTGCCAATGGCCTGAATTCTTCTCCAGGGGAATGTATTTAAAATCCAAAAAATGAGAATAGCAGCTGTAAAGAATCATGGAAGCATGAATTCTCCTATGCTGAATTCCTCATGAATTTTGTTGCTTTTATTCCAGTTCTTATGATCAGACTTATGAGGTTTCAATTCAATCTTCTAATTAGCTTTTTCACAGTTCCAATCTGGTTTTCCTATTTTGCTTTCATGTCTTTGGTGTTTCCATTACAAGCTGTGAGACAAATCAAAGTATATTTCAAGAGAAAAGTGATCGGGATGTTGGATCAAACTAGAAAAACTGTTAAAGCCAAAGCTAAGAACTCGATAGGGAACTTGGCATTGAGGTTTGGGTTTGCCTTGTTTTGGTCATCCTATGTTTGTTTCATGCTTGTTGGATTGCTAATGTCAGGTTTTCTATTGGGAGTTTCATCATGCCTTGCCTGTTGGTGAAACCTATCCAAAGAGCACAAACACTGAATTTTGATTACACAAAACCGAGCCCGTTCGCTTTCGTTCTGCTACCGTCCTCACCTGGTGTTGGAGATGATACAAAAGATGATGCGAACTTCGGCTTGGAGATCGGTCCCTGTTTTATCCCCTAAAATCATCGGCTGCAGCTCACTGTTTAATTGACAGTACCCGAATCTGAATACAACCGGAAACTTGGAGTCTTCCAGGTACAAATTATCACCTTTCATGCAATCGATGAACTTTCAGCAAAATTCTTACTAAGCATTGTTTCATGTTTGCAGGTGAGGGCTGAGTTCCTATCTGCCAACGGCAAAGTCACCTCTGCTTTGAGGTATCCATGTATGCTTCGGTTCAAGAGCCAAACTCTCCGTCTCGCTGAAACCGTTATCAACGCCATTCCTCTCATAACCGGTCACCGATCCGAATCCCAAATCCTGAACATCAAGATGAATGAATTCACCAAAGGACTCAATCCGACCACGTCCTTGAAAGTTACACTCGAACGGCGAGCAGAATTCCAACCTGGTGTAGGAATCCCCGAAGTTTATGCTGCGTCCGTTGCTCTCGAATCCGAACTCCATCGCTCGAAACAGATGATTTGGCATTGGAGGAGAACCGTTTTCGTATGCATCAGTATCATGTGGTTCCTTGCGGAGTTGGTGATGATCCTGGTGTTTTGCAGATCGATGATCATCCCTAAAGGGATGCCAAGGATTGGTTTTTATGGCGAAAAAGCAGTTTCTAACTCAAAATCCATCTTAACAAGAAACAATTAAGGATGATAGCTTCAAAGGTTTTTGTTTTCTGGAAGATTAAACTTGGGAAATAACTTGTTTTGAATCTCAATTTGCGGCCCTTGCGCTCCTGTTGAAGACTGTAACATTTCAACGGAAGATGGTATAATAAAAAATGTTGACCTGAACAAGAAATAATTTTGCATTTAAAGGGTTTAATTTTAGTTTAGGGTTTAATCTAACTTATTAATGCAATCATTTTGGATTTGATTTTTTAATATCTACGATTACTTCTCATGTTCTTGTCCGAAGAACATTGGCCAATATAATCTTCTTACAATGTGAATTATATGAGTTAATTGCATGATATGTCCTCAAAGTATGATATTTATTTTAAATTGGTCCTAAACTTTTAAATATTCCAATGTTATCCATAAACTATGACTATCATTCTAAATTAGTCGTCAAACTTTTAAACATTTCAATTTCATCCCAAACTATAACCTTTATTCTAAATTAGTCCACAAACATTTTGAACATTCTAATTTCATTCCAAACTGTATGTATATACTAATCACATCCTTGTTAATAAAATCATTGGGCCAAGTTATATTATTATATGTTTGAGGGGGGGGGAATTAGGTTAGGCTATAGTTGAAACTAATTACATATTTGGATGAAGTTGAGGATGAATTTGGAATATTCAAAAGTTTGAGGAACAATATAGAAAGAGAGTCATAGTTTAGGGATGAAATTAAAATGTTCAAAAATTTAATGACTAATTAAAAATGAGAGTTATAATTTGAGGATAAATTTAAAATATTTAAAAATTTAAGGATTAATTTAAAATAAAGTTATAACTTAGGAACATATGATACAGTTAACTCGAATTATGCAGTTCTAACAATGAAAAATGTTACTAGCGTCCGGCATTAATATATAATTTAACTCTACAAACATATTAAAAAATTATCATAACTAAATTTAACAAAAAGTAAAAATTAATAAATGAGACGTGATTATTTTTTAATTTTACTTATGAAATAAAAAAGTTTTATTATTATTTACACAAACTAAATAATCTTAGTTTTAGGTTTGAACGTTACGTACGCGAAGTATGATTTTTTTGTTTAAAAGGTAAAGTCTTTCAATAAATAAAAGTTTTTATGAAATTATTTTAATATATATATATAAATAATATGAAAATTAAGAGAACATCTCCTCCATACAATAGCATTTATTATAGTTTAAAAAACTATATATTTAATTATAAAAAAGTATATTTATAATTCCTACTTAATCGGTGTCTAAATTAAAGTATGACACCAATTTAAGTTATGATTTTAATTAGTATCAATAACTTATGAAAAGCAAAGAGAAGGGAATTGCTACACCGACTATCTATGCTTGTATAACAAGCCCGAAGAGCTGGAGCAAAGCTGAAAACCTTTCGTCTTTCATTCATCCATAGTCTCCAATGACTTCTAAATCCTTTTTCTTCTTCTTTCTGATCTTTTTCATCTGCACCTTCTCCGCCGCTGAACCTTGCGGCAACCACCGTTTTCATGAAGGCAAAACCTTTGCCTCATGCACCGACCTACCTTCCTTAAATTGCTCACTTCATTGGAACTTCCGTTCGTCGTCTCAAACAGTCGATATTGCCTTCAGGCAAAGCAGCGTCGACCAAAACCCAAGATGGATTTCATGGGCTATCAATCCTCACTCGAAAGGCATGGTGGGTTCACAAGCTTTGGTCTCTTTCCAAAGAGACGATGGAACAATGATGGCTTATACTTCTCCTATAACAAGTTACGCAACTCAGCTTCAACAAGGTGACCTTAGTTTCCCCGTCAATGGAGTTTCCTCGATCGTCGACGGCAACGAGATGATCATCTTCGCAACTCTGACGTTGCCCGCCAACGCTACAACCGTGAACCACCTTTGGCAACAAGGACCCTTAGTCGACAATGTTCCTGGGATACACCGACTGTCCGGTCCCAACATGGCTTCAACGGGAACCCTGGATTTTCTTTCGGGCAAGATCGTTGTACACAAAACAAGTAACCGATGGAAGATACTTCATGGAGTTTTATGCATATTGGGATATTGTCTTCTAATGCCTACTGGAGCTTTAATAGCAAGGCATGGGAAGCAAGGGGTAGGCACTACTTGGTTTAAAGCACATGTTTACATTCAGTGCGCAGCTTACTTGATGGGTTTGGGTGGTGGGATCGTTGGTGTTTTGCTTTGGCTTGGAGTTGGGGGCAATGGAGTTAGAATTCGAGGCGAAAGCCATGAATATATTGGGATTACCCTTCTTTGTCTTGGTGGCATTCAAGGGATAATAGGGTATTTCAGGCCACATAAGGAAGATAAAAAGAGGGTCTACTTCAAGATCTTTCACTACACAGTGGGATATGGCACCATTGGATTAAGCATTGTCAATGCCTTGTTGGGGTTTCATATAGTACATTTGGGGATCAAGACTTGGCCTCAATTGTTATTCGTTGTTGTAATTTCATTGTTGGGAACCTGTGCACTGATCTTAGAAGTACTCAGTTGTTGGAACAGGACCAAATCAGCAATGATCACCGAGCAACATCGGATAGCTGCTTTGGAAAAAAATTAAGCTGTCATCTTAGTTTCTTTAGAGGTTTTGTCTTAGTAAAAGGTTTTGCCTTAGTCTTTTTTGTGTTTTACTTTTTCTGGACTCTATGTTTTGGGAAAATTTATTGCAATATTGACAAGAATTGTTTTCTTTAAGCATTGTTTGGTCCCTGAATGGTTATATATATATAGTTTGAAGCATAAGATTAGTAATACTAATTAGTTACGATGATGTTGATTTAAGTGGTAAACAGTTTGATATCACTTAAGTAAATCTCGAGTTTAAGTCCTTGCATATGTAGAAATTTTTTATTGGAAGACTTACCCACCAAAATCAAGTGTGCGACGCGGATCAATTCAGATTAATTAGAGCAAAGCCCTAGCACCAAGAGGGTAATTAAAACAACAACAATAATAATAATTAGTTAAAACGGAAAACTTTCAGGATTTACATTAATTTATGAGTATTAGGTATAATGATAGTATCATATATATAAGAAGAGAATTTGAAATTGAAATTTAAAGATAATATTATTAAGAGTAGTTACGAATTAAAAACATAATTAAACGATAAAACGAAAATAAAAAAATAAAAAATAAACTTTTAATTCCAATGAATAATCGGGAACCGATTCAAAGGCAATTAGGGTAGGACTTTGGTTCCCTTGGTTCATACTCCATAAGCTAAAATTGCATTTTGATTCTCTATATAAATTTTTAATACAATTTACTCTTTTTTTTTAACAAAAAGTCAAGATTTTACAATTTTATATAGATTTTACAATTTTATACCATCTTTAATTAAAATTCTTAACTAGACTCATGTGCATAATGATAATTATAAAGAAAATAAGATAAAAGAAGTACCAAATTTACAGTTTGGTGTTATAGTACAACCTCTATAAATTAATATTCGATAAAGTAATACTTTTTTTAAAATAATACTTGTTTTGGTCTTAAATTGGTCCTAATGTCTAAATTAATAATTTCAATAAATTAATAAGATAATAATTTTTCAAAATATCCTTATACAAATTTACAGTCCATGTGATTGATTTCATTACCATACATGAACTTGCATTAACTTTTAACTATTACAACGTACTACAATGAATTTTGTTTTTTAGAGGAATATATTATATTTAATTAGTCACATTGTACATGAACATCATTCAATTAGTTAATACAATGTATATGTTTTATTCATGAATAATAATGCATGTTCGTTGAATAAAAAAATCTATTTAAATTAATAATTTATTAATTTATTGGTTAATTAATACCTCTTTACAT
Organism: Hibiscus syriacus; assembly: GCF_006381635.1. Classification (NCBI taxonomy): domain Eukaryota; kingdom Viridiplantae; phylum Streptophyta; class Magnoliopsida; order Malvales; family Malvaceae; genus Hibiscus; species Hibiscus syriacus. The sequence continues at coordinate 1,667,809 of NW_024063078.1, forward strand.
TAATAAAATTATGTGGTCATACATTATTAATTTATAAAGATTTTACTATATGTATTATTTTTATCATTTTGTATGTAATATATTAGATGCAACATATTTTTTAAATTAAGTTACAAATATAAATACAATTATAAGCATAAATAATATGTATGAATATACTATAATTAAAATCAATTACCATAAAACATAATCAAACTAATAATTAGAATAAATTTGGAGTACACATACCAAAATAAATCTAAGAAGGACATATATTAAAGTCAAAAAAAGTTATGAAGATAACTCCTATATAACTTACACATGATTTAATCTGAGCGGGGTGAATATTAATGTGATTACTTTTAAAATATTTAAATACGTTAAAGGTTCTTATATTATTTTCATAATTTAATTTTTATATTTTATTTTTGTGAATTCAAGTTTACATACTATTTTTATTTGAAAATCTTAGTTAGAGGCGAACTTTCGCAGGGGCCAGCAGGAATCTTAGTCCATGCTAATTAATTTTTTAATTTTAATCGATACTGAAAATAATTATATTTTTAAATAAATAAATAAATAAATAAAACAAGTTTTATTGAGCGCTCTTAATTGAAAAAAAAAAATTAGATACTTCTGGTGTGATCATTGATCATTAGATATTATTGGGATCCCTCTGTGTTATTTTGACTCTTTTAGTAAATTCCTAAGTTCGGTCCTTAGCTTATCTCAATCATTCTAACTTTTATCCAAATTTATCATTAGTTGTTGACTTGATAGCTATTAAAAAAAAAGGTAAAATAGTTTTTTTTTCTCTTTTCATTTATGTTTTTTTTTCATTTTAACCTTTAATTTTAAAATTAAATAAAAATATTATTAATTAAAAAATACAAATGTCAAACCTCTATATTTATAATTTTTAATAGTTAAATCGATAAAATTATAAACATAAGAAACTAAGGCCCCGTTTGGTGGAGCTTTTGGCTCTAAAATCACTTATTGGCAGTAGAAGTAATATTGAATATTTCAGCAGTTGTGGTGAAAAAGTTCGTTTAGAATAAAAAGACAAATTTACTCTCATGCTTATTATTGTAATATTAATTTTGCTTTATTATGCTTATGCCTTCTCATCCTTTTTTTTCCTTTGTTTTGTTTTTTTAATGTCCATATAAAAATTTAATTTAATTATTTTTTAAAAATATTAATTTATTAATTTAAAATTATTTTAGAGAAATTTTAGTGTTTTATTAAAAAATTAAACTAACATTAGTGATTTTTATTGTAATATTAAAAAATTGTTACTGATTTTTAACATTGGTTAAGTTAATTTACTTTTTAATTTATAATATCATATCTGAAATGGTCTTCTCTAAAATTCTTGTTGACAAATATCAAGCACTAAAATTTTAAACTCAATTTCTCAAAAGCACTTTTTTTTAAAAAAAAACCACATCACTTTTCCACAACAATTGTCCACGGTAATTTTTAAAAGCAATGCCAAACAGGCCCTAAAATTATTTATAATATTTTTAACTTAATACAAAAACAAGTGTTTAAATTATATCTCGAAGAACATTTTAACACTTAAAAAAATTTTCGCTAAAAATAAGTATCTAACGTTAAAACCGTGACCATTTTAGGTTCCTCAGCCATAACTGTCGTTAAATTTGGTTGTCAAATGACACGTATCATGCTCTGATAATTTTGACAATTTTATTTAAAATTAAAAAATTAAAAATATATTTTTTAACAAATTAAAATTATATTAAAAAAAACCCAAAAAAATCCCCGTCCCCTTCTCTGTTCTCCCTTCCCCATAATACAACAATAGCGACAGCGCGAAGGTTCACTAGTGGTGTGCACTGTCACCACTAGCAGATTTGTTGGCGTCTCACGACTAAAACCCCTACAAGCAATCACTCAAATCGACTGCTGATCGTCATAAAACAATAAGAAATCATTCGTTGCCACTCACCATCGAACCCTTCTCCGGCCAACCGTAACCATCACCGCTTTCACCCAGTGAGAGCGTCGTCTCATGACGAGAAAAGTCCAGCTATCCCCTCGTCGAGTAGAGCTTCCGTTTGCCGTGAATGAAGCTTCGATGAAAACTCAAACCAACCGTCAGCCACTGTTTTCGACAATTAAGACCGATCTCGACGATCGTGAGCCTCACCGCCGTTAGACACCGAAAAAATCAGAAAATTTAAAAATATAACGGTAGACATCTAAAAGTGTAACGGAAAAACGTTTAGACGCCTGTTTTTAATAAAAAAAATTCTTTAGACACTAAAACGTTTTTTGAGACATAATTTATATTTATATTTTTTAAATTAAGAATATATTTTTATAAATATCTTTTGTCATGTCAACCATTAATAATAGAATTAAACAAAAAAAATACGAGAGTGACCAATATTTTCGAATGAAAAATACTATAGTATTTAATTTTTCTAAAAAATATATATTAATTAAATTTAAAATTTTAGAATTGTACGTGAGTTCCAAATATATTAAAACCTTTTAAAGATGTTCTAAGTCTGCTCTCAAGTTGGTTAAAGATATGAAATTATTTTTATCCTTCTATATTTATAGCATTTAAGGAGTTGGAATTAATCCAAACTACCATCCCAATTAAATTAACAAAATATTTATCAGTCTATCTGAAATAATTTTTTTTGTTACCCTTCTGATTTCAAGGTTTCGTATTCATAATCCGGATTGACTCGTGTCGCACACCTGATTTTAGTTGGTAAGTCTCTTAGCAGAGATTTTCGACATACATAAAGACTCGAACTCGAAACATTGCTTAAAAAAAAAAAAGATTTTACGAAACTTGGATCATAAATTCAGTATATAACTAAAAAGAAAAGGAGGGAATCTAATTCAACAAACAAAAGAGGCCGAAAAAAAAAAGGAAAAGAATTTTACGAAACTTAGTTCATAAATGAACCGTTTGTCGCAGTAAAATTTCTCATTAATTTCCAAAGGGCAAACCCTTAAAATAATTTTTCAGAAAAAGAGAATTCCTGTCTGCTGGAAAATTCCTTGTGCTTACAATTTTGCAGATTGTCTGCTGATGGGTCATTGTTATCATTTCAAAATCTCCTCTCTACCATTAACAAACATTCTTTTGGAATCTCAACAAATCCATCAAAGCTTTAAAGACAAAAAGAAAACATGGCAACTGCTGAAAATGATAAATCAAAATAAAGCTTTATAATCTATCAGAGTTTATAATATTAGAAAGAAGAGACTACAGAAAAGATAACTACCAAACGTAGTTTTACATGCAAGAGCCACGTGCTTAATCCCCCAAGGCTGAAAGGGTTTGATTTTCCTTTTTGACCTTGACTGAGAGAGACAAGTTGAGAACTTGTAATGTTTAGGGTTTATGCTGATAGAGAATTGAGGATTTTGATTTGGCAAATTACAAGGCTTCCTTCATGAGCAGCACCAAAGGGCCTGCAAAATTCAACAAGAAACATAACCCAATGTCAGTTCCGTTAATGGGTTTAGATTAGTTTAGAGAGAAAGCATAAATAATATTTAAACAATGCTTTGATTATCTGTTGTAATGATTAAGATCGCGATCTATGGTAATACTTTAAATGAATATAGATTAAGAGTAGTATGTATCATACACGGATATGTTTTCATATCAAGGATGTTAACAAGATGATTAACTTTCAAGCTACTCGAATTTAGACTCTAAAAAACAACTCGAACTCAGTTTTCAGTTTTATTTTTTTTATATTTGAGTTCGAAATATTGAATAAGCTGAATTTAAGTGTTTAAACATTCGACTCGAATAACTCATCAGACTAATCAAACTCAACCTGATCTTGAGCTCAAGCATAAATGGTCAAGTTTAAAATCAAGTATTAAAAGTGAAATTTGATTAAATTCGAATCAAGATTTGATCCTTAAACTTTGAGTATGAACTTATTACAATGTAAGTTAGACTTGACTTGATTACACTGCAACTCCATGCTCAAATCTATATGCATGAATTGGCAGCAAAATCTTTTAATCCTTACGAAGATCTGCTTATATGTTGATAAGTAACTAGAAGAGAAAAAGAAAAGAAAGTATAATATATATTCCGAGTTACAAAATTAAGAGAAAAGCAATGTGCATACACTGAAGCAAGCGATGCTGCGAAAGCTCCATCTGCAAGCCTACTTTGCATTTTTTAGTTCGGAGAAGATCAATTCATCTTGAGAGCAAATAACAATGTTATCAGGGGATGTCAAGTAAACTCTTCTTATAACTGAAGGAGACCACAAACAACCCTGTTCGTAATCAAACTCGTATTGAGATGCATCGAAGAATTTTCCGAGTACCGCATACATTATATACATTTTCATGGTTAAAGTGATATAGAAATATTTTTTTAAAGTAGACACGCATGTTTTAATAATATAAAATTTTCGTATAAAATTTTCATATAAGATGAACATATATACAATTTCAGGTCAAATACAATCAATAATATAAATAATTAATCAAAAAAGTTTAGTTTTAAAGTAGACATATTCTTATCTTAAATTAAGGGTGGATCTATCATAGATTAAAATGAGTTTTCATTAGGGTAATAATATGACCCATAATATATATATGTTGGGAGTTGGGACATATGCTCCAAATACGACGGACAATATAATTGCAACTTTTGGTTAAGGCTGTAAAGTGGCATATATTACTAAAAGGGTTGCATGCTACCCTACGGACATCATCATTTTCATCTTTTGGTGACTAACATATCACCTCTTGTAAATTGTAATTATATTGATATAGTTAGATCATCGAAGACTTTACTCGTAATTTTTTAACAATTAAATTGAACACATTTAAAAAATAATTTTGTAAAATTTTTAAATTATTGCTGTTGTTGAAGTAATGGTGGCTTCAGAAGCTGAAGAAAGAAACCTCTCATGCTGAGCTGGTATCAAGAAAAGGAAAGAATAGTAAACCATCTGGAGACACAGGCATCAGTTGAAAGAATAACCTAGGTCTTAGGCATTCAAGATTTGATTAATAATATGTAAAAAAAGGTTTGATCGATAAGTGATTGATCCAAAAATATTTTTTAGAGTGAATACATATACATTAATAATATAAATTTTTTGTATGAGATAAACATCAATAAAATTTTAAGACGAATACAATCAATAAAATAAATAATCAATAAAAAATATTCAATTTTAAGGTGGATCAGCAATGTGCCGAAACCAACATTAGGTGTAATTCAATATTTCACTTTCCTTTCAATCAGCTTAGCTAAACTTGCTTTTAATCGAATTATATGATCCATTTGGTCTAAGATTTCAATCAAATTGTATAAAAATATAAAGCGTACATGACATCTTATTTCATGTATAAAAATATGATAAATTATTTGATGAAATTAATAAAAAAATAGTACCGGAATTAACAATATATTTTTCGAAAATATCATATTTGTAGTTGAGGTACTATATTTAGGAAGAGACATGGAACGGGCCAGGTTTTTCTCATATAATTCAATCTAAATTTTATAATGTCCACTAGTCATTCAATTTAATTCCAGTTTAATTGAAGAAAAATAATAGAAACAAGATTATTAATGTAATTATCTCTAAATATATAAGAGATAATTACATCATTATCTTAGATGGAGTTAGATTTTTCATCTTCAACCGAATTAACTTTATTTTTCTTCTTCAACCGAATCAACTTTATCCTTTAAAAAATTCAACTAGAACAGAACTTTATTTTTTTTTAAAAAAAATCAACACTATAGGTTCAGGTTAGAATCGTTAGTACGAATGCCATGTCCATCTCTAATTATATACACCGACTTTCTACGGTATTTGAAACTATATATATATATCAGTGTCCAGAATTGAGTCCAATTCCAAGCCATCACCAAGACGTAGCCCATCCATCCCTTGGGCCAACAAATACGCGGAAATGTTTCAACAAAATCCAAATTCCCGCTCATTTATGCGCCTCACTCCCACTTCACTCTCCATCCCCTGACCCTGAGAAAACCCTTTCGAAAATTTCCAGAGAGCAGTGAAAAGATCCCTCCATTTTTCATCTAAAACAATGAGAGAAGAAGAAATAGAGAAGCTCCGCGGCGTAATTCGAGATTGCGTCAGCAAGCATCTTTATTCATCCGCCATTTTCTTCGCCGACAAAGTCGCCGCCATTACCGAAGACCCCGCCGATATATACATGCAAGCTCAAGCTCTCTTCCTCGGTCGCCACTTTCGTCGCGCTTTCCATCTCCTTAACGCCTCCCAAATCGTCCTCCGTGATCTCCGTTTCCGCTACCTAGCCGCCAAGTGCCTCGTAAGCTCATTTGACAATTTCCCTAAAAGGCTTATTCTTTGTTCTAATTAATATTATTCTTTTTTTATTTTTCTTCACTTGATAAAAACATGTCAGTATTAATTAATTTATTTTTACTTATTCTTTGTTGATTACCGATTTAGAGAATTTTGAAAATGTAGTTTTTGGGTTGTTCGAGGGTTTAGGCTTTAGGGATTTAAGTTTTGTTTTTAATGAATATCTTTTGGATTGAAATTTTTTGATCAGGAGGAGCTCAAGGAGTGGGATCAATGTCTTTTGATGCTAGGAGATGAGAAGCTTGATGAACATGGGAATGCTTATGACATAAAAGATAATAGCGCCATGTACTTGGACAAAGATGGGGAAGATCGTGAAATCAATGTAAATATCTTATTTTATTGTTTTTGTTGGTTGCTGCATTTCTATGTCTGCGTTTCTAGTGGGGTTGTTTGGGAATCTTGGAAATTTGGTCACTTGGGTTATGGTGGAGTTGTTTATAGTGTCTTTCTAATTTCTAGTATTTTAATTTTAATGATGTTCCTCCAATTAACACTTTATAGAAAGAGAACATAACTCATAAATTTTCTAACAGATATCTTCCGCAATATACTTTTTAAGAGGAAAGGCATATGAAGCTTTGGAAAATCGTGCTAAGGCTCGACAATGGTATGTACATGTAAATGCATTCAAGCAAAAATGTAATATCTCCTGGACCAAATTATTTTCTTTTTTTCATGAGTAGTTAGTGCATTTCATCCAGAAGAGGACAGAGGGTTTATGTTTTTTATTCTTTTACCTTTACACATTATGAATTTTACGATACTATCCTGATAATTAATTAAAGAACAAAAGGATACATGATATGCACTTATTACATAATATAGCTCTTATATCTATGATAAGAATCTTAATTAGATAACATACCACAAAAATATTAATATAACTCGAGGCAATTGCTGTTTGAAATATAGAGCCATTAATTTTGTGCATTGGAGATTCCTTTAATAGCTTATATGCACCCTTGAAGAAGGTACAAGAATAGGTGGTAAAGCAAAATGCTTAGACCTGGAAAATTTTCATAGATGGGTAATAATGTCTCGTAAATTTTCTGCTCAGTTCGATGCTGAACAGGGAGTTTGTCCTTATTTTGGAGTCTGGGCTACTAGCTTCTTGGTTTATTCCTCCATTCCACTGTTTTAACGATACAACGATAATTTTCATATTCTTTTGTGTAAAGTTTTTCTGGTATTGGGATAGATACAGCTATGTTTTTATAATTTCTTTCTGCCAAACTGCTACCCTCTTTCTTTAAATATCCTTGTTTCTATGCAGGAATCTTTTTTCTCTCTCTCTCTTGGTTTTATTGAAAAGAATGTCTATATTGGTTGAAGACACTTATAGATTATCTACTTGATTATGCTTATTTCAGGTACAAAGCTGCTATCAAAGCTGACCCTTTATGTTATGAGGTATGTATGGGATGTTATGCTAGTTGTCAGCTGTTTCATTCTTTTGATTTATTTCATGATTGTATTTCTGTAACTTTTCAGGCTTTGGAGTGTCTAATTGAAAATCACATGCTTACATGTGAGGAAGGTAAGATACAAACAGTTTTTTTTGTTCTCTTTTGTCATCATTATGTTGAATAGATCCTTGAAGCTTGATACGTACTCAATTCTCAAATCATTTCCATCAGATGCTTTTGCATTGTTTCAGAATAAATGTTGTCATGTTTTAGATGGAGCTATAATTTTAATTTTTTTTTCTTTTGATACTGAATTACAGAAACAAGTCTGCTTTCTTCTTTACAATTTGGTCCTGAAGATGGATGGCTCTCTTCTTTCTATTCTTGCTTGATCAAAAAGGTAATGGCAACCTAAACTTTTTACTGTTTTGAAATATAAACATTTCAGATATCCTTTTATACTTGTTCATTTGTTTGTTTTGTTAGCAATCACCAGTTTTCTTTTCTCACTTTCTTTGGTCTTTCAATGCTCTCTCTCTTTCTCTCCAATGCAGAATTACAAAGAAAATGTAGTTGAAGCCAAATTTAAAGAGCTTGGAAAGGAAAGTTCTATAACTAACCTTTGTAGCCAATCCTTGATGCGTGCTTTAAAAGACAACACTGATCTTTTGGCATGCAAAGCTGAATATTATCATCAATCTGGAGAATATCAAAAATGCTTCGAACTAACTTCTGCGTGAGTTAAATTTGCACTTGTTTTTTATTGTTTAACTAGTAAATTCACAGGCATTCCAAATGTGTTTTAACTTTTTATGATAAGGTAGATGCATATTTTTATTATGTCATATGTAGGGTTTATAATTTTATGAATACAGAACAAAATCAATTGATCATTTTTTTCCACCTTTTATTAAAAAAATTTAAAATTTTGCAACTATAGAAAAAGGAAAAAGAATTAAACTATAAATATTTTTAATATGAACTGAAAGTGATTCTGAACTCTACCCAGGATGCTATATTCAATTTACGCTCCGTATTTTGCCTTGCAGATTGCTTGAAAAGGATCCTTTCCACCTGAAATGTACTGTGGTGCATTTAGCCGCGGCAATGGAACTTGGTCAATCAAATGAGCTTTACCTTATGGCTAGCAGTTTAGTAAAGGATCATCCCCAAAAGTGAGAAATAGTTGTAGTTGTGCATAAATTTATTTGTCTTTTATGATGACTTTCTAGAGTGTATTACACTCTTCACCTAATTAGTACTTTATTATCAGGGCTTTGTCATGGTTTGCAGTAGGCTGTTACTACTATTGTATCAAGAAACACGATCAATCACGCCGTTATTTCAGGTATATATTTCACAAGATTACTAATTGACCAACATAATGGATCCCCGAGCATTATTTTTTCAGTGATGTTATTAATCATCACCTGGTTTGATACTAACAAAATCTCACATTTGATAGAAAGGAAAGTACCTATAAAAATAAACTTCATAAGATGTTTAGATGATAGTATTGCATCTAGGTATCACATGTGCTCTGAGAGGCTTAAACATTGTGGCCTTTTTTTTTTTTTAATTTTGAGATATCATGATAATACGGAAATTATTCTAGGGTAAAAGGTCTTACGGGTTGGCCATTGGTTATGTTTTTTAGTTTCTGTTGTCTTTGCTCATTATCCTTTTCCAATTTCACTGGTTGGTGGTATGAGATATTTTCTTGGAGATTTGATGCCAAGTTGTTTTATGAATCACTTTTAATATGCATTATACCTGTAATGTCTACATTTGTCTGTTCCACTGGTAAAAAGATATTTTAGTTTTGATCTTATTAGGATTTTGTTTGTTAATATTAGCTTTGCCCATTGTCCTGGTTAGTGATTAGTCATTTTAATTGGAGATTTGATGCCTGGTTGTTCAATAATTTAGTTTTAACATGCATTACACCTTTAATGTTGAGATTTATCTGTACAGCTTGTAAAAAATATTTTAGTTTTGGGACTCCTTTGTCAGTTGAATTGACTGATATTGCCCCATTCTGTAGCAAGGCAACAAGTTTAGACGGAACATTTGCTCCTGCATGGATAGGTTTTGGAAATGCGTATGCTGTTCGTGAAGAGGGTGATCAAGCAATGTCAGTTTATAGGACCGCTGCTCGCCTGTTTCCAGGGTAATTTTATGTTATTTATTATTTCTTTGATCAAGATGTTGCTTTATGCTGAAGCTAAAAAGCTATATATTTTCTATAGTACCTGTTCTAGATTAGTTGGTCAATAGTTTGAATACCCTGTGGTTATACAAAAAAAGCTATATTTTTTCTATAGTTCTTTTTTCTTTTTTAGCTTTATTTCCTTGAACCTTTGTTGCAACCATAATCATCACTCCTGTTCTTTCTTGAAATGGTGTTTCTCAATATTTGCTTTTCAGAGTTCTTTTTCCTGCTAGACTGGAGACTGCAAGTTCTATGGTTTTTCTCCTGTTTCTAAAACTTGCTATCTCACATTGTAGTCAATGCTTTTGTTAAAATAAAAGAAGTTATGTATTCTGATTAATATATGGTTGTCATTATCCAAAATCTCCCCCTCCTTTTGTGTTGTAAGTGTAGTCGAAGCCTTCTTATCATTTATGGATTGTCCTTTTACAGGTTGAATCTTGATATTCTCTTATTCCAGGTGCCATTTGCCAACTTTGTACATTGGAATGGAATACATGCGGACTCACAGCTTCAGGCTTGCTGAGCAGGTGGTTGCCATCTTGAAAACTTGGACACACTATGATTTTGACTGAGCCTGGTGAAGATTAAAGAATTATCATTGCTTGTGTGACCTCTTTTTGGACTTAAAACTTCCTAGTAGTTGGTATAAGAGTTTTTTTCTATGGACTCTTTGGAACACTCTATAGGCTTCTTGCAGAATAAATTAACCACACCTTAAGAGCTGGTTACTATTACATTATTTTTGACAGAATCTGTAGAAATACCATATTACATGGTTTGTATGTTAAGAGTTTATTTCAAACAAACTCAAGGAGGTAGGCATAAGGACAACTGTAATAATAGTTTTGATGGTGGGTAGGCCTATTATGTTTCATAACAAAGTACCTATATAACAGCCAGTATCAATATTGAGGATTAGGATCCAGTCCATTACTTTTTCGTCCATCAATTTTCAATGCAGTGATAATTACCATTTAAATGTGTATATAAAAATAATGAACGAGGGCCTAACCCCAATATTGACATTATTTTTTGACATTATTTTCAAGTGATTGAAAATTGCCATGGCATTGTGCATTGTGCCATATTCCTCACTGTTAAGGGAGATTGCACTTAGAGCTAGATATTCTGTAGAACTATAAAATTTCTTAAACATTGTGCTTGGATTTTTAAGAAAGTTTTGGAAACTGAGCAAACACTAGAAATGATGATGTCTCCATCATCTCTTGAATCAGCAGAACTGGAGGAGTTGATAGTTTGGCTTCCAAAGAAAAGTATACTGGTTGACAAGATGAAAGAAATATTTTTCTGTAGTTTTATTCATCATTGTGTTTCTCGTTTTTGGTGTTGTGGCTTGTGCTGTACTGCTAAGTTTTCTTGGCTTACAATCATATCTTTTGTCTCTGTTTCATTTCAATTATTTGTTCTTAGTATCTTCAGAAATCATAATTTCTTGTATGATTAATTTTTTTTAAAAGGGTATTGCTTTTCAGTTTATCATGCAGGCAAAGGCAATTTGTCCTGCAGATCCACTAGTATATAATGAGCTTGGAGTTGTTGCATATCATAAGAAAGAGTAAGTATAATGCACCTTATCATAGAGTTGGATTTTTGAACTTGTTGTAGCCTGTTTATAAGTTTGATGGATTCATACTCTTATGTTTGACAATGAGAACCAGGGAACAATTTTAAAATGTATTTAATATTCCATTGAACTGTGGTCAACGGATTAATACTTAAACTAGGAGGTTTTTCTTTTTCAAACATGATTTTATAGAACTTGTTTACCTGGCGGGTAGTTATCTCATGCAACATATTCTGTTTTTTAAATTTAAATTGTCATTTCATTGTATAAGTCTTTTTTGTAAAGATTTCATTGCACGTGTACCATATTTTTTAAGTTACATTTCTACTTTTAGTTCTTAAAACAACATTTTTGTTTCAAAAAATTGCAGGTATAATCAAGCTGTTTGGTGGTTTGAGAAAACATTGGCTCTTATTCCGAACCCATTAAGTGAAATGTGGGAACCAACCGTGGTTAATCTTGCCCATGCTTATAGGAAACTAAAGTATGTCTTTTTAACTTTTTTTAATTCTATGCTATAATCAATTTTCTCTTCCCTAATAACTCCACAGTAATGTTCATGCTTTTCCTGAAACATTTATATCTTTTGATGTTTTCAAATCTTTTATTAGAAAGAATGATAGATACTGATTTGATTTTGGTGGTACTAATTTGCCAAAAGACTAGTGTTGAACTTGATCTTTTAAGACTGATTATATGGGATGTTATTAATCAGGATGTTCCAAGAAGCAATCTCATTCTATGAGAAAGCACTTACGTTATCAACTAAAAGCTTGAGCACTTACTCAGGTCTTGCATACACATACCATTTGCAGGTCAGTCCCCTTTGTGTCCTACATACTTAATAGAATTTATATCTTGTAACAGATGCATTAAGAATTAAATTTCGCCTAATGGTTGTTTTATAGACCATACATGAAAAAGTTGTTTTTAAATTTGTGATTAGCTGGGATTACTTGCTTCAGAACTTAATAAACTAGTAGGAAATTAAATCCTCCAAAGGGATTTATAAAGTTGAATGTGGATGCGGCAGTGACCGCAGACTGGAGGAAAAGTGGTGTTGGAGGCATTCTTAGAGTTGAGGATGGCTCGGTGGTGGGTTCTTTCAAAGAGGCTGCTGGTCCAGGTCCTCCTATCTTGATAGAGCTTATGGCAATTAAGAAGGGCTTATCCTATTTTGCTTCGATTCAACAACGTTTTTAGGAACGTTTAATCGTTGAATCTGACAGTAAATTAGCAGTGGATTGGGTCAAGAATAGAGAACGATGTCCCTTTGTCTACATTGATTTAGTGACTGATATTGGTGATAAGTTTAGAGGTTTGAATGGTATCATTAGATGGGTTGCTAGGTCAGCCAATGTTGAGGCTGACATTTTAGCAAAGGATGGTATTGGATAGATACACTGTTCTGGTTGTATTAGGTTATCTTTTATGCTTTGGGTTGGTTTGTTGTAAAGGGAGTTTGTATGGTTGTTTTTAAGTCCTATGTAACTTGAGGTTATTAATGAAGTTTTAGGTACTCTTTTCCTCCTTCCGCTTATTAAGGAGCACTTTGTGATCCATTAATCAAGAAGGGGGTTTTAACGAGGCCTATCATCCCTATCAAAAAAAAATCTTTAACATGTAGCCTGTGGGTACATGTTTATGGTAGAATTTTTTATATGTATATGATTTTGTTTTTAACCCTTTGCAGGATAATTTTAGTGATGCAATTACATACTATCACAAGGTCAGTAATCTAAGATTTGTTTTTACATCTTTTATTTGAAATGTGTTAGACCTTTCCATCTCCATGCTGCATCTCCTTTAGCTCGGTACAATGACGTTCAGTATTAAACAGTTGAGCAAGTTGATCAATAGATTTTGATTTACTGTAAGATTGTTGAAGAACAGCTTTGTTATTGCATTTAACCTTTTTGGATCCCAAATGCTGTCCCTTACAGGCTTTATGGCTGAAACCGGATGATCCGTTCTGCTCTGAAATGTTAAATGTGGCTCTTGCCAACGAATGTCAACGAGGCGTTGACCCCGAAATTGATCTTAACTGAAAAATGTTGGAAGCTCCATATCATTATTTTTATAATATTGCTTGTATCATTAAATGTAACATTTACGCAACAATGATATTATGTATCAATTTTTAGATTTTGTAATGGAAAAGAGGATTTTTTTTAAAAGAAAAATTTAGACAAATTTTAAACAATCTATTTGCTTAATTATTACGGAAGATGCAGATGAGTTGAAGATGAAAATAAAAATAAAGCAAATACAACATGAGCAGTGATTAAGGTATTGAAATGCGAAAGCAGATGGATTTATTTAAGTGGTGGAATGAAATGGGCAGGCTGAGGCAGAGTCTGAAATTGATGGACCTTTCAATAGGCCAGCAAATAGCTGTGCAGGGTCATAGTATACCTCCACTTCTTCTGCCTTTAGATTTTCATCAACCTGTTCACATTAACAACATAATTAGACAACTATATGATTTATATTCGAATAAATTTAAGATATAAGTACATGACCATCGACTATCAGTTAGTCTAATGAGATCGAAATGAGACATTCATGATTTAGATCTTAATACTGTCTATGAAATAAGTTATAAATTGAGTTGAAAGTATTGCTTTATCATAAGACTTCAATCATTAGTTTTGAGCTAAAATTGTGGTTTTGGTCAAATTAACATAACGTTAATTTATGTTAAGGAAAGGCAACAAATTCTATAATCCTTCCAAGCCTGAAACTTTTCAAATGTGACGACATAACCCACTTATTTTTAAAATCATAATCAGTCCAATAATTTTATGGGGCACTACAAGAGTACCTAATTTCAAATTTCTTTGTCTTGTTCATCATGCCTTTTGAATTGATTTTTCTCTCTCTCTAATTTGCACTCTTTTTTCAATTATATTGAAAACGTACCTTAACAGTTGCTAAGCCATAGAATTCAACAGTCTCTCCCGTAGGGGCATGCCCTTTGAAAGGACCCTCAAAAATACCCCAATGCCTGAACTTGAAGGTAATCAAAGGAGGTCCAGAGTAAACGGCAATGACTTCCCATGCAAATCCACGTGGAAAAGCCGAACGAAATGCTTCGTGAGATGATTCAAAACTCTCCTCATCTGCTCTGTAATACTGGAATTCCTTTGGCAGTGAATTCTTCAATAGTGCATTGTAACTCCCCATCTTCAGAGCCTCTTCTCCGTTTAATCCTTCTCCTCCTTCAATCACCATGTTTACCGAGTTTTACTTTGCTACAACTGACCATACTATAATTCCTGTCGTATTTGGTTTAGGATGATTGATTTGTATATCTTTACTTACATAAAGATATTGATAGAATTAATAACGAGTTAATCAAATATCAACTTAATTAGAAGAAAAAAAATCAAATATGAACCACTTCATCTTTCTCTATGTGTAGGTGAAATTTTGCTTTCTTACTAAAATAAAAACAATTACTGCATCTTAATTTTTCTCTTTCCACTATTATATCCCCAAGCCCCACCCGCCCATATAAATAAATAAATATATATATATATATATATATATATATATCATTTTTTATATATTATAATTTTGTATATAATTATCATTATTTGATTCATTGATTGGATTTGTTTTCATAAGAAATTAGTTAAATTCATACTATCGTAAAATTTTTCACTTAATTTAAAAGCTTAAAATTAACTATGAAGAAAAAAAACACGTACATCAATAATATTTATTGGTTTTATTAAGAAATAAAATATACGTGTTTCAACAATTATTTATCATTTATCTGAATGATTAGTGATATTACTAAGTAAAACAATATCGCATATTCATGATTAAACTATCAAATTTTCAGGAGAGTTGAACTTTTTATGAAATTATCATATATATATATATATATTCATACCATTAACGATGAGCTTGAACTTTTGCTGGTTAATGGACTTGAAGTCCTGCAGTCGAACCTTGTGGGAGAGTTCCATCTCCCATGTCTTTATAGCATTCTGCACTATCTCTTCAAGTGATCCCTCTTCCCATTCCTGCAACAAGACCCCACTTCCATGGCTCCATTAACATCTGATTCAAATAATTAAAAGTTTACGAGAGATGAAAAAAAGGAGAATCAAAATGACCTTGGTTCGGCCTTGTTCGAAGAGCTGATTGACGACATCATATGTCGGAGGGCCACCGTGTCGCCATTGAACGTTATCTGTTTCATCGTCAAGGAAAGACCTGTACTTATCCCTCCCTGGAACTGTCGCCATTTCTACACCTTTGAAACAGTCTTCTTGAAATTTTGATGAATTGCATTTAAAACTGCTCCAACTGGTCCACTTTTTATAGGCCAAGGTTTGGCAATCATGATAAGGCTAATTACTTCGAAAAAGAAAGTTTTATTATTATTATTTAATCATGAGATAATTTGATTCGTGAAAACAAAAATTAAAATTTCAATAAAAATAAATAAACAAATAGATTGAGAATTTTTTTAAAGGCAAACACATATCTTTTAGTAATATAAATTTTTTATTTGCGACGGACACAAATAAAATTTTAGGAACGATAAATAATTAATCAAAAAAATTAAAATTCTTGGATCACACATATTTATCCTAAACTAAGAATGGATCCACTGATGATTGAGATAGTAAAACTTGATTCGATTGATAAATTATAAATTGATCATTTATATGTAAAATATTTTTTTAAGAAAACAAGTATAAAGACGGGTTTAATTTAGTTTAATTAACATTGTTATTAATATATTATATAAAAAATATAAAATTCATATATTTATATAAATATTAAAAATATAAAAATAAAAGTAATATTAAATATAACTTTTCTAATTTAAAATTTATTTATTTAGAATTAGACTATATGAACTTTTTTCCGGAATAGATAAACATTTGATAAACTAGGAACTGGTCAAAATTTTCTTCATACATGTTTTAATTAGTTTAATCTTGTTTTTTAGAATTTTAAATTTCATTATGAATGTATCAAATAATAAATGTTTAAACAAATAAGGGTTTTCGTATTATTTTAAAACTTAATATTCTGCATATATATTGTTTTAAATTTTGAATTTTAAAATAAGATTTAAATCTGATATGTTCTAATCAATAATAAACTTATATGTTTATAAATTATTTATATGGTATAGATTTTAAACCACATGAACCAACAACTTAAAAGAGTAAGTAATTGAAACTGTGCATTAGTGTTATAATGTCTAGTATTTAAACCTTGATTATGGCATTCCAAAAGAATATTTACAAATTTGTAAAATTCCGTCTCTCCACTGAATCAAATTTCACATGCTTTATTTGTAGTTGATGTTTAATGAAGATTAAATTTTACATGTTTAATTTCGACATAATTTTTTTTTACGTATAAGATGTTGCTTTGTTGAGTCCCCGACTATTATAAGTTATAAAATGGTCATTTGACTATTCATTGTGTTCCAAAATCGTTCTTTTTCGTTATAAAAATTGACGGTAGTATGAGATAGATGTTGACTCGCTGACTGAGATATGATAAAATATGATCTCAGAATCTTAAACGTCTATCATATCTCAGTCAGCATGTTAACGTTCAACTTAGACGACCGTCAATTTTTTTTATAACGAAAAAGGATGATTTTGGAACATAATCAATGCTTAGGTGACCATTTTTAGCTTTTAATAGTAGAGACTCAACAAAGCAATATCCTATAATCAAGTGATCATTTTGTAACTTTTAATAATTAGAGAACTTAACAAAATAACATCCAATAGTTGAGGGACTATTTGTGTACTTTATCCTTATTTTTATGGCGGGTGGGTCAAATTGACGGGATTTAAAGAGGAGAGACTTGATTGATGAATTGACGTCGTAGAGGAACATGGTGGTTTCCATCATATTAACCCAACTAAATAACATGAATCAAACGATTGTGGAAATAAATGAATTGTTGTTATTTTTTTTAAGGTTTTGAGTTCGAGCACCATTAATGACATGATGTGACCGTTTAATATCAAAATGTTGAAAGTATCTTTAAATATATACTATCTTGTTTTTAAAACATACTAATAATAATAATAAAAAAAAACTAAACGCTTGCTGCCACTATTGCTGTTTACCACTCAAAATCCTCACCTAAACATCACATAAACCACTAAAATCCTCAATCTCCCAATTCGAACGATCATCTGCAAGAAGAAAATTAAAAAAAAAAAAGAGTAAGAGAGAAACAATGAACAAAAAGGAAAAGGAAAAAGAAAAAGAGAAACAAACAACTCATCTGTTGTACATTGCAACTCAGTCAGCCAATGTTAGAGTAGGTAGCTGATTTTTCATACAATTGTCATCAAAATAATTAATGAATTGTATGCAAGATTTTTTTTTCCAAGTGGCTCATTTATTTATGCAAGTCTGATTCATTAATGAAACATACATGCCAACTGTTTGCGGCAGATTTATGTCTACAATCAAAGGAAGGATGAATTGTTCAATTATACATCGCAACTTGGTTTTCATGGGTTGTGAATTGCCCATCCAGCTCAGTTGGTAGAGCACAGGCTCTTAACCTTGTGGTCGTGAGATCGAGTCTCATGGAGGGTATTTCATAATTCGGAGGTCTCCCACGAAAGTTGCTCTCAACCTGGTGTTGGGGGCAGCCTAATATCATACCTTCTCCTTACTCCCATTACATATGGAAAAAAGGATCAGCTAATTTTTTTTTAGTTTTCATGGGTAGTCATTAGAATGTTTTTTGGGGAATTAAAAAAATTAGATATAAATTTGCATATTGTTCCTACTTTATGGATGTTTATGCATTATAAGGTCACCGTACTCATCATTATATACAAACCAAGCGATTTTGGTGATAAAAAAATTATATTAGTCTTTTAGGGTTTAAGTTCGAGCACCATAAATGTCAAGAGAGTAAGCATTCTATGTCAAATGGTTGAGAGTATTGTTTGAACATATACTACTATTAAAACTTACAAAATATGACTTTGTTTTGTTAAATTTCCCAACTATTAAAAATTACAAAATATTTACCCGAATATTTATATGCTTTAAACTTATTATTTTCTATTAAAATATTGACAACAATATAAATTGGTTGATGGATTCAAAAAAATAATATCATATAGTTAGAAAATCATTTTATAACTTTTAATAATAACATACTTATCAAGAGATCATTTGTGTAATTTACCCTAAAAATTACTGCAATAAATAAAACTCTGGATAAAGCTTTTGCAAATTGGCCGCGGATAATCCAAACGCTTCCCCGCACCGCATATATTCCCCAGGCACTCATAGCTTAGTTTTATTGACAAGAAAATAACATAGGTATGTGATAAAAATAAAATAAATAATTTATTATTTTATTAAAAATAGTTTAAAATACTACACTAAATTTAAACATTTTAATTAAGGGTAAAGTGAACAAATATTCGCACTATTAAAAAATTACAAAATGATCACAAACTATTTAATATGTTCTAAATTGGTCATTTCCATTAAAAATTGACAACAGTTTGAGTTTAATCTTAACCAGTTGACTAAGATACTATAGTTTTTGGGTACACTATACCAGAAACCATCCAACTATGGCGTCTTTTTACTTTGACCACCATTTTTGAATTATTGACAATCAGACTACCCAACTATTTCAATGCATTAAATCAGGCCACTAGTCATTAACAATTAACGGAAGTGTTGACGTGACAGTTAATGAAATTGGTACAATTACACATTTGGTCACTATTACTATATATTCTATCAATTTGGTACTAATTTTAATAAATTAAAAATAATAATATTTGAATCAGATCATGCCACGTGTTGGTAGTGCCAAATAACATGACACATGTCATCATCCAATTGGACGATTTAATCTAATTTTAATTTAATATATTTATTTTCCACTAATCAGAGGATGACACGTATCACCCTCAAGTAGAATGAAAATTAAAGGCACTTAAAAAGGGTCATTGGATTCAAACCAGCATCCTTTGGGTGATAAATAAAGGCATCAACCACTACGACAAGCCTATTTTGTGGTTTATAATAGAGCACATATTGTATATATATTGTTTCTTAGTATAATCTTAATTTCTTAATATTAAATATATCTTAACTTAAAATCATTACTTAACATTAAAATTATATTTTATTTTTTTAACTTATTGAATTCATTTTATTCTTATCTTAACTGAAAAATATATTTTAATCTTATCTTAACTTATAAAACATATTTTATTTCTACCTTAACTTAAAAATATATTTTATTTTTATCTAAACTTGTTACATATATTATATTCTTAACTTAAATTATTAAATATATTATATTCTTACCTTAAATTATTAAATATTATTTATTCTTATCTTAATTTGAAAATATATATTTCATTTTAATTTTAAAAATTATATTAAAATATTTTATTCTTATTTTAATTTAGAAATATATTTTATTTTCATCTTAACTATAAGAAATATATTTTTTATATTAATTTTAAAACATTATAAGAATAAAATTTGAATATTTAAGTTAAGGTAAAAAATATTTTTTTAAGTTTAGAAAAAAAGACTATATATATATTTTACTTTAGTTAAGATAAAAATAAAATATATATTCAATTTTATTAAGATGTGAATTTAAGTTAAGATATATATAATATTTTGAATTTAAAATTACACTAAGATACAAGTTATAAATCATGTAGTCCATTTTAAGGTAAATAATTAGCCTTGTCCCAATGGTTAATGCCCTTCTTTGTCACCCACACAAAACAACTTTTAATCCCATGGCCCTCTATTTAGCGTCTTTAATTTTCATTTCACTTGAGGGTGACACGTGTCATCCTCTGATTGGTGAAAATTAAATATATTAAATTAAAATAAATTAAATCCTCCAATCGGGTGGCGACATGTATGACCAAATTGGTAGAATATATAAGTAACAATGACCTGATTGACAAGAATTAAAAAATGGTGGTCAAAGTGAAAAAGGGCTATAGTTGGGTGGTTACTGATATAGTTTACCCTAGTTTTTTTTAGATTATGATATCAAATTTTATTATATCCCAGTCATTAGATTAACATCAAACTCAGACTGCCGTTAATTTTTTGACAAAAAATGATGAGTTTAGAACATACTAAATAATCGAATAATCATTTTATAACTTTTAAATTAGGTAAGGGGCGACTCCCTTAGTACAAGGTATACCTAAGATTCAATTGGAATTTATATAAGAATTTACAGATTGCCCACCAAGAGTGACGGTGGTAGGATTCGAATTTGACCTTACAAGCTCAAATTCCTTAATCGTGACCACTTGTGCCAGCCCTCGTTGACTTTAATTTAAAGGTAATGTATCGACTTATAAATCATAATTAAGAAAAAATGAAATACGATTTTTAAAATTAATTTATCTGAATATATTTTTTATATTATTTATACTAGTATAGTTTGATACATAAAATTTATATACACAATTCAATGAATCTATAAATTTTGGTCTTATACAAATATGAATCCATTGTACATAACATTGGCATAAACAATAATTTAAGCCCAGGTCTAGTCGCGTATCTAGGTCATGGCTTACCATATACTCAAAAAAATAAATTATTTATTTAGTCATTCATTTATTATTTAGTTTTCATTTTAGTCATTTAATTATAATTTACTTTGAATCATATATAATATTATGTTTTGGTTCTATTTTGATCATTAATCTTTAAAAAATTAATGATGATCTTCTGGAAAAAAATACTATCTTATAATCATCATAAACTATTGAGACAACAAAAGCAAATGAAAGCTACATCCATTTTATAATAGTACATTATGAAATTATGAATTAATAAGATGTTCAATAAATTAAACCAAGTGCATGGGGTTGACGCTACGAGCCAATTGCCGACTTCATGATTATCTTCTTTCCGATTATTTTACCTTCGAATTGTGGAAATTATTTTAGATGGAAAATTCGAAGACAGGCTATTGACAAGGACAACCGAAGACTAAAGAACCAAACTACTTAATTTTTTCATTAATTCCCAGCCACTAGATGAAAAACAAAATGATTGGACCTGTAAAACATTTAATAATTCGAACCAACTTGTATTATTATTTAATTTTAAAAATAATTTTATTCGAACTTAATTACAATATATATTTATATCGATGTTGAAATATTTTTAACTTGATTTTATATGGGTAATGAATTTTGGATCTACGAATTAAGTAAAAATAAGTTATATAAGATTAGACTGGACTCTAAAATAAAAAAAATGTATAAAATATATATATTGTTTTTTTAAACGTTTAATTTTTCTTAACAAAGTATCTAACGTTTTCAAAGTTATTATTTAAAGTGTTTAGTCATTAAAAACCTGTAAAACAAATTCATTATTCAATCAATACGTGACATGTTTTCTAACTTTATTTAATTCTATTTTTTTTAAATATAATTTTCTTCTTCTAAAATCTTTTTTCAAAATCTCCGAATTATCCAAAATCCTTAATCTCAAATTTCTAAATCCTATATATCACCATCGAATCAGCCACCAATGGTCGCTCTTTCTGTCGCTAGACTCCTATCGATAACTCCTTTTGTGGCTATACTCATACCAGCTGATTGTTCTCTTGCCATCGCACGTCGTCATTCAAAATCGCATGTCGTCGTACGTCGTTCCTAAATCCCATCACACAAAATCTTTTTTTCACCGCCCCATCACCTGTTTGTCATCTTCATTGAAGCTACACCGCCATTCGAACCAAAACTGAGCCACTAAAACCTCTGATTGCGCGCTCAGCACCTGATCTCTTATCTTTAAAGGGATTTTGAGAAACTAAAAAATTAAAATTTTTTATAGTAATTTTGAAATTTATTATTTTTAATAAATAATATTAATAAAAAATTAATGTCACATGTCAAGCAATTATTGGTTGATGAGTACCCTGCCATTGACAAAGTTGTGATCAAGTAATAGATCAACAACTCGAGAAAGCCCGCTAACTTGAGAAGGAAGAGAACCGAGCAAGTTGTTATATGAAAAATTTAGTAATTCAACTTGTGGGAGATAGAAAACTGAGAATGGAATATGACCAGTGAGGCCATTATGTGAAAGAGCTAAAGTTTTGAGTTGTGTGAGGTTGTCAAGAGATGCTGGAATTGTACCTGTTAAATTGCAATAAGAAAGATCCAATACCTCCAGAGATGTAAGATCGCCGAACTCGGATGCTATTGGGGAGGAGTTGAAATCATTGTAAACAAGGGAAAGCTCCTGCAGATGCGGAGGCGGAAGAGAGTGCTGTTAGAGGGGATAGGGCCGACAAGGCAGCTGCAACTAAGATCAAGGCCGATCACTTTCCCTGTTTCAGTATCACAGTTAACCCCATCCCACAAACAAAAATCTGTTCCCTGCTTCCACGACATCGTCTTATGTGCACCACACGTAGACAAAGAGTCGGAGCACTGGACGGAAAAGCAGTAGTTGAATTGGATTAAGGCGACACTTTTCATTATTGAAAATAAAGTTTTATTTCATTTACTAAACAAGCTTTATTTCATTTACTAAACACATTTTTTCAATTTAAAAAAAATAAAATTAAAAACTATTTTTAAAAAATGAAAATAAAAAATACTTTTAGAAGTCAAATTTTACAAATTTTCATTGTTATGTAACTTATTTTTAATAGATGAATAACTAAATGATATGTTACTGAATTGTTTATAGGAGACTTTAGTCACATATCAAAGGACAAGGTCCAGTATTCATGGGAAAACAAAAGAAATAAAAATATAAAAACTTCGAGTGTGTATGTGTGTGTATAACTCGAGAAAGAGAACACTTCTGTAATGTTGAGAGTGCCTGCAAAATCTCATTCCGAAAGGCCATCATCACCTATGTCGATTCCCAACTTTTAGTCCCACTTAATTCCAGCAATATCCAGAAGAAACTGATTCAAACGCCGGCCGAATATCGGCGTAGAGAATGATTCACTGACATGCTGCCTAGCCTGTTCTCCCATTCTCTTTGCCCTCTCTGGGTCTAGAATGAGTTTGGCCATGGCCGAAGCAAAGTCCTTTGGTGTTGGATCACAAAGAAACCCGGTTTCCCCGTTCTTAATTGTTTCTACAGGACCACCGCTATTGCATGCTATGACGGGTTTGTGTGCTGCCATTGCCTCTAATGGAACAATGCCGAAGTGTTCATCCTACATTGAATCAGAAATCTTTGAATGTTAAAATGTACTCTTCTTTCGTCAATCTAATCACTTGGTGAAAATGATTGACGGCAACGTACTGTGGGTGTATAAAGGACACATAGGCATTGAGAGAGCAGAATATTCCTTTCTGCCGTCGAGCAAGATGTAACAAAATTAATCCGATCCGCAACTCCTTTCTTCTCCGCTAAGCTTTTGAGCTCGTTCAAGTACTCAACATTTTCCCTTAGGCGTTTATCATATCCACCTAAAATTTAAAATAATAAAAAACAAAACTACAGACCTTAGTTTAAGTAAATTGAAAATAATGTGATGGAAAAACTCCATCCATGCACAAAATCCATCAATCAGCATAAATTTATGGCAATACTCGTGTTAAAACAAGGAGCTAACCGGCAATTGTCAACTCTGCATCAGCAAAATGAACATTTTCTTCAAGGGTCTGAAGCATCGCAAAAGCGGAAACTGCTAAATCTATATTCTTTTTTCTTTCAAAGCGATTGATGGAGAGAAAATTCAACCTAGCCAAAGGAAACAAGAAATACTGTTCAGAGAGACATGCTTATGGTGGGAAGTTTTGCTGAATTGAAGTAATGTCAGATGAAAGTTAAACAATTTCCCGGAACAGGAAAAAGGAGACCATGGCGTGTAGAAGTATGTTGGTTACTTATAAGAACGGGGCTCGTCGAACTGGTTCACATTAACAGCAGGGTAAAGAACATCAGGTCTAATTCCTCGTGCATGAAGATGCTTAAATGTTTTTGCAAAGGTAGATGCGGTAAATCTGCTATTAACAAGTACCATATCTGCCATTCCTGAATTTTGATGTCCAAAACATAACAGAAAAGCAAATTATGATGAACATTGTACTCCAAATTCCTTATTCTGTAGAAACAAACAGCCAGTATCAGGAAACCAACCCGTCGTCAATTCTTCTATAAAATCAATAGGTTTCCGGTATATCCTCCTCAGAAAAGTTGTATGTTGAGCAAGTAAAAGATCTGGAAAATGACAATAGAATACAACCTATAGCAAAAAAAGAGCAACATCTGAGAGAGATATCATGATACATGACGGATACTATAGAAAACAATTGGCAAAAGCTAATTTTATATACCTTGGTTGACCGATTAAGTTTCAACAATGGGATGACAACAGAGACCTGGTCTGCTAGTATGACATCAAACGATGGCCACATGAACAGTACACAAAGTGCAACAAAGATGCAACGAAGATATGCACATATGGCATGAAGACGATAGAAAATATGCCGAGGCAGGAAGTCACCGTATACAGTAGCTGGAAAGATACCTGTAATCCAACTTCAGTTAAACCAGTGAGTTACTCTGAACAAAAGGCGTTATTCAGATAATCAGACATTCTTCCTCTTCGCTCTATAGCATTACATGCAGACTGATGCTCGAGAAGAAAACCAAGTTGAATTCTATGTTCTGGTTCAGCTATAATCGAGCAGTTTACTGACTGTTACTAGTTTTAATAAGCTATATGCACGAAAATAACCAAATCAACTTTAAAAATAAACTATGATTTGGATGAAAATGTTCTCTCTCTGTCTATTTATTCTTAAACTCACAATTAAGTAGCAAAAATTAATGGAAAATAAATTTACCGGCTCGGGTTTCCTCAAAGCATCGATTTTTATCATGGTGAGCTGTGAAAATATGAACATTATGCCCAAGGGATGCTAATTCAACAGCCGCATCAACAATCAATCTCTCAGCTCCACCTTTAAATAAAAAAAAGGGGTAAGTAATCCCTTTTTCAATTTGTAAAATAACAATAATAATAACTTGAATTGGAAACTATTCATCGACAAAGATCAAGACTTTTTCCACTCAAATTAAAACTTGAAAACCTATTCATCCACCAAAATTTACTGAATTCAACCTAAAAAATTTGTATAAACAGAAAAACTAATAAAAAAAACTAAAACAAATAATAGAAAATAAGAAAAGAAATTGTAATAGAAAAAGGGAATTGCCTATGCCAAGATCTGGGTGTATGATGGCAATGTTCAACTTGGAGTTCGAATCGGAGCTTTTCTTCCTCTCCATTTGTATTTGCTTGACTGAACTTCAATTACCTAATAAATACCGTCTATGCTTTTATCTTTGCCCACTATTTACTAAAAAACCACACTTTCGAGGTAAAATACATTTTAGGTCACTCAATTATTAATAAAATTAAAATATATTATTGAATTTTAAAAGTTATAACATAAACAAATCATCTTGTAATTAAAAATGACAGAATTTAATTTTTTATTATAATGAGGCTACTTAATTTATCAATTATAACAATTTAATCATTCAGTTATAAATATAAAATTAATTCCTCATGTATACTTAACGGCAAAGTCTTATGTTTATAGTAATTGTATTTTGTTTAATTTAATGATTTATATATAATTATATTAATAATTGAGTGACCAGTACTGTATTTTAACTTCTTTTCTTCTCAAATACCGACGTTCTCTCAGCTGAGCTGACCACTGATTGTTCCCATAAGCAGCTAAATATATCAGTGCGTCCCGGTAAGGAAAGAGTGGAAATGACGGCAGAAGAAGCGGCGGGTCCGCCCGGACCTAAAGTCCTCCGCCTCCTCATCTTCTTCGGCGCTGGATGTAAATAACTTCGCCCAATCTCTTTTTATCTAAATTTTTTAATTCGATTATTTATTTATTGGTTTTTTTTTGCAACAGTTCTCTTTACAATCGGAATCAATAAATGGCGAGAGATAGAGCGGAAACAGGCCCAGCAACAGCAAGGAGTTTATCAGAAACCGGAAATTTTAAGCTCTAACACTGCTGCTAATAAATCCACCAAATACTCTCCCAGGTTTTTTATTTTGACAAAAGGAAAGGAGAAATTTCTGTAGCAAATAACGATGATAATGTTGTTCACTTCATTACTTTAGTTTTGGATTTTCCCCCCTTATTCTAATGATATTATTTTTATATTAAATTGAATTTTGCGTGCAATACTGAGGGTTGGGATTGATGTTAGTGGGGTGCACCTGGGCTATGATGTTGGGATAGTGTGATTTTACTGAGGGTTATGCGTTTCTGTAAGCTTTGCAGCTCAAGGCAGACTGTTTTTGGCTGTTTTTTAGGAGTGTTTACGGGGTAGTCTCTTGTTTGTTGAAGATCGATGAAGCCTTGGTGTCTTGTAGTGTTTATCAGGTCGAGTGTTACTGGTTCCTGCTGCTGTTCGGTCACCACCATTGATGCTGTTCTGTTTTGTAATTCAGTTTGGTTGTCCTTTCTGTTCTTATTTCTTTAAGCTGATTGGATTGTATGTGTGTTTGGGTGAGTCTTCTTGTGGTTCATTGTATATGATCCCTTCCACCTCTAGGTTCACTCTTTTTCCTCCATTTAGGATTAGGGAGGTTTTTTAATGAGGGCCTTGAGGTGGTTTACTTTGCATTAGTATAATACAAAGTATCGTCTTACAAAAAAAAAAAAAATTGCGTGCAATACTTTATCCCTTATGTTTAGGAATACTTTTTAGGGGCCAAAAATTGGTGAAATTTTGAGTCTAGGAATGGATTTGTAAACAAAGCTTTCTCTTGTAACGTGTAAAGAACCAGATAGACCTAGCATAAGGGGCAATCCACAAAAATGTGAATTGAAGTTATACTTAGGGATGAGGAATGCACATAGAAGATGTCATTACCGGTTGATTGCAGGTGTCGATGAAGAGAATCAACAAGCTCATTGGGTGAAAACTGGGAGATTTAGTGATTTATAGAACTACTATATATAGAGCATAGTGAAGGGATGAAATGGCAGATATCTTTGGGAAGTACAATTTAGAAATCCATTTTGGATACTATTTCTCTATTTTCTTCTGCCTTGGTTCCATGCATCATTGTGACGTTGTTTGTTAATTGAATCTGATAAGTTTGATTGGATGACAAAACTTGAAGTAAATTAGACTATGAAGAAGTTGTGTAGAAGTAAATAAGAAAAACGATCCTAAAATAACCGATTCCATTACCATTACTTTCTATGGTATTTGGCCTCACTTATGATGTGCTCGATAGGAAGGATGGAAAAATTGAAAGAAAATGCTATTTTCTTTCCGATCATTGCTTGGTAGAGTTGAAAATGAGAGGAAATTGAAAAATACATTTTTTGAACTACCTCACATTTTCTCTCATCTTTTCCTTCCGAAGTGGGGTGATTTGTTATACACAAAAGTATAGAAAATGATCATCATACTTTTTTTCCTTGCTCTCACTTCTCTTTACTACCAAGCACACTCAAACTTTGTTTACTTTCCACTTTTCCTCTACCTCCTTCAATCCTTTCATTTTTCCACTCAACCAAGCAGAAGCCTTAATGTCTGAATTTGCAATTGCTTGTGACATCTGTGATTAATGTTTTTAAAATCAATCACATTAGAGGTAGATGCGTGGTTGTTTTTCTCTTTCATGGCTCCTTCCTAATGAGCATATCCTTGTGTACGCCATTTTCCTTTGCGATGGCTGGCTTTTGATGTTCATCATGGACTCTACTGTTTTCTCTAATCTGGAATTAGGTTTCTCTAATCTAGTTTTTCAAGTAGAAGATTCATTTTAAGCCAAAATTTATTGAAATATGATCATAAAGTTCCGGAACGCGGAGCTGAAAGTAAATTTTAAATTGCGGACTGACCAAGCATAATATGCTTGTGGTGCTCTACTGTTCTCCCTTCTGGCTTCTGGTTCATTCTTTTATCGGTTCCGTAACCTGCCTTTGTCTACTTACTATTTTCTTGGTTGCAACAGCCTCCGTAGACTGAAATGGTTAATATTTACCTTCCATAATTGAAGCTAAGTTACATGTAAAAGGACAGTAGTGGCACTCACCATTTTTAGAGACAAAAGTGAATGTTGTTTTGTGAGTATTGAGTCTGTATGCTAGACTTTAGTGAAACATTGCCTCAATCATTGTCATTAGGGGTGTAAAGGAGCCGAGTCGAGCTCGAATATTGCTGAGCTCGACTCGACTCGAAAACTCGTTAGCTTAAAATTTTCAAGCTCGACTCGAACTCGAAATCTTGAACTGAAGCTCGTGAGCAGCTCGAAAAGGCTCGAAATGAAAAAAAATCTTAAACTTAACTCGATTGAAGCCTCAAATTCAAACTCGAACCTGAACCTTAAATACACGAAAATCTTACTGTATTTTTAAAAAAAAAATCAATACATAAATGTTAATGTTATTAATAATTTATTTTTAAAGAAAATAAAATCTTAATATATTATATTTTTGAGCTGCTCATGAGCTTTTCGAGTCGAATATCAAGTAACTCGTTTCGGCTCGTTAAGAACTTGAGTTGAGCTCGAGTCGAGCCGAGTCCATTCGATCCGAGTATTTATCGAGCCTTGATTGAGTCATCTTGAGTAGCTCGCGATTTGTCTCCTCTCATTTACAACCTTAATTGTCTATCTCTATGCTATATTTATTAATACAAAGTTGATTTTTGGGAAATAACTTTTCAACAACATATTTATATTTTGAAACAATTGATACATTTCCTATATTTCTCGTAATAATTTGGTTGCTATATTTCTCCAACCCACTCTTCGTTGTTGTGGTTCACATTCACTCTCCTTTGATTTTTATCCACAGTGTTTTTCCTCCATTATCGTGCATGCTCTTCATAAGGCTCAGTATATTTCCTCCATTAATCGTCTATATTGTTCTAACAGCTGTTGTAATATTGATTCCAGCAGTGTTATGGCATTCAATGAACTTGTTTTATCTTGAAGATTTTTTACTTACTTTAATCTTAATATTATGCGGTAATTCCTGATTAGACAATAAACCTATGGTTATCATGTAACGAAGAAACTAGTTTATCTATTGGAAACTCCTTGGATTCTTCATTCATAAACAACACCTGTAGACCTTGGACTAATTAAAATAATATTATGGCCTTTTTTCTTAAATTTATTTTTTTACTCAGGGCTTTGACCTAATTAATTAACCAACAAAATTGAAAATCATGATGTTGGTATGTACATTTCTTTGTCTGTCTGCCGTTCATCTCCCTCAGGATTCCCAGTCTGATACACTAAGCCCCTTTTTCCTTTTATAGTTCAGAGTGAATCAATGAACTGTACAGACATTGGGATCGAAAATGACGGATGAAACCCATATTTATTTAAAATTAATTAATTCATTCATTTCTCGTCTCCCTCTTTAATATATATACAAATAAGGAAAGAATTTGCCGTACTCAGAATTTGCGATGCAAAAGTTGTTCGGCTTGGTTTGCACTTGCAGTACAATGATTCTTAGCGTCTTTTGGTCAAAATCTGATACATAATCAGAAATAATAATAAAAAAACTGTGAAAAGTTAATTGAGCTTGGATTCGCAGTTAATTAACGAACGCTGAAATTTGGTTAAACTATTTAAAAAAATCCCTATAGTATAATTATAAGTTTATTGTAATCTTTATATTATAAAAATAAATATT
Organism: Hibiscus syriacus; assembly: GCF_006381635.1. Taxonomy (NCBI): domain Eukaryota; kingdom Viridiplantae; phylum Streptophyta; class Magnoliopsida; order Malvales; family Malvaceae; genus Hibiscus; species Hibiscus syriacus. The sequence goes on from NW_024063078.1 coordinate 1,698,108, forward strand.
TTAGTCCATATATTTTACTTAAAATTTTATTTTAATCCCTTCACTGTAAAAAGAATCATTTTAGTTCATGTATGTTTGAAAATTTAACGTTTTGATTCAGAACATTGAAGTTATTATAATTGACTTAAATATTTTAATTTAAATACTCTTTCAGTTCCTCTTAATTTTAAACTCGAACAAATTAATATTTTTCAAGACTTTTTTAGTGAATCTTTTATATAAAAGTTCTAAACACTTATAAAAGCTACGTGTAAAATTAATTGTTATTATAACTCTAGACTTCGTTGTAGCAGTTTCTTTTTAGGGTTGGCAAAATTACAATGAGATGGATTTAGTTTGATTCTAAAAATAAAAAAAAATATCTAAACATATTTTTTAACAAATTGACAATGTATACGTATTCTACGTGTATAATTATTTGAAACTAGTATCTTTAAAGAGAATAATTTACCCTTGAGGTTCTTGATAGTTGAGCTGTATAACTTTATTATAATAGAACAAGCAAGCCCTTAACTAAAGTTACCAAACTCTCCTCTAAATTTAGCAACGAAAGCCACTAGACGTGAGCTTATTGATGGAAACGAGGCTCCCATTCAGAAAACCAGAACTCAGCATCTCCCACTGTACAATCACAATCATTGCTCCCGCACCTACTTTTTCCTTTACCAATTATACCTTCAATCTCATAATAATTTCTTTGCTATATTTCTCCAAACAACTCTCCTTTGTTGTTGTGGTTCTTATTCACCCTCCCCTTTGCGCTTTATCCAAAGTGCATTTCCTCCATCTTCATGCATGTATCCAAGCTACCTCTTCTTAGCCCCTGCAAATCTAAAGCTTTCATCTTATCTTCTTTTAAACATAATGAAAATAACTGTACATATATGACCAGTACCTGTTCTTCATACATGACCATTTGTCATATTTTTTTTTTGAAAAAGTTAACTTTCATTATCCAAATAGCAATGTAGCTACAACAAACCCAAAAGGAAGGAAAACCAATACTTACAACAAAAAATGGTTAAACTATACCCCAATTATAGCATAAATTACAATTAACATTATCTATTCTATTAATATTTTTGCCTCTAAGTTGGATTCAGACAAACTCTTTGATGGTAGACAGAATTTGTTCAGCATCTCTTGATCCTCGGCGAAAAATTCTTCTATTCCTCTCCTCCCTTAACAGATAGATGGACGAGGTCTAAGCAAGTTTCATTATAGTTGAAAGGGGTGATTTACCTTTCCAATTGTTTGACGCCCAATTAATCATTTATCCCCAAGTCATGTGAGTTACGCTCAGGTGAGTTAGATTGAGAATGAAACTCCATAGGGTTTTGGCAAAGCTGCACTCAACAAAAAGGTGATCCCTTGTTTCAATGGTCTCATTACATAACACGCAGCTCTGATCAAGAACAAATCCCATCCGAGACAGTCTTTCCCGAGTTAGAAGTCTATCTAGGATGGCCATCCAAACAATCATATTGATTTTTGGAATGTGGGAAGGGAACCATATGATTTTATGTCAATGAACCTTAATTCTTTTGACCATATACAATTAACTTGTATTATAGACATTTTTAAAATTTTGTTCTTTTTTATTAATGGGTTTTGACCTAACTAGATTTTTTTAATGTGTTTTATTATTATTATTATTATTATTATTATTATTATTATTATTATTATTATTATTATTATTATTATTATTATTAAGTATTCGAGTCCCGTGAGACGCATTAGAATATTTTTTGCAAATGTTTTTGTTCGTTGAGTTGATGGCTTAGATTTAGTAGGTTGTATGATTCGTTTTCATGAGGTGAGGTCTGACCTAATTCTCAAATCCCATTGGTACATATCACGAAGGATTCTATCACAGATTATATATACACGTGTAATAAATTTATTTTTTTATTTTTTATAATGATTTTATTTTTGTACTTTTTAAGAGTATTTTAATTTTTAATATTTTATTTTATATTAAAATTATGTTTTTTTAGATGAAAATTATTAATTAACAAATGATGAATACTCATACCAACAACCTATTGGTCTATTAAGATGAGATATTAAATTACTTAAGCAAGGTCAGTGGTTTGAATTTTATGTTCATGAATGAAACAAATTGAGTTGAGAGGGTCGCTCTTACCTCTTTAGTATCCAATCTAGATTAATTAATTAATAAATTGAATATTTTTTGTTATACCAAAAAATGATGAATACTCGTTGTTAATGTAATTTATTTACATATATTTAATAGATGATATGATATATATCGTGACAATACTTAAACACACATAACATATATTATATAACACCTAATTACATGTGATATACGTCACATCAATAATTGAATATATGTGAAAATATTTAAACATATATTATTTTATAACCACCTCATATTATTTAAAAAGAAAATTAATCATATGTGAAAATATCACATTATCAACCAACATTGATAGTTAGCTAATTAACAATTTTCACCCAACAAAATCATTTTAAGCAAAAATAACATATTAATAATTCAAAATAAAAATAGATATCAATATTACTATTTTATCAACTATTAAAAGGTGATTTCAATATTATATCTATACACACAACTTTCTTTTATTGGTCCTTTTTCTTCTTTGGTTTGGTGTTTCTTCCCTTTTCTTCCGCTTGCTTTTTCTTTCTTCTTTAGTTTTGTGTTTATAGGCTTAAACAATGATAACTGAATTCAAATTCACTGGTTTGGAGATATATTGACATAGCACTAATTACATCTTTATTTGTTCATAGCAATAGCATTAATTAATTCAACCTTTTATCTAAGCTTCTTGGAAATGATTCAATCCCTTACATTTCTTTCTCTGCCCTCCAAACTGTTGATTAATACATGTCTAATGATGACATTACCGCGATGGTTTGGGTTGACAAAATTCGAATTCTTTCGTATTTTGCTTAAAGGTTAAAATTGGGCTATTTGGATTAGATTTCGATTCGAGTCAGATTGAACCTAATTTGAATTTAGTTCGAGTTTATAGTAGGTCGAATTGAGTTGAATATCCGATTAGGTCAATATAAATTCAGGTCGACAAATCATGTTCATATCAGATCTATTAGTTTTCAGGTCGGATCACCCTTTGAATATTTGGGTCATTCTGGGTTGAGTTGAATATGAGTCCAATCAAGTGTATATGGAATTATTGATATATTATTGTAAAAATAAACAAGACCTTTTTATTTGTTAATCTTTTCATTCTGATATAGTTTCAATTTTCAAATGTTCAATGTTTCGAATTCAACATCATCGATAAGAAACTTAATGTAACTGAATTTGATACGCAGAAGCAGTTGAGTGTGGATATTTGAACCCTTTATACATGAATAAGATACCAAATAAGCTACTACTACACTAGATCTCATAGTTATCTCTTCTTTCACTTGGGTATTATAAATTGTTGGACGAATGAGAAGTAGACAAGATAACTAAGCTTGGTAATATGTTTCTCGTGTACTCTTTTGTATAAATAAAAACCATGATGTTGGTATGGTATCCTCAAAGTATGCACATTTGTTTGTTTGTCAGCCGTTCATGTTCCTCAGGATTCCCAGTCTGAGACACTAAACCCTCCTTTTCTTTTATAGTTCGGAGTAAATAGCTGAACTGTATAAATATCGGGATCGAAAATGACGGAAGTAGCCGTCGATTTCGTAAAGAATTAAAAGTGATACAATTAGATCATATATCAAATAAATTATTGATGAGACTCGAATTTTAATACTTATGAAGTGAACTAAGTCATATTCTTATGGTGACAATTAGAACAGGGTCCATTGGTATTCCGTCAATACCTTGTATGGGACACTTTGAAACACTTTATATTCTCGAATAAAGTAACCATATCCCCTAAATATTACAACATTTGCATGTGTTTTGTGAATATGTCTTCTGAATCAATTAATCAAATCCAAAGCCCCCATGATTTTTGTCAAGAATAATTCATGTCATTTCCTTCATTATAAACAAGGAAAACATTCTCAATGGTTTCTCATTCAAGTATATTTCCATTGTAGTTTTTGCAGAAGAATAAGTGAAAGAAAAACCAGAAAACACCTTCGAGTTGTAAGTTGAATCTACCCTTTTCCCTTTCCTTGTTAGATTTCTAACTCTAACTCCACATTCTTTGGTCTGCTTTTCCCATGGCCCCCATTCTCCATTTCTCTTTATTCAGAGTGGGTGTTTGAGTGTCTGACTGTGATGTGTTGGAAAATATATTAACGAGTGACTGCCTGCCATGGCACTATAAATCCCACGTTTTTCTCAGCCTGCTGCCTTTACCTTCTTTGTTCATAGTTTCTTCGATTTCAGCTTTTTTCCCCTTTTCTTCTTTCTCGTTGATATTATTTTTGCGTTTGTTTGATGTATTGATCATAATTAAATATGTACGTTGCGTTTCTTAAATAAGTTATTGTCTGTGTTTGGTTTGTTGTTCTCCTCATCAAGTTTCTCTCTCTGTTCTTTGCCTTAACTTTGATTCAAAGCAAAAAAAAAAAAAATTCCTTTAAAATACTGTTAAGTATCAGAGAAAATAAAATAAAAAACATGTCAAGCTCCACCAATTCTGTACCAGAACAACTCTGCTACATCCCTTGCAACCTTTGCAACATCATTCTTGCGGTATTTAATCTTGATCCTAAACCTTTTTTCTCTTCTTATTTAATGTTTGTGTGTATATATATAGTATATATGTATTTAATCTCGTACATACACATCATCACCATCATGTCAGCTTCTGTTACTGCAAAACATAATGCTAGGCCTTCAGTCGGTTCAGTATATGTATAGATGAATAAACCAAAGTTGCTTTTCCAGTCTTTAATCTCCTTTCCTCACAAAATAAGTTTATTTCATTTTCTGTGTTCATAAGCTTCACAAGAGAATATTAATTTTAGGGTTTTCTTGTAATGAAGTCAGGTCACTATCCCCAGACTTCTTTTCTCATTCTTCTGCAGAAAAAGTCATAAACTCTCTTGATTTCCCTCTCTTTTGCAGATCTTACCCTCTGATCTCAGAGAAGTTATTGAAATTATGTATCTTAAATTCATTTTTTTGAAAGACGATTTAGAGAAACCAAGCATGTGATGATAGTTTTTCTTTTTGCAAAGCCGAAAAGCTTCTTTTTTCTTTTCCTTTGGAAAATGAAAGAGACTAGTTATGTCGTCTTCCTCAAAACCCCATTTTCATGTAGGAAAGATGTTTTGAGTGATGCCTGCCCTAAAAGAAAAAAAAAATCAATGCATCAAACAAAGCTCTAGATTTTGTTTACTGACTGGTATTTTAGGGAAGAAAAAGCTTCACAAACTTCCAAAAAAGCTTTATCTTCTTCTGTTATTGATTTTTGGGGGGAGTTTAAAAAGAAAATCCTGAATCTTTGAAGCTAAAATCTTCTCCATGATTCTTGAGCAGGTGAATGTTCCATGCAGCAGCTTATTTGAAACGGTAACAGTCCGATGTGGGCAGTGCTCCAATCTGTGTTCAGTAAACATGGCAGCTTCGTTTCAATCGAGGGCCGGAAAAGATATCCAGGTTCGGATCCTGATTTTTTTTCCTTGTAGATCCAAGGTTTCTGGGATTTTATCTCTTTCCGAGAAAATTTTTATAGATTTTCCTTGGGGGCATGAAAATATAGGGTTTCCAAGCCCTCGTTTATCTCGGGCAAAGTAGTTGATTTTCAGAGCATCTTTCTTATCAGATCACTGCAAAAACCCTAGGAGCTGCTCTAAGTTGGCTAATTAGGGAAAAACAAAGTTCTAGGGTTTCCCACTTCTTCATAATTTTGCCTCAATTCTAAAATGTTTTCACTTTGATTTTGACTGACAAAAATTCTAGGGCTTATAGGTTTTGAGCACTACAATTTGTTATTGAAAAAGTTTTTCGTACAGGCTAATTTTGATTTTTAAATTTGAAAACTCATTTTTTATTTATATTCTCTCTCATATATCATATACATATTTTCATTAAATTCAACTGATATTTATGTTATATTATAATGTAATCACTTACATGTTAAATTATAATATATACAATAATATAATAATACACTAAAATATCGTATGCATAATATAACAATTTCTTGGATAAAGTACACAAATGATCTTCTAACTATAGCACATTGTTTTATTGAGTCACGACTATTAAAAGTTATAGAATGATCCTTCAATTATTGAGTGTTGCTTTATTGAGTTCTCCTACAATTAAAAATTACAAAATAATCACTCAACTATTAATATGTTCTAAACACATCATTTTCCATTAAAAAATTGACGACAGTCTGAGGTGGGTGTTAACCTGTTGAGTAGGATATGATAAAATATGATCGTAGAAACTCAAACGATTATCATATACCAGTCAACATGTTAATATCCAACTGAGATTGACGTTAATTTTTTTAATGAAAAATGACAATTTGGAACATATGAATGGTTGAATAACTATTTTATTATATTTAATAGTCAAGTGACTTAACAAAAAAAACATCCTATAGTCGGAGGACTATTTGGTAATTTGTAATAGCCATGAGATTTAATAAAACAACGCCCTATGGTCGGAGATTTAATAAAACAACATCCTATAGTCAGGAGACTTAATAAAGCAACATCCTACAATTGGGGACCATTTGTGTACTTTACCCTAATTTCTTTTAATATTTTATGATTATGTGAAATCGATCGATACTCGTAGATTGAGATCAATAAGTTTGTAATTATATTAATTGAAACTAATCAATGGTTATAATTAAAACTTCCTAAGTTTAATGATAGTTCATGTAATTATTAGATTAAATGTGTAATTTATTAAATAAGTATTAATTAATTGTACTACTATTATATTGTATTCATAATTAGACGACTAATTGTATAATTTATTAGATTAAAATTATAATTTATTATATTATATTTATACTTCAGATCAATTAAAATATATTAGATTAACATCTATGAATATAATAAAATGAATTATCCACCAAATCAATTAATTACTCTAAGTAAAAATATAATCTAACGGACCATACAATCATAGAATCTTATAATTATAAAAATAAACATAATATAATACATTATGCATTTAATATAACGAACTATACAATTAAGTACCCTCTAATTACAAATGCGATCTAATCACTTGTACGAAAGCAATGACAATACATTGATTAAATATATTGATGAATTTCGATTAATGTAATTAAGAACTTAATCAAATGAATTATTCAACTAATTATATAATCATTGATCGAATTGAATCGACGTATAAAAGTAATGATATTAAACTTGTTGGTTCTAATTTACGAGTATTAATCGTATTATTCATCTAATCAGAAAGTATTAATCGAATTTTATCGATCCCAAACTGAATTAACCTGTACTGATTTATTGAATGTTTTAGGTGTCTAGCTACACCTCATCGGACTACAGAATTGAGTCAGGGTCCTCCTCCAGATGCAAGAACAAACAACTACCAAATCGACCACTAAATTTAAATACCACCATTCCAGAACGGGTTGTCAATCGACGTGAGTATTTTTTGCGTTTAGTTCATTTTAATAACTCTCGGATTTTAGATTTAGGGTTTAGGGTTTATATTTTATCGTACATTTCATGGACTGCGATTTCCCATTCTTTTTTGCAGCTCCTGACAAGAGACACAGGGCTCCTTCATTGTACAACCAGTTCATCAAGTAATTTGATTATCACTTGCTCTGATTTTGTTGCGATTAACACATAATTATAAACTAAAGAAAATGTGGTATCTTGATAGAGAGGAGATTCAAAGGATCAAGCTGAACAATCCTGATATCACTCACAGGGAGGCTTTCAGCACTGCTGCTAAGAATGTAAGTTTGATATCGCATGATCGATGGAGTTTTTATTCGGTTGACATCTTTACTATCGCAATGTCCTGAAAGTTATGAGTTCGAACACATTTAAGCATGTAATTGTCTCCTATTCAAACATTTGTTTTTTCAACTATAGTGGGCTCGATTCCCTCACATTCATTTTGGACTGATGTTGGAGACCGATAATCAACCTAAGATCGGTGATGTAAGTACTTCTGTGGATATATAAACATTCATTCGTTGAACATGCATGAGCTGCTCCAATGTTGTGCTGATCCACTGCGTTCCTTTTTTGTTTATTTTTTTCTTCGATTTTCGTATGCAGGACTCAACTGAGCCATTCCATCAGCTGCTTAAGTGAATAAATGGCTACGGATTTTATAAGATCATTTTACTTTTATATTAAATCATATACATCATATCCATAAATATGCATGTGGTTGAATTAAAAAGGCTTTCATTATAAGATCTGCCTGAACTTAAATTTGTTTGTTTAATTGCCTTTGAACAACTTTACTTTATCCATTAATCTATGCCATGATTGGAGTTATTATTCTATATATATAGATATATCATAAAACGGTAGTTTTATAGTTTTTTAAAGATAGTTGGATGAGAAGAATTCAAAGGCTGAGATTAATTTCTTGTCTTTTTTCATTGAATATCTTTTCATTTCCTACTATTAATCTCAGTATTTGATTTTTTTACATTCAACGATCCTAAAAAAGTGTAAACCAAAAAGTTATATATATATATAGGGTAAGATCCAATTACACTCAGTGTAAATCTAAGAGTTTTACATCTTTTCAGAACCGTTGGATGAGGGAAATCAAATGCTAAGATTAATAATAAGAAATGAGAAGATATTCACTAGGGAAAAAAAACAATGAGTTAATCTCAGCCTTTGATTTCTCTCATCCAACAGTCCTAAAAAGGTGTAAAAATCCTAACTCATATATATAGAGTTAGGATCCACTTACACCCAGCATAAAACTCTTAGTTTTACACCTTGTTAGGACCATTGGATGAAGAAAGCCGAAGACTGAGATTAACTCATTTTTTTTGTAGCAAATATCTTCTTATTTCTTACTGTTAGTCTCAGCCTTTGATTTCTCTCATCCAATAGTCCTAAAAAATTATAAAACTAAGAGTTTTGCCATTTTTATAATATTTAAAGCTTTGGTAATTAAGTCTTTCAAAAGAATGATTAATTAGTTTTTTTTAAAAAATTAGTTTTCGATCAAATTGGGTTAATTTTTTTAAACGATAAAATCATGTTCGGTCGAATTTTAGTTTAAGGTAAAAAATAATCAACATGATTTGAAAATAATAGAATACTAACTTTTATATATTTAGAAATAATTGTTATAATGTTACTATCTTGTTTTTTAATTAGATTTTTATTTTATCTAATAAAAACAAAAACTAGATATATATATAAAGTCAAATTGGATGCATGTTTTCTATTAAAGAATCTAGTCAAATTTTAAAATTGAATAAATTTTCTTAAACTTAGATCAAATCCAGTAATTATATTTTGATTAAAATTAATTGAACAAACAAAACTTAGATCCGACTTAACTTGACCCATTATAATGTAGGTGTGCACTATTTTTTTTTGTATTATAAACGAAGACAAATACACCACCTATCTCATTAAAAAACCTCCCTAATCTTAAACGGAGAAAAAATAGTGTACCTTGAGGTCGTAAGAACACAAAAATTAACATCACATAAATCAAGCCCCAACCCAACAACCACCCCGGCAGTACATATGAACGTCAACCCACACAAATCATGAAAAGAAATAGAGACCTGAGAAGAAGACAATCACAAACAGCAAGCCATGGAACGAAACACCACCTCCAACTTGGCAACCACAGCAACCATAGCTTAAAAGAAACCAAGCACTGAGACCTCGAGAACTCACTTAACTACAACACATACTGCCCAGCTAACCCAAATCAGCTATACACAGCAGCAGAAAACTGAATAAAGCACCACGAACAGCTTCTTCCAGATAACTCACAACATCAATCATAACTAGAATCAAAACAACGACAAAGGAAAATCACCCAAACCCCAACCTGCAACTAAACAGTTTCACTAAGAATCCAACCTGTGAGTTGTAACGCTTCTCAGCCCTGCAAATACTACTCCCAAAGCATCAGCAAATGCTAAATTCATCTCCGCTTCATTGGCAACACCTAAGACCCTCCGAATACACTCCGCCTCCACCTCCATAAAGAACACGGAGGCTGCTTCTAGCATTTGGCCTTCCACCCCGACTATGAAAACAAAGCTTTATCCTCTTCCCAAAAACTTGTCTCTCGACGACATTAAAAGCTGAACCAAAGTCGACCCCAACATGCTTGACCTTGAAAGTCACAACACCCGGATTCAAAAGGAAATTTCCTCCTCAGAGAATACCCAGAACTGATTTCACAATAAGCAGCCAAAGGATCCTTATCCAACACAATGTAGGTGTGCACTATGATTTCATCTTGCCATAGAAAAACTTAAAACCCGTTGTTTTAATCTTTTCTAATAACTGACGGGTAGTGAAATTGATTTGATTTTAAAAAAATATTATTTGTTATTTCAAAATAAAAATTAATTTCTTACTCTAAATTTGATATAAAATTGATTTTCCTTTTTGTTTTGAAAAATTAAAAAAATAGAAATAAATGACAGTTTAGGATTATCGATTCAAAGCAACCGAGTCAAGAATTAAAATAAATCCCACTCTCCCCAAACTCAACTTCATCACCACCAATAATTATTGCCACGTCTCAATAATTCCCGTTCTTATATGGCCTTCTCTGTTTTTTGTCACCGCTCTGTCATTCTTCCAACCGGAATTTTCTTCATCCTTTTTTTGTACATTTTCTTCTCATATAACCCCCTTCTGAATCTCTTCTCTCAAACCAAATTTCATCTAAAGGAAATTTCTTTTTGAAGTTTTTGAAACGATGTCGTCTCCGTCGTCGTTTAGGAAAACCTCGTGCCTTTCACGGAGATTATCGAGGTCATTAAGACTATCGGCCAAAAAGGCGGCGTCAACAACAGTCTGGACCAGGGGGGATCAGCCGGGGTCTTCTGATTCGTCGCCGTATTCTCCGGAGGATGGAGGGGATTCGTGGTCGACGTTGCTTCCGGAGCTGTTAGTTGAGATCATGGAGCGCGTGGAAGCGAGTGAAGAAATGTGGCCCGAAAGGAAGAACGTTGTTGCGTGCGCTTGCGTTTGTAAGAAGTGGAGAGAAGTTACGAGAGAGATCGTTAAGGCTTCTTCTCTAAATAGCGGCAAAATCACTTTCCCTTCATGTCTTAAGCAGGCAATTCAAAAAAAAAAGTTTCATTTTTCATTGAAATTGAGAAATTGAGATATAATTTCATAACATGATATTAATGTTTTAAGGTGGTATTTATAAATTTCATTAAGGTTAAAAATATCTTTAGTTTAGGGTAATTTAATTTTTTTTTATGATTTTTTAATCCCAAATTTGAGGATTTTGAATGTTTGCGAATTGGGATATTTTTTAGGGAATTGGTGTAAAATTACTCTTTTTGGTGTTAGTTTGTTTTTGTTCTAGTATATGGCAATGTCCTTTACTGATAGTTCTTATTGATAGATGCATTTTGTTATTGGTATTTAATTTAGGGAATTACTTTGAGCTTCTTCTTTTATATTGGGTTATTTTGGAGAACTATACTAGGTATAGAGATTCAAAATTCGAATCAAATGACCTTTTTCTAACATATTTTGGCAATTGGAAGTTATTCTGTGAGGGTTAAGTTTGTTTTTTGAGAACTGGTAATTATCAGACAATAATTTGTTTCAAATTAGAAAAATTGAGAACACAAAAAGAAAGTAATTTATTTCTTTTGTCATCTTCATGCGATTTCGCTTATTGCTATTAGTTTGGAGTGGAGTTTTCAGAATTTGAACTGGTCTGTGGTTGCTGGTTATGAATATAAAATGCATTTAAGATTTAGAGTTGTCAATCTATTAATACGTTTGCAAGTTTTGCGCTAATGGTTTTATTCCCTTTTGTTAATGCAGCCTGGTCCATGGGAGTTTCCAAACCAGTGTATTATAAAGCGGAACAAAAAAAACTCAATGTTCTTCCTTTATCTTGGTCTTTCACCATGTAAGTATCTTTCTTTATCACAAGCAAAACAGGACGAGAACAATTTAATTAGACTGTACATGCTGAAAAAAGGGTTAAAAGGGACATCCGCTTTTTCAAAGCTTTTAAATTGACTATTGACTTCAATCTAGGTAGGTGCAAACCTGTGGTCTTCAAATCTAATACCTTTGACCAAGTCAGTTTGAGTTGGTTTTAACCTTTCAAAATCTCTATAATTGTTTAGACAATTATGATCAGTTTGCTTAATGGTCTTACACACCCATTGACTTCAAAAGGGCAATGAAATTTACTCCGGGCCTGTCTCTATTCTATACATGACACATTATCATCTTAGGTTGGGCTTTTTAATGTGATGATATCGGGCTACCCACCATAATCTTTTAGAATGATATATGGTGGTAGTTGCTAACTTGCTGCTGTTGTTTTACTACAACTTATTCATACTGTCTTTTATCCAGTCTTTGATGGGTGTGGAGACATCTCCCGTGCATTGTTCTTTTTGTTGACTAATAGTACTTCTAATCCGTATGCAATATTGCAATTACAGTGAGCCACTGAGGACTCATTGCTACATGCAGTCAGGATTTTCTTTTTTAATAATATTGTTTTGTTTTCCGGAATAGTCTTGTAATAAGCATAGCAAAATCATTGGTGTAGCTTCTGAGAGAGAAGATACAGGTCGGTAAAAATTTTGACATGAGTTTCTGGTCTCACTAGTCTTTAGGTGTGGTGGCATTATATTCGACATGATGACAGGTTGATATCTGTGTTGCGTATGTTGCTGTGACACAGGCATATGAAGCTATTGCTCAGGTCATAAGGATCTGATTATGTAACCTCTGTGCCTCTCTCTCTCTCTCTCTCTCAATGACTTCCCATCTTAGGAGATGCAAACTAGTGATATTTTCTTTCTGGAAGCATCAAATTTGGGAAAACATGAGTTATATATTTAACAATTCACTTACTAATGGTGCTCTGGTGGTTGCTCTCAACCTGGCGTTGGGGGCAGCCTACTATCATACCTCCCCCTTACCCCATTACATATGGGAAAAAGTGTCAGCTAATTTTTTACTAATGGTGCTCTGGTGGTTGCCTTACTACTGAGTTTAATATCTTGTTTTCCTTTTGGTTTTACACCTTACGTATCTTTTGTTCATAAACTAAGACATTTTTGTCGTTTATGAAGGTCTTATTAGATGGGTTAGTAGAACAGCCAATATAGAGGCGGATGTTCTAGCTAAGTCTGGTATTGGTTGAGTATTATGTTCTATTAAGGGTTGGTTCTTTTTGGCTTTTTATCTCTGGAGGGAGATTAGACATTGTATTACTTTGTAATGTTTTAAGATTAATGAACTCCTAGGGCACTCTTTTCCTCCTTCCGCTGATTAAGGAACTATTTTCAAGTTCCGTTAATCATGAAGGGGGTTTTTAGTGAGGCCTACTATTCCTATCAAAAAAAAACTAAGACATTTTTGTCTTTCTGTTTTAGTTCTTCAGAGCTTGTGGTAGGGTTTTACTATGGTTTAGACGCTCTTTAACAGTTCCTTTTTTGGCCAACAAGCAACTGAATGGCGCTACTTTTTTATTGTTTGAGAAGATGACGCTACTTGATACTGGTTGAAATCTACCTTCTTTAATTTCCTTATGTTTGGCAGCATTCATCGACAAGGGGAAGTTTCTCATGGCAGCACGGAGATATCGACATGGTGCTCATATTGAGTATATTATATCCCTTGATCCGAATGAACTATCTCAAGGCAATAATGCCTATGTTGGGAAGTTAAGGTACAAGACTCAAATCTTGTAATATCTCTTGCTGCAACTGTGTTTACAGGATCTGCTTAGTGGATATGGTTTTTATAGAAGTACAATTTACATTTAACTGTATACTTTTAGGGAACAAAATGTTCTCTTTGTAGGCCGTAAATTTTTTTTCAGGATCTTCAAGGAGCATTGTTTATGATGCCATTACTTTATTATTGTCCTGTTGCAACAACAAAAAAAGATCTTTATGGTTCAGTTAATAGTTTCTAGCTGACGCATATTCAAAATCCTTGTAGTTCGGATTTTCTAGGCACCAACTTTAAAATCTATGATAGTCAGCCACCACACAGTGATGCAAAGCCCTCGAGCATCAGATCAAATCGCAGAATTGCAAGCAAGCAAATCTGCCCCCAAGTTCCAGCTGGGAATTTCGAGGTTGGGCAAGTGTCTTACAAGTTCAATCTGTTGAAATCAAGAGGTCCCAGGAGGATGGTTTGCTCGATACAGTGCCCTTTTCCCGAAGATATGGTCGATGAAAAGCATCTAGATAACACGAAGATGAAAATGCCAGAGCATGCTGCATCCAGTCATACAACTTTGAGGAACAAAGCTCCAAGATGGCATGAGCATTTACAGTGCTGGTGCTTGAATTTCCACGGTCGGGTAACCGTAGCATCTGTGAAAAACTTTCAGCTGGCTGCAACTGTTGAGCAGAGCCAATTGGGAGGAAAAGAAGAGGAAGAAACTGTTCTCCAGTTCGGTAAAGTAGGCGATGATACATTCACCATGGATTATAGGCATCCCTTGTCAGCTTTTCTTGCTTTTGCCATCTGCCTTGCAAGCTTTGGTACAAAACTGGCTTGTGAGTGATTTTATGTTGATGTACTTTATATATATATAAACAAGTAGTGCTACATGTTTAATATATTGTTTTTTAATGTCACTCTCAATACTTCTAGACGACCTTGGCTTAAAGAGACAAAACAAATCATGTACATGTTTCTCTTGTAGCTAATAACGTTTACGGAATTATTGGCTGCAAACATGTCTCACTGTTAATATGGTGTATTTTACATCAACTTGCAAGTACTTTCTGCAGTTTACTATGTCCAGAAAATTTGAGGTCAAGGTTTGAGTATTTAGTTGAAAAACAGCGCATGAATCCTTTCCTTAGGAAAAATACTGTTTCTAGGGGAAATTGGCGACAAAAGCATTTGATTACTTCTATTTGTTTGTTGTTAACTCTTCATTTTGGTCTTTTGCACCGTAAGAGTTGGATCATGTTTGTGGATCAGTTGGGCAAAATTAGAAGCATCCGGTAAAAAGGTTTCCTAAAAGGATGAGTTCCTGTTGAAATCGACATATTTTTATGGCTGTTTGTAATTGATTAAACCATCGTCTGTTGATCAGTAAATCATTCTAAATGGACAAGCAAAGCATAAACCGATAAACAGCAAAGATAATTCCTTGTGACATTAAAGAACACAAACTTCATAATCATAGTAATCGGGCAAAGTTGAAGACACTGTTATTCCATGCAAGCCATAGTACGGATCGGGAATATTTATTTCTATCACAAGTTTTAAGGACTCGGACACTGAACAACCAAATTTGAGTTCTGTTTGATATTACAATTAGGCCCTCCTCACTTCTTCCCTCGCAGCTTCGTATCAAGTGCCCTCTCAAGTTTACCGATTATCTGCTGGTTAGGGATAGCTTTTCCAGATTCATACTCTTGTATGATCTGAGGCTTTTCGTTGATCATCTGTAGGACGACCAGAAAGATTCAATGAAAGAACTTAGGGAATATAGGGAATATGCATAAGCATACGCATAGATGAAGAGAGAGAGACCTGAGCAAGTTGAGCCTGGGTGAGTTTCTTATCCATTCGAGCCTGCATGATAGCTTTCTTCAGTTCTGTTGGCACTCGTTCATCTGTTCATTAGTTTAAACACCAATCAAAATTTATAATGGAAACACCGATCAAAACCTGAAGGTCTATAAATGTTTAAAATTAGTGAAAACAATGGAGCTTCAGGTCACAAAGCATCTCACTTGTTATGAATGAGATCACCAAAACACATAATATTCACCGAGTTTATGTAAATAAAATCATCAAAGCATAATTGAACTTTCAAAGCAATGGACAAATTGGGCAAGTAATTTGACTTGCACATGATAAAAATACCATTCCAAAGAATGCAAGGATGTATTAACCAAGTCATTGCTACTGCAACCATACCGAAAAACTCGAAAACCACCCCTTTATATTTCGATTTTTCTCAACAAAGATTACAGAAAAACTCATTTTTAAACTGTTAAGACTAAAAATTTAATAAAATTGTCAATTACAGAAGAAACATACTTCAAATCAACAAACACTTGCCATACAAAAATTTAAATCCACCCCAACACAGCCAACTAAATCGTAAGCTCGGTTGGCACGTCTGGAAGGCTGTGGGTTCGCAATTGCTTCAATATAGGGTTTCAGGGATTATGGATAGTTTAATGTATTGAAATAAAAAAATCCACCCCAATACAGAGATTCAAAAAGAAATTATTACATTACTTCTTACACAAAATATTACCAATAAATTCAGTTTTGAAAATACTATTCTCTTGTGAGCAATAAATTGATTTCATACATAAAAACAAATCATTTATTATTCTGACGTAATTCAGCTATAATTGAATAAATAGGAAAAAAAAAGAGAACGAAAGGGAATAAAGTATTCCTTACGAGCAAGATTTTCAGTTTCATCATCAAGCTTTCTTGTATTCAAAGTCGTACCACTTGATGCTGCCTTGTTTGTGCCAGCATTCGCTGCAAATTCCCATCAACAAGAAAACATACTTGTGTTATCCTTCATTATCAACTAAAAACCCTAATTGAAATGAAAAATCTAATTATATTAGGTATTCTCCTTTTATTTAAAAAAAAAGGGGTAAAAAAGAGAAGAAAAAAAAGATTACATTTTTTGACGGATTCGATCTCGGCACCGGCTCGACGGGCGGCGTTGACGACTTTTTCATCCTTTTTGGTGGCGGCGCTAGGGGCTTTCTTCCGAATGACGACGGGCTCCCAGTCTTGAGTTAAAGGTCCGATTCCGGCCATTTCTGTAAGCTCTTAAAGTTCCTCGATCGGATAGAAGGACAGGCAAAGGGAAAGTAAAGAATCAAAAGAGAGAATTTCTTTTGGTCAGATAAAGTTTGCAACAAAAATATCTAGGGGCTTCCTTTATTTATAGGTATTATTAAGGATATGAACAATAATTAAACATTATCCTATTAGTAATTTATTTATTACTATTATTAGTCCCTGCTTTATCTATAGATTATAAATTAACCCACGTACTCTTCGAATCTTCCTTTGTTATCATTATCATAGTCAATTCTTTTTACTATTCAATCGGCAATTTTTTTATATGAAATTATCATATCAACTCTAAAATAGTGATGGGATGAAACATTTAATAAAAAAAGTTAAACATTTAAAACATAAAGTATAATTTTGACATTTATCAGCTAAATTTACAACTTACACATAAGGGCTAATACCAAAATTTGATATAATAAATTTTACAATTATTGTTTAAATTAAAATCAAAATTTTAAACTTTGAAAATAACGGGGATTAAGAATGATTAAAGTAGAATATCTAAACCAACAAGTACAAATATTTATAGACTGCTTAAATATGTATAAATTAATCCAAGTTTTTGCATAATGGTTAACACCTTCATCCAGGGAGAAGGGGAATCATTCAAATGAAACAATTCATCATACACTTGCACTAGCTAGCTACAATGTTAATTGATTTTAACACATTTCTTCTACTTCAGATTGTGATAGTCTTCACCCAGATTTTTGAAAACTCGGATTCTCCTCCTCATTATCGTCTGCTTTAGGTTGTGTTATTTTCCTCTGAAGAATTCTTCTGCAGACAATGTTATGGTTGTTATTAGCAATGAATAAAGGGAACTTGCAGTTTCAGTATTGTAGATCGATGGTTACCTGTGACAAGTCCTCCATTGAATGGCTTCGATGCTCGCTCTTTAATATGGTTGATGGAAGATGGTCAATATCCCAATTAAGAACCTTACAAATAACCTGCCCGAAAGCTCTATGAGCTCGTTTCCTTTTTGTCTTTGATATCGCAGTCGAATGCTGAATGAGTCCCACACAGTCTTTGAAAGTCCTCCAAGCTTTCTTCCCAATCCCACGACAGACCAAACAAAAGAAATCCCCATCTCTACAGTGAGTCTCGTAATAACTTCGGAGTCCATTGTTCTCGGCGAAAAGCCTCAGAAAGAAACTGAACTCCTCACCATCTTTAGACCCGTCTTCATCCATTAAATCATCTTCGTTTTTATCTTCATCAAATTCATTATCATTTTCATCACTGTCTGATTCAGCTGTTGTATATAAGAATTGTGTGCAAGCTTCAAAGACATTCTGTTGGAACTGCACCATGTCAATTCGTATCTGTTCTTCAGAAGAAACCATGCGTGTGACAGGAGCAGTACAAAGCTTAAAGCTGGACCATTCCAGAGTTGTTGAAGTGGACTCATTAACAGGTTCAATGCAGGGCCATTCACTGGTAGTGATCTGAGACGAGTCTAATCCCTGCATCATACACAATTCCAAAACAGATAAAGATTTTGATGGTGCCAAAACCGATAACCGACTTTCCTTAGTTTAACATTCAAAACAAAGGGTGCAAGTGAGGGAATCTGAAAGTACTTGTTGAAGCCACAACTTGGATAATGCTTTGTAAGAATTGTTGCGCAGCGGAGGTAGGATTAGGTAACTTACTCTCGAACTTACCCGGGCTTTTCTCCATAGAACATCTTAATAGCATCATTTTCAATTTTCTTTCACCAAATAACAATGAGTTTTTATAAGCTTGTGGATCGTGGAGAAGCTTTATTATAGCTCCTTGTGGTATGCTAGTAAAGGATGCGTGGGTGATTTATATGGCATGGATACAGTGCAAGAGAAAGAAATTATCTCACCAGATCATTAAGTGCTCCTTTGTTTGGTTTTGGTTCACCATCCGAAATCCCAAGACTTTCTACATTTTCATCGGCATTCAAGGAATTCTGCAAAATTTACATAAACAATAGATAATTCCGTATTTAGCTCAGATTCCACTAGTGCACATGAATTAAGTGAAAAATACTACACTTGCGTTACTTGTGTTACAGGCCATCAATTCAACATTACTCTTGACCAATAGTAGAAACCTCTCTTTCAATTGATTCACTACCATTAGCATTTGCAGATTATACATAACCCAAAACAAAATTCAAATCATCCCCCCCTATAGGGCAAAATTAAACATAAGCCAACAGTTGAGCTTGGAAACCAAAATAGCTAGTGCGGATAATGTCGGGATAAGATACATTTCAAAGGGCCACAACATGAGATAATTTTTTTATTAAAAAAAACATGCTCTGATTTGAATCAATGAGGTTAGTACTTTACGGAAAAGGCTTAGTTTCAAAATATTCTAAGAGAAAATCTAGGTTTCTCACAACCATTGGCGCATCCTTAAAATCACCTATTGTCATCCTCATGTAAACAAGTCATGAGATTATATACGCATAGAATGTTAGGAAGTATCGTTATAGTGTTCTTAGGAATGAAATAAAGATGATGATGTTGAATATACCAGCAAAGGGATATTGGTAAGGGGTAACTTTAGTATTTGGGTAATTTTGTAACTAATTTTCATACTATCAAAAGTTTGCATCTCTGACATGCATAATTATAATGCTCAGTTGCATATCAATGGTTTACCAACTTACCTGTGACGAGTTTTCCAATGGATGGATCTGAGGCTCACTCTTTAACATGATTGACGGAAGATGGTCAATATCCCAATTAAGAACCTTACAAATAACCTGCCCAAAAGCTCTATGAGCCCGTTTCCTTTTTGTCTTTGATATCGCAGTTGAATGCTGAATAAGCCCCACACAGTCTATAAAAGTCCTCCAAGCTTTTTCCTTGATCCCGCGACAGACCAAACAAAAGAAATCCCCATCTCTATAGTGAGTCTCATAATAATTGCGGAGTCCTTTGTTCTCTGTGAAAAGCCTCAGAAAGAAACTGAACTCCTCACTGTCTTTAGACCCATCTTCATCCATTAAATCATCTTCATTTTCATCTTCATCAAATTCGTTATCATCTTCGCCACTGTCTGATTCAGCTGTTGTAGATAAGAATTGTGTGCAAGCTTCAAAGACATTCTGCTGGAACTGCACCATGTTGATTCTTACCTGTTCTTCAGCAGAAACCACGTGTGTGACAGGAGCAGTACAAGGCGTAAAGCTGGGCCATTCCAGAGTTGCTGAAGCGGACTCATTAACAGGTTCAATGCAGGGCCATTCACTGGTAGTGATCTGAGACGAGTCTGATCCCTGCATCATACACATTCCAAAACAGATAAAGATTTTGATGACACCAAAATCGATAACCGACTTTTTCCAGTTTAACATTCGAAAGAAAGGGTGCAAGTGAGGGGATCTGAAAGAAGCACTTGCAGAAGCAACAACTTGGATAATGTTTTGTACAAATTGTTGTGTAGCAGAGGTACAATTAGGGGACCTAAATAATATCATATCCCCCTTTTCACCTAATAACAACGAGTTTCCATACTTGTGGATCATGGAGAACCATTTTCATAGCTCATTGTAGTATGCAATGAAGAACAAGGTTGAGATTGCTGGTAAAGTACTTGTGGGACATGCATACACTACTAGAAAATAGTTATCTAACCATATCATCAACTGCTTTGTTTGGTTTAGCATCTGAAATCTGGAGGCCTTCAACATTTTTATTGGCATCATCCCCCTTTAAAGAATTCTGCAACTCAAAAGAGCAACAAGAAAATTCCTCGTTTACCAAGATTCCACGAATGATAAAGCGAATAATCCTACACTCACAATACTCGTTACTCACCTCACAGACCATCAATTCACCATTTCTCTGGCCAATACCAAAAACCTCTCTTTCAACTGATTTATTACCATCATCATTCGCAGACTCCACATTACCCGAAATTACATTCAAATCATTCTTCTTATCCTGCAAAATTTGACATAAGCCAACCTATGAACTAGAAAAACCAAATTTAACTAATGCACGAGCAATGTCAGGATAAGGACCATTTCAAAAATCCACAACAATGTGACAAAAATCAAACAAAACATGCTCTGACTGAAATGAATAAACGAGGTTGGCTTTAGTACTTTAATGAAAAGGCTTGGTTTCAAAATATTCTAAGAGAAACTCTAGGCTTTTCACCAGCTGTTCACATATCCTCAAATCATCTATTGGCCTCTCTTCAAATTAGCCATGAGATTAAACACATATAGAACGTTAAGAAGCATCATTATAGTGCTCTTAGGAATGAAATGAAGGTGATGATATCGAGTATACCAACAAAGAATATCGGTAAGTGGAAAAATTAGAATATCGGTAATTTGGTAACTAATTTTTACAAATATCAAAAGTTTGCATATCTGACATACATAATTATACTGCTCAGTTGCCCATAAAATGGAAACCGTACACCTACAATGCTGTAACAACTATTATTATGATTGTTATTAGGAAAAAAAGCCATCTAGTTGATATCCTTTAAAATCAGAATCCTCATACTTTTCATTTAATTTGTAAAAGAATCGAATATTGTTCAACTTTAAAACTAAAAGATACAAGATCTCACGACTAAACGTAATGCAGTTGGTATTATTTCACATCATACAACAATCTCTTCAATCACAACATTGCAAAAAGTCCATAAAAATACTAGCAGAAAAAGTTTATAGATAAACTCTTACCAGAGATTTAGACATTTCTTTCTGGACTTCGCCATCTGAACTTCCGGTTTCAAGATTGTCCACATTTTTATTGGAAGCATCTCCATTTAAAGTGTTCTGCACTTAACACAATTAGAATATAATTCCTTATTTAAATTCAATTCAATTCCTAAACTCATATCACACAAAATTCCTCATTAATCAAGCATGACCACAATCCAACATTTGGCAGCAGTTCACATAGGGAATGATTATTCTCAATATCAATTCTACTACTAATTATTCGATTCAAATCATCTATACCGTGTAAATATACAGAGTTCACATGTATCCTACGCTCATACAGCTCCATGATTGAGACAATTAGCATGCAATTAAACACAAAAAACAAGATGAAGTAAAAAAAATAAATTTTACCTGGGATTCCCTTGAATTTGCCAAACGACGACTCAAAGGCTCCCCCTTCAACAAAATCACAGGCAACCTATCACAGTCCCAACCAAGAACTTTACAAACAACCAATCCAAAAGCTCTATGGCCTGTCTTACACTTTGTTTTCGAAATCGACATACAATGCTGTACAAGCCCAACACATCCATTGAATTTCTTACCTAAATTCTCACCAATGCCACCACAAACCAAGCAAAAGAACTCACCTTTCTCGTGATTCTCCTCATAATAACCCCTCAACTCACTGTTATTCACAAAAATATTCGTCAAAAACAAGTCAAACTCATTATTTTCTTCTTCATCACCATCACCAACACCATCACCATCACCATCACTGTCTTCTTCATCATGATCTCTTTTATTAAAAAACTCTTTGCAACTTTCAACGACCTTGTTTTGCATTTGCATGGAGGCAAACCTGGCTTGGTCTTCAACTGAAACAGGCCTGACGGTGGTGGGGTCAGGTTTAGACTTGGGTTCTGGCCATCCAGGAGACGGAGGTGATGAGGGTTTCATAAGGGCTGACCAATCGAGTCCAGGGTCGGGTTTGGGTGGTGGGTAGGATCCTGAATGAGCAAACTTTCTTCTGTTGGTGGGGTTTTGGGTTGAAGGTCCGGGTCTCTTCTGGGGGGTTTGATTAGTGCTCTGAGGGGGACCTTGGTGCCAGAGATTGTGTAAGTAGATCACTTCGTCTCTTAGCCTTTTCTCGTCATATGGATTCATTAGGACGAGTATAAATTTTCGGGTTTTCCTTTGTTTATTGGAATTTTTTTTTATAGAAATTTCTTCCACTTAGAATCACTTCGAATAAAATTCTGATTGGAGGGCGAGCAAAGGGTGAAACATGGGAACTGGTTATAAGAGGAAGCTGAAAGAAGTGATATAAAAAGGGTAAACTACAAGAGTGATCACTTTTCTTTTGTATTTGTACATTTTTGCCCATATAATTCAAAAAATAAGTTACTGCCACTTACATTATCGTTTTATTAAATTTTAATCATTTGGATGTTAAATGCCGTTAGTTTGATGATGTGGTACGTTATTAAAAGGGTTTAAATTTTATTTTAACCCCTAAATTTTAGATAAAATATTAATTATGAACCTTTTTATAACCTCCATTTATGTGTGTTACTCGGTGATTAGATTTATAAATTCTCTGCGTATATGTGTTTTCATTTGACTCTGTCATTCATTCGGAGGGTAATATTTCACGCACACAGTCTTTGTACTATAACTTATGATCTGATGGAAGATAAGAATTTACAACACTCAGGCACTCACTGTTAAATGCAATTAAATTAGCGACCGATCTCCTTACACGTTGAGTAGGAAAACATATCAATGGAACGTTCTATTATTTAAAGTTATATTTTTTCCATAAGAAACTCAAACAATTCATTGTGTTTAATCGACGACGAAGAAGATGAATAGTGCGACGCAAGTGGAATCGAAAGAAAAGTATATTAAAAAAGTGATAAATTAAAATTTTGTTCCTAAACTATTTTAGATTTTACAAAAGGGCTCATATTAGTATTTGTCTAAAGTATATGGGTTAAAATAAAAATTAAACTCTTTTACGAACATGTCACGTCATTAAACTAACGACATTTAACGTCCTAATGACCAAAACTTAATAAGACAATAACGTGAATGACTAAAACATATGTTTTTTGTATTTGGTGAGAAAAGATGTACAAATATAAAAGATAAGTGATCATTCTTGTAATTTATCTATATAAAAATATACATTTTATTTTATTTTATTTTATGGGTTAACTACACCAGTAATCACTAACGTATTATTTCTTTTCTATTGCAATCACAAATCTTTTTTTTAATTTGCAAAAGTATTACTAACATTTAAGTTTAATTAAAAAAATTAAAAGATCAGTGCTCAAATTAAAATTCTCAATAATTTAATGACAATGAGTGTAGTTTAGATTTTTTGGAATAGTATTTGGTGATTATAACATAGTATCTATTCATACTTTTCTTATCTTATTAACACAACACAAACATCATAAAAACACGGTTGCACAAACTTATATTTTCTGAAGAGAATAATATTTCCTTTTACTATTGAGATGTGCTAAATTATATATATATACATATGTGTGTGTAACTTTTTAGAATAGATAGAATAACATTTTAAGTTAAAACTTAAAGCAATGTAACATTTTCACTTGCACAAAAAATTATTACAAAATTTATAACTTTTTAGAGTAAATATAATAACATTTTCAATTAAAACTCACCGCAAATTATCCTTATATTTTTATGTCTCACAACATAACTACCATATTATATATATATGATCATGTTACACAATGTAAAATTCTTCCAGTTACATAATGTAAAACTCTTACATTTTTGTACAAATTTAAGATCGTTGAATGAGTGAAAATAGATGGATGAGATTAACAGTAGAAAATAAGAAGATATTCACTGAAAAGAAACAATGAGTCAATCTCAGCTATATATATATAGAGAAAATAACCTCAGTGACCAAAAATCCCAGATAATATACGATTTTGACCAACTTTTTTTGGATTTGCGAAAATGACCAACAAAATCGCAATGCGATCTTTAATTCGCATTGCGATCTCCACTATCGCAAATTCGCGTTGCGATAGTTAAAAATCGCGTTCGATTTTCTATTTATCTGAGATTTTTGGTCACTGAGGTTATTTTCTTATATATATATATATATATATATATATATCATTGGTAGTTCTGATGTGAGACAGAAAAATCTAAAGATAATTTGTAGTGATTTTCAACTTAAAATGTTATCATATTTACTCTAAAAAGCTATATATTTTATAATAATTTCGGGTACAAATAAAAATATTACGTTGTTATAAGTTTTAACTTAAAATATTATTTAATCTATTCTAAAAAATTATACAATTTATAATAATTTGGATTACATAAACTTTTTTACGATAATTTTTAAATTTATAACTCTAATAATTATATAATTTACATAATAAGAATATAATATTTCTAATTTCAATATAAAATGTTATTAAATTTATTCTGAAAAGTTACATATTAAATAAACATTTTAATTACAATCGATTATAACTTTTTATAATATTATATTAATTAGTTGTGTTTTACGCTCACGATAATCCGGCGAGCTAACTCAAATCAACCTTTTTATTTTTTAAGGCAGAATCCATTTCACTGTTGAGCCAACTCCCCACCGAAACTACCACAAAATGGCGGGAGCCCATTAAGCATTTTCGGCTCTTCCCCATAAAACCCCATCTCTCTTTCTATGCTTAAGCTTTCCTTATTCCTTACAATACTCGATAAACCCAGAATTCCTCTTCTGTTTTCCCGCTTCCCCAATCCTGAATCCCTCGAAAGCCCCCATCTTTTCTCTCACTTTCCTTTTCACTGTTGGAAAAAGCGAAATATGTCCACCAAAATCGTAGCTGAGTATGCCAAGTCCGGAAGGTCCTCTTGCAAGAAATGTGGCAGCGCCATAACTGCTCAGTCCCTGAGGTTGGGCCTTGTTTCTAGAGATGCTAGAGGCTTTGACATGACCAAATGGCATCACTTGGATTGCTTTGCTGGAAACATTGATTCCGTTGATGGAATAAAAGGCTTTGACTCTCTCAAGGTTGAACCTTTTTCACCCTTTTCCCTTGCAGCTATATATATATATATATATATATATATATAAAGTGATTTTTGCTGTTGGTGGTGTTAGGGTGTTGACCAGGAAGCTTTAAAGAAATTGGCTGATGGGTCTACTAAGTCGACCCAGCAGGTACTTTGTTAAATTTCAGTGTTTTGATTATAAATCTGAACTGAGATTATCTCTTGCTGTTTAATTTTAGAGTTTGCTAGTTACTTCGTAACACAGTTGAGTGTGTTTTGAAAAATACTAGTTGTTAATCATGTCTGATTTATGTTTATGCTGTAGATGACCCAAAATTAATAAAGTATTACTCGAATTTCACTTCAACAATGATGAAACATTGTGTCCAAGAGGAGTCTAGCTTTGTTTGATTCTTTTTCCCGCGCAGCATATTGCCTAATATAATTGGCATGAGCTAGAGTTAAGAACGAGTTTGAAAAGGGAACTTTCTGTTGGAATCCCCCCTGAATTGAATTCTGGAACCTTTACTAGATTTGTATGGAATGTAATTGTAGTCATACACAGTTCCTGTGTTTTGCCTTTCCATGGTTTTCACATAGATTGGGTTGCTGATAAAATGTTGCTACGTTGTCCTCACTTGGTAATGTGAATATGATTTTATGTTGTCCTTATTTCCTTTTTCGTTGAGATGAAGAAGAGATGCTTTAGGTGTATTTTGAGGGTGGGGAACCCCCCCCCCCCCAAAAAAAAATATTAAACTTATGGTTTTCCACTTTCATCTTTGTTAGTGTATTGATTTCATTAACAGTTGCAGGGAAAAGATGAAAGGGAAAGAAAACAACAAGAAGAAGAAATTGAATCAGAGAAAAGCATTTCAAAGAAAATTAAGGTACAAGAGTATCGCTTTCCACTTTCTTGTGTGATATAGAGACCTTCAAAAAAGAAAAGAAGAAAAGTAGAACCACTTTTCCATTTTCACCTTTGCATTGCACTTATTATCATCTATCTATCATATTTTATGCCATATCCTTTTCACTATACAGAGAACATATAAATACAGAGAAGATATTGAAGTGGAGGAAAGTAAGTGTGGGTTATCCTTTTATCGCATTTCTTGTATGTTGAGAAACTCAAAGAATAAATAAAGGAAAATCATCTATTATTAGTTCCAAATTCGAAGCCTGCCTAATTGCTTGTGCACTAACTATACCATGCATGGGTTCACCAAAAAAGAGTGAGTCAGTTTGTGTGGTTAATTCTTATATATAATTTTTGAGTTCATGGTATTTGTGTAGTTGAGGATCCCATCAACTGATCAGCTTTAAATTTTTATGCTCTCAACTAGTTGTCAACACCGAATGAGAAATCTCAGTTTGACATAGCCTTTTCTGTCTCCGATGTCAAGGATAAGTATAAGGTATGATGTGTTTTGCTTGTTATATATTATTATGTTCTTGGACCTTAACATATTCTAAGGATTTATTTTATTTTATTTATAGCTCAAATGTTTCCATCTTTGGTGCAAACTTTTCTGGCTTTCCTATTTGTATCTTTTTCTGTGCTTTAGGATGCTGCTTTAGAACCAAAATGGAAGGCTTTCCAGACAGTTATATTTCTTGAGCGGGTAAGATGCCAATCATAATACAGTTGACAAATGAAGGAAGGAAAACTTGAATGCTTTCATGATAGTGGATGCTGAAGTTTAATAATTTGTCTAATCTTGCAGAATCTATCTATTTTTATTTTTTTAATATTTATGTCCTTCACTTTCATCATTTTATTTATTTGATTTTTTGGGGCATATCCAGATTCTTCTTACGTCGAGAATGTTCTCGACTCATTATTTCTTTTAATTGAATTGTTTGCATGGAGTACTTCAGTTAAGATGATAAGGTGACATGTCCATTTTATCCTCCTCAGGATGATGGTCTCCATGATTCTGGTAAAATTGCTGCTTTTGATTTTGATGGTTGTCTGGCTAACACGTCTGTTAAAAGGTAATTCGTTTGCAGTTTTCTTTGCATTTAGTTATGGTTGTTCTACATTCTTACATTCGACATTGCATAAATTTGGCATGTACTGGCATTGGATGAATAAAGTAAATGCTTGTTTTTCTATCAGTTGATTTCACATCGTTGTTAAATGAGATTCTTGAATTCAACTGGTTTTGTTCTATGACATTCCCTTGCATGCTCATAATTTAACTTAGTTTTGGTTCTGAACGATGTTAAACTCTTTTGAACATTTTTCCTTCCCATGCATTCTAATTGATCCAATGGAGTACAGTTCAACATAACTGCCTTGCTTGGAATAGGAATTAGAGCTTTAGGAGGCATGGGGAATAAAGGGAAAATGGTTGTTTTGCTGACAAGTGTAGGAATGGCCATATGCCACCTTGTTATCCCCCATCATAAGTACTCTGCTTTAAGTGCCAAATTGAAGTAGCTGCTCACTTGTTTGAATTGATAAACATATTTGTTTTTCAGAGTTGGTGCAGATGCTTGGTCCCTTATGTATCCTTCAATACCAGAGAAGCTGCAGAGTCTTTATGAAGAGGGCTTTAAGCTGGTTTTGTTTTGTGTTCTGAAAGCTTTTTGATTGTTTATTTTCTAAGAAACTATAATTTCAGTGCATTTTATTTTTCTTATTATGGCTTTGATTTGTGCAAAATTTAGGTAATCTTTACAAACGAATCCAATATTGACCGCTGGAAGAACAAAAGGCAGGTAGCTGTGGACTCAAAAATTGGACGTCTTAACAATTTCATCAAGCAAGTAAAGGTTCCAATGCAGGTTAGGTTTGCTCCCTTTAGTTTTCCTCCGTAGAAAGAAAGTATATCGAATCTATTTAAACTTCTCAGCGGCAACAAATCTCGAATCATTTTTGGTGCTGGACTTAAATTAGCATGATGGTGCTTCTTGAAATAATTGTTCCCAGTCTTCATCTCGATGGCATTTTATTTTATCAAGGTGGTGCTCAAACTTTTGGATGAAGGGACCCTTCACTGAGCAGAGTGGGGGGTAAATACATTTATCAGGTCAACCCCCACTAATTTGAGATTAGGGTTTATTTTAATCGAGTTAAATGTGCTGCTTAAAGTTTCCAGCTAAAAAGCAATTATGGGATTGATGGGGACAGTCCAGGCTTTGAGGTCTCCTGGGATCTTTGAATACATTAAGTAAAACAACTTGTTAGATATCATTCTCTGATGTCTGAAAATGTTCCATGGTCACTTTACAATACATGATGCAATGAAGTATAAAATCACCATGCTGATCTCTGTAAAGATGGAAACATTTTTTAAATGCCTTTATAATGCGTCTAAAGTGCTCCACAATAATGTGAAAATATCATGAATTTGAAAAGTCTTCACTCCGTTATACATGTGCAGGTTTTTATAGCTTGCGGAATAGGCAGTTCTGGTGGTAAAGCAGATGATCCTTTCCGCAAACCAAATACTGGGATGTGGCACATCATGGAGAAAAATTTCAATTCTGGCATTCCAATTGATATGGATCAGTTATTTTTCTGCGTCTTCATTATATTGTTTCACTATTCTAAACTTTTAAGTAGGTTGCTTAAACTCGCTGGTAGTGCTTTGGGAATTTTTGGAGTATAAGAGGGTGATATTGGTGGTGTTCAACTTTTAGTTTTGTCAATATCACTATGAATAGGAACACTGATTTGACGAAAACTTTGATTGTCTTGGTAGATCCTTTTATGTTGGCGATGCTGCTGGGAGACCCAATGATCACAGTGATGCTGATATAAAATTTGCACAGGTGTCATTGAACTCGTTCATTTTATTGATTATTTTATTTTCCGAAAGTTTAGTTTTCCATAATTGATTTGTGGTTGCTATAACTTGCCTTTCTAATCTACCATTTGGCCGAGACTGGAATACTGAAGATGGCCTTGTTCTTTCAAATTTTCAGTAACTGTTTTGTTTACACGAAATTTTCGTGGTTGCAGGCGATTGGATTGAAATTTTACCTACCTGAGGACTATTTCAGCACTTAGTCAATTTTGGTTAGTAGCTGCTGATTCACAACGTAGCTTATGCTTATCAGTGGCTGGCATGTAGTACTTTAGTAGTTTTAAGCTATCCGTAATATCTTTTTAACAGCAAAACCTGGACTCAAACTGTGATCGGAGATTATTATACTTTAGATTGATTCTTAAATCTTAAGGACCCTTTTTGCCTTTGCATTATATTTTGTCAGAAATAAAACTTCATTCATATCTGCTATTGCTAAAATCAAGCACGTTTCTTCCGAACAGCAGCAGTGGTTTTACCAGGCTAAGTTTGTAAGCATTGATATCGATTACTAAGCATTGAGACCTGCTTTTACATTGTCATCTTGTTGGAGTTTCTTAAGGACACTCATTGCTAGTTTTAATTATTCGCTTGCAATCTAAGGATCATATTTTCTGATGGAGTCAGCAAGTGGACCTGACTTGTCGGCTTTGTAATGAGGGGATGTAGTCCAATGATCATTTGTTTGCAGTGTGTTCATATATGCAGCAGCTATGGATGACTATATTACAGGCTTTTGGTGTGAATATAGTGTATTGTACATGGCCATGACAAATTGGATTTTCAAGAATTGTAGGTGTAAAGCTCTTTGTTCTGTTATCCTAAGAATATCCTGGAATGCAAGTATTTTACATGGTATGGTAGGACGCGCCAGACGAATACATGGAGGTAAGCCTAGACAAGCATCACATGAGAGCTGAAAAACTGACGCAAGCTATCAACTAAGAACTCCAATCGGAAAAAAACATTCCATGGAAGACAAGCAACTATGCCTGCAGAACATAACTTCATCTTCCCTCGGACTCATTTCCAAAGTTACCTGGTTGATGATGAAAAAAACAGATGATGGATTTGTAGGATTAGTTTCTTTTCTTCCTTAAGTTCTTCAGAATCCAGCACGTAAACTTCTCTTGCAAATCTCTCTCAATCAATCGGATTAACCATCATGGTCTTCCTGTTGTGAACACAATGTATGCCATGCTTATTCCCAATACCACACCACATACGTACCCCATCATTGCACCTTTCCAGACAAAGGCTATTCCATTCCCATTACCTTCTTCATCTTGCATTGGCACTGGTCTCTCATCATAGTCACATTCCTTTGACAATGGGAATGCACACAAACCCAAGTTCTCTCTATAAGAATCATTATCAAACGTTTCAAATTGCTTGCCACAGGGAATGGCTCCCACAAGATTGTTGTACTGGAGCTTAAGCACTCCAAGAAATGTCATATTCGTCAATTCGGAAGGGATTCTGCCACTCAGCTTGTTAAGCGAGAGATCCAAAGATTCAAGTTCTGCCAAATTCCCGAATGACGGAGGGATAGGACCGGTTAGGCTATTATGAGAGAGATTGAGTGCTAGAAGTATGCGAAGCTCTCCAAAGGCCTCAGGAATTTCTCCATAGAATCCGTTGACCGACAAATCTATGCTTGTGAAAATGGGTATAACTACAGCTATTGTAAACCAGATCACCTATGCATGCTGGTATTCGTCCGGACAACTTGTTACGTTTGAGATCCAAGATGAGCAAACTCCCCAATCGGCACAACTCGGATGGGATATCATTTACCAGCACATTGTCCGAAACAACGAGAACTTGCAAGTTTCTTAAACTTGCAATTGTGGCGGGGATCTGTCCAATCAGACTATTATAGGACAAATCCAGTGTTGTCAATCTCGTTAGATTACCGATAAGCGACAAAAGTGTTAGATTACCTGATATGTGATGGATAAATCAAGAACCCACAAACGTGTTAGATTGCAGATGGATGCAAGATGCCCTTTTAGCATATTGTTACGAAACCTTAATATTTCCATGTCGACAAGATCTTCAATTTGTCGTGGGATTTCACCTGCACCATAAAATTAATTTGTTAGAAAATATATATATAAAAGTTGTTGGTCAACTTATTTTTGCTCTAGATTTATTTTAATTTTAATTTTAATATATGTGAACTATGTTTAGAATTATTCTAGCTCAAGTTTAAATATATTTCAATTATCAGTCTCTATTGTGCATTATAATAATTAATTTTGATTATAATTATAAGAATATACTAGTTGTAATTCTAATTGTAGTTATAAAGCATACATATTTTTTTATACAACGTCTAAACTAATCAAACTTCTTGTTTACTATTAAATCGAAATGTAGTGAGCAATTAAGCATATTTGATATTACGTCCTCCCGAATGTTACAATGATAATGACATCAACCGAACAGAATGATATCATCCGAACTAAACTAAATCAATATCATTGACATATAATTAAATATATTGAATTTGAACAAAAAAGTAAACCATAAATAGTGAAGAAATGTTATATAATACCTGTTAGATTATTATCCGATAGATCGAGATGTACCAAACTTGTTAGATTACCGATGGGTGGAAGTTGCCCTTTTAGCATATTGCCACCAATGTTCAATACTTCCAAGTTGACAAGATCTCCAATTTGTAGCGGGATTATTATACCTGCACAATGAAAATGTTTTAGTTTTTTAAAAGTCATTTTCTTATGAACTCGTGGAACGGTTTCAGTGATAAAATAGAGTGGTTTCTTTTTTTGGAAATTTTAGATTCGAACAAATGCGTCGGCAAAATCTTTCTAAACAGAAAACTAAAATTACGTCCAAAAGATTTTTGTTTACCTTCAATCAGGTTGTCGTGAAGATATAGGGTCGCGAGCATTGTCAAATTCCCTAATTCTTTCGGTAAAATCCCCTCCAAACTATTAACAGCCAAGGACAGATTATGTAACTCTTTGCACTTAAATAAACCTATTGGTATTTTACCGGAAAACTCATTTTCTGTCAAATAAACTGCTTCAGTGAAGGTAGACGATCACATATATCCGATGGGATATGACCAGTGAAATTGTTATAGATCAAAGACAAGTATTGAAGTTCAGGGAAGTAACCAAACCACGATGAGATTTCTCCGTGAAACATGTTAATAGGCATACTTAAAAATTTCAACCGATGCAAATGAGTCAACTCGATGGGTAATGAGCCATAGAAATTGTTGTTCCTCATGTGGAGCAAAGAAAGGAAAGATAGATTTCCCAAGTTAGGTGGAAGGGTGCCAGAGAGATTCATTTTGGAAAGATCGAGAGCTGTGACTCTTCGGTGTCGTGATCCGCAAGTGACACCAATCCAATTAAAAACAGGAATAGTGGTGGACCAGTTGCCTGTCAAGATCCTTTGAGAATCACCAACGACACGGGCTTTCAGTTCAAGAAGAGCCGATTGATCTGTGTTGATATCAGTTTTTGTTTTCATGGAGAATGAAATTACAAGATTAAGCAATAGCGTCGCCACGGTAGGAATCAGAATGAACCGAGTGTTTCCCATCAAGTTTGGCGAAAGAAGAACTTGCGTGCAAGAGGAAATTCAAAAAAGAAATAGTATAGGCGATGGGGTAAAATGGGTGAATTCCAAGTAACTTGACCCTTTCTTTTTCCATGTAAAAAAATGGGCGAATGTTCAATATTCATATACGGTTATGGATTTAAATAATATAGTCGAACTACGTGTAAATTTTAAATTATGATATAATTTAATTATTTTATATATTTTATTGATTATTTAGTTTCATATTCTTTAAAATTTTATAATTTTATATCATCTAAATTTTAAATATAACTTTTTAAGTTTATACCTCCTAACATAAAATTTTATATTCGTTTTTGTTCATATATATATATATATAGGGTTAACATCCACTTACACTTTAGTTTTATATCTTTTTAGGATCTTTGAATGAGGGAAAACTAAAGGCTAAGATTAACCTGCTTTTTTTTCCCAGTGAATATCTTCATATTTCTTATTGTTAGTCTCAGTCTTTGATTTACCCTCATCCTACGATCCTAAAATACTTTACACTATGTAGTTGGATCCTATAAAGTTTTACTCATTAGTTTTACATAAATTTAGGACCGTTGGATGAGTGAAAATAGATAGATGAGATTAACTCCTTATTTTTTTCCAGTGAATATCTTCTCATTTTCTACTGTTAATGTCAACCATCTATTTTTACTCATCCAACGGTCCTAAATCTGTGTAAAACTAAAAGAGTTTTATATTGTGTAACAGGATTTTATCCCATATATATATATATATATATATATATATATATATATATATAGAGAGAGAGAGAGAGAGAGAGAGAGAGTAAGATGGGGAGCTTTTTAAGTATATTGTTATAGAAATTCAATTCGATAAAATATTTTAAGGGTAAAGTATATAAATGGTCCCTTGACTATATATTTATTTTGTTGTGTCTTCCGATTATTAAAAGTTACAAAACGGTCTCCCGACTATAGGGAGTTGCTTTGTTGAGTCCCTTGACTATTAAAAATTACAAAATGGTCACCCAACTATTCATTATGTTTTAAACTCATATTTTTTTGTTAAAAATTTGACTGCAAACTAAGTTGGACGTTAATCTGCTGATTGAGATATGATAAAATATGATCTCATAATCTCAAACGACTATCATATCTTAGTCAGCATGCCCAACTAAGACAACCATTAATTTTTTAACGAAAAATGATAAGTTTGAAAAATAATGAATAATCGGGTAACCATTTTGTAATTTTTAATAGTCGAAGAACTCAAAAAGGCAACTCCCTATAGTCGAGGGACCATTTTATAATTTTTAGTAGCCGAGGAACTCAACAAATAAGATCCTATAGTTGAGGGACCACACTTTAAATATTAATGACTAAAGTTGTCATGATATAATTATAAAAAGAAGAAGAAGAAAAAGGACATTTATGTAGGACTTGAAATGGTCTTCGTCAACCATACGGTTTATATTTTGTTGCCCTCTTGCCGGCTGAATTGCTCTCGTGGGTTGTGAAAAAAATTATTATCTTGTATAGGTTATCGTCATAATTATTTTCTAATTTAGTGTTATTGTTATAGTATTCGTCGAAAGATGTCGAGAATATAATGTGTTTTTCGAAAAACACAGCAACCACAATGTGACTCCAACTTTGTTTTTTTGAGAGTTTTGATGGTTTTTGGGGTTTCAACAGCGTGAAAAATGGAGAAGACACATTGTGTTCACGACGTCTTCTCCATTACTATAACGATCACATTATCTCAAGAAATAATTTCGACTAAACCTCATATGAGTCAATAATTTTTTTCACAACCCTACACGAGTAATTCAACCTCCACTTGCCACACTATTGAAAAGAGTAGTGTAATAATATGATGATTAATTAAAGGATAAATTATATTAGAGAACATTGAATTATTTCAAAATATTCTATGGACTTATATTAAAATGAATTTGTTGGTTATTGAACTTTTAAATATTATAAAATGGTTATTAAATTTATCTAATTATTATAAAATAGCCCTTATATAATTATAAATAATAATAAATTTTGATAAGTTTAATGACCATTTTATAATAATTTGATCAATTTAATGAGTATTTTATAATTATTTAAAAAGTTCAATGACTATTTTATAATAGTTTGATAAATTTAATAATCAATTAATAATTATTTAAAAATTTTAATGATTATTATATAATATTTGAATATTTACTTATCAGAAAATCATTTTGATAATGACCTTTGATATACTTTACTCTTAATTAAATGATGATTGATGAAGTCAATTCCTTTCTGAATTTTCCTGTTGGGTTATATGAATGGAAGTATTCATTTTATTATATTTTTCCCCCTAAGGATAAGAATCAATGTTACTCGAATATTTTATTTGTTAAGTATTTATAAATATATATATTCGTGAAACTCCAATTGTTTTTAGAGAAATTAGAAACCACCATTAACCCTTAATTTAGACATTTAAACTCCAAAATAACATATAATTCGTGAAACTCGAGTTTAGTTATATTATCTAGTTGTATCTGATTCATCATCAAGTGAGTGTAAATGAAACCCTAAATTAACATAAAGATGTATGACAATTCAGGGTTCATATTTAAATATGATTTTGATGATAAATATATCTTAAAATTTATTTATTTTTTGCTGGATAAAGAGGATTTGATGAAAACTCCTAAATCCAAAATAAAAGTTAAAGTTATCGAATAATCAATGATGCAAAGTATTTTAAAAGTCCAGATTAAGTGAGTGTAGTCGTAATCAAATCTTTATGTATATGGATACATATTTCAGTATTGATCGTAAAATTGTTAAATCGATCATGTGAATACAGTTAAGTCTTTATTTGGATTTAATATGAATCGACTCGTCATTCCAATAACATGAGCACGGAAATTTCCTAGACAAGCATTACCTGAGAGCTGAATAACTGACGCAAGCTATCAACTAAGAAATCCAATCAGAAAAAACATTCCATGGAAGACAAGCAGCTATGCGTGCAGAACATACATGTCAGCTTGGAATAGGTCAGCGAAGTCATTACGAGAGAGATCAATTATTTGCAATTTGGAGAAGGAAGAAGTGGG
The DNA here is from genome assembly GCF_006381635.1 of Hibiscus syriacus. Classification (NCBI taxonomy): domain Eukaryota; kingdom Viridiplantae; phylum Streptophyta; class Magnoliopsida; order Malvales; family Malvaceae; genus Hibiscus; species Hibiscus syriacus. Next base: position 1,734,289 of record NW_024063078.1, read on the forward strand.
TATGGACACTTGAGTGGAACCATGAAATCTATTCGATCTCAAAACAAGAACTCTAAGCTTAGAAGCGTCCCTAATTAATGGGGAAAGGTATCACCTAACCCGTTGTCTGCAACATTCAGTGCAGTTAATCAAGATACCGGGATTGCACCTGAAAGTTGTTTTGCAGAAAATCCAGATATGTAGCATTCTTCCAGTTCCCAATTTGGAGAGCCCCACTCAGAGAATTGGAAGACAAATCCAGATACGGGATGTGTTTAAGCCTTGTTAAGGTTGAGGGTATTGAGTTGGAAGTTGGAACCAACAAACAAATCCGGGTAAACCTAAAAATTACATAGAATACCAAGAATTACTCATAATTATAAAGTTAATATCTATTATATATTTATACTGTCAAATATTTGGTTATAAAAAAAAATCTATATAACCATTTGCACGCATACCTACGAAATTAAGTTCATACTAGGGTTTGTCCTAGATTTCTCTATTTTCGTTATTCATTAGTCTCTTTTCTTCTTATTTTTGTGACTGACGGTTACACTAGTTTTGGACTCTTAGGGTTAATCGTCGACCGTCGGTATTTTTTGTTTTTATTTTATTATTGTTTATCTTTAATTTTTTATTTTTTAATAACTCTACCTTATGGTACATTTTTCTCTACCTTTATGGTACGATTTTTCTGCTTTTATGGTACATTTCAGTCGTTTGGATGTTGTTTTCGTTTATCTTTGACATCGCCATGACTAATCAAGATGACGCTTATTTGTATCATGCTTATCTTCCCTGCATGAAGCCCTCGAATTGGATTTGGATACGTGGTTTCGTTCATAGATAGTTTTATCACAGTCGCTCGTCTCTGATTTGCGATTTGTCGATGATCTTTCAATAGCTTGATCATCTTTTGTAGTTTATTTGTCGACGCGGTTAAATCTATTTGTATCTATCTTTTTATTTGAGTTTGTTTGATTAGGGTTTTAACTTTTTCCTTGTATAGTATTTTTGTGATCTTAAGTAACTAGTTTTTTTATATTAATAATTACAAAAAAAATATTTTTATTATGTATTTAATTTACAATGATGATCGTAAATATTCGTTCTAATTTATATATATATTATTTTTAATAAAAAATAAATTTACAATTATGAGCATAAACATTCGTTCTGATTTAGATATATTTTATTTTTAATAAAAAAATAAATTTACAATTATGAGCATAAACATTCGTTCTGATTTAGATATATTTTATTTTTAATAAAAAAATAGCTGCTTATATTAAAAAAATAAAAAATAAAACTGATATTAAACTCGAGAAACCTTCCATCAAGTTTTCGTTTACCTTGAATCAGGTTTTGGCCGAGACCTAAAAACCTAAGCATTGTCAAGTTTCCTATTTCTTTAGGTTCAAACTATTGAAATCCAAATTTAGTTAATATATTTTAAATATGTTTTATGTTATGTCTAAGTTGACATTTACTGCTCAACTAGATGGTTAGATGGACGAAAAGATCTAATTGAAGTGACGTTGATATTGCAAGGGGTCAATTAGAATGTTTTAAAATTTTGATGACCAATTTAGGATGGACGTAATTGGGGGATGCATGCTGCAATTAACTATTTATATTATAACTAATAGCTGGACACGAGAAGGTCACGTGCTTTCCCTTCCTATTCAAAATTCTTTCCTTCCATACACTCAGCCGTCGACGAGGGGGGAAAAAAACGAAATCTAATGCCAATGTCCAAGCGGAGCCACCATTTGACGGAACTCGGCTGCATCGCCTGCGAAGATTTGACGGAATTCGGTGCGGGAAAGGAAGGTTGGCTAACCCCTGATGCCGGCACCACCGTCCTATGTGCTCTCGATGCCCATTCCCTCGCAATCGCTAACCGATCTCTTGTTCTCATCCTCGGATGGTCCGATCCGGATGAACATCGAGTTAAGATCCGACCCGAACTCTCGCCTATCGAGTCAGAACGCATAACGGCCATCGAGTGGCTGGTTTTCGACGATATTAAAGTGATTGCAGTCGGTACCTCCAGAGGATTCCTTTTGATTTACTCTTTGCGTGGTGATTTGATACACAGACAGGTAATTTTTCTAGTTATTTATTTTCTTAGTTTGATTGTCTGTGATTGATATTTCTTGAGAGGTTGATATAGAGCAAAATTATGTAATTTGATTAAATGAACAATGGTTGGAATAAAATGTTAATTATAAAGATAATTACTTTAAAGAAAAATAAAATTATGCATTTGCTTATCTAAAAGTTGTAGTTTTGTTTTTAATTCTTCAACATTATTGCTTTTTATGTTATGCTTTTGGAAGCAAGCATCTACTAATTATAGGGTGATGATTTTCCATTTAATCAATTCTGGGTTTATTTATTTTTTAAATTTATGCTTTACTAACTTCATTAAGACATGTCTAGTTTACTATTGCCATTGGTTTATTGATGCTTTATCTCTTGTTGCATGCTAAGCTTGGCGCGTTAGAATGCAAATGCTCAATTAGCTGGTATTCACATAATGGAAATGAGCTTCTTATTGTTCAAAGGGAAATTAACATAATCGGTGTTTTTTTAGGGAAAGTGAGGACTTGAAAGTTTTATGTGTTACATTAAATGATGAACCAGATGATATCTTCTTGTGTTAAAATCAATTGTATCTAATTTTGTTTACTGGTGATCAGTTTAGATGTAAATTGTTGTTGGAATGTTAACTCATATGTTTAATATTTAATTTTGCAGATGGTATATCATAGACAAATCATAAAGTTAAGAGTTCGTGGGACTAAGAAAGACCTGATGCAAGATGGATCCTCAGAGGAAGTATGTGTTGTCATGCCTGGTGTAATCGCTCGTTTTGATGGATCTGATATTCAGGTGAGCTATTAGCTGCTGGAAAGTATAATAGTTATTCTGAAAATGGCATGAATCTTACATGTTTATTTTTATGCAGAAGCAAAGTGTATATGTGGGACTTGTCTGACTAACTTTTATTTTCCTTTGGTATTGTAGAGTATTCTTCAAAGGTGGTTTCAAGATGCACGTTTTCGTTTTTGGGATGAGAAATCGAAGAAAGATTTAGAGGATGAAGAAAACAGTTACGGCCGATTGCCTTACCAGTTATGGAATGTTAGTAAGTATGGGTCATGTGTTGATGCAGCAATGACCGGCATAATGCCTCCTCCACTCATGGAACTCCAGGTGATTTTTCTTATGTTGATTTATCTTATAAGCCCTTGGTATGCAATTACTGATTTTCATATTCTTAATTACCAGCCATTTGATCTTCAAATACGAATATGAAAACTGCTTTTGCTGGTTCTCTGCTCGTTTCTTGTTCCTTGCAGTACATCTTTATCTATGCATTTGGTTTCTTCTCCAATGAATTATGGAAGTCCTCTGAAGTTATTCTGTTATATGAATTCAGTTGCTTTTGTTGTTGGGCAGTCAAGTCAACATTACTATTGTGCAGTCACCATTGGAGATGATGCTGTGATCTCAGCTTTCAGGTTAGTTTCTCTGCATTTCAGATATAATATGATTTACCTTCCACAAAAAGATGGCTGCTTCCTTTTTCTATATTGTTTTACTGGTTTTTTTAACCATGTTGAAGGCTTTCAGCAGATAGGAAGCGGTCCTTGGTAGGAGCTATTTTGTCCAAAGTAGTGCCTGCAACATTTTCCACTATTGCTTCTTTTCTAAAATGATATGGCAGAGTGAACCAACACCAAACAGGAAACCAGAAGAGAAGCTTCAATCATTTGCTCAAGGTGAACTTTGTTAAACTTTTTTTCCATGTGATTCCTTATTTGGTTTGGGTAGTGTCTTGTCCAAGTTACTTTGATATTATGCATCTTTAGTCTCTAAAAGTATGTGCTTGCCCAAAATCCATTTTTGTCTTTTAATTATCCTTTAAGAAATGTTTTCTCGGAATTGAATTTTAGTGATTGAAGTCGATTTACATTCATTTTACTGATCTTAGTTCTCATTATTGCTTTGGTTCAATCACATTACACAACTATGTTTGGCAGAAATCTTATGTTCAAACATGGAAATGCTGCTTGCATCTTTCTCCATCTTATTATATTTACTCATCTTTAGTCTCTTATTTTCATAATATTCCTTTTCATTGTTGAACATGCTTATTTATGCTGTTCAACTATGTGCTTATTCTTAACCATAGGGTTCATCTTAGTTGTTCTGATTTGCAGTTAAATGTTTTAGTAGATAGATAGTGTATTTAAGATAAAAATAATCTGTTTCTATAGTATTATCAGATAATGAATGTTGCAAGTTCATTATGCCTTTTTGTTGTGTTCTGAAGGCTTATTAACCATACAAATATTAACCCTTTCTTTAGTTATCCTTTTTAACATTTCTCCAAAACCTATTGGATAAGTTATGGATGTCATGATTTTGTGCCAGCTTCCTCATTGACATGTTTGAAGGACTACCCGAGAAAGGGTGAAAAGCTCACCTTATCACCCAGGGGCACTTTGGCTGCTATCACAGATTCACTCGGTCGTATATTGCTCTTAGATACTCAAGCACTTGTAGTAGTGCGACTATGGAAGGTTTCTTTTGCTTTAATAATTTTGCATTTCTTGGAAATCAACAGCTCCTTTTCCTTGTCTGATCAGTGTTTTTCACACTCTTTCAGGGATATCGTGATGCAAACTGCTTTTTCATGGAAATGTTAGTCAATAGAGATGATAAATGTCCCAGTTCCTCTCATCACGTACCAGGAAAGAGTGACTATTGCCTCTGTTTAGCCATTCATGCGCCCCGAAAAGGAGTTATTGAGGTTTTTATATTCTTTTACTTGGTTCTTATTGTTTCTTTATTTGGAATTTCCAGATTATAGTTTAAATGTTTGATGGCTTATAAACCCTAGATCAAGAACCTTAGATACAGAGCCATTGTGCATGCTGTGTTAGGACCTTGAGAATCTTTTTTCATATTATGACCATTAAGGTAAGAGCAGGAAGAGTCTCGTAACATTTATTGTCATATGCTGCATTACAATGTACTAGTGGTTTTATATCATCTAACCAACCATGAGTGTAGGGTACATAGGGGCTACGCACAGAAAGCCAATGTGGAGCCTCTCTATAGATGGTTGTGACGTGATTTGTGATTGAGTTCTTACATAATTCATGTAAATATAATTGTGTGAATGGGTTGATGTATTACTCTATACTTGATTCAGTTCATCTTAATTTATCTTTTTTATGAGCGGATCCGATGTTACTAATATTTACTCTATCAGGAGAAGAATTTTACAGATATTTGGCTGGGCACTAAAAGCTAGAGTACTTTAAGATGATTTTCTTTATATGCAGTTCTTAGAGCTTCATATATAATTAATGTCATGTACTTGATACTGAAGTGATATACATCAATTTCTTGTGTGAAGTGATCGCGCATCTGAATGGTTTTTTCTTGATCGCATCATGTGCACAGGTCTGGCAGATGAGGACCGGACCACGTCTCCTAGCTCTCAACTGTGCTAAAGGTTGTAGATTGTTACAGCCAACGTACAGGTTTGGGTCATTATCAGACTCTCCTTATGTTCCTCTGGAAGTTTTTCTGTTGAACGGAGACTCGGGTTAATTGTCAGTGTTGAACCGTTTACTTGATTGAATAATTTACATAGAAAGTTAAATCTTTGTTCTGAATTTCATTTCTTTGCCTTCAAGATTATTTCTGTAAATGAATTATAGTATTATAAGGTTTAAAATAAACTTTTTTCCTTTTATCCAACTTAATTTAAAAGCAAGTTAGTTGGAGATGCAAGGTATCATTTTCCGTACCTCGCGCATGCTAAGTGAGCAGTCTATCATCGGAGCTACATCCCCTCAATTGCATAGAATATATCCTTCTACTATGCATTTTTCAATTAAGTTCGAGTTTACTTAGTTCGGTGGCATCCGAGTTTACCTTGATGCAACCATTTGGTGGCAAGCCCCATTCTGTATTTGCCGAAGTTTCACTGCTACTAACATTCAGCTTCAAGGTTGCTATCTTCACATGTTTTCCCCAAGACCAGCAGTGCATTAGTATCTTATCAGCGCCCAAGACCAAAGAAAGTAAATGGACATACAATTATAAATTAGAAGGAAAAAAAAATGCACTTGGAATGAAAGAACAAATTGTTGCACATGGGAGGGAGTCACTTGAGGCCACTGGTCAGGTGATTGGCCTCGACCTTAGTTGTTCTATGGTTGGTGGCTCTCTTCCTCCAAACCCCAGCCTTTTCCGACTTCGAGGACTCGAACGATTCAACCTTGCTTACAATGATTTCAACTGTTGTTCGATTCCGTTTGGGTTTAGTCGGTTGGTAAGTCTAGCACATCTTAATATTTCTACTTCCTCCTTGGGAGGTTTAGTTCCCTCGGACATTTCTTCACTACCAAAATTGATTTCCATTGTACGCCCTAAAAAGAATGTAGTCACCTGAAATTCGATGGTCACAGTTTTGGCATGCTTACACGTAACTTATCTGGATTAGAAAATCTTTTCCTCGGCAGTGTAAGCATGTCTATCAGACGACAGATCATCAGCCTTGCTCCAATTCAAGAACTCAATACCATTGTTGACTTTGAATATTCTTTATGTGATGAGTCCCTTATCCAAAAACGAACTCACCAACTGCTGTTCATGAAAGGCAACTGATCAGGTGATTGGCCTAGCCCTAGGTTGCGCTTCGCTTTCTGGCTCATTTCCTCGAAACACCTTGGTTACGATGACTTCAATGGTTCGATTCCGTATGGGTTCAGTCAGTTAGTAAGCTTGAAAAATCTTAATCTTTCTAGGACTTTATTTAGAGACGTAAATGAACAGAACGTTTGATGAATTATTCGTGAATCGTTCATATAATGTTGTTTATGTTCGTTTATTAAGCTAAACGAGTATGAGCCAAAAAAAATAATGTTCATTTAATACACAAACATCAATAGAGATGTATTTAATTCGTTTATATTCACAAACAAATTCATTTATAAGCTCGTTTACTCATTTTATTTTTTTGATATTTTAAATATTGGTGAAGGTGGATATTATATTGAACACAATGTAAATTTAGAGTTTAAACTATAAAACCTAAAGAATTTAAAGGCTAGCGATGTAATTTCACCATTTTATTTTGGGTTGCAAATAAAAAGATGAAAATAAACAAAAACAATCGGTTCACAAACATATAAATGACAGTAAATGAACCGAATATCCAATACCTTTAAAAGTAAACAAACGAACATGAACATTTTCAAAAATAATTAAACTAATACAAACACAACCTTATCCGTTTAAGATCGATTCATTTATACCTCTAACTTTCTTCTCTAGTTTAGTTTGGTTCATTTACGCCTCTAACTTTCTTCTGTGGTTTAATAGCTTTAGATATTTATTTTCTAACAAACTAACTTCACTTGATCTGTCTCACAGTTCCGACCAAATTAGCTATGAGATGCTTACACGTAACTCATCTATATTAGAAAATCTTTTCCTTGACAGTGTAAACATATATGTTGTGCCTACCTCCTTCAAAACTTGCCTTCATCTCGAAAAGATTCGAGTCTCCAAGGTTGTGATTTACAGGGGAATTTCCTAGAGAAATATTGCAGTTTTCATACCTAGAGTATCTTAAAAATTCTTAACTTGTCCAATAATTAACTTTGATGATTAAGAATTCATTAAGTGGACTTAGTAATAAAGGAAATATTATTATCCCTAAAAAATTTGTATTCGAATAACTATATCCGCAAAGTATACGTGTGTTTTATCAGCTTAGTTGATAGCTTGCTTCAGTTTTTCAGCTCTCATGTAATGTTTTGATGGTTTTCCTCTTCAAAGCTTACAAGATTTCATATTTTGTTTTTCCCCCTTTAGTCCCTAGTATTATACCTTGTTTTTCTCTACAATAATCTCCCTTTTCTAACTTTTTCTATGATGTTTTCTTGAATCAAAATAATAGACATTGTTTTCAGCTCCAAACCCAAACTTATTTTGTACCCTTTAATATCAACATAGACATTCAACCGTTCCTCACCAACCATACACCCATCCATGGCTTCCCCTTTCTTTCCTCTTCTCTCTTTCTTCCCATTCTAATTCTTAACCCTCTCTTCTGCCAAGCCAATCTCCACCATTCCAAAACCCTCAGGTCATCCCTCATCTCCCAACCATTAACCAATGCCACCGTCCCACCAACCCTCTTTTTGAAGTCACCAACCCATCCATGTCCCAAATACATCACCTTGTACACTCTCTGTTCTTCAGCATGACTTTGGCTTCACTTATGGGAAACCTCCTGTTTTAGCAAACTACAGCTTCCCATCTCATTGCCGGTTTCATGAATTTTCCAGGATTGTCCTGGAATGGAATGCAACGTGCAAAGGAAGACAATTCGACAGGATTTTGGAGTTTGGTTATCTGGGGTGGAGCTTCTCAGGAGCTGCACGGCTGAGCCGACAGCTACCGGATTATTTGGAGTGTCCAAAGGATGTAACAAGGTATTCCTCGTTGCTTTTATCGAACAAGACTCAACCTTTGCTGTTTATATGGGAAATCTTGTTGACAACACATTACTGGTGTTTATCATGTCAACGTGACACTATATTTCTATCCACCCGTGGAAAAAGTTACCGAAAATGCAGAGAATTTAACGTCTGGATTCGGTTCTGAGCTGATCTGATCATACCCTTTTCGCGTGATCTGTCACTGAATGATGGATTGTGGTTTGAGATTGAGAATTCAACTGATGTTAAAGCAATAGAATTTGACATTCCTCTGAATGTTTATAGAGCTGTGTTGGAGGTATTTGTCTCATTTCATGAGAATGATGAGTTTTGGTATGGAAACCTTCCGAATGAGTATATTGCTGCCAATAATCTTACTGGTTTTGCAGGGAATGGACCTTTTAGGGAAGTTGTGGTTAGTTTGGATGGTGAAGTGGTTAGTGCTGTTTGGCCTTTTACTGTAGTTTACACCGGAGGGATCAATCCGCTCTTTTGGAGACCGATTAGTGGTATCGGTTCATTCGATCTTCCTACTTACGATATCGAAATTAGTCCATTTTGGGGAATCTATTGGATGGGAAAAGGCATGAACTGAGTTTTTGTGTTACAATGCCTTGAATGTGTGTATGTTGATGCAAATTTGCATCTTGGTTAGATAGTAAGAGTGCCAAGACTGAAGGGAAGCTTCTGCAGCATCATGTTGTTCCTCTTGCTGTTTCTTCTGTGTTAGATTTCAAGGGTTTGAATGGAACATTTGTTACGAATACAACTAGGTTCGTATCCTCGACTGGATGGGTCAAGTCCAGTTACGGGACTATCACGACCAAGTCCGTTCACGATTTAAGGTTAGTAACACAATGGTGATGGACAAGGAGGTAATCTGCAGATTGTGAATCAGACGATCCGTTTTGATGACGGTGTTTACGCAAAGTTGCTGGCTTCAAATGTCGAATCAAAGAAATCACTCAAGCGGTTTCATTTATACTTATACACCGACGATGTCGATGTAGGAAACGGAACTCTGTTGATGGTAACCATGTCACATTGGGATTCAATGAGAAGAGTTTAAAGATGCCGATGCCAAGTCGCCTAGCAGTTTGCTGAGAAACTTGCAGGAAGGAAATGGTGTTATAGTTGTAAAGGACAACCTGGTTGTCAGTGGAGTGGGAAGTACACAACAATCATACGATTACAATGGCCATAAATTTTGCTACTCTAGGAACATAAGCAGCTCGAACTACACCATTGTCAACGATGAAGTACGAAACACGTGCAATAAAAGAGCGAAAACTCGTGTCGGATATGGTCTTACGAGATGGTGGCCTTTTTCATCTGGAAGAGCTTCTCTAGCATCTCATGTAATTGATCGAAGTGGAAATTAGCAGTTGGATTCTTGAGTTGCTGCATTTGGAGTTCTCCAATTAGATGTTAGGAGTTTGGCTGATGTTGTACTCTTACATTCTATGGTTTCTGTAACATTATCTTAAAACCAAAACTCGTGAAACCTCAAATCACTCTTATCTATAACATTTACCATTCGATCATCTTGAAATCAAGATATACAACTCGTTTACTCCTTATCCACCTCCTTACCATTACTACTTGAAAGAAGATACTTAATTATCGAGAAATCAAAGAGAATTCGAAATTATAGCTCTTCTCAGAGTGAAAACCCAACTGCACTTAAAAGAAAATTAGTCATAAAGCCGTTGAATATTTAGTCGTTAAGTGACCAAATCAAGAGAAATTTGAAAATTCAATGAGTACATTGAATTTTTTAAATTGTAGTGATCAAAATAGAAATTAGAAAACGTTAAATGATGAAATTTAATTTACCCTTAATTAAAAACAAATTGTAGTGCTCTGTTTTATCAATATTCTGACGTGGCAACATGAGCATCAGTTTGACATACTATATATCAAGTCAAACTATCGATTTCTTTTCAAAGAAAAGGGACAGTGAACAACTTCCGCCAAACTCCTGAAATCTGTCTCGCAAGTTCTCCCCAAGGAATGAGCTGCTTTTCACTAACAAGGTCAAAATCCCACTTTTATTAGGAAAAGAACAGTTTTCAATTATCTACATTTTTTCTAATTTTCTTCTGCTTCTCTAATTTTTCATGCAGTGTTTGCAGTTCCTGGGAGTTAAATCCTCAAGCTTGACAGTGCGGTTGGATTTTAACTCAAATGAAACTAGTAATTTCGCTGGAGCTTTTGTTTCTTCCTAAAAGAATGAGAATTAAGAAGTTCTCAGTAGCTTGCTCTTCTTCTACTAATGGTAAAGTTCTTCCATCTCTTGGTTTTCTTTTTAGTTTAGTTTTCGGGTTTCTTATGTTTGTGTTTAATGTAAAGTGGGTTTTAAAAAAAATAAATCTTTATTTGGCTGGTTAGTATTTTTGTTTTTTATTTTAAATTTTGGGTGTTTAGTGAATATGGTAGATGGTTGTAATTTAGGAGAATTTTGTTCGGAATTAAATGCATTTTTCAGAAGCAACAGTTTGTTCGGAAAATACCAACTTGGTCTGGGGATAAAGGTCAAGCCATAGTTGAAATGGATTGCATTCGTTTAAAGCTAAGTTTTTTTAGTAGTGTAATGATTGGAGCATGAACGGAAATTGATATGGTTTGGTTTAGAGTGTAAAACGGATTTAATATCCAATTGTATTATGATGAAAGTTTACTATTTTTTACTTTTTTAATAGATGATAATATGGTTTGTAGTGTCAGTTATAAAAGCCGTGAACTTCCCTGATATTGGAATGTAATGATGTTGGCAATCAGAAATTGCAAGAACAGTCTTGTCATTGAACTTTAGAGATGCTATCAACTTATGCTCTTTGTCTCCGTTCATCTGTTTTTTATATCCATTGTTGGTTAAAGTTGCAAGAGGAGATCCTGTAAGTCGGCCTCCTGCATGGATGATGCGCCAGGCAGGAAGGTACATGGCTGTTTACAGAAAGCTTGCAGAGAAACATCCGTCCTTCAGAGAGAGGTCTGAGACAACTGATCTCATTGTGGAAATTTCTTTGCAGCCTTGGGAAGCTTTCCGTCCTGATGGAGTATAATTTTCTGATATCTTACTCACTGCCTGCATTCGGTGTCCCGTTTGACATTGAAGAAGTAAGGGTCCTGTCATTCATTTACCGATGCGCTCTGAGGATTGCTTGAAGGCATTGCATCCTATTGACTTGGAGAAACTACATTTTGATGGGGAGTCCCTTAAGATTTTGTGCCAGGAGGTGATCGTCCGTTTTAATAGCATGCATTATATAGACAATGTCTTACTAATTTTCTACAAATCTTATAATTGCCAAATGTCCTTTTCTTACATAAGTTCTTTTTTTATGTAGGTTGGAGATCATGCAGCAGTGCTGGGTTTTGTCGGAGCACCTTGGACAATTGCAACATATTAGTAGAGGGAGGTACAACCCGCACTTACACAAACATAAAGAGTATGTGCCACACAGCACCGAATTTATTGAGGGCCCTTCTTTCTCATTTGAGAAAGGCAATATCTGAATACGTTATTTACCAAGTGGAGTCTGGAGCACATTGCATACAAATATTCGATTCATGGGGTGGCCAACTACCACCTGATATGTGGGAGAAATGGTCAAATCCCTACATAACAGAGGTAATTTGGAACTTAGTTGATTGGACAAAGCATCATTTGCCTTACTGAATCATTCTCACCTCATTGCTCCGAAATTGCAGAGCAAATTATTTGTGTCCTCAAGCTAATTAAACTATAACAATTGGTATAAGGTGAAAGAAAATCATATTTCATTAAAATGAGGGAATGACTAAAAAGTAAATTACTATTTGATATAAAAGTGCAAGGGTGAGTGGTGTCATCAATGAAAGTTAAATTTTAATTCTTTGACTTCAAAAAATGTTTGCTCTGACCTGAACATTATTTGGCTTTTTAACCGGCAAAGCCATATGAAGTTATGAATTTTGAAAATTCATTTATTTGAAGGAAGAACTCTACTTTTTTAAATTATATAGAAAAAGGAGGAGAGAGACATTTGATGAGACTCTTCTATTACCTGTTACTACTAGCAATCAACTCCTATTAAGTGGTTTGAGAAAAAATTTCCTTGGATAACATGTTTCTGTACCTTTTAATGTCTCTCTTATACTCATTGGATTCTCATTGGATTCGTGAAATTGCAGATTGTTAGCACAGTACGGAATAAATGCCCTAGAACACCCCTTGTTCTGTACATTAACGGAAACGGAGGGCTTCTTGAGCACATGAAAGGAACTGGGGTTGATGTGATTGGACTTGACTGGACAGTGGATATGGCTGATGGACGGAAGCGGCTGGGTTGTGATATCAGCGTGCAGGGACATGTCGACCCTGCTTACTTATTTTCTTCACTTCCTGCAGGAGGATTCAAAGGTTTGTCATATCAATTGACTTGTCCTTATTATTTGTCTAACTCTTATATTGTTGTTTGTTTGTTGCTAATATTGTAATGGGCACACATACAAGGCCACTTTACTTATGTAAGATCGTTCAGTAGATTATTTAAAATCATGGAGCAGGTGGCAAGTATGGCATCTTTATTCCTTGTATAGTAGTTGAAATGGGTCATAAAAGATTCCTTTAGATCTTGAAGTTCTGTTTCCAAGTTAAATACAACTTAAAATACGCTTCTAATTGGTCCAGTAGTTTAAACTGCTGCATTATATTTTCAGGGTTGTCAAGTGTGCAGGACCACGTGGGCACATTCTTAATTTGGGTCATGGCGTTCTAGTCGGGACTCCTGAAGAGGCCGTTGCACATTTCTTTGATGTCACAAAAAGCTTGAAGTATGACAGTTCATCTCAAATCAAGCCATGGAGGAATCTAAATTGTTAGTTTGAGAACATATGATTAAGCGAAATCCTGAGATTTTGCTATGAACTGGCCTTAATGGTTTAATTCAAATCTTATCCCTGCATCACAACCTCATGATGTTAAATCAACTTACATTTTCTTAAAGGGGAATGGAGTTTGGCTCTTGTAAATGCTTGTGGATAAGCAGGTTAGGTGTATTCATTGTTTATGCATATAGTTGTTAGCAATAGTAGGATTTTGCTTCAGGTTTTTCTTTCTTTTTTTTCATGTCGTCAACTTTTTATTTGTATCTAGGATATGATCGAGCCAGGTGAAGTTTCCACTTTATGTTCGAGTTTATCGATTCTTATGGATCTTAATATCATTTTGTTTCCCTATTATTCCTCTATCACTCCCTCCCTCCTTCCACCCCTCAAGGCCAATAAGTACATGCAACAAAAGAAGACCTAGCTCTATTTTCTTTTCTAACTTTTCTTTTCCGATTGTGTCTTGCTTTAGTAAATGCAACAAGAGGGAAGATCTAGCTCCATTTTTAACATATTTATAGTGTCATCGTCACTGTCTGTAGATACAGAGAACTATTAGTTTACTTCTCTTTATTGCAGATTTTGCTTTCTGAGAATATTTGAGCTGAGGCCTACCTGCAAAGGGGAACGAATATAGGTAGCAATGGTTTTTTCTTCCCTACTTTGAAATTTCCTTTCGTGATGCGGATTTGCTCGGATGTTGCTAGTGAGCAACGAGTTTTAAATGGTGATTTATAGGTCATTCGGAGTTGGTCCTGAAATGGTCTCCACTTTTGACATCAACCCTGCTTTATTTAACCAGAAGGCAAGAATTCCTCAATTTCAACAACCTTTGAGCAGAAGATGCCACTCCCACTTTTTTTTCTATCTACTCTGCAACTATCATTGTTGATTGTAGAGATATCCATTAGCTAGTTGTTGTGGTTGTGCATTAGGGTCTGCTCTAAAAGACTCACTTTCAAATCTCTAAGTTGAAAATTATTCTCTCATTTTATGTTCGATTAGATGGCGATATATGTCATCGTCTTATAAGAGAGTTGCATCCTGACTCAGATGTCATTAGCGGATTTAACAGTAGTAACTAAAAGAAATTCTTTTAACAATGATGACTTGATTAATAACTTCCAAAAGTTAAATGACTTAATAGCAAAGATTTTTTTGAGTGACTAAATTGATAACATCCTAAAAATTGGTTAATGGGGTGAAACTCATGGTCGATGCCAGTTCTACTGAGGCAGCGAAAGCATAAGCTATATGTATCCAAGAAACTTTTTTTTCCTCTTCGGAGGCGGAGATGGAACAATTTCTCTAAGTCTGATTGTAAGGAATTTATCGGTAAAGTCGAATTCGAGTTCTCCTTCAAGCGTCGGTCTACTAATCCGATCGAGGGGAACACCATCGGTCGCTTGGCTTGTGGTGACCACGGAAATCTACATTCACTAAAATCTGATTAAAGTATTGATTTGAAACCTGGTAAAACTTTAAGAATCCTTCAAGAAAACCTGCCATGAGACCAGGACAAAAGGTGGGGTCTTAAGAAAAGAAGAGAGAAAGGAGGCAAATGCATGCTTCTTACCTATTTGTTTTAGGTTACATGGAAATGGTGTTAGGGTCTTTCAACTTGCTTGGAAAAGAAAGAAAATGCTAAGGTTGAAATGACTACATTATTAAAAGGGTATTTAATGTATCGTTTTTCTTGATCAAATCATAACTTTTTTATCTGTTGATCATAAAGAGAATCTACAAACGATAAAAAGATAATATAAATTTCTTTTAAATAAAAATTTCAAATCCGAATCTAACTATAGAACTTTAATTAACTTTTTTAATATATAAAGTTTAAATTACATATTTCTCCTCACTTATAAATCGAAGGATATTCCACACTTAAACACGCTCCAACTCATATCTTATATATTGCACCAATTTTAACCAAGCTAAAACTCGTTCAAACCTTAAATAACAATGAATCGACTAATAAAACAAGAATTTTAGTAATCCTATATGTCTATCAAACATACCGTTAACCATTATGATGTTCACCCATTAGCCTACAATGATTCTATCTATATATGCCTTTGCATTTACTTTCAAGCTTAAATGATGCAAAATATCTGCAACATGCCACTGAAAAACATATATGGATACAAGAAAAATACAAAGAAAAAACGACTAAAGTGTTGCATTTCATTGTAATGGAGTATTTGAGTTTTGAAAATAACATGAAACCAATACTCAATCCCTTTTCCTGCCCCCCCCCCCCATCTTTATGATACTTGTCTAATCGCCTGTTTGATGGAACATTATGGAGAAAAAATGTAAGCCAAGTTGAAAGTGTACGCTGTCAATGTTATATTGGATGTCGCATATAATTCATACATGCATACATACATACATATCACGTTACTTCAGTAAATTCATGAAGAAATGGCTACAGAATAAAGGGTCATTAGTGTTATGAATGCCCCCACTTAATGCAAAGGCATTGGCTAAAAAATGGTGCTATAATAACTGTAAAGGTATATCTATCTGGAAAGTGTAAACTGCAGTCTAGTAATC
Organism: Hibiscus syriacus; assembly: GCF_006381635.1. Classification (NCBI taxonomy): domain Eukaryota; kingdom Viridiplantae; phylum Streptophyta; class Magnoliopsida; order Malvales; family Malvaceae; genus Hibiscus; species Hibiscus syriacus. Next base: position 1,750,239 of record NW_024063078.1, read on the forward strand.
AAGATAAACTTCATCATCTTCCTAGTACAATCTGATCGACATCTAATGTTAGTGGTTGTGCTATTGAACAACTACAATGGCTCTTGAAGTACATGAGAAAGAACTTGGAAGAGAATTCAAAGTTTAACTCGATTCATGAGGATAAGTAATGGGACAACTCTATGTGGCTATATTTTCTACAATTTCAAACTTTGGAGTTTTGGCCCCTCAATGTATATCAGTATCTCCTGGTTCCAAGGAAATTGTTTTTCAAGCAAACCATTATATATATTCAATATAATGATTTCAGTATATATATATATTCCAAATGGGAGGGGAACTCCAACCCCCTAGAGAGTAGCATAAGCATTACAAAAACTACATGAAGTAAGCTTGATTAGGGAAAAGGTTATTTGGTTGAATATATCAGAAAATTTGACCATTTTTCATTGGAAGTTAAACAGAATTGCAGATAACCAGCTAGTTAGGGGACTTGAAAAAGATGGATTTTGCATTGCAAAAGCTCAAAAAGGTGGGAATTAGGAGAAATTATATCCTTGAGTGGAAGAAGGAAGGTTAATGACAGTAATTACTAACTTATGTAATATTTATTTAACCTTGAAGAGGGATCCAATGATGTTACTGTATAAATCAAAGAACATTATGAAGATGTGGGACAAGATAATATTTTAAGTGGGGAATGAAAAAAAAATATGAAATGGGAAGAATCATAAAAGGGGGTCTCCTTATATTATTATGACTGTCATTACATATAATTGTATTATAATACTAATGTTTATGGTAATATCCTCATAGTACTAAACGTTGAAGAAGATCCCATATGATAGTTCATATAGAATTATGAAAATAAAATAATATACAAAACTTTTAACAGTTGAAGTAAAAAATCATTAACGTCATTTGCATCACCAATATACATATACCTGGAGAACAATAGTTCATGGAACATACTTGATTGCATTTGACAAAATACTACTGATTATCTAACTTGAAAAAGAAGAATAAGAAAGAGCAACTTACCATCTTCAACTCCAGTTTATATGAATATATATATATAGGCAGTGCTGATGAACTAGCTAGCTATTTACCTATATCTTGATCCAAGGAGGAAATGATGGCTGATTTCCCAGTAAGATGGAGCTTTAGCATGATGATGTAGTAGTACTAGTAGCAAACTGATTCAAGCTCTTGGAATTTTATTTTAGGACCCTGAAATAATAATAAAAAGAAATTATTTTGGCATAATTATGATGTTTTTGCATTTTTCATACTGCTTGGACTCTAATATTAGTACCAAAGCATTTGTGGATTATATAAAAATAGGGAGAAACAATTAGCACTTTTCTAATACAGACAAAAGGAAATCTGATTCTCTGGTTGATTTCAAATAGAACTATCACCAAAGAAAAGGACATTCACATAATGGCAAGTTAATATTATTATAAATCCAATATATTTTAATCTATTGTAATTTATAAAATATTGAGTGTAGGATATCTTAGTGATAGCTTATGTTATCTGCAGCAAAAGAACAAAGACGATGAACAAGCATTTTGGGTTTATCCTAATGTCATGAAATCTTCAATCCTGATATTTTCTTAAGATTTTAAAGAATATATATATATATATAAAGTGTTTTGGCCTTTAATGGAGAGCACAAGTGCAGAACCCTAAACGAGCATGGACTCAATAGAGTAAAAACAAAGCTTGAAAATGGGAAATATATTATATTTACAAAAACCATTAAAATTACTAAGATTTTTGCGTGTGAGAGAGAGAGAAGAAGAAGAGCTTTGTATGTGTTCATAGCAAATCAATGTCTGTTGTTGATATTAAGGTAAAGTTTCTAAGTACTGTTGTTAAGTTTTGTCGTTATTAAAGTAAACGAAGATACAAATTAGGGTTTTGAAACTCTAGGGTTTATCTTCAATGGAGAAAAAATTCAAAATGTTTGACCTAAATGTTCAGGTTTTGTACAGGCTTTGAATATCAAAAAGAACTGTTCTTCTTCCTAAGGTAATAGATTTATTAACTAAGCAATAAAAGCTTACTTAATCTATTGATTATAGTAAAATTCAATTATTTTCCATGAATAAGTCAAAGTTTGTTGTTTTGGATATCAGAACTTGTATTGTTAATTAAGACTTTTAACGAAGAAAAATAAGTAAAATAATTACATACCATAAGAGAATCAAGGCTGCTGAATTTGGAAGCTTGAGCTAACTTCATTAGTTTTCAATGGATTTCTCTTCTTCTTCTTCTTCTTGTAAGGAATCCCCCGAGCTTTAGCCTGGGAATCCCTCACTTCACGAAGGTAAATCCTTATAGCACCGCTGGCAAAAGGATTGGTCTCAGGCAACCCGCCATTCTCTTCATAAGCGGCCCGGAGTCGACCAATGAGAGCATCGAGGCTACCCCAAGCTTGTCTGAGAGGGCACGTACACGGCCCCGGCGGCTCCGGTTGCCCAAAGAACACGCAACCTTGTAAGTGCACCTTGGTCTTGCCGAATTGGTCTAGGTAACGAAGGAATTCGAGGACATGATTGGCGTTACACTGCGAAAGCGCCACCGGTGGTCTTTGGTTTCTTAAGTACTGTCCGAAAGTGTTCCAGTCCCGTCGCTTCTGCGACACGTACCGGCTCAACGGCGGCGGATTCCGCTGATCACCAACACCAGCAACAGTAGCTGGTATTGAAGAACCTTCAGCTATTTCCTTCCCTTTGTTGATTGACATCATTGTGTTCACCTAATCAAAGAAGAAAGGGTGAAAACAAAAGAAAAAAAAATTGCAGAGAAGATAGAGGAAGATGAAGATCACACCAATGGGAGCTAAATTGAGAGGACAAGTAATGGGACCATTGAAAGTGCTTTAGTTCTTATTTTTCTTCCTTTAATCGTACAATTAGCATTAACTATATTTTTTTATAGATTTATAATTATGCTTCCATCATCCACGCAATCATTATAGGTTACATTAGTCTAATTACCACTAAGTTTTAACATTTCTCACCTAGGTTAATTTTTTTTTACTGTGATTTAAACACTAGTTGCAGTCAACCATTTTTCCAATTCGGGACTTCACCAAAACTAATTTGGACAACATGGAATCTATTAATCTTAGAGAATATAGGATCATAAGACGAGAAAAGATTGTATTATAAGATAGTATCTATTTAAAAAAAATTAGTTATTGATAACGTTCATACACCTTACAAACACATTTACTTAAATAGCAGTTCACTAGGAATAACTTAATTTTAAATCTAAATAAAGACATAGATCTAAACTCAAGCACATGTGCAAACCACGTTATTCACACCCAGATCGTCAAAGAGAAAAAGATTTCCTTAACCACCAATACCCACAACCTAAGAGAGAGAAATGTCAATTAAAAACTTTTAAACACTTATTTTATAGGTTGTTGTTTCATTTATTATTTTTTGAATAGCTATCATTTATTAATTTTTTTTATTGATATGTGATAAGTATAAAATAATATATGTTCAAATATAATCTTCAACCATTTGATATTGAACGTTTGTACTTTTGACATTGCTGGTGCTCGAACTCGAAATCTTAAAGAATAACAATAATTTTTTTACTATTGATGTCACTTGAATCCGTGTTATCATTCATTAATTATATATACTGATTTTAGATTTGATATACAAAGTAAGGATTAAATTAATACTCTTTAATCCATGTTGTATTTTGAATATTGGCAGCCCCTTTTTTGTATTTAATAATTTACTCGTTCATATCAATTTATTTCAGATAACTTCAATAATTAGAATTTTGATCACCATTGTTTCATTAATATTTTTATTATTATTAGGATAAACTACATTCATGACCAATTAATTATAAGGAGTTTCAATTTGATCATTGATCTTTCACTGTCGATAAATACAGCATAAAATAAACTAAAAAAAGATCACCTATCCTTGTTTTTAACAGTTTGATTTTCACTGTCGTTGATGGGTTAGGCGCAAAATTACAGTGCATTTTCCAGATGAGCTGGTTGACCCTGAAATTGATTTTCCGTTTACTATAATGAGCAGTGATGGGGTAACATACAAATCCAATACAAAAAACCCATGAACAATGGCCGAGTCTCCGCCACGTTTCGGGCCTTCGATGGAGGATTTCATGGTGTTTTGAGGATTGGTCAGTTACTGCAACAATTTCACTTTGAATATGGAAGTCGCCACCACCATCAACACTGTCTCTCACTGCTCTTACTGCACTTTACTCTTATATAATAATATTATATTGTTTCCTTTGTGGGTTTTCCTTATACTTTAATTCTTTTTTATTTTTTTGTGTAATTTGACATTTGGATGCTTAATAGGAAACCTGCAAAATATGAGTAAGGTAGAAGAGGAAGATAGGAGAAAGCCATACCAGAATGAAGTTAAAGGGTTAGTTATTTATGACTGATTTTCGATTAATCCAGATTAAGTATTGTAAAGGTAAAATATCACCCTCCTAATCCAATTTATCTCGTTCGCAAACATTAAATTTTAAATTTCTAATCTTACTAAATGAATATAATATCACATTCTATTATACCAGCTCATTGTTACTCAATTATTGAATACTTTAAAGTAATGTTATTTTGTAGGATATAAAATAAAACTTTTTATTCATTTCAATTTTTTTCTCTCTAGATCAGCATGTTTCCAACGAAGATCGTGATGGTTGTCAACGAAGGTGGTCAATGTTCTATAAAATGCAACTTTTAACTTCTTTTTTCTCCCTAATGCTCCGTTTAGTTAGTTGATCAAATTAATTAAATTTTTAGTCGGTGATTAAAATATTTTAATTAATTAAATTTGTTTGAAGAAAACAAAGTTTTAATTAATTTGATTAGAATACTATTTTAATCAAATTTGCCGAAGAAAACAAAATCTATTGCATTAAACTCAAATTCTGTAGCCCATTAAAATATTAGCCCAAATAATGTAATCATGCATGGACCCAACGGTGAATATTCCATTGGCCCAATTAGTGGAAAGCAAAAAGATAAGCCGAATTTGTTATCCCTTTTATCCCCCGAGTTATCATAAGTAGAGTAGTAAGGATTTATATATATATAAAAACTGTTACTAATATGAGAAAGCATAAGGGTAAAACGCACAAATACATCTCTTTTCGTCACCTACTAAATTACCCAGTAAATGGTTAAATCTACTTTGAGTACTTAATGTATCCTACAGATGTAGCATTAACATCTTTGATCAATGTCCCAAGAACAGGTGCTGTCAAGCACTTTGATGTATCTTCCTTGTAAATGAACCCCAGACATTTGCAATCTTTGCTACATTTATCCCGGCATTGCTCGACTTTCATCGGACCTTCGCCGTCGTCCAAATACGTGTTCAAAAAATGTTCCACTCCTATAATTTTGTAGTAATCGACCTTAGCTCCGCTCCGACAAGGTACCGGCTTCGGTGGTTTACAACTTTCGCTCCATCCCAATAGTCCCTTCGGACTCGGACAAGCGACGCACATTCTCTTATCGCATAATCCGAAAGCACCGCATTTCGATGGCAAAGCACATTCCCTAACGAAATAACTTGAGAAGAAGGCAAAGCTCTCATCCCATTTTAGGTAACTCACTTTGTCATAATAAGTGAAAGCCCTTAGGTTCCCGTCGGATCCGAGTCTCAGGAAAGAAATTGTGGCGTTGTAGTTGAGTTTATTGAGGTTGTATGTGTTGCCTCCACCTATCGGACGAACTTGTAGAAGTCGTCGACCGATGCCCGTCGTAGAAGTAGTGCTCTGATTAGCCTGTTGATGTATCAACACTAACTCGTAAGCTGTTGCGTTTTCATTTTCAGGCACAGCGTCAAATGTCACAATGTCTCCGAAATCTTTTATTGGCCAACCCCCATAAATAAGTTGCCGACCGGAGTTATTTAAATACATAATGAACCCATTACGGTCTAGTACAATACTATATGGCCCGTCGGAGCCGTCAACATCGGACGTTCGGCTAACGAGCTTGTTTCTACCGTTGATACTAACTGATTGACCCACTAACAAAGTATCAGTCGGGTGATCGAAACTCTGCCAAACAAATTTCCCATTTTTATCATACAGTACCAAGTTACCATTGGGTAGTAGCCTAATCCCCGTGACACCTTTGTTAGCCGTTTTGGTTTGCCAAACGACACGACCGTCCACGTCCGCCAGCACCAAATTGCCGTCCTCGCCGAAGGTAAGCGTGGCGTTTTCACGAACGGGATCATTGCGGTTAGCATCCCACACCCACCTCATCAGGCTTTCGTCTCTGGGGAGGCCGGCTCGAATGGCGAAAATGTGAGCATCAGGAGTGGTATTATAGAAGCAGAGGCGAAAAGGGAAGGTGAGGAAGGAGTCAACGTCAGTCTCGATTATTCGATAGCTAGCATCGTATTCGATAATCCGATCACCGAACTCGCCTTGGTTGACGAATCTGAAGGTTTGGTTTGCAGGGACTTTGGCTAGAGTAGTAGTAGTAGTAGTAGCAAAGGCGAAAAAGGGAATGAGAAGGAATTGAAAGAAAAGTGGAGATATTTGAGAAGCCATTAATGCTCAGTGCTTGTGAATGAACTTGCCTGGGATTGAACAGGTACATATAAGCGGAGGATTGAATGTGGCATTCAATGTCAAAATAATCAAGCTTTGGTTTTATGGTTATTTCGTCAAAGACGTGGCACTTGATCGTAGTACGTCATTATCAAATCCTGCCAGCTGAAGTGTTCAGGGAAAACACTGTTTTTCGTTTGAACTTAATTAAATGCATGAAGTGTTTAGTTAGAAGTGGTTTTTCGTTTAAACTTGATTAAATACATAGTAAATAACATCAAATACCACTAAATTTTAGTATTTATGTCATTTCATTATTTAATTTTAATTATAATATTAAATCATTAATTTTTTAATAGTGGAATGACCGACATAGTAATTCGATGTTGATGTGAAAGTCAAAAAATTATTATTTCTTGTATTGTTTCTTACTGACTTTTTTATCAATTTTTTTTAATCTTGACTCATTATTATTTAGAATTTATTATTTATAAATATATAAAAAAATAAATTTAAAAATTTTAAATCAAATAGTTTTTTAATATATTTTATAAATTAAATTATTTAAAATGTTTAAAATAATCATGATCAAAACTTAAAAATTATGACTTTTAAAATAAGGGACGCATTTAATGGGATGGATGGATTATCATTTATTCCACTTCATCAAAATTTGAGTTTTTACTCATTTTTAACCTCTTCCACATCTTTTACAATCACACTAAATGCTAATATACTTGTCTGATTATTTTCTACCATTTTATCAGTTTAAATTTTTCAAAACTTTTTTAAAATTCACAAAATTAAACACGCAAAAAATATTATTTTTGGGGGTTTTGACGTCTATTCAAAAATTCAAATGGGAAGAAGCTTTTCTTTGAAAGACAAATAACAAACATCGAATCTAGCATCATCAGACGACCATTGAAGTAGATCGGAGTATTAACTTGTCAAATCATTATACGGAGGTTTAATAAAATTATGAAATTTGTTTTCTTCGTTGTTCGACTTATGTTTTAGTTAAAATCAAACCTGCCTTTTATTTCATATGTCGGTAAGGAAACAAGAATTGTGTGGATGCTACTTGGAAATCTTATGAAAACGTGGCAAAGGGCCATAACAATCACATGGCTAATTTCATGAAATACGTGGTAGCAGAAATCAATAATTACCAGCTTGAGGAGATTGAAGCAGCAGCCAGCAAGGTAAACAAGAGAAAGTTTTAGTAAGGCAAGCAAGTGATGATCAACAATGATGTGGCACGAGTGCAGCAGCTCTCATGAAGGACAGGTGAGTAGCAATATTAACGTGTATGGCAACAGTAACATAACAGTAAATTGATGATGAATGGTAACATTTGGCAGCATCATGAAAGCTTAAATGTAATAACGAACAGTCCTCTTGTTTTGATCCTTTGCGTGCAAATTCTTCACGTACTTTTTTAATGATTAAGGTTTAATTTTGGTTTTAGTCCCTCAATTATTTGGGATCACAAAGCATGTGCCATTGAAGCAACATATGGTCCACCAAATTGAAAATCTGTCCAATTTTATCTTCGATTTGCTGTATTCGGCTGAGAAATTTAATATTTGCACCAACCAATAAAGATATTATACACCCCAATATAAGCACGCATTTTTTGGATAAGTCGAAATTTTATTATCCAAGAACAATGTTTGCTACAAAAAATCACCGATCTCAGGAAACAGAAAGAAAAAACAGGCTAAAACAGAATGAACGATCGGTATTTAGTCAATACCCCAGGCAATACAAAGACTGGAGTTTACATCATCAAGCCTATTAATATTTTTCCCCTAAGTTTAATACGTACAAGATCTTTGATGGTGCTAAGTATTTCTTCAATGCTTCGAGAGCATCCTTTGAAGATTTTTCGGTTGCGTTCCTCCCACAAAACGTAGATGGTGGCGTTCCAAGCAAGTTTGAGAATAGTGACTAGTAGTGATTTACCTTTCCAAGTTTTGCTTGCCCAAGTAATCATATTCTCCCAAGATAAGACAGTCTTGTGAATTCCATTAAGGTGAAAAATCTGCTCTCGTAAATGAGAGGCAGTCTTGCAGTCGAAGAACAGGTGGTTTCGGGTTTCCAATGTCTCATTACAGAAACTGCAGCTTCCATTAGAAACAATGCCTATGCGTTGAAGGCGATCTCGAGTAGGCAACCTATCGATCATTGCCATCCAAGCTATCATACTGTGCTTAGGAATGTTCTGTGGGAACCAAATTAGAGATTGCCAAGGAACTTTATCCCCCTTCGTTCGAATCTCTTGCCAAATTAACCTTATCGATGGTGTTCCATTTTGAAGGATTGGATGGGCTTCAGTTCGTAACTTAAGTAATTTGTTGATGCCCTAGCTCATTGTTGAACCTGCTTCCATTTGCCAAAAGTCCTTGCCCTTTAGAACATAAGCATTTATCCATGCTACCCATAAAGACCCCTCATTTGCAAGGATATTCTTTATGAGTTTGATCATACATGCTCGGTTCCACTCTTTTAAATTTTTCAGACCAATGCCGCCCTCGGATTTCTGCTTGCAGATATTGTTCCAGTTTACTCTCGCACCAGTTGCTGTTTTGTCAGAACCTTTCTAAAAGAATCGATAGCATAGCTCTTCAATTTTGCTGATTACAGAATGTGGTAGCAGAAGTTGCCTGCACCAATAATTAGCAATGTTGAACAGCACTGCTCTGATAAGCTCCAATCTTCTTGCATAGCTAAGTTGTTTACTGGACCAGAGAGAGAGCTTTAACTTGATGCTGTTAATAAGAGGTTCACCGTCCTTAACCGAGAGTTTTCTTGAAGTTAATGGGACTCCAAGATATCTAACAGGCAGAGAACCCAGATGGAATCCAGTAGCATTTTTGATAAGATATAAGCATGCATTTGGTCTTCACATACCATATTCTTTTAAAATGTTGTTGTATTATTTCAAAATATATAATTTAATTTGTAGATTTTAATTATATTATTGATTTTTATACTATTTTTATATCATTAAAAGATTAATTGTATCAACCGAAGTAAAATTTAACAACTAATATTTGCATCATTAATCATTACACACATATGAACTGTAACACCCCCAACCCATACCCGACCCGGATATGAGTCAGAGATACTACATTGACTTTAAAACACAACTCTTAATAAATAATAATAAAATATTTGAACTTATATTAAGAAAATACAATAATATACATACTGTAATATAAGTTTACCAAAATATTCAGAGCATACACAACTTAACCCTTTAATTACATGCCAACTGCTATTTACATAACAAAATGACCTACTGATTAAGTTGCTTCTGATCTGATGGTTGCAGGAGTAATACTGTCAAGCTGCTTCACTTGTCTCGTCTAATTCCTCGGATCCTACGTGTGAAACACTCACACGCTAAGTCATCGACTTAGTGAGGCAATAATAATAACAAGGAAATGTAATGTAATGAAAATATCAGGATCATATGAGATGAGATGCAAACATGTACTTAATCAATGTAGTATACTTCATCAATATCCATACATGTAAGCGTATGACTGTAACATTCATGAATCTGTATTAATAAGTTTATTGGCCCATGGTATCGTATTGAGAACCTAAGGTATCGGAGTAATGTGAGGTTGTGCACTATGTTGTCACCACAGCTCGTATAAATGCACCGAAGTGCCCCGTAGAATTGCACCGTAGTGCCATATAATAATGTCCATAAGGACCACATAGAATTCCTTAAGAATCATATACATATACTATGGATCAAGTATGTGTCTTTCAAGACTTCACACAGGTTCCAAAGGATATACATATGTCCTAAAGAACCGCGTAGAATTGCACCGTAATGCCATATAATAATGTCCATAAGGACCACATAGAATTCCTTAAGAATCATATACATATACTATGGATCAAGTATGTGTCTTTCAAGACTTCACACAGGTTCCAAAGGATATACATATGTCCTAAAGAACCGCGTAGACCCTCTACCCTTGGCATGCCAACTATACCTATAGTTCTCATCTACATAACATGGGCTTTTACATTTCACGTAGTCTATATCGCGTAGACATGAAATTTCTTACCTTTTCACATAGCTCATAATTTTTCCCACATATTCAGTCATATAATGCATTTTATATGGACTCATGTCATGTCTCATAATACAGAATATGCTCATGTATCAAGATATGAAATCTAGACTTATCACAAGTCTAGAATGCAGGATATTTCTATAATCATGCTATGCATATGCACTCACTATACTTCTTTGCCTTTTCCTCGATCGATCCTACTTGTAGATTGTTCCCGAACTCGAGTAGGCTCGGTATCTACATAAACATAATTTTCAAGATGATCATCAGATGTCTATGTCTTGAAATTAAGCTTTAATAGCTTATTAATTTAAGAAATTAATAGCTTAGTCTTTCTTCTTTTCTTCTCTTTTTTTTCTCATAGGGGAATCGGTTCCCCCCCTTGGGGGTATCGGTTCCCCTCTAGCATTCTGGAATTTCATATCCGTTGAGGCGGTATCGGTTCCCCCCTGGGGGTATCGATTCCCCTCTAGTATTCTGGAAATTCATATCCGTTGAGGGGGTATCGGTTCCCCTTGAATGGGTACCGATTCCCCTAACTCAGAAATCCTATTTTGAGCTCGGAAATCATCCCATTTCAGCTCAAACATACATATTTCACTCTCTTTACTACTCTTAGCTTTCATACACTTACTTTAACTAATTATTATCCATTAAATACCTCTAAAACCTATAAATCTAATTCTCCATGTAGAATTTAAGAATCCAACCCAAATTCCAATATGTTCTAATTTGAATTCTAACACCTCATACTTCTTAGTTAGCTTCTTGACAAGTCAAAAATCTTATTCAAACTTCAAAAACTCATTCCTATCAAAATTTCATCTAAAAATTCATTTTCCAAATCTATCTCTAAAACACTTATCTTGTTGTTTTAATGTCCTATAAGCTTTCCTTTAGCTTATATAACATCCAAACTTTCATTTCCAATCTTAAAAATCAAAGAAACTACCAAGGTTCAGATTCTTACCTTTACTTGCAAGCTCCACGTTGAGAGAAGGAAGAGAAGAAAATAAGGAAGAAGGAAGAAGAAATGGGAGGGTTCTGGAAACCTAATGTCACACGTGGGTTCTCATATAACCCCATAACATTTTATTTTTTTAATTAAAATTTCCTTACAAATGACCATTTGGTCCTCACCTCCATCTCATATTTACTAACCATACTTTTTAAACTATATAATTATTCTACTTTAATCACCAAATGTTGAAACTTTGCAATTTAATCACTCACCCGACATGGAGGATGTTACAAATCTCTCCCCCTTAAGAAAATTCGTCCTCGAATTTTCATTGCAAGAACAAATGAGGGTATTGATGTCGCATATCCTCTTCACGCTCCCATGTTGCTTCTTCTACTTTGTGATTTCTCCACAACACTTTGACCAAAGGAATAATCTTGTTCCTCAATTGCTTAACTTCATGTGCTAAAATTTGAATCGGTTCTTCCTCATAAGTCAAGTCAGGACGAACCTCATATCTTCTGGATTTATGATATGGGAGGGATCCGATCGATATCTTCGAAGCATTGAAACGTGAAAGACATCATGTATCTTTTCCATCTCAGGTGGTAAAGCTAGCTGATATGCTACCGGTCCTACTCTCTTTACAATCTCATAAGGTCCAATAAAACGAGGACTCAATTTTCCTTTTCGACCAAATCTCAACACCTTCTTCCATGGGGACACTTTTAAAAACACTTTATCTCCAACTTGAAATTCAATTTCTTTCCTTTTAAGATCAGAATAGGACTTTTGCCGATCATAGGCCACTTTGAGGTTATGCTGAATTTCTCGAACTTTCTATTCTACATCTTGAATTAAATCCGGACCAAGAACACTTCGGTCTTTGAGTTCATACCAATTTAATGGAGTACGACATTTTCTTCCATATAATGCTTCATATGGGGTCATCTTTATACTAGACTGATAACTATTGTTGTAAGCGAACTCTGCCAGCGGTAAATACTTTTCCCATGACCCTTTAAATTCCATTACGCATGCTCTCAGCATATCTTCCAATATCAGAATAGTTCTCTCTGATTGCCCATCAGTCTGAGGATGAAAAGCCGTACTAAAGTTTAAACGAGTCCCCAACGCTCCATGCAAAGATTTCCAGAATCTAGAAGTGAATCGAGGGTCTCGATCAGAGACTATGGAAACAGGTACTCCATGCAATCTAATAACTTCTCTAATATACAGCTCTGCATACTTTTCCATAGAGAAATCCGTTCTAACCGGGAGGAAATGCGCTGACTTAGTTAATCGATCAACAATTACCCAGATTGATTCTCTTTTGTTCGGAGTCAAGGGTAACCCCGAAACAAAATCCATCGTAACATTTTCCCATTTCCATTGAGGAATGAAAAGCGGTTGCAATAATCCTGATGGAACTTGATGCTCGGCTTTGACTTGTTGACATATCAAACACTTAGACACAAATTTGGTGATGCTTCGCTTCATCCCTGACCACCAAAATCGATTCTTCAAATCCATATACATCTTGGTTCCACCCGGGTGCATCGTTAACGGACTGCAATGAGCCTCTGTTAATATTTCTTTCTTCAAGTCGTCATTGTCGGGTATTACAATTCTTCCTTTACAATATAGATTTCCATCTGACTTAATCTCAAAGTCTTTAATCTCTTTGTTCTTTACTTGTTCAATTCTTTTCAAACACATTTCATCTTTACCTTGCAATTCTCCTATTCGTTCCAACCATGCTGGTTTAAGGGTTAATTCCGCACAAAGACCACCGTCTCCCGTTAAAGATAATCTTGCATCCATAGCTCGTAAAGCTGCAAACGTCTTTCTACTCAGAGCATCTGCTACCACATTAGCCTTTCCGGGATGATAGTCAATTATCACATCATAATCCTTTAAGAACTCTACCCATCTACGTTGCCTCAAATTCAATTCTTTTTGAGTCATCAGGTACTTCAGGCTCTTATGATCCGTATATAAGTAACAACGCTCCCCATAAAGATAATGACGCCAAATCCTGAGAGCGAATACTACAGCAGCCATTTCTAAATCATGAGTGGGGTAATTCCTTTCATGTGGTTTCAACTGTCTCGATGCGTACGCTACCACTTTTCCTTCTTGCATTAATACACCCCAACCCGTTATGGGATGCGTCACTGTATACTACAAAATTCTTGCCAGATTCCGGTTGAACCAATATCGGAGTTTCCGTCAGAATTCTCTTTAAAGCTTCGAAGCTTTCTTGACATTCAGAGATCCAAACAAATGGTACATTCTTTCTCATTAGCTTTGTTAGAGGCAGCACAATCATAGAAAAATTCTTAACGAATCTTCGATAGTAACCGGCAAGTCCAAGAAAACTCCGAACTTCAGACACATTCTTAGGAACTTCCCAATCCATTATAGCTTTAACTTTCTGAGGGTCTACTCTAATCCCAACTGCCGAGATCACATGCCCCAGGAAAATTACTTCCTTTAACCAGAACTCACATTTGGACAATTTGGCATACAACTTTTTATCTCTTAAAATTTGCAATACGATCCTCAGATGTGTGCTATGCTCTTCATGGGATTTCGAGTACACCATATGTCATCAATAAAGACAACAACAAACTGGTCCAGATAGGGCTGAAAAATCCTGTTCATAAGATCCATGAAAGCAGCAGGTGCATTCGTTACTCCGAATGGCATTACTATGAATTCATAATGACCATATCTCGTTCTGAAAGTTGTCTTCGGAATATCTTTCTCCTGGATCTTCAATTGATGATAACCCGAACGTAGATCAATCTTTGAAAATACCGAAGCTCCTTTTAGTTGATCAAACAAGTCATCAATGCGCGGAAGGGGATACTTGTTCTTGATGGTCACCTTATTGAGCTGTCGATAGTCAATGCAAAGGCGCATTGATCCATCCTTCTTTTTAACAAATAACACCGGAGCTCCCCAAGGCGATACACTTGGTTGGATAAATCCCTTCTCTAGCAATTCTTGTAATTGATTTTTTAACTCTTGCAATTCTTTCGGAGCCATTCGATAAGGTGCCATTGCAATCGGAGCTGTTCCCGGCATTATTTCAATTTGGAATTCTACCTCTCTATCTGGAGGTAATCCTGGCAATTCAGCAGGAAAAACATCAGGGAACTCTCGAACTATTGAAATTTCCTCTAACCTTTTCTCTTGAGCTCTTGAATCAATCACATTTGCAAGAAAACCCTGACATCCTTGTAGCAATAATTTCTTGGCAGACATCACTGATATTACATTCGCTAACGGATTAAACTTTTCACTGCTCACACTTATCTCTGTTCCTTCTGGACTTTTCAGAGTTACCTTTTTCAATCTGCAACTAACATCTCCATAATAACGGAACAACCAATCCATTCCCAGAATCACTTCAAACTCGTCAAAGGGTAATTCCATCAGATTAGCAGGGAATTCAATTCCCTGAACCTTTATGGGACACCCCTTACAGACTTTATTCACCCGGGCACTATGGCCTAACGGAGTTGTTACTATAATCTCATTACTCGTAGCTTCTAAGGGAATCCCCAACTCCTTTACTAACTTACTTGTAATATAAGAATAATTAGAACCCGGATCAATCAGTACCAATACTAATTTATCATACAACTGAAAAGTACCTGCTATAATATCAGGGTCATCACGGTCTTCACTTGTCTTTAAGTTGTATACTCGAGCAGTGGATCGAACTTCAGGTTGAGCAGAGAATTCAGACGGGTTCCTTCCTCTGCCTCTTCCTCGTCCTCTTTGTGAGGAAGAACCAGCTCTTCCAGATGGTGCCGGCTCACCAACAATCACTGGACAATCCCGGACAAAATGTACGGCATCTCCACATTGAAAACAAGTCCCAGCTGCCATACGACAAGCTCCATAATGGTTTTTCCCACAATGCTGACACTGTCTCCCTTGACCCGGAGTAGATCTCCCAGCACCAGATTCCACTGACTGCGTCTGTCTAGGTCTTGCCTGACTTGCTCCCCTAGCAGACGATGCAACTGATTCTGATCTAGTTTGTGATCGAAATCCCGAGTCTCTTCCCCTTTTTGTTGGTACTGAGCCAGAAGAAGTAGTCGTCTCTTTGATGTCTGAACTCTTGAGTCCCCAAATCGTTCATTCTGAGCCCTTTCAAGAGCTTTTGCACGATTGATCACCTCCTGGAACGAGGACAAGTTTAATAATATCAACATTTCTTTAAGTCTAGGGCGCAAGCCCTCCACGAACCATTCACAAGCATCTTTCTCAGTAGGCACAAGCTCAGCTGCAAACCTGCTCAGCTTATTAAACTCACATTCGTACTCATATACAGAGCGGCTCATCTGCTTCAAATTCATAAACTCCTACTTCATTTGTCGGATAAACTGATCTCCAATATACTTGCTTTTAAATTCTTCTAAAAACAAAGACCAAGTCAACTGGTCGGTTGACATCCTCATGGTGACATTCGTCCACCATATCCTCGCCTGACCCCTCAACAAAGACACAGCTCCATCTAATTTCTCCACTTCGGAACAGTGGCGACCATCTAACATGATTTTCAAATCATTCAACCAAAGATCCGCGGACACTGGACCTTCCTCAGCTTCTCCCTTAAATTCGGGAGCTCCTAAACTTCTCAACTCTTTTGCTACATTAATTCTTGGGGTTAGTGGAGCAGGAGGTTGAAGACGCGTCAGAATAGCGTCTAACGTTCTGAAGAACGTATCTTGATCTTGCATAGGCACTCCTTGAGATGCCTGTTCTTCACCTTGCCTGGCCAGGGCAGGTGAATTACTGCTTTCAGCATGCCTATCTTCTCCCGCTTCACTTCGGGAGCTATTATGTCCGGACATCTAATAAGAATAAACACATTGTTCTATTAGCAAAACAGCATACTCATACTATACCAGATCAGAAGTTCTCGCTATTTGTTGGCATGTATTCTATTTAAAGACTCTATAGACTCTGGTTTATGCCTAGAATCGGCTAAACCTTAGCTCTGATACCATTAAATGTAACACCCCCAACCCATACCCGACCCGGATATGAGTCAGAGATACTACATTGACTTTAAAACACAACTCTTAATAAATAATAATAAAATATTTGAACTTATATTAAGAAAATACAATAATATACATACTGTAATATAAGTTTACCAAAATATTCAGAGCATACACAACTTAACCCTTTAATTACATGCCAACTGCTATTTACATAACAAAATGACCTACTGATTAAGTTGCTTCTGATCTGATGGTTGCAGGAGTAATACTGTCAAGCTGCTTCACTTGTCTTGTCTAATTCCTCGGATCCTACGTGTGAAACACTCACACGCTAAGTCATCGACTTAGTGAGGCAATAATAATAACAAGGAAATGTAATGTAATGAAAATATCAGGATCATATGAGATGAGATGCAAACATGTACTTAATCAATGTAGTATACTTCATCAATATCCATACCTGTAAGCGTATGACTGTAACATTCATGAATCTGTATTAATAAGTTTATTGGCCCATGGTATCGTATTGAGAACCTAAGGTATCGGAGTAATGTGAGGTTGTGCACTATGCTGTCACCACAGCTCGTATAAATGCACCGAAGTGCCCCGTAGAATTGCACCGTAGTGCCATATAATAATGTCCATAAGGACCACATAGAATTCCTTAAGAATCATATACATATACTATGGATCAAGTATGTGTCTTTCAAGACTTCACACAGGTTCCAAAGGATATACATATGTCCTAAAGAACCGCGTAGAATTGCACCGTAGTGCCATATAATAATGTCCATAAGGACCACATAGAATTCCTTAAGAATCATATACATATACTATGGATCAAGTATGTGTCTTTCAAGACTTCACACAGGTTCCAAAGGATATACATATGTCCTAAAGAACCGCGTAGACCCTCTACCCTTGGCATGCCAACTATACCTATAGTTCTCATCTACATAACATGGGCTTTTACATTTCACGTAGTCTATATCGCGTAGACATGAAATTTCTTACCTTTTCACATAGCTCATAATTTTTCCCACATATTCATGTCATATAATGCATTTTATATGGACTCATGTCATGTCTCATAATACAAAATATGCTCATGTATCAAGATATGAAATCTAGACTTATCACAAGTCTAGAATGCAGGATATTTCTATAATCATGCTATGCATATGCACTCACCTATACTTCTTTGCCTTTTCCTCGATCGATCCTACTTGTAGATTGTTCCCGAACTCGAGTAGGCTCGGTATCTACATAAACATAATTTTCAAGATGATCATCAGATGTCTATGTCTTGAAATTAAGCTTTAATAGCTTATTAATTTAAGAAATTAATAGCTTAGTCTTTCTTCTTTTCTTCTCTTTTTTTTTCTCATGGGGGAATCGGTTCCCCCCCTTGGGGGTATCGGTTCCCCTCTAGCATTCTAGAATTTCATATCCGTTGAGGGGGTATCGGTTCCCCCCTGGGGGTATCGATTCCCCTCTAGTATTCTGGAAATTCATATCCGTTGAGGGGGTATCGGTTCCCCTTGAATGGGTACCGATTCCCCTAACTCAGAAATCCTATTTTGAGCTCGGAAATCATCCCATTTCAGCTCAAACATACATATTTCACTCTCTTTACTACTCTTAGCTTTCATACACTTACTTTAACTAATTATTATCCATTAAATACCTCTAAAACCTATAAATCTAATTCTCCATGTAGAATTTAAGAATCCAACCCAAATTCCAATATGTTCTAATTTGAATTCTAACACCTCATACTTCTTAGTTAGCTTCTTGACAAGTCAAAAATCTTATTCAAACTTCAAAAACTCATTCCTATCAAAATTTCATCTAAAAATTCATTTTCCAAATCTATCTCTAAAACACTTATCTTGTTGTTTTAATGTCCTATAAGCTTTCCTTTAGCTTATATAACATCCAAACTTTCATTTCCAATCTTAAAAATCAAAGAAACTACCAAGGTTCAGATTCTTACCTTTACTTGCAAGCTCCACGTTGAGAGAATGAAGAGAAGAAAATAAGGAAGAAGGAAGAAGAAATGGGAGGGTTCTGGAAACCTAATGTCACACGTGGGTTCTCATATAACCCCATAATATTTTATTTTTTTAATTAAAATTTCCTTACAAATGACCATTTGGTCCTCACCTCCATCTCATATTTACTAACCATACTTTTTAAACTATATAATTATTCTACTTTAATCACCAAATGTTGAAACTTTGCAATTTAATCACTCACCCGACATGGAGGATGTTACATGAACCAAGTTTAACATATATTAGCCCTTGTTTTGATCCTTCGTACGCAAATTCTTTTGTTTAAAGTTTCGATTGTGATTTTCATCCCTCTATTATATTGAGATCAGAATTGAATCCTTTGATTTATTGTGATTTAACATAATTTGATCATTTATTTTTATAATTTTATTAATAGATTCAAATTGATGACATCGTTAGTTGTTATCGTTAAAGTGAAGTTATATTTTTTTCTGAAACAATTTTACTGAGCATTTGATTGATATGATAATTTATTATTTATTAAACATATTTTTTCGGATCTTCACGTGATATTGGCAAACCAAATAACAATAAGAAAATAATCATTTTAATAGTAGCAAATTATTCAGATTCTTGTTAGCTGTCGAAACCTAGAAACCGATCAATAATTTAGGCAATAGAGTCGACCAAGCAGTCCGCGCCGTATTCAGTGGAAGCTTCTGCTTAGACAACGATTGACATCCTGTGTGCATGATGATCGTATGAAACACCGGCCTTTAGGATACTACGCTGCAATTCATGTGAACAGGGATGGACCGAGGGGTATTGGAGGTGTTATCGTACCCTATAGAAATTTTAAATTTTCTTATATTTTAAGTTTTTTCTTTGTGTTTTCTATTTATTATCTAATTTTGCACCCCTAAAATTTTATAATTTCGCACTCTCTAAAATTTTTAATATACTCTTAAGTTCACACTTTTTATAAAAATTTATGCGTCTATCTCTACATGTTAACATGGTTACAATTCCTGAGGCCTCGAAAAAGATTCAAGAGAAGATGTTAATAGAACAATACACGCGATGACAAGCTGAGAAAAGATCAATGAGAAAATGTTTACCAGTTTCAGCATCAATGGCTTCTTGATTGCCAGTGTGGCTAACAGCTATAGTTTCTGCATTTGTAGCTGTAACAGGGTTTATATAGGGACATATATTGATGGCATCATGCTTAGAGTTATGATTGTTATTCATAGTACATGTTAAACAAATATAGTTGTCTGATAGCAGATTAAATTCAGATAAATTACGTGAATTTGTTAAAGATTATGCCAAGAGAAGGTGATCCGATCGAGAATATGAAATACTAGAAGATTGACCATGATGATATGGTCAACAGAGGTAATCCTCCAGAGGCCTCTTGTTCTGGAAACTTCGATTGTCACAAGAATTATTTGTGGAGGAGGTCCGGAAGAGATATAACAGTCCATCAACAAGATCAATTTTGCTGCTACTGTAAGATGGGACCATAAAATATACAAGACGATCAGCATCGCCATCCAAACTTGCACACCTGATAACCAAAGATTTGGAGCATGATCAGATTTTACAACATACAACATCATGCTGAAAATATTGTCAAATACCATCATGAATCAACCATACAAACTAGCTGATGTACTACTCAATGAATGAACAATTGTCTGGTTAGTGATTATTTCATGAAGCATCGCCAATTTGACACTGATACATGCATCTAAACCGATAATGACGAAGCCTTCGTCTTTGGATTAATGATTATACTCGAACCTATTAGAAGAACAAAGTCTTGAAGATTCAAAGCACATCTACTGGATTCGAGGTTGAATCCTTTTGAAGAGAGAGAGGATGATACATGCATCACAAGACTCACATTAAAAGAAGATAGACTAGCACTTCCAATTGATCTACACGAACAAGCCTTGGAAAAGAACAATAACAAAACAGCAGACTTGCGACAACTTTTTGAATTGGATCCTAATCTTATTTGGTCAACATTTATTCTAGAGATATGATCGAATGTCTCTTAGCTTTCCAACGGTTTTTGAATCGCATCAATCCGATATCGGGAACTCAAGATACATTCATTTTATTGAAGACATCACATGCATAAATTCTCATATGGGATTAATACGGTATTTTATAAATATTACGAATTTTAAATATTTTTATTGATTATTTATAATATAATTTAATATAGGATGATGTATTATCTTTTAGGATTAGATTTTTATTTTATTAAGAATTAAGATTGAATTAAAATATTATTCTTAGTTTATTATCATTTTATTAAGAATTATGATAAAATTAAAACATTATTTTTATTCATTAGTAATGTTAAAATAAGGACTCCTCACCTATATAAAGGAGGTTTCATTCAACTTTAAAAAGGTAGGTTTTTTTGATTAATAATATAACGAGAATTCGTTTTTACAAGTGTTGATTGTCTTGTGCCTTCGAAGCATTCTTTTCATTAAGTTCTTTCAAGTTTTTTGTGAGATAAATTTTCACACTTAAATTTACCTTCTCATTACGATTAAAAGAGTTAATTAAATCGATTATCGAATTTACCTAATCAATTAAGATTAAAAAGTTTACAAGACAATTATCTAATCATCATCATCATCATCATCATCATGTCGTCACCACCCCGCGGTACCTTTTTCAGACACTTACCAAACCATGGAAAAAATTGTACCAATCCCTGTCAACTGTTGATCCAGTGCTCGATGCATCCGCCTTGTACCCTGCTGCCCCATGTGATATCATTTTTCTAGCAACAAAACTAAAATGCAATGTCTTTTGGGCTTTGATATCTACTAATCTTGAATCTTAAATCTTAAATATTAAATTCTAAATTCTGAAATTACTAATCTAAAAATTTTACGATAACTATTTACCCAGATAAATTTCAATATTTATATTTTTAAATTCTCTAAAATTTAAAAAAAAAATCTTTTAAACGCATATTATTTTTCCCATTTTTCTCTCATATCTAATTATTCATATCTCACTCGTTGATAATACATTAATCTTGTAAAATTTTCAAAAAGATATATTTCTATAGTATAAAGATATCAAAATCTATTAGGATAATGTGTACTTTTACATGAATGAATCAACTTACCTCAGTGATTAAAGGAATTGTTGTTTTTCTTAGAAGTCATAGGTCCGAGCACCAGCGACTGCAAGGATTTTTAAGCATTCATTGTCAAATATTTGAAAATATTTAAAACATATATTACTTTGTAATCATATTAACTTAATAAAAAAATATGATACTTTTACATATTTTCATAATTTTTTAAATGATAGTTTAATAAGTTAATTCATTATATTTAATAATTTAACTGTTCATATTATTTATCAGAAAATATCAGTTTCTTCCCTTTTTGTTCTCTATCTATCTATCTATTTATATATTGTTGTCATAAATTTAACTAAACTGAGAAGTTTTGTGATTGACAATGTATATAATATTCTAATATAATTGGAGATGTGATTTAATTATACAGCTGATGTGGACCGCCTAAGCATGAAGCATGTCATATGATATGAGCAAGAGTGTATAAATAATTTGAGCAGGTAGATATCTTATTGACTTATCATAGTACTTTCACATCAAAGTCAAATAATAATGTATCGGTTTAGTAATTTATTTTGTAGATTTTTTAATTATAATTTAAAAATATACTGATAATTGTAAGGGTAAATTATGTATTTAGTCATCCAATTATTTTCGCAGTTTCGTTTTAGTTATTCAACTTTTTTTTTCAAAATCATGCTTAAACTTATATTTTTGTTCCATTTTAGCCACCCACTGTTAAAAAAAATAGAACCATTGGCATGGCAATTATTTTTTATTTTTTCAAGGATAATGTAGCATTACTTTATGGTGACACATCGACGTCAACATTTTTCTTAATGCATGGTGACCAAAACAAAATAAAAATGTAAATTTAGGTAAAATTTTAAAGAAAAATAGAGTGACCAAAATGATATTGTAAAAAAAATTGGGTGACTGAATTTAAATTCATATTGATAAAATACATTTATGTTATTCATAAATTCATACGTAATAAAATTTAGGCATAAAATTATTTAATTCTCGTGATCTCATCAGTGATCTATTTAAAAGTTAAAATTAACACGTACTACTAATATATTTAACATTAATCTACATCTGATTGGTGTGTTAATTTTTTTCAAATTTATATTTATATTAATTATTATTTTATGTTCTAATAAATAATTTTATTTCTTTTTTGACAAATGAATAATTTCTTAAATTGTATAATATCTCGTATAATAAATATATATTTTTTATACCAATACTTATGTATCGTAGTTATTATGTTATATTGAACTCAAGCCTCCACACTCATGATGGAGATTTACTTCTCATTTGACTTAATTTTAGTCCTTTCGGTTGCTAAGGTTTTGTCTTGACTAATCCGGACAGACTCATGTTGCACACTTGATTGTGGTGGGCAAGTCTCTCAGCGAGAATTTTCTACATACATAAGGACTCGAACTCGAGACTACTTAAGCGATATCAAACCACTTACCACTTGAACCAATGTCGTTGGTTCATTTTAATAATTAATGAAAAGATTACCAATCAAATTAGTCATACTTCAAGTGTATGAATAAGATTTTGGGTTCAAATTCTCATATTTCAAAAGAAAAGTGAAGAGAAAGAGAAAGAGAAATGGAGCTAATTCTAAATTGATAATTTCTAAATAAATATTTTTCCAAATATTTTGAATTTTTTATAATTTGAAATTACAAATTGGGAAATAAGCCGCCACCATGCATTCTGATTTTCAAAATGGTCCCCCAATAGGCTACACGGAAACTATGCTAGATTCAATGTATTTTACCAAACTTTAGGCATTATTACCTTTGATTTTTGTATTAAAACTTAGCCTCCCCTAGTTAGGGATGAATCATCCAACCACAAATAAGTCCTAAAAATAGTTGTGTTCTTTAGTTTTTATTTTGTTTATAATTATTGATATCTGATTCATTTATCAATTAATCTAAATCAAATATTATAGATAATATTTTATTCAATTTAGATATTAATTTGAATTCTGATTTAAATACTAGATAGAAAATTATCTATTTAATATTAAATAATTTGAATCTTTTAATATTTAATTTGGATTTCATCCATGATAAACTACATTACAACAAGGCACCGTCCAAAGCATTAAAACATTTGTTGAAAATAAGGGTAAGATTAACTTCATCGAGTATCATTCAATGCTCAATTTGGTATAGGATAATTAAGGAAAATAATGTGACGCGGTTTGTTGAATCTTCCAACAAATTAAAAATAAAATAATAATAGCCTCCACGTCATTAATATAATTAAAATTTCCCAAGTCAACTATTTGTAGATCCAAAACTTCAATCTTACACATCCGTGAAAAAGGTGTTGGAACTAGCGTTTTGGGATATATTTGTTTTGGTTATACTCTCTGTTCTCGGGATTCACTTTAACTAATTTAGATTAATCTTCGTCACGTATTTAATTTTGACCGGTGAGTATTTTAGTGGGGATTTTATACATACATAAATACTCGAACTCGAAATATGCTTAAGCGATATCAAATTATTTATCACTTAAACAATCTTATTTGTGGGGATATTTTAAGTACTATTGTCAATAGCATAAAAATTAGACTTTAATAGTTGAATAAAAATTATTTATGGTATTAGTGATTGAATTTGAAATTTATAAATATGAGAAATAGAAAAATTAATTAATCGTTAATAGAATTAAATTGTTTACATAAACTTTTAAACAAATAGAAATAATTTAAATTAATTCAATCAATTTTTAAATTTCAACGATCAATCAGTTAAACGAATTAATTTGATTCAATAGATTAATTTAATTTTAACAGAATGAACATCTTTATATCTTACTATACTTGAGTAGCAAAAGTTTTTGAAAATCACAAGAAGGTCCTTAATTTCATATCCATCATGGACCGACACCATGAGTGGTGGTTGCCAATTTTTCAATTGGTCAAGTAAGAAGGTTCGCGAGACTAGAAAAATATCAAAGGCATATCCATTTAATATTCCCATAGCATCTTCTTTTGAGAAAGGAAACATTGATATTGATAAGTTGTGAATGGTGGAATCAATAAGCAACCCTCCCTATCGTCATTGCATCTTATTAGTGTTCCCCCACTCTCCTCTCCATACTACCTTTTCTATCATCCATAGTCAAAGATATTGACTTCATTGCAATATTGATAGAATAATTAATGTAAAAATTAATAAAAATTATTAAATTTTATAATCTTTATAGTTTTTAAACTTTTAAAATTTTTATATAAAATGATAAAATAACTAACATTAATATTGATAAAGAAAGATAAAATAATTGATGTGAATTTAACATTTTTACAATTTATCTCGATTAATTAATTTGATAAATAATAGAAATTCAAAGGTTAAAAGAAATGAAACATTTTAAGGGTTAAAATGAATTTTCGATGAATGGAGCGTTTGTCAATCAACCTCAATTGTGGGAAAAAATTTATCGGTCAAAAGATTAACATAATTTGAATTTAAGTTGATCTATGTAGGATCAAAAAGTGTTAGCTTTTTGTTTCTATTGGACAGTCTCATTCTTTTATCATATTTTCTGTCGTCGTTCGATGATATCTTTAATGAAAATATCACAAAACTACTTTTTTTTATTTTTCCCTTTCTTCTTTTGGTTTAAACTCGTAAGAAAATTTTCAATCTCTTCAAATCTCAAATAAATCCTAATTAAAATAAAAGTTAAATAATTTTATGATATATCAGTGTTAATCGTTATATCAACTTAAAATAAAATTATGTTAATCTTCTATCCAAATAGATTCTTCTTAACGTTAGAATTGATCAAATATCGCTCTATTCATAAAAAATTGACGGTGACTGCAGTTTTGGACCCTTAGAGTTTCTTTTTATAAAGAATTTCTTAACGAAAATCATCACGAATTAAAATCTAGTGATTGTATATGTAAGAGTTTAACGTTTCGTGAGAAAGTGAAAGCATTTTAAAAGTTTAGTGACCACCAATATAGTTTACCCTTTATTTTATCCTACCAAAGAGTCATAACTTTAACCCACAAATCTAACGAAATTAAAATGCATGATGAACATTAAATAAAGATGACAACTTTGGTTACCAACTACTCAAGAGTATTCAAAACTTTTCGCTTGTTGAACTAACAACAGAAAAAAGGAACATGAAAACCTAATTTTAAGGAAATCCTGTCCCTTTACCAAACAAACCACATGGTATAGCTCATCATTCATGTCAAAATCTTGCCTCTTTGAGCATCCATGCATGAGAGGATTTGTCATTCATGCCTTTAAGCATGGATCATGTTACCCATTTGTTATTAGGGACGAAAACTTAGGGTAAAAAATAATTATAAGGATCGATTTATTAAATCATATCACGCATCTGTCTTTTTATTAATCAAACACATGATATAGTTTATTATCTATTTTGATGCAGTTGTTCGAATATAAGACATTAAAAGAAAAAAATATCGCTTTAAACATTGAGACCATTCAATAAGTTTCCATAAACCTAATATTTGCTATTATTAATCCCACCAACATTATAAAATTTATTTCTATTATTTTAAATTTTTAACAAAGTTAAATAAAAAATATGACATTTCACTAAATACATAAAGTCGAGATAAAAGAATATTATTTAATATATTAATTGTGATTTTTTAATTTTCTAAGTAAATTAAAAATAATAAATATTTAAACAAATAAAACATATAAAGGAGGTTTCCTTGCTCATGTAGAGTAGTGGGAAAAAAATTCCCCGTAAGACTCTCACCATATTATTTTCTGATTTAGAGTCGTTGCTACAGTGTTAAGAGGAGGACGCCATGAACATCGTGCAACTTCAATTTTCCGGTGGAAAATGTATGGATTACCATGTGTCGTTAGCTTTTTCAAGGTTGAAGATGCATAGCATTTTTGGAGTGTTAAACTGAAGACTCCATGCACTCTTGGTGTCTTCTGAAGGTACTGTAGCAATTGCCTTAGTCTAAGAAATAATGTTCAAGGTAGTTTATTTTGGTATTTTTTTCAAAGACATTATTTTAGCCATTATACCATATAAAGATAGCACCAAATGATGTTTTTATAAATAAAAAATAATATATTAATGTTCCCATGTAAAATAAATAATTTTTTTTTATAAAATAAATATTTTGAGACATGATTTGTGATGTTGGATGCTCGTGAGTGCTGACATAATTAAATATGATTTATCACCATCATTGAAACGCATATGTATTCTTTATTCGAAGTGTTTACCTATTTATAAATAGAGTTTGCAATACGAAACTAAAAGTCAAATTTCAGATTTATTCACTCATAAAACAAACATAGGTCAAATTGTTCTATTGGTCCCTGTATCATGCAAAAGTTATAGATTTAGTCATGTACTCAATTTGATCATTTAAGTCCCTATAAATTTAGTTATATTGCCGTAATATTATTTAGATTAGATTAGAATTTTAATTTTTAAAATATACAAAGACTATAATGATCAAATTAGAGTACAATATTCCTCCACCTCTATATTCTTTTAATTCTTTAACTTTAATAGTGTGTGCTTATGAGGATTTACAATTTGGAAAGTTGGTTGCCTTCGCTTTTGCTTTTTGATCCCAATCTTTTTGATAGTACATAACCCATAAAAAAGTAAAATTTCACATATAAAATATTAAACTTTATTTTATTTAATTAAGATCAAACTGGGTATCTTTTATAAACATGAGTTTATTTTAGTGGTAAAAAATTTGATATCGCTTAAGTAAGATCTCGAGTCTGAGTCTTGTGTATACAAAAAATTCATGCCGGAAGACTCACCAACCAAAGCCATGTCACTAGGAGGGCAAACAAGAAGAAAAATTTTGGGGTATCCTTTCATCTATTTTATTGTAGCATATCCATTAGATTATCCTTTGTCAAAGCATATATTCCAACTTAAATTATAATATTACTTTTAATTATATGTGTATAAAATGTAAGCATCAATGCCTTTTTACTAGTGGAATGGAGTAAAAAAGAACAAATTTTAGCATGTTTTGTATTTTATTTTTTATATATACTAATTAATTTGAAAATTGTTAATTACAATTTAGTAGATTTAATATTTATAAAAGTTTTATGTTCGTAAATAAAATCTTTTATTTAAATTGAATTGCGGATAAAAATGATAACTTTATTTTTAAAAAATAATTTTATAAAATTATAGAGGATTAGGATAATTATGGGTGGGATCATCAAGTTGTTGGCCCATACAAATCTTACATGAATATTATACTCTTCCATCATCACTCGAATCAACTCGGATTTAGGAAGACTCTATCCAATTTAAAATTCTGACTGATTTTCGAGGTGAAAATATGCATTCGAGAAATCGAGTCTAACCCAAACATAAATTTAAAAAATTAATTTAATCGGTCAAATCAAATTCGAGTCAAATATTTATTCAAATCAAATTCGAGTCAAATATTTATTCTATGAAAAATGATGATATAAAATATAATTGTTATATCGATCACAATTTAATAACAAAATATATGACAATAATTAACCGTTGTTTATAAAATTAATATATTTCACTAACGGATATCAAATATAACTCTTAATAATAACAAGTTATAAAAACAATCTTTCAGCACACCAAATTCCTCATTACAATTTAGAAGTAAAGTAGAAGTTTAATAAGTAAATCCAAATTTTCATAAAATACAAGAGATTATAGAGAGAGGAAAACAAACGCAAAAATTCAAACAAAACTTGCATTTGCCTTTTACTTTCGTTGTTTGATTTATCCTCTACTTCAACGTCCACACTGATCTCCCATATAACTAAAAAAATCATAAAAAAATGAAAATTTTGATAATATCAGGTTACTGACAATTAGTTTGTCTATAAATAGCCGTTTTTCATCGTTCACTTTCTCATAACTCTGCACTTTCTCTCTCTTTTCTGATACAAAATTTGGGCTCTCTCTGTTACTCGGGTTCAGGTAATGCTTTATCCATATCTTTACACGATTATCCAAATCTGGGTTTTTGGTTTTGTAGACAAAAAGCTATATTTTCTCCTAAAACTGTGGCCTTTGCTGAAATCTTTGATTTTTGTTGGTAATTTTGGGTTCTCTTTTTCGTTTTGGATCCAATCGTTGAGTTTTGGTAATTTTTGTTTATCCGCAGGGAAAAAGTGGGAACAAAAAGTTCAGTTTCATTTTCTGGTGTGGCAATGGCGACTCATGGTAACAATAGCAAGTTAGAGAAGTTGGCTTCCATTGATGCTCAGCTACGAGTTTTGGTTCCTGCTAAAGTGAGTGAAGATGATAAATTGGTGGAGTATGATGCTTTGCTTTTGGATCGGTTTCTCGATATACTTCAAGACTTGCATGGCGAGGATCTTAGGGAAACGGTATTCCATTCTCCATTTTTCACTTTGTTTCTGATTTGGTTTTTGATCGTTTGCTTCCATGGCTTTGTTTCAAGTTTTAATGGTGAAGGACTGGCATTTTGTTTCGAATAAAGCATAGTTTGATGTTGAAAATTAATGCTTATTGTTGTACTGTTTTTCTGCTTAAAAAGACATTATGCTACTTTGTTATCAATGATCGTACATTGGCTTGCGAGGCTGAAGATGCTAAATAAATTGATTGATCCTGAAATTTGTGTAGTAATTTACAGTGATAAATTGTATTTTCTTTTCCTTTTTTGTGGTTGATTTGTTTAGGTTCAAGAATGTTATGAACTGTCTGCTGAGTATGAAGGGAGGAATGACCCCAAGAAACTCGAGGAGCTGGGAAATGTTTTGACGAGTTTGGATCCGGGGGATTCCATTGTTATAGCCAAGGCTTTCTCCCACATGCTTAACTTGGCTAACCTGGCTGAGGAAGTTCAGATTGCTTACCGTCGAAGGATCAAGTTGAAGAAAGGTGATTTCATCGATGAGAACTCTGCAACAACTGAATCGGACATCGAAGAAACTCTCAAGAGACTTGTGTATGATCTCAAGAAGTCTCCCGAGGAGGTTTTTGATGCACTTAAGAACCAGACTGTGGATCTGGTCTTCACTGCTCATCCCACCCAATCAGTCCGTCGATCTTTACTTCAGAAGCATGGAAGGTTTGAAGTCCTTCTCGTTTCATATCAATAAGTACAGAATGAAGCAATTTCAAATTTAAAACCCGTGTTTTTTCGTTGTGTCCAGGATAAGGGATTGTTTAGCTCAGCTGTATGCTAAAGATATTACTCCAGATGATAAGCAGGAGCTTGATGAAGCTCTCCAGCGTGAGGTATATCACTGTGTCATGATATGTTTATCGATAAATAAATTTGCTATTGTCTTGCAATGAAAAAACACTTGTTCTCATTGATTTGTTTTGATTCCTTTTCCATGTAGATTCAAGCTGCATTTCGTACAGATGAGATTCGAAGGACCCCTCCAACTCCTCAAGATGAGATGAGGGCAGGAATGAGTTACTTCCATGAAACAGTATGGAAGGGTGTCCCCAAATTTTTGCGGCGAGTTGACACAGCTTGAAGAACATTGGAATTAATGAACGTGTTCCCTATAATGCACCACTTATTCAGTTTTCCTCATGGATGGGTGGTGATCGTGATGGTACATTCCACTTGAATAACTGAATAAAAATGATTGTACCTTGTAGTGCAGAAGTTCTTTCTGTTAATTGTTGAAAATTGGTGGTGCTCAAATATCTTCTCAGGTGTTTCAATTTTTCTTGATTCATAATGCAGGCAATCCGAGGGTAACCCCTGAGGTCACAAGGGATGTTTGCTTGTTGGCTAGAATGATGGCTAGCAATTTGTACTATTCCCAAATCGAGGATCTGATGTTTGAGGTATTAGCTTGTATTATCTAACACATTCAAAGGAGCTTTATTTAAACAATCCAGTTTAGGTTAATCCGTATTGATGTCTCTTTTCAGTTATCCATGTGGCGTTGCAGTGACGAGCTTCGTGTTCGTGCAGAAGAACTTCATAGATCCTCAAGGAGAGATGCTAAACACTACATAGGTATACTTCAGAAAGTTTTAAAGCACGCTTAAAGAATGTATTTAGACTTTACGGAAACAAAAACTAAATACGATTCTCTGACTTGATTTTCAATGCCATGCGATGGTTTATGTGACTCGGAGATGATTGTTTCTACAATATTTTGTTCAATTGATTTGTATCATTGGTTCAGTTCTAATTGTTGTTACTTAAAATGCAGAGTTCTGGAAAAAAGTTCCTCCAAATGAACCCTACCGTGTTATTCTTGGGGATGTTAGGGACAAGCTGTATCAGACACGTGAAAGGTCTCGTCAAATGTTGTCTCATGGTATCTCTGAGATTCCTGAGGAAGAAACTTTCACCAACATTGATCAGGTCTATCTCTGTTTATCTTATATCATGGTCTTATTATTAGTTTGGACTCCACCTACTTGTCATGAGTTAGATACGGATTTACTATTAAGATTGTCCGGCCCTTGATTAATATCTAGCCTTCTTACAAAATGGACAGCATCCAGAAAATCCGGTTTCGTAGTTGTGCTCTTTCTTTTTCTTTATGTGCTAGGACAGTGATGTTTGAAAACTTCCGTTTCACTTTCTCTGTCCTCATTGTATTGTCTGCCCTAATTAACTCCTGGCTTTTTTTTGCAGTTTCTGGAACCTCTTGAGCTATGCTATAGATCACTTTGCTCTTGTGGTGACCGGCCAATTGCTGATGGAAGTCTTCTTGACTTCTTGAGGCAAGTATCAACTTTCGGCCTCTCACTTGTTAGACTTGACATTCGACAAGAGTCTGACCGCCACACAGATGTCTTAGATGCCATTACCAAGCACTTGGAAATCGGTTCTACCGAGATTGGTCTGAAGAACAAAAGCAGGAATGGCTATTAGCTGAACTAAGCGGAAAGCGTCCATTGTTTGGTCCTGATCTTCCAAAAACAGAAGAAATTGCTGATGTTTTGGATACTTTCAGTGTCCTAGCGGAGCTTCCGGCAGACAACTTTGGAGCATACATTATTTCAATGGCAACTGCCCCTTCTGATGTTCTTGCGGTTGAGCTCCTGCAGCGCGAATGCCATGTGAAGCAACCATTAAGAGTTGTTCCACTGTTTGAGAAGCTAGCAGATCTGGAGGCTGCACCTGCTGCTTGGCTAGGCTCTTCTCGATAGATTGGTACAGGAATCGTATCAATGGCAAACAAGAAGTTATGATTGGGTATTCGGATTCAGGTAAAGATGCTGGGCGTCTCTCTGCTGCCTGGCAGTTATACAAAGCTCAAGAGGAGCTTATCAAGGTTGCTAAGCAATTTGGTGTGAAGCTAACAATGTTCCATGGTCGTGGTGGAACTGTTGGTAGAGGAGGTGGTCCCACTCATCTTGCTATATTATCTCAACCACCAGAAACTATTCACGGGTCACTTCGGGTTACGGTTCAAGGTGAAGTTATCGAGCAATCATTTGGAGAGGAACACTTGTGCTTTAGAACACTCCAGCGTTTTACTGCTGCCACACTTGAGCATGGTATGCACCCACCAGTCTCACCGAAACCAGAATGGCGTGCATTGTTGGATGAAATGGCCGTTGTTGCCACAGAGGAGTACCGTTCCATCGTCTTCAAAGAACCTCGATTTGTTGAATATTTCCGCCTCGTAAGTGAAGTTGCATTATCATGTGATCCAAGTAAGTTAATTAAATCAGTTTTGGATTGAATAACTTGTACCTTTTCTTTGGGTGTAGGCTACACCAGAGTTGGAGTATGGTAGAATGAATATTGGTAGCCGACCATCAAAGCGGAAGCCGAGCGGGGGTATCGAATCTCTCCGTGCAATCCCATGGATCTTTGCCTGGACACAGACAAGATTTCATCTCCCTGTTTGGCTCGGCTTTGGAGCGGCATTTAAACATGTCATTCAGAATGACATTAGGAATCTCCATATGCTGCAGGAGATGTACAATGCATGGCCTTTCTTCAGGGTGACAATTGATTTGGTCGAAATGGTCTTCGCAAAAGGAGATCCTGGCATAGCAGCCTTATATGATAAGCTACTCGTTTCTGAAGAACTCTGGTCATTCGGAGAGCGATTGAGGACTAACTATGAAGAAACTAAAAGCCTTCTCCTCCAGGTAAACACCCTGGCCTTGAGCACATATACGATGCCTCCGGTTAACAAAAATTCGACCAACTTAACTCTGTTTTCCTTTCGGTTTTCAGATTGCCGGGCACAAAGATCTTCTTGAAGGCGATCCCTACCTGAAGCAAAGACTCAGGTTACGTGATTCATACATCACCACACTAAACGTCTGCCAGGCCTACACACTGAAACGAATCCGCGATCCGAACTACAATGTCAAATTGCGGCCACATATCTCTAAAGAGATTATGGAATCAAGCAAACCCGCTGATGAACTCGTGAAACTGAACCCAACAAGCGAGTATGCCCCAGGTTTGGAGGATACCCTCATCTTGACCATGAAGGGTATTGCTGCTGGCATGCAGAACACTGGTTAAATCGACCTACTTCTCGATGCATGCTTATAGTTTTAAGTCAAGAGGAGATGAATCGTTCATCAAAGACTGAAGTCATGTCGGCGTAAACCTTTCTTATAGGTGAAGAAAAGAAGTGGATATACAAAGCTCTTCTGAACTCTATGATTATGTTGCTGTGCTTAAGACTCAATATATATATATATATATATTGGCAAGGGTTTATTACTGCCATGAAATGGATTGGAGTTGAACTCCATTGAAACTGATTAATAAGTTATGTTTTTAATACAAGTAATGCCCTTGAAGCTTCTTGCATAAATAATCTTTGCTTCTTTTACAAGCTTTTTTATCATTGTGTATTTTCTTTTACATATATACCTGAATTTATTATTTTTCAATGAGGGTTGATATATATATACAACTTAATCATATTTTGTTATATCTTTTATGATTGTATCTTTTTTAATGCATGTTATGTTGTTTTCTAATATTTTTAATTTTTATCGTAATATATTCAATTCGAATTTATTATAAAATTATGTATTTATATGTTATTTTTGTTGTCGATTTTATTGTTAACTATTTTAGTTATAAATTTCCATCTTTTATTTATTTTAAATAAACATTTATAATGTTCGAATTCAAAACATCAAGAAATAATAATAATTCTTTTACCATTTATTCGTGATTTGAGAATATATACTCTATCTTACATATGTAAAAAATATTATTTTCATAAATAAATTTCAAAGTACTATAATTAAAATAAAAGTATAAAATAATTTATATTATCTGAATAATAAAGCCAGTCGTAAAATTTCTCTCTCCATCTCTAAATCCCAAAGAACCCTCAATTTTTTTTTCTTCCAATCGATCTCGCCAATGGCCAATAGTAATCTCCCTCGAAGAATCATTAAGGTTCCTCTTTCTATCTCACTTTGACCCTTCTCGTTTCTACATGAGAAACCTCGGGAAATCTTTAAAAAAATGGAAAATTACGTGTTCATTTCTGGGTTTCTATATTTTGATTTGGTAGCTAAATTGTTTTGTGCTTTAATGAATCTAAAGCTTCAGAAAATTAAATGAAGTCTTCTTTGTTTGCTTGTGTGAATTTTGTAAATGTTTCGTGCTTAATTTGTTTCTTAATCTTTGATCTAATCAGGAAACTCAGCGTCTCCTCAGTGAACCTGGTAAATTATTCGCTATTGTTTTCTCCTTTTCTTTTGTTTTAAATTATTGTTTCTATCATTGTTTATTAGCTTACTCTAAATGTTATGAGCTGAAAAATGTTTAATTTTCTGTGTTTCTTTTCCAATTAAGTAAATTTTGTTATTTTTTAAATACAGCACCTGGAATTAGTGCCTCACCATCTGAGGATAATATGCGATATTTCAATGTGATGATCCTTGGTCCAACAGTCTCCGTATGAAGGTAGTTTTAATTTCATGGTTGCGGCTGCATTCTGTGTTAGAAATGTAAAATCTTGCAGTGATTGTATAATAGTTGGGTCTCGGCTGATTTAATACATAAATAGTGACAGCATTGCCAAAATTCAGCCATTAAAATGGCCTCTATATGCTTAAAGTAGATTTTTTTTGAGAAATTGGTTATATGATGTTTATATTACTTAATTTTCATTTTTTCTCCTTCGTTATCCATCTTTCAAAAAGAAAAAGGGCCATGTTTCAATGTTGAAATTTAAATCCAATTAGCATGCGATTCAGTTTTATCCGGTGCTTAGTCTGGTTTTGGAAAGTTGTGTTTAGTAATATCTTGTTGCTTTTCTTTTCGTTCTGTAATTAATTTTACATTTAACTATAGGGTATGATGCATTTTCTTGTCTGTTATTTGTTTAGGAGGGGTTTCAAGTTGGAACTGTTTTTGCCTGAAGAATATCCCATGGCTGCTCCCAAGGTAGTCAACATTGAGTTATTCTTAATATTTAGCATGAAATTCATGTTTCTGTATCTTGTGGGTATGCTTGATCGTTATTCTTTTGATGTACAACATTGATTAGCTTCAGCTAAAAATGTTATATGGCTTTAATGTGTACTGGGGATGCTGCAGTTTGCAAGTAGAGAATGCTGCTTTTACTTTGTGGGACTGTTTTATACTACAACCGTTCTTATCTCTTAGCTTCTTAGCTTTCTAATATCAAACTCTCTCCCAACTAGTTGGGGAAGTTCATATATAGTCGTATGAATTTCTAATAGTTTGCAGTTGGTTTATAATCTTCATTCTGGTAGTGTCGGGTCATTGTATTCTTCGTTTTTGGAATGGCAAATATGTATTATTCTCCTTTCAATATGGTGAAGCTTTGGTTCTATATAATTATTTTGCTTTAATGACATTTAAGAGGAAAATATTGGTTGGAATTAAACATTTAATAGAATGTTACATGCTCTGGCTTTTGAAAGTCCTTGTTCATACATGATCACTGCCTTAGCCACTACTACTTGGTAGCTTTGAAAGTCTTACTTTCACGTACAAAGAACATTTTTTTTCGTGCGGATGCTATTGCCTTTGATTAGTTGCGACTTGCGAGGAACCAACTATTGTTGGTGGTAATGATCTAATCTGTGCTTGCTCTCTAAATTGAAAATCTGTTTGGCTGATAAATGGCATTTGAGATTCATTATCTTCTTGTGATTGGTACTTAATTGTTTGGTTTCCCAAGATTGCACTTCTATCTTGCTCACTGCCCTTTTTGGTGATTGGACTTCATTGTTTGGTTCACCTGCACTGACGGTTCATGTGTAGTACATTCATGGAACTGTTAGCTGGCCGCGGTTCTTCAGTCTATTCTCGGAACTTTTCCATCATATTTTTCCCTTTCTGATGTATGTCATATTTTATCCACCTTAACAAATTCGGTGTAACAGGTTCGATTTCTTACTAAGATATATCATCCTAACATTGATAAAGTCAGCTCTACCCTTATTTTGTCATTGTTTTATGGTATTAAAGATGTATTTTATTGTCTTACAAGGATTGAGCTTTCTTGCAGCTTGGAAGAATATGCCTTGACATTCTCAAAGACAAATGGAGCCCGGCTCTTCAGATTCGAACTGTACTTTTGAGGTATTCTAAATTTTTGTGAGATGTTACAAGTAAAGATGGCAATTGAATATTTATTCTCCACCAATGCCTATATATGTAGCTTCATTTTTATATAAAGACTTAACTGCTATATCGCGAACTTCATGTTATAAACCTCTTCACCACGGGATTTCTTCAATGCAACTTGAGCATGATAAAGATATTCAGCAACTTCATTGTCATCCGGTAGTTCCCTTCTCAAAACTTCATAATCTCGGACAGCCTCAGCCCATCTCTCTAGCTGTAGTTCACAACGACATATGATTAGTATGAATCAACCAAATTCAGGTACACCTATACATAAAGATGCTTGTCCTCGATGAAAGAAAGCTTCAAAGAATTGCTTACCTTGCTATTAGACGCTGCCCTTCGAAGAAGGGCTTTTATGTAGCTTGGTTGGATACTTAAAGCCTGATCGCAGTCTTCAACAGAAGACTCCCACCGTCCAAGCTTAAACCAACATGCTGCTCTGTTACAATAAAGAACAGAATTTGATGGATCAAGCCTAAGCCATCCCCATATGCTGAGCAGGCCTCAGTGAACCTTTCGGATTTGAAAAGATCATTCCCACGTGTTCGTGCTCTGGCAACCAATCTCACATTGCTAAGCAGTACAGAAACTTCAACATTTCGAGCATCAACCTGCCTAGCCTTCTCAGCAGCTGTAACTGCATTCTCAAACCTGCAATACATCCATCATCAATTTTCAAATTCTGGTCCCAATGTCTCTGGCATCTCAATATCAGATGAAGCTTAGTAAAATTTTTTAAAACTAACCTCCCTAGTGCCATCTCCATTTGTGCTTGGACAAAAAAGAGATAAGCTTCAGCAAGCATCCCAAAGTACTTGGTCTGTGAGGAGTTGATGCATTGTTCTAATTTAGGAACAAAAGAAAGGCTTGATTCAGCATCATCGAGTTGATGCAGTTTTAAAAGGGCTTCCACTCTACACATAAAAAGCTGTAAATTCAATGTGAACCAGTTCAGCCATTTTCAATGTCTGTTAACTGCACAAATTCTTCAAAATTTAAAGACGGGAAGTTTAGGACAAGATTTTTACCCGAGGGGAAAAGTCTGCACCTGCAGCAATAGCAGCATCGGCTTCCCTTAATGCACCTCTCCAGTCCCTAATTCTCCGAGCGTCTGTACACTTGCTAAGATGCCTTTCCACTGCCTGCAACTTCTGCAACTCTGTCGGATCTTGTGGTTGCCCGGGAAAACATAAGTGCTTCCTAGCATTCTCAACATGCCCTACCCTGAAATTGAACGGAGTTAAATTGGAGCAACCTAAATATTTGCACATTTTATACAATTGAAATAACTTAAAAATGTAAGCATTCGATTGATACTGGGAAATAAGAAGTGATTTCAAAATGCCTACAATCATTAAATGAGAAAAGGCAGGAATCAATAAAAGTAAACACCGAAACACATGGGGTCTAATTTTCACAGAAGATTGAAACATAGGAATCAGATTCATCAGGCTACCTAATACCCTTTGACAATGGATCCTTCTAAAATACCTTTCAAGAAGTCAATCATTTGGAGCAAACTTGACACAATCCTTAACATTTCACCGGACTGCTCCGAGATATTCAAAAGGAGACGAGTAATCCTAGCCAAGCTAGTCTTATAAATACAAACCACAATGAGAACCATATAACACATTAACACAAAGGAAACCCACAGAACAGACATGAGATATTAAGAAATTCAGATCATAAAGGAAAAAAATCGAGTGTGCAGAATAGCGAAGATATAGCAATCAAAAGAATAAATGGATCTAACAATCATTCACCAGATCAAAATTTCTGCAACAGCATCAAGTCAAACATAAGAAAATTCACTCCTTTCACATACAGAAACTAGATCCAACACACCAGGAAGACTATAACTAACCCAAAAAATCAACAAAATTAAACAAAAATGTTCCCACCGACACTCTTTCCATCACCGATGCAGATAGAGAAATAACACCAAATATGTCAATGTGTATATGTAATCATTGTTCTTTTCACCTTAACAACAATGAAGCTAGTCTCTGATGAGCCCTCCCATAATTAGGATCCATTCTAACAGCTTCTTCACATTCCTTTACGGCCTCTCCTACTCTCCCTAAAGCCGTCAATGCAGCCGCTCTGTTACTCCGGTAAGCCGCATTCCCCGGTGACAAAGCTATAGCCTTATCATAAACTCAACGCCTTCAAAAAATGTCCTTTTTTGTACATCTCATTCCCGACTCTCTTAACTTCCTCAGGTTCCGAGTTCCCCATTGCTTTCCTCGTTAAATCACTCGCATTCCCCCGGATTCCAAGGGTGTTACTGGGTTCAAAGGCACCACCTTGGAGGCTGTAACGGGTACAGTTCCCACTCCCCCGCCCCGCATTATGCTGCCATGGCCATAATTACCCGACCCAGAGCCTAAAACGTCAGTTCTGGAGCCTCGGTTCACCGACATGCCGGTTTTAATAATTTTCCCCGAGGGGCATATGTTTCCCGTCGGAAGAACGTTGACTGGGGGCGAGTTGACGGTGCTCTGACCCGAATAGATCAGCGGGTGGGTCGTGGCAGTGTTGGATTTGGATCTGGTATGAACCGGTTTATATTCCCAGTCGAAGCTGTCGGGCTGGTTTCACTCAAGCCGGAAAGCTCACCCGAGTGGTTGTGCCGACCCGATTCAGATCTCCTAGCGGTCGCGTTAGACGAGTTCCAACCAGAAACGGATCTGGACGAACTGGAACTGGAACTCGTCGTCGTAGTGGTGGTGGTGGTCATCATGGTTAGACTCTGTTGCCCGGTTCGAAGCGGAGACACGGGTGAACCCAGATCGAGTTCACGGAAATCGGGCTTGTTATCATCGTAACTCAGTGAGTCACGTATTTGATCGGCAAGTTTATCAAAATCCCGGCCTAACTCAGGCACTGGCTTTCCACCAAGATGCGACATTTCGTTTCCTCTTTTCTCCTCTCACTAACAAAAAAAGAAATGGGGTCACTCCAAATTCCTTCCCCTTCCCCTCTCTCTTCTCTCTTTCCCTTTGGGGTGATTTATGAGTAATGTAAGTGGGAAAAGGAAGAGCTCGTTGAAGTGAATGTGGGAAAGGACGGTTCTTGGAGAAGAAAAGAAGAAGAAGAAAAGACTTGGAAGAAGAAGAGAGATCTAAGAGAGAGAAAACGAAAGGAAAGAAAACAAAGAGATGGGGATCTCGTGATATAAAGTAAGAAGCAAAGAATGAATGTGAATTTTCGAGGGTTTTACAGAGAGAGAGATTTGAATGAAAAAGAAAGTAAATGAGGGGAAAGGACTCGTACTTATTTACTTTTTTTATTAATTAATTAATAATTTATTTATTTTAATATTTTGATTTTATTTATTTTACCTGCTGCTTCACGAGACAGGTTTTTCATCCTTGGGTTAATTACAAATCACAGAACCCGACTAATGGAAATGGGTTCGTTTGATTTAAGGTAATATAAGTTATTTTTATTTTCTTAGAAAAATAAATATATGTTTGAAAAAAATGTGTTTGATGGTCAAATTAAAAATTAATTTTTTTTTAAAAAAAATAAATAAAAAATTTTAAATTATATAAATGGTGTTTTCAGTGTTTTTCTTAAAAATTGTTTTCAAAATTTAAAAGAATAAAAAATTATGTTTCACGTTTTGACTTACACCGAAAATAAAGTATTCATGTTTATCTTTGCAATTAATCAAAAGACATCAATGCTTTGTAAAATCTAAGCTTCAATAACAGAATCGACTCTAAAACCTTCAAAGTTGTGTTCCTCTCGTCACTTGGAACTCCTACTTTGAGAATTTTCTACAGCACCAATGTTATTGTTTTGCTAAATTTATGATATAATTGGAGAATCTTTTTACAATTCTTACTTTAAGGTAATATTATTCTAACAAAAATTTATATGTTTTAAGCGTTATAGTCATACTAGACTTAAGCAATGATCAAATTTATGTAAAATTGTTCTTTACATCGAAAGTAATTACTATCTTTCTGGGTTACTAACACTTGATTTGAAAAAAAATTAAAATATTTTCTACCTATTAATTGTTCTTTGCATCGAATGGAATTAAAATATTTGTATAGTTACTTTTAAATTAATTTAATTATACGAGTTAAAGTTCTAATAATATCTTTTTATTTAATTCAGATTTAATTATTTTACTTTAGTACAACTTCAAATCCTAATAAAAGTATCTTTCTTTAATTACTTTTTAACCGTTTATTTTAGTATTTAAATATCAATTATCTTAAAGCATATAAATTACGAGTAGTTGTTGATCTGATGATTTTATATTTGCTAGATAAATAACTAACTTCGTATGAAATTTATTATTTCTTATTTAGTTTTTTTATTGTTATTGCTACATCATTATAGATTAATTATACAATTAATTAAAATAAAAAAAAAACAGTATTCGTTATGAAGTGATAATAGCTATTTCTTTTATATCACATTTAATGATTTTTTAATAAATTTGTTTATTAATTTCAAACTTTCATTTATTTAATTATATTATATTATTATTGTCGATACTATATTTTTCTAATATTTATATTTACTTTAATTATTTAATAATTATTTATTTTTTTCATTTTAGAAAATTGGGTACCGAACATTTTCATTATTTTTTTTTTGAAAATAAGTTTATTTCTATAACAAACGTGTTTTATATTTTTTTGAAAAACTGAAAAATGAAAATTGTTTTTGAAATAAAAAAAAAAAATATTTTATAAAACCAAACGGACTTAATACATCAAATATAGTCAATAATGATATAATTATTTTATCTCTTTTTAGTATTTTAATTAAAATAATATTGATGAATGTAATTTTTTAATTAACTAATAATCAACACATGATATTTTCATATTTATTTAATTGGTGACATTACAAATGTCATGTTATCACTTGATGACATAATACATTATTATTTTAGGTGATGTGAAATATAACATATCATCATTTTAGATAACGTGGTACATGATATGTCATCAATTAAATACATATGAAAACATCACGTCAACAACACATGTTGATTGTTAGTCAGCTAACAGTTTTCATCAAATATTAATTATTTGACTAAAAATTAAAACATTAAAGATTAAAATACTCCACAAAAACAATAAAGAATAAAGTGATAATTTTATATATATCTTAGATATATATAAAAATGTCAATTAAATATTTATGGATATACATTATTTTTATAAATTGAATCAAATAATCAACATATTTAAGTCAATTTAAATATTGAAATCAATTAATTAAAAATCGATAACTCTCCCCAATAGTTTGGCATTACCTAACAAATGCTTCTCATAGGACACCAACCTATAATTATTTTAACACAATTGGTCTGATTTATTATTTACCAAATTTTTCCTTCATTTTTCGTATTTATTATTTTTTTCTTCTAATTATTGGGGTTCTTTTTCGTCTCTAGTTTGATTTCGTTTGTCATTTATGCTAACTGATAACGCTATGCCATGTCCCACTCTCGTACCAAAGCGACTGAATAATACTATGTATTTATGTTATACAATGTGTGCCTTTTTAGAATTATAACAAAAAACCATTTGATATACTAAAATATAATTATAATTATAATTATAATATTTAAATGAAACATATACTTGATCTTTGGTTCAAATGAATCCTTAATCTACTTACTTAAATTTCTTCTGCAAAATTGAATGGATGATTAAATTGTATTTAATGATCCAAAAAATAGATTTAATTATTTTTATTTTGGAAAAATTATATGGATTATTGTTATTATTATTTTTAACAAATTTAACTGGTTAACATAGAAATATATTTAAAAGTATTTAAGTTTGATCAAATGAGTTATATGGTAAAGTTACAATGCATCCATGAATGTTTTCTACTATATTTCATTGATGATTTGCTTAATCACATATAAAGATTATTTCATTATCGTAAACTCATGAAACATTCTCTACTGAATTTTATCAAGTAATGTATAGGTTATTACAGTCATGCAACATATAAAACAACATTATTTATATATGTTCGGTTGATTTTTTAACGATTTGATATCATAATGTAATGTTAGTATGATTTGGATAAAAAGTATTTTAGTGACCAAAACATAATAAATGTGATAGTTGGGTTCTAAACTTATAGTTACCCTATATTTTAATAAAATGTAGCGCGTGAAATTTACTGTGAATAGCGAGTGAGAGAGCAAAACAAGATTCCATGAAAATAATTAAGAATGAAGAGGTAAACCTTCTTCACTCTTCGGTGGTGGTAATTCTGTTTACTCGTTTTGCAACACTGCCACAGTCAAATTTCACTGCTATTTTTAACCGCGGTAAATTTCGTTCCTATCTAAATTTACTGACTCGAGTCCTTCTTCCAAACAAAGTCATCCTTAACCACGTGGCACATATATTGATGATTATGTGACACGTATACTTAGTATTACTGTTAAAATATATCTGAATTATATTTTTACGTTATTAACATGATTTTAGAGAAGATAATTTAATTAAAAATTTAATATCTTTTAATTAATTTGACTTAATAGTGTTGATATAAAAAAATTAGGTCCAATTGGATTGAGTTGAGATTTGTAAAGATGATAATTTGATATATTTAACTTAATTTGATTTAGTAAGTGTTGATATAAAAAAATCAGGTCTAATTGTATTGAATTGAGTCGGAAGAAATTGGGATCGAGTTAAAACAATTTTAATATGACTAAAAAATAATAATATAATTTTTATTTTAGAAATACTTTTTATAATATCCATCTTCTATATATTTTTAATGAGTTCATATTTTTTGAATAAATTTTAAAATATTATT
The DNA here is from genome assembly GCF_006381635.1 of Hibiscus syriacus. Taxonomy (NCBI): domain Eukaryota; kingdom Viridiplantae; phylum Streptophyta; class Magnoliopsida; order Malvales; family Malvaceae; genus Hibiscus; species Hibiscus syriacus. The sequence goes on from NW_024063078.1 coordinate 1,793,493, forward strand.
TGTAGAGTCAGATCGGGCGTGAGTTTTAATCTATGATTTTGAGTCATATGTACCTTCTTTAAACTTGATTTGAATCGAAATTGGATGAAGAGACGTGATGGAATGTACTTCTTAAATCGAATTAATCGAAAATCAGACCCAATCCACCGATTACTATCTTTAATGATAATATTATTACAATTAAATAAATAAATCAATATATCACTTTAAGAATAAATAACAAACCACAATAAAGAAAATGTGTGCGAAGTTATTTAATTTAATATAATAATTTTATCCTTTTTATGGTAATGTATGTTGTTACTTTAATTCATGGACTGCTGATTCACCCCTAGATTCTTATACTTTCTACTATCTTTTAACTAGCTTACGCAACCGAGAAAGAAAGAAAAAAAAAACTTAAATACCGAATTACCCAAAGTACCCTCGAATTCCCCATTAATTACCGATTGCTTCAAACCATGCAAATTCCCACCTGTTCACTCTCTTCGATAGGCTCGAGAAAGTGAGTGATAATGTCAACGTCACATAAAAGAAAAAGGGTCCCGCAGTATTTTGAAAACTGGACCGGATCGGCCGGTTTAATCGAAAATTGTTTTATGATCCGGTTCATTTTACACCGATTAAATCGCTACTAGTGAACAGAAAGGAACCGTTGAACCGACTATGAATCGTTCAAATCGGACCGGACCGTGAATGGTTGAAAACCGATTCTATTTTTTTCCTAAAAAAATTTAAATCAAACGACGTTGTTTGTTAAACGAGCCAAGTCGAACTCGAAAACTTTAAAAGTAAGCTCAACTCGCCTCAAAAACTCACGAGCTAAAAATTATCAAAATCAACTCAAACTTGAAATATAATATTGAAACTTGAACTCAAAAAAGCTCGAACTCAAAAAAAATTTAGAAACTCAATTGAAGCCTGAATTCGAGCTCGATTGAAGCAAAAGAATAGTTCGCTCTGTGCTCGCCAAAAGTCTCCATGATTTTGAATGCAAAATTACCTTTATTATTTATATAAGTCAGTTGAGATGCTCTTCTGTTTTTTAACCATGTGGGATTGTTTGTTTTCATATTTTATTCTTAGACTTTTGTGATGCTCTTCTATGTTTCTTAGTCATGTGGGATTTTTTTAAAAAAATTAAACCAAACCACACGTCTGTTATGCTTTTTTTAGCTCCAAAATTTTTTTTTAATTATAGTTATATAGTTATTTATTTTAATATGTTTTACCTTAAATATTATGTTGTATTTAATTTGAATATTTTGTTTCACTTATTTTTAGTTTTTAACCTATATATGTTTAATTTGCTTTGAATATGACTTTAATATAAAAAATTATTTTTATTAAATATTTTTTATATTTTATTAATTTTAATAAAAAAAATAATTATGCGTTCTTCTAATTGATCTAATCGATTCAACGGATTAAACTAATAAATCGATAGGACGGCCAGTTCAGTGACCGGTCTAATTCTGAAAACTATGCTCCTTAACCTTCCCTCAAAATCAAAAGTCGAAAATGGCCAGCAATGGCATTTACGGTAAAAAACAGCTGTTTAAGAAAGGGTATAGGAAGTTCAGAAACGTGGGTCCACTGCGACAGAAGTAGCTGGCCATGTGCAGCATAGAGTGGCGTGCCAGCTGGCCCATTGAGGGGGAAAAACCTTGAGGGGGCTAAGGGTGGCATCCAGCTAAGCAGATAACGTAGTGCTGTAAAATGAGTTAGAGGGATTCTCGAGGACATTCCGTTTGGATTAAGACTGTTATTGATAGAAATAAACAAGTTACTCGTTGTTTATCCCTTCTAATTTACATAGAGTTATAATTGAAGATGAATCGGTATTAGTTGATTTTAAAAATTTTCTTTGTAAGTAGAAAAAAGATGAGTGAATATGAGATTTTTTTATTTTGATCGAAAAAAATTATAACATCTCTTGAAATTGTTGATAGATATATCATTATAATTATTTGTAGACTATAAATTATGTTGATATAACTAATTAAGATTAAGACTGTTATTGATAGAAATAAACAAGTTACTCGTTGTTTATCCCTTCTAATTTACATAGAGTTATAATTGATGATGAATCGGTTATTAGTTGATTTTAAAATATTTTATCTTCGTAAGTAGAAAAAAGATGAGAGAATATGAGATTTTTTTTTATTTGATCGAAAAAATTTATAACATCTCTTGAAATTGTTAATAGATATATGATCATTATGACTATTTGTAGAAAAAAAAATTATGTTGATATAACCAATTAATGATAGATTTAATATGGTATGTCATGTAAACTCATCACAGATAATGTCAATAGTGTTAAATATTTGAAGTCCTTCGTTCAAAGACATTCTCCTTATGTCATTTGAAATTCTTAAGGGGTGTTAAATTTTCCAATGATTTCGATGTGATGATATGAAGTTTACATTCATAGGATGTTTGATGGAAATACAACAAATGTAAATAAGATATTCATATTCATCAATTATTTGAGTTTGATTTGAAAAAATAAATTCAAATATAATAATTCATCGATCAAAATTGAATTTATGCCATTCGAATTATCGATCAAGTTAAATTTGATTGTCGTATTATTCTATTTCAATGGTTTATGAATCAAATCAAAAAATTTAATTTTAATACATTTTATATTATTAAATTATATTTATATTCTTAATTCTGATTAAATTCAAATTTAAACTTTAATATAAAATTAATAAACGACTTTAATTAACTTAATTAAATCTCAAATTTAACGGACGTTAGAGAGGGAGTGGATGGTGACAGCAAAGCATGCCATATTTATCAGTGGTGGCAGGGAAGGGGAATGATGAGCAGGCGATCTAATTCATGCCAGGTAAGCATTTTGCCCTCTTTCTTACTTTCTTTTTTTATTCAATGCTTAATTGGTCCACATCATGCCCTATAAAGATATGATTCCTATTTCAATTACATTTTGAATAATATTTTTAATATTTAAATCAAAAGTGAAATGAAAATTGAGCTATTTTTTAAATGTCAAACTAAAATTAAATTATTTATTTTTTAAAGAAACAAATAAGTTAATTGTTGAAATGTCATAATGGGCTAAGATGTGATATGTCACACTCTTACGTCCAAAAGTCACACATGGACGTGGCGTGGACAGAGTGTACCCATAACAGTTCGTACACGTGACTATTATTAAGCAAAATCTAACATCACACTAATGAAGTATATTTTAAAATTTTATCCTATCAACAAAGACGCGTTCATTTTTTTTATATAAGAAAAACATTTTCTACATGAAGTATATTTATCGGAAAAAATATTATTTTCTAAATAATAAATTTGAATGTTTTTTTAAAATAAACAAAAAAATGAGTATTATTCTCATGCTATTATCAATTGATTTATCAGTTTTGTTATAACTTAAAAGTTAATTATTGAAAATCTCTCATTCGAACCATAATTTTTGACAAGTTTATACCTTCAAAAAGAAAACACACCATCTAATCATATCTTGCGTATTAATAAGACTTTTGATAAGAATTCTTTATAGATTCACGTGATACGTTATAGCGAAATTTAAAGTCTCACTTACATGCTTATCTAACATGTTCAACTTACAATTAATATATTAAGGATATTTAGTCTTTAATTTGATATTTAATTAGGGAAATATTCGGCTCTTTGATTAAACTCATAATCCCACTAACCACGTCACTTTCCATGTTTTTTAGCCCATGTTACTCATCCAAACAAAAATTAGCCGTACTATAAGCATTAACATCAAAAGCAGCAGTTTTCATGTTCTTTAGCCGCTCAAAACCCATATTAGGTGCACTATGAGCATTAACATCGAAAGCAACACAACAATCCAGCTCTACGACTACATGCTCCCTACAATTTGCCTCCATAACATTCATAGAGCCACTCCTCTGACAAATTGAAGCATGCGCTGCTACCCCATCACGAACTGTCTGGGAATCAACTCCAACATCTCATTAGTTTGTTTTCAGACGGGTCTAGATGGGTATGTCGCTAGTGGATAGTGGGTGTGGGGATAGATTTGAAATTTTACTCGCGTGGGCGGGTGTGGATTTGAAAATTTGTAACCATCATGGGTGGTGAACGGGTGGTGAATTGAAAAATAATAGGTGAGTATAAGGATGGGAGAGGGGGTATCCGCACCCGACCCGCCCGTTTGCCATCCCTACTTCTAATTTACATAGAGTTATAATTGATGATGAATCGATTATTAGTTGATTTAAAAATATTTTTTCTTCGTAAGTAGAAAAAAGATGAGTGAATATGAGATTTTTTTTTTATTTTGATCGGAAAAATTTATAATATCTCTTAAAATTGTTGATAAATATATGATCATTATGACTATTTGTAGAATAATAAATTATGTTGATATAGCCAATTAATGATAGATTTGATATGGTAGGTCATGTAAACTCATCACAGATAATGTCAATAGTGTTAAATATTTGAAGTCCTTCGTTCAAAGACATTCTCCTTATGTCATTTGAAATTCTTAAGGGGTGTTAAATTTTCCAATGATTTCGATGTGATGATATGAAGTTTACATTCATAGGATGTTTGATGGAAATACAACAAATTCTATTTCAATGGTTTATGAATTAAATTTTAATAAATTTTAATTTTATATACTATTTTATATTATTTATATTCTTAATTTGATTTATATTCTTAATTCTGATTAAATTCAAATTTAAACTTTAATAAAATAATAAACGTTTTTAATTAACTTAATTAAATCTCAAATTTAACGGACGTTAGAGATGGAGTGGATGGTGACAGCAAAGCATGCCATATTTATCAGTGGTGGCAGGGAAGGGAATGATGAGCAGGCGATCTAATTCATGCCAGGTAAGCATTTTGCCCTCTTTCTTACTTTCTTTTTTTATTCAATGCTTATTGATCCACATCATGCCCTATAAAGATATGATTCCTATTTCAATTACATTTTGAATAATATTTTTAATATTTAAAACAAAAGTGAAATTAAATTGAGCTATTTTTTAAATGTCAAACTAAAATTAAATTATTTATTTTTTAAAGAAACAAATAAGTTAATTGTTGAAATGTCATAATGGGTTAAGATGTGATATGTCACACTCTTACGTCCAAAAGTCACACATGGACGTGGTGTGGACAGAGAGTGTACCCATAACAGTTCGTACACGTGACTATTATTAAGCAAAATCTAACATCACACTAATGAAGTATTTTAAATTTTATCCTATCAACAAAGACACGTTCATTTTTTTATATTTTCTATGAAGTATATTTATCGGAAAAAATATTATTTTCTAAATAATAAATTTGAATGTTTTTTTAAAATAAACAAAAAAAAAATGAGTATTATTCTCATGTTATTATCAATTGATTTATTAGTTTTGTTATAACTTAAAAGTTAATTATTGAAAATCTCTCATTCGAACCATAATTTTTGACAAGTTTATACCTTCAAAAAGAAAACACACCCATCTAATCATGTCTTGCGTATTAATAAAACTTTTGATAAGATTTTTTTATAGATTCACGTGATACGTCATAACGAAATTTAAAATCTCACTTACATATTTATATAACATGTTCAACTTACAATTAGTTATGATAACCTAATGATTGACACACCAAGCTATATCAGAGAGGTTGTACTCTTCACCACCTCAAGGTCATCTACTTCATGACCCATTTTTTCCTCCACAATCACATTGATCGACAATTGTTTTTGATCACTCTCTTCTTCATTATGAACTATTTTCTTTTTCATTTAGACATCGACTAATGATTGTCCTCTAATTGATCACAATTCTTTATCTAAATTAAAAGAAGTAAATTATTAACAATTGACGAGATAAAATTATTCTCAAAAATATATTTTTTTATTGAATTTTCACCAATAAATTAAAATCCAATTTAACGAATGATTGATATTGATGTATTTGATAGTGGTTTTAATAATTATAGATTATAAAATTAAAAAGTGAAATAACAATTAATTTTTATTTATATGTAATAAAAATAAATTTTTTATTTGTTCCACTTAAAGTGTACTTTTTTAACTTTTCAAAAATTAAACTATTTAAACTTTTTTAAATATTTAAAAAATAAATTTTATAAAATATATATTTCAAAACTATTTATTCGATATTTTTAAAATATATTTTTCATATTTTTATTAATAATAAAATTTAAATAATAAAAAAATCAAAGCTGGAAAAAATGATAAAAAATTGTTAATAAGAGATTGTTTAAGATAATATAATTTTTTAGGCTTAAATGTACTATTATCCTTTAAAGTATATTATTTGTATCGAATGGTTTATTAAAATATTTTTCGATATGTTTTACCTTACATTATCTCATTTGCCTCTAAACTTTAACTCAGTTAAAAATAAAATTTGATGACCAATCATAACACACCACGTTACCACGTTTTTCTATTGTTTTGGAGTAGGGAGATGAGAGAAGGGAACGTCCAAGCCGTCGACGGTCATTAGCTGGCCATGAAGAGCTGCCGATGTGGGTGGGGTGTTTTCTTTGGGAGAACCAAAATTAATACAAAATTGACTTAATAAGCATCAGTGGTTGTAACCAACGATAGTGATTTAAACTATTTTTGCAACTTTCGAATGAAGGCTGGTGATCTTGAGGGTGGAGATGGTAGATGAAATTTTGTCCGAGGGAGGAGGGGCGGTGGTCGAGTTGGTGCGGGAAGTGGCGGTGTAGATGAGTGGGAGGGGAAAAAGAAGCAGATAAAAAAACATTTTTTTATTTGAACTTTTTAATGAACAAAATATTATTTATTTTTAATTTAATTAATTTTTATATAAAAATTAAAATTAAGTGGTGATATGAATTGTTCTGATTAATCATTAAATTTTATTTTTAATAAAATTGATATTTTAAAATAAATGAGATAACAATTTAAATATTGAGGAATTAAAATATCTCTAAAAAAAGATTTTAAAAAGATAATTCAATATAAATGATATATTTTAGAGAAAGTAACTAATAAAACTGATATTTAGTGGCCAAAGTCCAAAGACGGCAAGCATGAAACACGTCAAGCTTTGGGGGATAGGCATTGTCATGAGAAAATAAATCGACACATGGAAAGCACGTGGCAGTTGTTGTATATTTACTGTTTAGGTCATTATTTTATTTTATGTTTATTTGCTTACCATTTTCTTTTATGTCATTAGTTGCAATTTTTAGTTTATTCTTAAAGTTTAAAGATAAAATTGATAAAATTAAAAAATATTACATTAAAATAGTTATTTTCCCCTTTTTTATAAGCATTAAGTTAATATTTAATGATAAAATAAATTAAATGCTTAATAAAGATAAAATATGAATTCAATTTTGTAAAAATATAAATATTAAACTTTAAATTTTGAAATAATATGAAGAGTCATGGCATATTTAAACATAAAAATAACAATATGAACCCCTAAAGTCTTCTCAATAACATATAAATTGTTCATTAACTGCAACTCTCTAGAATAACATGCACTTTGATATGAAATCACGTGATAATAATAAATTGAAAGCAATTGCCCCATGAAAAAACAAAATTAAAAGAATATAAAGGCCATCAAATATTGGTATATTTAAAGATGAACGGTAATTTTATATTAAAGATATAATGTTTTAGAAAGTTATATTATAAATTTAGAGACATTAGATTAAAATTTTTAAAAATATATAAAATTAGATCGTAAATAAGAAAATATAATAAAAATGTATTTAATTATTTTTACGAAAAATACGATCATATCTTTTAATTATTTCAATTTTCCCATAAATGCTTCAAACCCATGTACGGTGGATCATTTATAATATAATGTGTATATATAACTTTATTTGATGGTCATCGTACATGCAGTTTTCATATTATTGCTTGTGGTTTACATTTGGCATCATTTAAATATTATTATTGTTTAAATTTTTAGATAATATTGTTATACGCATGCATTGTCCGAGCTTGTTTCAATAAATAAAATTTAATTAGATCATAGAATTTAAGATTAAATTTAATATTTATCGGAATATGATAAGTCGTATTCGATCTCAGTTACATTCGAATTAAAATCAATAAAACCAGGCACAATCCATTCCAAATTTTGGTATAATAACATTTTAGGTCATTTTTAATTTAAATATTAGTCAAATAAGGTTTTTACCCCATTTCAAATTTTAGATTTAAATAATTAATATATTTTTTTTGATATAAAATAACTTTACCCCCTCAACATTTGATCTTAGCTCCGTCCACGAATGAAATCATAAAATGAGATAAATTCTTCCTACAATATTTCTATTTTTTACTAACCTATACTACATAAGGTGCATGTAAAATTGTTCATATTATTATTCTCACCAATGCAAACGAGAATAGTGACAAGAGGAAATAAAGAAATGACAACTTCTAGTTCAAGGGAAAGGTTCACTGTTTCACCCTCTAGGGCATTGCAAACAATAAAATATAATACAACACCCTCTTGTTTTCCTCAACTAATTATTTATACATTATAATACTATTAATTACAACGGGACATTGTTTAATATTGGTAAGCAAAGCATCTCTTCAACATTAATGTATATTAAAAGATTTACATATAGATTAGGGTGTTAGTTGACCTCTTAATTATTTATAATTAGTGATATCATGGTGTTTACATATGATGAATCCTATACTTGAAAAAAGAAAGTTGGTATTTTTTTAATTTGGTAAAAGTGATGGGTTAAATTAAAAAATAATAAAGCATTACCGACCAAAATGACAATTAACACTACCCGGATTAGGCCATTTTTGCCTTGACAAAGTCATTATGGGCCAAAATTCCTTAACCTATTGGGATTAGGTGCCCTTTGGGTCCCCCCTTAAAGCGTGTTAGAGGCAAAATCTTGCTCTAAAAGTTTTTAGTACTCTTATTGTTCAAGGCTCTCTTTTAGGGTTGGTTTAACTTTTATAATTAAGGTAGTTAGGTTTTGAATTTTGTTCCTTGATGTGAGTTATATGGTCATGCTTTGTCACAAGTAATGTAATATTTTTTTTGACTTTGGATGAATTGGCATTGACATTGTGCATTAATTTACTATCATTTTTGATAATGTTAGGTAATTTTATTTTCTAATGAGTATAAAGTTTATTCGAACAATTAATAAGAACTTCCAGTAGAGATTTTCTGCATACACAAAGACTCGAACTCGATATCTTGCTTAAGCGATATCAAGCTTCTAGTTAATAAAGTTTATTCGAACAAATAATATATTTTTAATATTTTTATATATAATGATGGATCTTGACAGTATAATTTAATAAAATTTAACTTTAAATATAAATAGGGTTTATATATTTATTGGATATTTTATGATTACATTAATTTATTTTGTGGGGGTGATCTAAAATTGTACGCTTAGAACAGCCGATGGAAGTTGAGGGGAGAATAAAGGTGAGAGCATTTATTGCAATTTATTATTTATTAAATAAAACAAGTTCTTCTTTTCTTTTACAAGCTCGTATTGCATGTCTCACATGCTTTGCTTTAATTGTTTCTCAACTATATAAAGCTACGAGATAGCAATGTTATTGTACATGTCATGTACTTTTTAATAATTCATATATGGTCGGTCCAATTTCCCAAAGGCAAAATAAAGAACTTGTATTAAAACCCAGACAGCTTCCCTAAGTCATTGCTCAGACTTAATTAAATGAGGTTTAATAGAGTTAGATTTATTAAAACAAAAAACTTCACTTCTTCAACAAGTCATAAGCTTAATTTTATATAAATATATACATACACATGTGTACAATAGTTGCATTATATGAAACCAAGTTTGATGTACAATATAAACTTTATATTAAAAGTTGATAAAATCTGTAAACCTAAACAAACCTTTTCATTAACACTTAAAATCCTTTTAAATAAAATTCAAATTCCAAAATCCGTCTCGAATCTACTATCTAATGTTGTGGTCAGAAACGAAACTAGGATGAAATATTGAGAATAGTTTAATTGCGTTACGTCAAAAGAATAAGGGTATATTAAATATTTAAATCTAAAAATTAAGAAAAGTAAATACCTTATTTAACTAATAATTAAACTAAAAGACCTAAAATGCTATTATATAAAAAAATTGAGACCCAAACTCAGTAATCCCTTAATGGCTCCCCACGGATGGTCAAATTTGAGCTTTGGTCTTTCTACCATGTTCAAATGACCAAAGCTCAAATTTGATATTCAGTCCTTATACTTTAACATTTTAACATCAATTTGCTATTTCTATTTTTACAATGCCTTCAATTATTTTAAATACCAATCTAACTTATTATGTGGACACTCTTAAGTAATGATACTATAAAAGTACAAGACCATATATAATATATATATAATCTGAAATTGAAGAATATTGAAGGGATCAAAACCATAATTTGACCAAAAACGAGGAAGCTTATTGTCACTTTGGGACGCCAAATTGGCAAAGTTTAGATCGAAATTTGTGAACAAAAAACCCTAACCTGTCTTTTGCCCACAGAATTAAGACTCCCCAAATGAATCCAGAGAATGGTATAAGTAATATATATATTACACACACACACACATATAGGGGTTGAAAATTTCAATGCCATGTGAAGGGCATGAAGAAATGCTGCAGAAAAAGAGGAAAAAGAAACCCTAAGAATGTCTTCAATCTAGCAACCTCGTGAGAGATGTAAGAACGTACGGACACAATAAAATTTGAAGTATTAACTGCAGACCCAATAGGCAATAATCATGGGGTCACGAACCATCATCATACGAACCACAAACAGATCATACGAAAAACCTAAACAACGTAAAAATTCGGAAAATACGAAAGGGAGATGAATTTTCCTTGTACCATCTCTTCAAAAATACATGTTTCGTGTTTATGTTAACACGGTATATTAATCTCACATCAAAAAGTAAATATATGGTTATAAACTTTTGAAATGACTTTCTATCATACATATTTTACGAAAATAAAACAATAATCCGGTGACGACTTCATTTTAATGGACAAGACAAGGGACTTTGGCTTTTGCCTGCACGTTGAGTGTTTAATCCTTTTCCAGACTTAATTATTTGTTTTCGGATATATATAATTTTACAGTCATTTCCTTTTCTCATCTTCAATCCCCATCTCTTGATCACTTCATGAACTCCCCCCTATCTCTTATCCGTTCTAGATTTTTTTTGTGATTGCCCTTGTTTTATTCTGGTTACTTAGATAAATATAATTATATATATAGTAGTAAATATAGGATTCGATGTTCATAAGAATAAATCATTATCGTTATAATTATATCAGTGATGATATTATTTATCACTTATCATTTTGATTCCAACGCGAAAATGATTTTGTTATTTCAAAAGTTCACAAGTTGTTAGAATGAAATGATAATTTAAATGTATTAAGTGCATCAAAACTGATGTAATTAAAGATCGAATTGAAAGAAAACAAACAAGGATTACTAATTAAAGGGAAGTACCCTTAGTTTTAGGGGTGGGGGTCCATTTATGGAAACTGTCTGAAGACAACATGCAGATTAAAACGTATACAGAGGGTGAGTGAATGAATGAATGGCAGATGATGCTTGTCTTTTTATATATATATATATATATTTATTTTAATCATTTTACCTCAAAATTTAAAATTTAAAATCTAAAACTTAGATTCTAAACCATAAAAATTTTAAATTCTAAATGGTACACTTAATATCTAAATAAACAAAATTATAGAGTGGAACAATTTTTGTATAAGTTAATTGCATCACACCTTTTCATATTATAACTCTTATTTTTAATTGGATCTTAAATTTTTGAATTCTAATTTTAACTTAAATTATGAGTTTTATTATAGATTAGTCTTCAAACTTTAGAAAATTTTAATTTCATCCCCAAACTATGATTCTTATTCTAAATTAGTCCACATACTTGTGAACATTTCAAATCCATCTCAAACTATCGGTATATGTTAATCACATATCTTGATAATAAAATCGCTTGGTCAAACTATATTATTATACGTTTGAAACAAAAAAATTAAGTTAAACTGTGGTCGAAATTAATTACATATTTGGATGAATATGGGGATGAAGTTGCAAGATTCAAAAGTTTGGGGACCAGTTTAGAACAAAGGTCATGATTTGAGAATAAAATTAGAACCTACAAAATTTTAATGATTTATTTAAAATAAGTCATAATTTAGGAATGAAATTTGAATATTAAAAAAGTTGAGTACCAATTCATAATAAAAACTATAATTTAGAGACGTTTGATACAATTAATTCTTTATAATATATATAATATTCAGTTGAACATTAAAAAGTTTGTTAATATTCTTAAACAAGGATGGACACATGATTTTACGTTAGAGGGGGCGAACTTATAAAATTTTAAAGGGGAGACGAAATTATAAAATTTGAGGAGGACGAAAATAAATTTTTAACTGAAAATAAAAAAATTTAAATTATATAGAAATATAAAATTTCTAGGGGCACTCATCCCTCTAGGTCCATCCCTATTCTTAAACATGGTAGAAAATGACACATTGATGCTTAAAAAATTCTTAATTTTTTTTAATCTGTTATTGCAGGATTTGTATTTGATTGAGGTGGAAGAGCACGTGACACCCATTTTATTATTTACATTAAGATTTGTAAAATAGAATAAAAATATAATTATGATTATAATCTAAAATTACCTTTTGTTTATGCTTTGCTTAAAGTTCTTTTCTTCAATTTTTTATTTTACTTTCGTTCTTATGTACATGTGCATGCACACGTGAATTGACGCGTATACATAAAAACAATAATCATGGTTTATTATACTTAATTTTTTCTTGGACTTTGGTATATTTATAATTAATAAATTTCACTAACTTTTCGACCATTCTAGAACTACTTAATTAGCTTAATCATTTTGAGTCATCTTAAAATATAAAATTAAAAATTTAGTAAAAAATATAAATTAAAAGTGTATTCCTTAAATGATCCGGCAAAAATACATAGACAATGTTATGGGGAAAATTCTCCCCATAGCATCCTACTAAATTATTTGTTAAAGTATAACAATTGCTACAGTGTTACTTTGAAGACGTGACGGTTATGGTACGTCTTCAATTTTTTGGAAAAGAGGTATGGATTACAATGCGTTTTTCTTGGGACATCTAAAGATGCATTGTGGTCTTTATACTCCCTACGCCTTCTAGGTTGCACCGCAACATTCACCTTATTTGAAGAAATAAATTTTCTCGATATTATGTTAAAAAAATTATTTTTCACCACATTTTCCTAAAAACTTTGCCAAGCAATCTCAAATCTCAATGGTTTGTGAGAATATTATTATCTCTAGAAATTCTGGATTCGAGAAGCTGCGCCTATAGAATGTGTGGGCGTTATCGGTGACTAAAAAAATCTGAATATATACTACATTATAATCCCCTAAACTATTAAAAATATAAATAAATTAAAAGCTAATTTGATTTAAGAAAATAACATTGACCATTTATAATAATTTGATATATTTAATTAGCATTCTATAATTTTTAAAAATTTAACAAATAAAGTAATTATTTTAATATAATTTTGTAATATTTGATAATTTTATTATTATTTTTATTCATTCCTAAATATTGAAAAAGACAAAAAAATGTGAATAAATTTTACATATTTGAGTTTCTTAAATGGCATTTATTTGCCACTCATTCAAGGTGGACACAAAAAGGCATCTCCATGGGCCACATGTATCTTCATGTTCCATATGATTACATATGATTAATTGTATGAAAAAAAAATAAGAAAAATATATTGGCTAATAATCATTATTTTCTTAAAAATGACCCAATCAAAATAGCAATGATTTATTTAATTTTGGCCCATTACTTCACTTAAATACCACTTCTTATCCCACTATTGCTAAATATATGATTTCCCTATCACTTTGAAATCATTTGCTATTTTGTAAAATTAATAATAATAGAAAACCTTCACTTCAACTACACTCTTTCATATCTTGTAAAATACATTCAATTATTTCACCTTAGTTTTACATACCAACTCAACATATGATATTATTTTATAGTATCACACATTTGATAAATAATTATTTTAAGAGAACAAAATAAAGGATATATAGTTTTTATAATACATACATTTAGGGTTTCACAGCCTCAACCCTAATTAACAATTTAAATCTACGTAACTTGAATCTGGGAATGATTTTCAAAATTGAAATCACAAAACAAGTAGTTGATGTATGTACTTGAGATGACCATATCTAAAAACGCTAATCTTACAAAAGCTGACTGGTTCAATTAATAAGCACTATTGATTTCATGTTTAGAAATGTTGGTTTGATGAGTGGGGACAAAAGCTGGTGGATGCCATTGAAGCTAAGCAAGCTCCACTTCAATGAATGGGGAGAAACATGGGCAACCATAAACGATAAGTCATTTCATTCTCGAGTAATGTCATGCGTCCATCTTTGCTGATCAGTCCAACAGAAAAAGGTAAATTATGTAACTATCATTTTAGTTTTGTTTCGACCACCTAACTATTTTTTTTTAAATAATATCTAATGTTATATTTTGATTTCGTTTTGATCACCCATTGTTAAAAAATAAACATAACTGCTCACGTGATAATTTTTTTTAAAAATAAAAAAATCAATGGTGACGTGGCATTACCTTATGGTGATTTCGTTTTCGCCACTCGTCGTTAAAAAAAATAAACGGAAGTACTAACGTGACAAATTTTTTCAAATTTTAAATGATAACATGACATTATCTTATAGTGACACATCAATATCATCGTTGATTTTTTAAGACAGATGACCAAAATGGAATTAAACTGTAACTTTAGGTATGATTTGGAAAAAATAATAGTTTGGTGACCAAAATGGAACTAAAGTGATAGTTGGGTGACTAAATACATAGTTTACCCTAAAAATGCTTGATTTTGAACCAAATGCAGGGAGCAGAAGGTGCAAAAAAAAAAAAAAAGTAGGCATCTGGTTGATTATTGGAGGGATTTGGGAGTAGGATAAGCTTTAAAAAAACCCACATGGCAAACATACTTCAATGATAATGAGAGGAGAAAACCATATGTTTGTGAGCATGGGACCATTATATGTTAAAAGTCTATGCATGAGTAACATCTTCATGTCCTTACATTTCTGATTCACTTTAGTTTGATAGGAAACACTTCCTCCAAAAGATGTTCCATTCAAATTCTGATCCGATATGATTGCATTACCCGAAAAATAATATTATAATTGAGATGAACGTTTGATCGAGTTGAATCGAGTTAAAAAGTTTTGAGTTTATTGAGTTAACAATCTTATTTTATGATTTAAATTTTCTTTGAATTTTTTTCCGAATCGTGTTTATGAAATTAGAGTCGAGTCGAGTTGTTCGAGTTTTTCTTCAAGTATAATTATAATTATTTATAATTTTATGATACATATTGGTTTCAAGTTAAATGACTTTCCTAATCATATAAGACGTAAATATATATTTCATCATACTTTTTTCCACATGCACAAGTAAGATTTGTAATGTTATTTAATAAATCAAATATCATCTAAAATTATAAGATACATTTATAATGTTATTTTTAAAGAAGAGATATTTGAGGAAAAAAAACATTGATGATAATATAAAGAAGTCAAGAAACTGGTGGGAAGAAATAATTTATATAAAAATTGCAATCGAAAGGTCAAATTGAATAACATATAAAGTCGAGGGACTAAATTGTAATAAAAAATATGTTTTTAGAAATAGAAATTGAAGTTACATATATATCTCGTAGCTGTAATGAAACAAATGATTCAAATTTGGTCAAAACAGACTAAAAACGAATATAAAATTTGAAGAAATGAGAAAATCATACAAAATCGAGAGAGTAAATATACACATTGCATCACTAATATGCATTACAAAAACACAACTTAATCAAATAGCAAAATTTGATGTCAAATGTGGGAAAATTCAATCACAATTTGTAGCACAGCACATTTTACAATAGGCAACGGAACCATGTGGATTGGATTCTCGTGTTAACCTTTAAAAATGGTAAAAAGAATTGTAATGTAGAACTGTTCCGGCAACTTACATCGTCAGTAAAAAGAAAGATTTGTATGTTACTAAAACCTTTTGTAGAAGACAAAACTGGCTTGGTATAATTGAAGGAGGGAAGTTAAGATGTGTACCATGGCAGCAAGATCAACTTAGCAGAGTAGGCAGTTCTCCTATACGCCTCGTCCAGATCAGAAAAATCCGTTTCGATTTAGACCAAGGAAAGCAATTTATCGTCCGATGGAAAAATCGAACTATTTGAGCAGATTTCTTGCTGATGGAGTTCCAATAGCTGTGCCTCCGGATTACATAGACCTACGAAACAAGAGTAACTTTAGAACACAACTTAGATATATCTTCCGAAGCCATTGTTCTACGATGCAACCATTTTCAGCTTTCGGAAATTTCTCCATTGATCAATGATGATCAAGTAGGTCCATATCGCCTACAATCTTGTATATCCGTGGATCAGCTAGTGTACCCCACTTTATGACCGACAGAAAGTTCCTATGTAAAATTTCGAGAGAGAGAAATCATTTACACCATGAAAATCTATAGATGTTGACGAACACGATGTCTCACACAAATTTATTGGTTTATTTTTAAACATAACAAGTTCTACACCAACCTGAACATTTGGGGATATCCCAGACAGCTATTGATGTTGATGAACATGATGTCTCAGTCAAATTTCGGTTATGCTCCTGGTTGACATTCATTGCAAGCATCCATGCACCAATCTTAACATCTTCATTGCTAAACATCCGAAAACTGCAATTTATACAAAAGAGAAAAATCCATAACAGATTAGATATCTGAAAAAGTAATGGATGCATCATTATAACATTACCTCAGCCAATTGTCATGAAATGGGTAGTCAAAGAGAAGGAATATGTTGCCAAATATATATTGTTGGATTAAGCTTTCCAAATATTACAATTTTCTTTAAGAAAATCAATAATTTGAATTATGATCAACTCCTCAACCTCCTCAATCACAGCAAAGGAGGACAGGTAGATAAAAAGTTTGATCATAATATAGAATTTTCCAGTTATATTAGACGTCTCGAAAAAAAAAGGCTGGCTGCGACTCGATATTTCAAAACAAGAGTTGAAACATTTGAGTAACATTTTAGTTTTAGACCAAGCATGTTAAGTTCGAAAGAAGGATTGAAGTTAGCCAATGTTTAGGGGAAAACCCAACACCGTCAGCAAGTGAAAACCCTGATCCAAATATAGACAAGGAAGGAACAAGAAGCATAAGAAAAGAGAGAAACTGTTCAACAGACAATTATGTTAGATCCAAAATAATGAGTACCTGTTGTTCCGCAGAGTAACCAAACTTGCAACAATATCAGCAGAAAGAGCATATATAGGACCATAGGCATAAAGAAAGTACCCCGAGCCTAGAAGACGGGATTGTGGCTCATACCTGCATGAAATTGTCGCTCTAATCACTGTATAATATATGGATATAACTACTAATATAAAGAGTATCTTTTTGGTATTATACGACACTAAATCTTGTCTAGTATGATAAAACAGTAATCTTTGACGTATTTCTTTAACAGGAAATCTTCAAATCCTATCCTAAACGTACATGCACAAGTAAAATTCAGAGGAAAGGTACGTTGCAATAGTTCCGTATTACATATCCATTCCCAACAAAGGAGAGCACATAGATAGAACAAGACACATATTTGCAGTTCAGACACATGTCGCAAACAATGATCTCATCTTAACATTCAAGAGGTAAAATCAAAATGCACTATTATAGTGAAAACCTGTATCATGCATCTTAACCCTATCAATATTTAAAGGACCTTTTTAAAGCTTTTTATCCATATATCACATACATACCTACATTTATATTCGATGTAGCTCTGCATGTGTACAGACATTTCAAGCTATAGAGCACCATAGATCTTATTATATGAGTTTCGTCTTTTCTCATTGTAATTCAAGATCAAGTTTGGTAGAGACAAAAAAAAATTTGTTGTGCAGTTTAAGTAATATGGTTTTAAATTCTTTCTGGTTCAATAGGGTCATTTCCAATTATCATGGCCTCAAAACTAACAATTACAAAAGTTGACGCTTTCTGGATTTTCCATAAAATTTGTGGTGTTAGTAGATGTCGTTGAATTATCCCTTTACTTTAACTTTCCCCTTCTTGATTGAATTGACAGTATCAACCAAAGATGGCAAGCAACTTATCATCTCTTCTACCAATTTACAGCACAAGGCAATCCCAACAACCGAAGAGAAACCTTTATCTGAAACATGAAGTAAAGAAACAGTTGAAATATGTAGATATCTAAAACCATAAGCTAAAGCATAAGTATAAACAGAAATACTAACCATTTCAGCTTAGGATTGGTAAATACCGGACCCTTTCTCATGCATCCGATGTAACTATGCGGGTGAGAACGTTGTTTTGCTATTAGAAGTGATAGCCGATCTGTAAATCGATAATAGGCTATCGTCAGTTAACTATAAATATGTCATATGAAAGTAAAGAATACCACCCAACACATGCATAAAAGAGTTAACTAATCAAGTCACCTGGCCTCAAATAAATGTCTTCATCAGCTTTGATATAGAAGTCGGAATCATAGAGTGCATAGGCAGCTTTAAAGAATGCTAACGTGAATCAGACGTTCGAAAGTAAGGGATCTTCTTTCAAATGAAGAGCATGACTAATCCGATAACCAAAAAATTCAGGGAAGAAATAACTAACGTTTTGTATGGAAGTTTACTGTATCCTTCCTCAATATCTAACAAAATGAAATCATCATATTCTGCTACTTCTTTTCCCAGCTCTTCCATCTTTGATTTATCATTTGTTCTACCAATTATAAACCTAAAAGCTAATCCTGTTGATTCTTCCAACCTGAAAACACACACACACACACATATATGTATGCATGTATTTAAAATATTGGGTTAATTCAAACATTATTATCTTTTCCACATTTCAAAGAAAAACTATAGCTGTGCTTTACTGAACAGAGCTTAGTTGTTCTAAAATTCAAGCAGAAGTTTTAATTTCATTTGAAAATAAAATCATGTACCGTTGAAGGCCTTGACGATCAGAAGGAAGCCAAGTCTTCCTCCGACCGGCTGAACGGAACCCGGTTTGGACCCCAACAAAGCCCATAACTTTATGTCTTTTGATCCCATTATCAACATCTTCCCCGTTATCCACAATCTCGGGTCGGTCCCAAAGAACCCGGACGGTTCTTAGGTCGGAGAGACAACGGTTACCACATCCGGTGGAGAAAATTAAAGCATAGCTGTAATTTGGGAATGAAAGAATTTGGGAGATGATGGCATAGATGTAAATTTGGTTTGACCCGCCGTAATTGGCCGTTATATGGATCACTTTCGATTACGGGCATTCGAGTTCCGAGGAAGGCGACTGACTTTGATTTATTTGTTAATGAAATGTAAAGATAAGAAAAATGAAAATTCCAAATAAAAATCTATTTATTTATTTATGATTAAGATTTTATATTGTACAATTTTAGGATTAATATATATAAAATCAAAGTGTCTGTAGTTTACACGCGCGCTGAAAATATAATTGTGTAACCGTAAAAATAGACATTAACACGAAAATATGTGATTATCACAAATTAAATTCAACGAGTAATTACCTAGAATAACAATAGTGTTATTTTTTATATAATTATCGGTATCTGATCTATTTGACTGAGACAACAAGACCTGAAAGATTCACATAAATGGACCAATTTGGCTGTGATGTTGGGCTTCATTGTTGGGTACACAGTCCTGTTATATATTACCATTTTTTTTTGTAATATAGGAGTACTAATTACCTAGAATAACAATAGTGTTATTTTTTATATAATTATCGGTATCTGATCTATTAATCGACTAATTTAGAAGGGTACTATAAAGGTGAGGACCCTCTCAACCCAATTTATTCTAGGGTAAACTACGCATATAGTACCTAAACCATCAATTTTAATTCGTTTTACCACTTAAACTTTTAATTTTTCAAATCTATACCTAAAATTTAGTTTTTGTTCATTTTAGTACCCAACCGTTAAGTTTTGAAAAAAAATAAAAGTCTAGGTACCAAAACATATTTAGTAACTAAATCATACTTAAGTTTTTTTTTAAAAAAAATTAGGTACTAAAACGGACCAAAATCGATAATTTAGGTACTAAACATGTTAGGTTTTTAACAACAATGTATTAAAATGAAACAAAAAGTAAACTTTAGGTATGATTTTAAGAAAATTGAAAGTTTAAGTACTAAAACAGACCAAAACTGATAATTTATGTATTAAATATATATTTTACCCTTTATTCTATTTGCAACCAAGATTTAAACTTCCGACCTTACTTAAAAGTCAAGTTTCTCATTCCATTAAATTCGTTATTGTTAGAATAACAATAGTGTTATGAATTTTGAAGAATTTATAGAATCCTGGAATTCAATTACAAGTTTATATATATATATATATATATATATATATATATACTGATATAATATCAATAATAATGAAAAAAAGAAAGAAAAGAAAGATATTATATATCTAGTTTCTTGCTCTGTAACATCTATACCACAAAATCAATAAACAAAGGACTCTGTACCCAACAATGAAGCCCAACATCACAGCCAAATTGGTCCATTTCTGTGAATCTTTCAGGTCTTGTTGTCTCAGGAACCAACTCCCAAACAAACTACATTCACCATTCTCAACTTCAATGCACGTCTTCTCCCCTTGTTTCCCTCCAAATTCATTGATCATAAAACACTCAAATGGGTACTTAAACAAGCTCAAATAGTGCATGAAAACCCAGTAATTGGGTATCTTGTCTTTAGCTATAAAATACCCAGAAAACAGGAAGAAAGACCCCATTAAACCAGCAATCACCGAGTTCCCCATGATGAAGTTCGGCACGAGTGCACTGAAACATGCCACGAATGAATTGGACATCAAAAGAACCATCCAGACCACTAGGGAGAAGTAAAGGAACCCGTCGACGGTGTCTCGTCGCAAGCCGATTAGCCAATAAACCGGTGAAGTGAAGAGGAGACCGACCAGTAAAAGAAATGGAAGGAAAACGATGGTGTTGGCTAAGACATAGGAGGAAACTCTGTAAGCTCCTCTTGATGTCTCTCGCATTAGGATTCTTCTTTCTTGTAAGAAAATTGGTAGTCCCTCCGTGGTGGACGATAGTAAGAACGTGAGCGTGAAGGCGAAGAAGCCGGTTTGAGTTTGTAAAGCGGTGCTTCCTTTATCGTTTCCGACGTTGAAGTATATGGTTCCGAGTACAAATCCAGCTACCAAAGCTTGTATAACTCTTGTTGCAAAGAGTTGCTTGGTTCTGAAGATGTTGCTGCAGAATCTTTGGCCTAATATCAGGACTTCGTCGAATCGGGAATTTGGGTAAACAATCAGCTTTCTTTCGAGATCGATTGGGCTTCTTATTCGACGGCCTCCATGGTTTATGTTGCTTAGTGTACCTGGATTTGATACCGTTAGAGTTTCGACGACGTCGATGGCAAATTCGAGGACATTGACGTGCCGAGGGATTCGATGATCGGCTAACTTTAGTCTGTCTTCGAGAAGATTTAGCTCTCCGTTATGAACAACGAATCCATTCGAAAGCAACACGATGCGATCGAACAGCTCGAGGATCCGGAAACCAGGTTGGTGGATGGTTAAAACAATAGTCTTACCTTGATTGAGCGCCATGGATTTCAGCAGTGTCACTGCATGAAGAGCTGACGCAGAATCCAATCCCGAAGTTGGTTCATCGATCAAGATAACCGCAGGGTCGTGAACCAAATCGACTCCGATCGATACTCGTCGCCTTTCGCCACCCGAGATGCCATTATTCGATCCGTAACCAATTCTCGAACTCGCCACATGCTCCAATCCAAGCTCCTTTAACAGCCCTTTCACTCTAGAACCAGCTTCCTTCCTCCCTCCAGGTAACCTCAAAAGCGCACTATACCTGAGCGTTTCTTCGACTGTAAGCAGTGGAAATAGCGCATCGTCTTGCGTGACATATCCCGAAACTCGCCGGAAATGTTTGACGTCGATAGGCTTGCCGTTAACAAGAACTTCCCCTGATGACACTTCACAAGGCGGTATCTTCCCGGCGAGAATCTCTAGCAACGTAGTTTTGCCTGCACCACTCGGTCCCGCTATGGCTGTTATCTGTCCGGGCCTAGCTTCGCAATCCACGCCCTTCAAGATGAACTTTGCAGGTCTATCTCGATTTCGACCACTGCAAAAAATCCACCTGAAGTAGTCTTCAAATGGGGTGCTCAACTTGTAAGACAAATTTCTAGTCTCTAATCTGTATGGAGGTTTCCGGCGACCGTAAACCGGTGACTTCACTGGCAATTCCATTCGAGAGAAAGAAAGGTGAAAGTTGAGAGGGAAAAATGGGAGACAATAAGTTATGTGAAGAAAGAATATAAAAGGAGATGAACTAACGCACCAAATTCGACACCCTTCCACAAGCAAAAGCAAGAATTAAATGAATAGTTTAGTTTGCATGCATGTAAATTTAGCTGTTTCGGGTTATTAGAATATATTTTTATCGTAATTTATAATTTCTAATCTATTAATCCATTAATCCGAATATAATATTATAAAAATTTATTATAAAATTATATTCAAAATTTAATTTTTTTTTTCTTTTGATAACTTAAATTTTCTTTAAAAAAATGTGGAGTCTTATCTCATTTAATTAACTACTAGTTTTTTTTTCCCGATATATTAACTTTAAAGACTTGATTTTTGTTTCCTCATCAGTGTAAAGGCGTTTTGGTGGGGTTTGGGTATACAAAGATATTTTGTTTACAAGAAACCCAAAGACCAAACACCAAAAATAATGAATGAAAATTTATTAAATGTTTAATTCATGATTTAATCCTTAACTTATACATTTTTAATTTAATACTTAAACTTTAATTTCATCTTGTTTTCGCACTAAATTATCGTTTCCATCTAAATTTATAAAGAAAAGCTACCAATAAGAACATGACACGCAACACTTTCTTATTCGCCGCAAAAGTTTTCGGGATAAACTAGAACATATTCTATAGTTTAGATATTAAAGTAAAAATAAAGGTACCGAATTGAGAAAATAAATATCATTCAAGGACCATATCGTCAATAAAGCCAAAATTAAACTAGTCCTTGGCTAATGTTGTAAAGGTTATTGTATTTTCAGGTGAGCTAATATATTGACCGGTAAAGGGGTTTTAATGTTGGTGGCCTCACCTATCTTCCCCACTTTGACAGCTGAAAATAAGGTAGTTGGGGGGAAGCTAAACTCATTGGTTAAGTTAAGGTACCCTAAGAAATTCCCATTTGTGGTATGCCATAATGGACCAACACAATTAATCCCAAGTTGGGTCATCCATTTTTAGTTTAATATATCAAATTTGAACCATGAAATTAGGGCTGGTTATGTTTATGAAACGTTTCCAAGCTATCTTTTCACAGTTTCCCCTTTACTTGAAAGAAATAGATTCTTTAATGTTTTGGTTTCCAAATAATACTCAAACATGTATTTAGGGTAGGTTTAAGTGCCACAAAGAAGTATGTGTATATATTTTTGGTAGGAATAAATCTACTTATACTCTTTGTAAAATTATTAATCATTTTATATCATATATAAGTAAATCATTTATCTATTAAAAAAAAAAAGTTATTAGCCGATCTTTAATTGAAATTATCTTAATAGTTGATTCATTAATCGATCTAACAAAATATAGGAGTTATGAAATATAATAATATGATAATTTAAATATGTAATAAAAAATAGAGAATAATATAATACGAGTTTATGATAGAATATAGATGACAATCATTACCATATTCTATTTTTATATACAATAAGATATATTAAAAAAGGTTATATTAGTGATTAATAAAAGAATTGTATATATTTAAGTTAAATTTATTTTTTTCTTTAACATCTTCTACTTTTTTTAAAATTGATTATCAATGTATGATAATTAAATTAAATCTTATAAATATTGTATCGTTGAATATATCATTTCTTTCATGGTGTTGGTATCGAGGATGAATCTACATCCCTTAATTTTAACGGTTTAACTAGTTTTAGATTACTGGTATTTTTGAAATTATTATAATTAAATCATTGCCTCTTCCAAATTTACCGACTTAATTATATCGCAGGACTTTGGTTTTAAAATAAAATTTTGAATTCTATTTTTTCTCTTTAAGATCCTTTAATTTGAAATTAGTGAAATTAAACCATAATTCTTTTAAATTTTATGGTTTATTTAATTTTAGAGATCATATTTATTTCAAAGTTAAACATTAGCCCCTTCGTATTATAATTATGACTCATTGGTACATATTAATAGTGGTGAGTGTATTGATGATTATAATTTTTTTAATAAAAACATTTCAATTATATATATAAATACACTTTTAAATAATTAATTAAATTAAAAACTTGATTTTTCAACGATTAAATTTAATTATAAAAACATAAAATAAAAGAAATATTAAATTTAATTTAGAAATATAAAGTTAATGCATCATTAACTGTTTAATACACATTAATAAATAATAAGTTTAGTACAATAATTAAGTTTAACTTTATTTTAGGTTCTAAATTCATTATTACCTTTTAATATATTATTATTTTCTTGAAAACTATTATATGGATCAATCACAGTTCAACTTAAATAAAATTTCACTGCCCGGCGCACAAAATCATCCCAATCCAGCTGTCTGTAAATCGACTTACAGATTTGTATAACGCCACACCAGACCCTGCTAAAAAACAAACAAGCAATCAGAAAAACGATGGCTCCTACTGTCCAAAGCAGAATCACACAACTTACATAGCCCATCCGCGCAACCCTGTCCTTAGAAGGCAGGCCATCCCATCCGCGCAAGCCTGTCCTTAGAAGGCAGGCCATCTAACAAATAAGCCTCTCCCACAGGACCTACTATTCTTAATTTTATCCCAAATCCAATTCCCATTAACCGGAGATCAGTTTGTATCACCTCCAAACAGGTCTCTTGTTAGGACCGTCGGCGAACCCATGGCGCAGCGGAAACAAAACTCGACGGTCTCACCAGCGATCCAAGTACGAAAAACTGAAATCGAAAGGAAGAGATGCGAATACTTACAGCGGGTTCCTTGAAAAACAACAAGGAAAGCAGTGAATTCTGGTGGTGTAGATCGATTCGAATCGTAAGCTTCCACGAAATCACGTCTCGACCTCTACTCAGTTCACTCGATTGAGAGCAATTTTGTTTTCCCCCAAAACAGTTTTGAGAGAAAGTGGCTGAAGGTTTTGTGTGTGTTCTTCTCAAAACGGGTGACCTAACACACCATTTTATAGCCAAGTTACCCTAGTCATATTAGGGTTTTTATTATTTCAAATTAATTAAATCTATATTTAATTAATTGGAATTTAATAATCTTTTTATATCCAAGTTACCCTAATAATATCATAGATTTTATTATTTCAAATTAATTAAATCTATATTTAATTAATTAAAATTAAATATTCGGGATTATTAAAATATATATACTTAATTAACTCTAGATATATTTTAGTAACGTACATCAAATTGTACATTTTTACTCGTTTCAATCTTAGGGGTGTGACCATGTAGGTTCTTGTAACATTAGAAGTAATTATTAGAACAATTCTAATATTACATACAATGAGTGACATCTAGCAATATATCATTGTCACCTAAGTTACAAGAAAGTATGATTCGATATATCATCTTGGTGATTAACTCTTTTATGTATTATATCCTTATGTCCTTTATATCTAGAATAGGCACAAGTCTTGGAATAGTCACACTTGTATAGCCCATCTATTGTTTCTTGATTTCTAGAGTATACTTTAATTAACGAATAGTTTATGATATCTCATATCAATTTATTCGAGCATGGCCATGCGTTTCTAGTCTTATTCAATCAAGTGACCTATGATATATTTCCTATTATGTAGGAATGACATATCCTATCTTAATCATACACACCCACTACATATATTGAGATATATTCAATAACAGTCTTTATAGAGCAACCAGCTACGGAGCTTGTTTAGCTGCATCAAAACATACAACAATATATGTTGGGATAGTATTGATCTCAAGTCTGAGGATCATACATATAGTCATCACCATGAGCAATGTTATGATTGTCACATAATAATCCAAGACATATGCTCATGGTGGGTCAATCCAATACATTGTTCTCTAACAATATAATCATGTATTAATTCTGACATCTCTATGTCAATGACAACTCGTTGTCATCAATCAATAACATGTTAGTCTTGAGCGTATTATTATTGTCCATGCCCATAATAATACTTGACTAGAGATTTTTTAATAATAACAATTATGTCATTATATGGACTTTATTATCTTACAGTTTATGTTAAACACATATATATAACTGAAAATAATAGCGGCAATGACTTTATTCAATAAAATCGGTAAATAAAAGTATTATTACAATCATCATATGATTAGTCTTTGAGCATACTCTAACATCCCTAGCTTCAGCCTTAACCTTTCTCATAATCCAACTAAAATGAATCTTACAGCCAACATTCCAAAAATCCGCCCTTTAACCAACATGAATTTTTAAAGGGAAATCGTTGTTAGTTCGCATTCTCAAGTTGGCTCGGGTGGAGTTTTTGTATCATATTTGGGAAGAAGGAAATTTTAGGCAGTTTAGGGGGAGTTTCGATCAGTGGAAAGTATTGTGGTAAGTATTAAAGACATTGTTCGTATGAGGTTGTAGAGGTGTCGTATGAATAAATTTGATGGGGATGAACTTGTGGTTATGTGTTGTGCTGATCCTCTTTTGGTTTGGTGTTTTGTTTTTGTTGTTGATCCTCTTTGGTCTTAATATTTTTATTATAGCTGAGTGGGAGATTCTTTGCTTATCCTTTGTTGTTTTGGTGTATTTGTTATAGTTTAGATTGTTTCTTTGGATAATGTATAGAAACCATCGACTTATAAAAAAAACTTGAATATAATTTATATTAATTATATAATAATTATTGAGTTCAACTTTAAAAAAGATAATAATTTTTTTATTAATCTAGATTGATATAAAGTAATATATATTTAAATATAATTTTTCTTTTATTTGATTTTTTATCGCTTATGCCCTCAATATCAAAATGCTTAAATTTAAGACCTCAAGAAATAACAATAATTATTTTATCACCGATATATCTTTGATTAAAATATATAATGTCAATTTTATCTAAAACCCCAAACGTTATATAAAAATTCCCTTTTCTACTTCGTTTATCGTCTATAAAGAAACCCTTCCAAAACCCTTGTTATCTTATCGACCTGTTCCTCGCACGCAGTTATATCTCAGCCTCCAATAATGGCGACACAAACCCTCTCTCGCGCTCTCCTCTCAAAACCCAAATCAGTATCTACTTTCATCTTTCCTTCCTCCCGCTCTATCTCATCATTTTCCTCCTCTTCCACCCCGGCTTCCTCCACCAAAACTCTTATCACCCCATCGCCACCCCCTTCCCTCTCCTTCCTCCGTCGCCTACGTGCTCCGCCTTTTTACTCGCCCCTCCTTCGCTACTCACTTTGCCCATCCGTCAAATCGTTCTCCACTCACGCATCCAGGTCCTCCCTCAATGACCCCAACCCTAATTACTCGAACAGACCCCCAAAAGAAACGATTTTGCTCGACGGTTGTGATTTTGAACATTGGCTCGTTGTGATGGAGCCGCCTAAAGAGGATGCCACCAGGGATGATATTATTGATACTTATATCAAAACCCTAGCTCAAGTAGTGGGCAGGTATCTTTTTTGAGCTATTTTTCGTCTACTATAATGGGTTCCCCTTTCATTGTGCTTTAATGTTTGTAATTGCACCGAATACCATTTTTTTACAGGAATGACTGATTTTATGTTTATATGGTATTGAACAATTCGTTTTAATTTGTTCTGTTTTAATCAATTCTAGCTTTTATTAGATCAAATATAGTTTGATTGTTATGTTTCACGTTATCTTTTCCATGAGAAATATGTTTGTACTGTGAGCGTGCGACTAAAGGCTGTAGCTTTGATGTCAATCAGAGTTTATTGATTTGTTATTGTTTTGTCTACTTTGAAAAGATTGGAAAAAGAGAGAAGTAACTTGTTGAATTCAATGTTTTGAAGCTTCTTGTTCGGTTAATTTATAAGTTGTGTTGGGAATAGGGATACTGTTAGCTTTCGGTATAGTTGTGATGATTTCTCCTAATAAATGAAGATGTAATGTTACCACAATATGAGTAATGATATAAATCAAATTGAAGAATGTCTACGCATTGACTATCGGCTTTGAAATATGAAATGCTCATTACAAGGGCTTCTAGGTCTGATACGTATGCATGCACATGTTATGTTAGCATTAGTAACAAAAGCTCCATTGATTGATATGATGATTGTATCTTGTATCATTTAATCGTTCGGATTGCAGTATTTTTAGAATGATTTTCTGCAGATACATGTTCTGTTATTCCAGTAAAGAGGATATATTCTAATTCCTGTTTTTTCCTTTGCATTGTGTATTCAGTGAGGACGAAGCTAGGATGAAAATTTATTCAGTTTCTACCAGACACTACTATGCATTTGGAGCCCTTGTCTCTGAAGAGCTTTCTTACAAGATCAAAGGTATGTGCAACTTACCCAAGGCAATTTTGTTATTAAGAAATTTTCTTACATATTTTTTCATTAACTTTTATTTTCCCCTCAGAACTTCCCGGAGTTCGGTGGGTTCTTCCAGATTCCTATCTAGATGTGAAGAATAAGGATTATGGAGGTGAATATTCAGTTTTTATCTTAGTATTTCTTCTTTGAGTGACCTTTTGTTTTATTATAATAAGCTGTTGTTTTGCAGGGGAACCTTTTATTAATGGGCAAGCAGTGCCTTATGATCCAAAGTATCACGAGGAATGGGTGAGAAACAATGCTCGAGCAAACGAAAGAAATAGGCGCAATGATAGACCACGCAATTATGATAGATCAAGAAACTACGAGAGGAGAAGAGAGAATATGCAGCAGCCGAATAGGGAGATGCCTCCAAATCAGGGCAT
Source organism: Hibiscus syriacus (assembly GCF_006381635.1). NCBI lineage: Eukaryota > Viridiplantae > Streptophyta > Magnoliopsida > Malvales > Malvaceae > Hibiscus > Hibiscus syriacus. The sequence continues at coordinate 1,822,740 of NW_024063078.1, forward strand.
GCAGAATGCAGCAGGTGGAATGCCTCCAAACAATATGGGAGGTATGCAGCCTCCAAACAATATGGGAGGTATGCATCCTCCATACCAGGGCATGCAGAATGCAGCAGGTGGAATGCCTCCAAACAATATGGGAGGTATGCATCCTCCATACCAGGGCATGCAGAATGCAGCAGGAGGAATGCCACCCAACAACATGGGAAGGATGCCACCACCAAGCAATACGGGAGGGATGCCACCACCAAACAATACGGGAGGGCTGCCATCAAACAACATGGGGAATATGGGAAATGTTCCACCAAATCAAGGATGGTCCGGTAATGCTCAGAACATCCAAAACCGCCCTAATTATAGAAATGCGCCTGGGAATAATCAGAATTTTCAAAATGGCCCTAACCATGGAAGCACTCCCAATTCTCAGTACCAGAACAACTATGCTCCAAACGTTGGTGAAGGAAACAATCCTGATAGGAACTATTGATCTTACTTCTTTGTTCTAGATGAATTCTGAGGATATTTTAGTTTTTAGGTAATGCTGTAAATAGAGAAAATATGCCTAGACTTGTATGGTTATTGGCTACTATAGAATTGCTGTACGCTTATCGATGATTATGATATTTTGATGTCACATGAACTTATTGAAGTTATTATGATTTCTCCCTGTTATTGCATAGTGTGTGTATATATATGTTAAAGTTATTGCTAGAGTATTGTAATTAAATGAAGTGTGATTTTGATTTCGATGAAGTGATTATTTTTAGTCTTTTTTGTTCCTTCGGAGCTGAGTTATGGTATTTAAAAATAAACATGATTAATTAAACATTTTAACAATTAATTAACATTTCTAATAGGTGGCATTAAATAACTTAAATTTATCCACCAGTGCATTAAAAAATATAAATCCAATAGCAGCAAATCTTTTCCCAGCTTAATATGAGCCATAAATATTTCTTTTAACCAGGGACTAAATTAACAATATTACCATTGTTTTAGTTTATAATTGTGTAGTTTTTAAAGGGACTAAATTAAAATTTGATCATTTATGAGGGGCCAAAATAAAGAGTTCCCATTATCTAAGTTAAATACTTTATATTCCAAAGGGACAAATAAAAATTTACCTTTGAGGTGATACGCAAAAAATTAAATGCTTTTTCTAATCATAATCAGGCTCAGTTTCATATGAACTTCAAAACGTATGGAGACTGTAAATATATAGTATTTATTAATTTACCATTCGTTAGAAGAACAGTTTTAATAATTTTATATATCAATGGTGACGGAACATGTTACAATATTTTAACCAATGTATGTATGCATATACGTACATGCATACATAGTTTGCTTCGACTTTGCCTCTATTTAAACAGTTCTCTGCTGTGCCAATTTGGAAGCAAACTTGAAAAATTGCCTAGCGATCATGGGTTACACTGAAAATAAAAACGTCAAAGACAGTGTCACCGTGCCCCTCCAGAAGTCAGAGTCCTTTCGGAGATTCCAGGGCCTGATTCCACCGTCGATGACGGCTTGATATCAGGAAAGAAGGCTCATAAGAAAAACAGGAAGAGAAGTTGTTTGCTGTTATGTTTCTCAAATGTTGAGATTGAAAATGAAGATGACAAAATGAAAGCCTTTTCATTCCTGGAGAACAGTAACAGATCCTGCTTGATCATGTGTTTTTCCAATTTCGAAGTTGGATCTAAGATCATGTAACGTGTTCGTGTTTATGTATTTTATCAAATTTAAGGTACTTTATAGTTAAGTTTTATATCATCTTCGTGTTACTATGTTGTAAGAAATTTGTTCGTCCGAGTATGAGTATCTGAGGTTTGGATGTTATAAACTTATAGTAAGCTGTATCAAGATTGAATCATACTCGAGCTGACAAACTTGCCATTAAAATCATCTGCAACATCGTTGTAAACCTTGGACTGTTTATATATCTTTGCAACCTCTTGTTTCCCAGAGCTCAAATCATATTTTGATCTCGAGATCTTTGTAATCGGATTCTTCATCTTTTGATGTCCATTAGTCCGATGTAAGCGATCCCCATCTACGCCACTGAAGTCTGGAAACTTCACATTTCTCTCTTCATCGGCTTCGATCTTCATAAGTAGGTCGCTAACAGGCGTGCATCGTGTTCCAATTCTTTCAGTTTAAGGCCTATAAACATGGTCTTCGGGGAATCAATTCACCGGTATTGCCATTTTGGTCAACCAGTTGCTCTTGATTGCCAGTCTCATCCACCTTACAACTTGCGGTTCTGTTAAGTCAAGACAAGGCTCACTTCGCCTCCCCGACCTTGGGTGAAACCAGATCTCTTCCTCTCGTATGGGACAAGCTAACAAAGCATATAAGACAGAACTCCAGTATTTAAGCCACTACCAACAATGTTTAGGTGGTAGCTCGAGCATCAATAGTTGATAAAGAAACCCTTTGTTCAACGGGGACTTGGAGAGTTGCATATTATCAAACAGATGCAAATCACAGTGGTGGTTTCGATGCCGGTACAAGATTTAAGGCTTAAAGTGGATAAAAATGGTGAGTATTATTTCGAAAATTAGGAATATTATACAAAGAGATTGTGTCAATCTTTTGAATGAGCAAGATATCAGGTAAAATGGTATGACGATTTCATGTGATGATATTTTTCTGCAGTACAAGTATTAAGAACGGCATCTCAATTTCAACAATGCATAATCCTATTGGAAGAAAACTAAGGAAATAAACCTGTGCTGACGGGTACTCCGATGAATTTCTCAGCGGCATCGATACTCGTCTGAGATGTCTCATATATTGTAGCACGTTTTTCCTTCCATTTGTTAATCTCAGCCTCTAAAGTTGAGATCTTTGCATCCATGTCTTGGAGCAATAGGCGCCCTGTTAGACCAAAGTATGCACAAGCAATTTTCTTCAAATGATCCATGGCAAATGTCACGTTGAAACTAAGGCGTAAAGCATCCTTGATTACATCTCTCCATTTCAGCATTATGTCCTCGGTAACCTGGTCGAGCCGTAGATGTTCCATCGCTCTGATCGTGGCAAAGAACAAAATATAGATTGTTCCAGAAACACTGGGACTTACTAGACTCGTTGCAGAAACATCGCCATAGGAATCTTTTATCCTCTTGGCAGTTGGAATAAGAGACGATGGAATTCTAAATCTCCCAACTCTTATCAGCTCCCCCTCTAAGCCTGTGAAGTGCGAGGGATCTGCATGGCTCTCAACTTCTGCGTCAAGTTCTGTAAGGAACTATGCAACTTGATCTTAGCCACCTCAGCGGGACACAAACCACAATGAGAGTTCTTCGGATGTTCGGTAGTAGACTCATTGATAGCAAATCTTGCACATGGAGTCATCTCATCCTCAAGAGGCAACAGATTTAGTAACTCATCCATTTCCAAACCATCAAACTGGAAAAATAAAAATTCTAACATCAGCAAGTCAGACTAAAGATTGAAAGGTGTCAAATGACTTAAAGGAACTTGAAAGAGTTCCCATACCCATTCGGCAGCTCCTTCAGTGCGGATATCCTCCATACAATGATGGCTCTGTAAGTAAAATGAAATAGACCAGCAAATGAGATTAAAATCGATGTTCGCCTTCAAAGATTATATGGTAATCAGTAAAGATATGTCAAGCCAAATGTGGTTATAGAATTGATCATGCACTGTAAACACAGTTGCTACCTGGACATTAACATTTTGCTCAATCTGACTTCTTGGTTGGGAAATGTAACTATCTTGACTCGGCAGAACTTCTTGTGGAAGTTGTCCCTTGCCTTGAATGTCTCTGTTCTCGAAGCTCGGTTGTCCAGTTTTCTCTAAGTGTCTGTTCTCGTAACTCAACTGTCCGGTTGCCGCTTTTAATTGTCTATTCTCGGCACTCACTTTCTAACTTTGTCTTGCAAGGATTGGTTCAGGGCAGTCATTTTGTCGAATTTAGCCTGCACAAATGAAAGCCAAAGTTAAATACCAAAACCTTTTGTCTTGTAAGAAATACGTTTCTTGCATACTCATTCAGCACTTCAGTTGACAATTCTATCCAATCCCTCCTCCTTCACAGTCTCCTTCATTACCTTTTTCCGCTGCCTATATTCCACATCGGTCTGCTTTTTGCGTGCTTTTCTCTCATCTATACTCATTCTAGCTCTACGACCTCCTGGTCTCGGTTGTTGCGAAGCTTCACCTTCAAGAAAATTGCCGTGGGTCGCTTGAGAATGCGTCATATCATCACTCATTTGTGGATGCAAATGCCATTGATAAGTATTGTAGGATTGATTATTAATCGATGAATACTCCATCCCTGAGGCTGAATAAGGACTGGTAGATTCTGATATCGTATCATCCATGTTCTCTAGATGCCGCATTCGGCTTGAAGATCGATCGGTGCAGCCCGAGATTAAGAAACAACTGCAAAGATATGTCACAAGGAATTTCAATAAAAACTTTCAGCAGATCAAAAGATTGTAAACAAAGTGAAATTCTCAAGTTGCAGATGACTCAATCTCAACACAAACATACCCAAAAGAAAGAAAGAAAAAAACAGAGATTGAACTAAACATCAAGAACCCTCCATGATCCTTGGATGCAGATTGATGGATCTGCAACATAATCTAGACACTTGAATGACTGCAACAGTAACTTCAATACTTGAAAAAAAGTTATACAATCAAGAGAAGTATCATCTATCTCTATCACTGATAAATCAATATAGGAAAGAAGAGAACAAAACCAAAATTCTGTTCTCTGTAAAGTATCAATTATGAACTAAAACAGATAAATCAATGCTTACCCATTTTGAAGCTTTTAACTTTAAAGGGATCACTTCCCAAGTAGTTATTTTACCAGTTCCGTAGCCTCAATCAAGTGACATTTTAAGCAAAAAGATAATTTAAAGATCAAATCTTTTTTTTCTTCTTTTTTTTCTTTTTGGGAAATCAAAGATTAATGGTTAAGGTTTGTTGCTGAACCGTTCAAATGATGTGCGAACCTGTTAGATAATGGCACGTGGTGACCGCCACCTCCCTTCGATGTCTATTAGCATTCGCGCGTAGTCGCGCGTTGTCGTTCGGTCGTTGACTGCACTGTTCATTTCCTGTCGTTTGAACTCACCAGTTCAGGAGTTCGTTCTCAGTTCACACTTGCCTTAAGAAAAGTCTGTCCCTTTAACCGATTCATCAAGAGTCCGACAGTGAAACCGATCCGTAAATTAGCCTTGATCGTGTCACCCCACCTCAATATTCAATCCTCGATAATTTACCCCAATATTCAATCCTCGATAATTTACCTCAATATTCAATCCTCGATAATTTAATCAAGCTATTGATCATTGTTGATAGTAATGTTTTGGATTTTGGATTACGACCGCCATAATCACTTCTGATTTAAATAGAGAATTATATTCGATAATATCATGATAAGTGACTAATTTAAGATGCAAGTACAGTTAATGTTAGTCTTAGAATCGTGATGACTGCTCTATGTTGACTGGATAAATGGTATGCCTCATAGTAAAATCAACTCTAACAAATCAAGTAATGAGTATCGAGTAATCGAACACCAATAAATCTTCAGAATACATTTGCAAAATGCCGTAGGATAAATATAGCCATTCACCAAAGACGGATTCTAGAGGAATAACCAGGGAAAATCAAATGTGATAATCATATCCCAATTTTATAGTGAAAAAACAAAAGGTCTTAATGAAGCACACTCCCTGTAACATACCACTGGGAATTATTAGTGGAAGTTTATGGTATGACTAATCGAACTCCAAATCCGACGCTGCTTGCAGCCGGAAAAACAACAGCAGCCAAAGTAACTGCAAAATTTTTCATTGCCCTAATGCAAGAAAATCTCAAACGACAAATTCAACTCTGGTTGGCAAAGTTGATTCCCTTCACTATAGATGCTTTAAGTTCTGGTTTAAGTTTCTCCAATCCTTCCTTCTCGTAGTCAGAGAGAGGACCCAACCCCAAAACTTCCTCCACACCATTCTTTCCGAGCCTTACCTGCAGTCAGAGATGGAAGTTAACGGTAATGGCGATCATATAGGAAACAAAAAACCCTTAATTTACGAACAAGTTGGGGGGGAGATGGTAAAACCGTAAGACAAGAAGCTATGTGAGTTTAGCTTATGTACAGGCTGGGGGCAAGTTTAGGCCAGAATCATCCATCCGAAAGTGGAGCACAAGTACCATTTGATAGCGAATTCTGGATAGACAAAAACTTAAGAAATATCAAGGCCTTTTGAATACATCACCTTTGAAGCAAAGAAAGGAAGTTCAGTAACAGTCGACTGTACGAATGAACATTCCACAACATCAGGAACACCATTCAATCCTTTAAGGCAAGCATCAGCAAAAAGGGCTCCAGCATAGCTGCACAAAGAAACAAGACAACTTAGGCTAAGAGCATATGATTTCAGTTTACGACTTCACATACAATTGCAAGGAAATCAAAATAAGTTTATGACTAATACTTACGCCATTGATAATGTTGCCGAACCCTTTCCTGCCTTTGCTTCCACAACTTCAGTGCCTCCATCTTGTGTTCGCTTTGTGAGAGCCTTGATTTCATCTTCAGGTAAATTCGCTTTTGGTGTGGCCTAATCAAATATAAAATGCAACTCAGCGAAGGATATGATTAACAAAAAGATGAAAGGCAGGGCACAACAATGTCGAGCATTAGATGCATTTTGATATGAAATGAAATCAGATGAAAAGAATATAGGGAAGAAGTACTTGGGAAAATAGAGGGAGAATTGTTATTCCAGCATGACCGCCAACAACTGGGACGTTAACATCTGCAAGAAAGTGAAGAAACTTAGTCAATCAGCAAGTTCCCCCGTATAATCCAAAATTTCTAAAACTACATTTTGGGCCCTAGAAACCCTCGGAAAACCGAGACTCAAATTCTGCTAATTTATTGAAACAAAAAGTTCTCAAAAGAGAGGGTGGGGGAGAGGTAACCCAGTTTCTTCCCTCTTTTGTTTATAGCAGTGTATATATAACTTCTACAAGTCAAGAATTCAACAAACCTGCAACATTTACTTTTGCCTTTCCGGCGTAGAAAGTCTTAGCCCTAACCACATCAAGGGTAGTTACACCAAATAATTTTTTCTCATCATAAGTCCCTTCCTTCTTGAAAACCTCAGCTGCAATCGGAACAGTTGAATTGACAGGATTGCTGATCATATTAACAAGTGCCTGGACCATAAATCGAGCTCATTAAATAGTCTGGGAAAAGGAAGTCTTATATAAGCTCACAATAGAAAGAAAATATTCTTTGGAGCTAAGCAATATCTTTCAATCATCAAAATTATCTATTACATTTTAAACAGCAAGGAGATTGGTATGAATCGTATGATGATCAGTTCATGAAACACAAATTGTAAATAATAAATCAGTTCTATTTCAGCTTCCCCGATCCCTCTTCGGTAAGATAGACTTTAACAGTCATATAGAAGAAATAGAACCTAAATAATTGAAGTCGTTAGAAGCACCAAGGATCCTGAAAAAATGGTTTTCTCAAAGGAGGAGAAAAAAGTATCGAAACTCACATTAGGGCAATACTTAGCAATAGCAGCACATAGACCCTTGACGATTCCGGCATTAATGTTGAAAAGATCATCACGAGTCATACGGGCTTTCTTGGCACACCAGCGGGAATTATGACGACATCGCATCCCTCCAAAGCTTGTCCCAATTGATCTTCACCAACATATCCAGTAACCTGAAGCAAAACACACAAATACACGAATTGATTTGCTAAAGGAAATAAACGGATTTACAATAAACAAGTAACAGTATCTAAATATCTAAAACCTCAAATCCTTAACAAAGAAGAAGATTCAAGCGATCAAAGCTAAATCACAAGATGAAAACATAACAGCAATATCGAATTTGAATGGAACAAAATAGCTGAATCATTACACAAATCCCATCTAAAAATATTAGATCAACTTATACATTAGCTATATAGACAGATAAGATCACATTTTATCACCAATAAATCTAATAAAATCTAGAGAAAAGAAGCAAAAAACAACATTAAACACAAAAATCAACACAAAACCCACATTAGAAATAACATAAAATTACGTTCTAACATTAAAAAAAAGGAAATTAAATATAAATATTTCTAAATCCAACAAAGAAAGGATGAGTTTTTAAAATAGACCTCAGATCTGGTGTTGACGTGGCTGACATCAGCTGCAACGCCAGGAGTGTTAGCGATATCATAGAGAGCCAGTCGAGAAACAAGAGGGTTAAGCTTCATGAGGAGAGCCAAGGGCTGGCCGATCCCTCCGGCAGCGCCCAAGACCGCGACTTTCCGGTCGGGTGCGGATTCTGTGGCATACCCTCGGAGGAGGAGGTGCTTCCCGGCTGCCGATCGAGCTACGAATCGAAACATTGTTGCTGAGGGCTGAAACTGAAGAGTAGGAAAAACAGAAAGAAGTATTGTTGAGGGGTTCAACAGGCTCGAGGAGGAGGAAATGTCTGGGTTTTTTTGTATTTATCCGCGAAGCTGAGTGAACTAAACTACTAATCTTCACTGTTTTACAGTGGTTGATGCCAAATGGTTATTTCATGTTTTTTGACTTATTTATTTATATTTTTTAAAAAAGTTTCCATTTTTATCCAAAAACAAAAAAAGTTTCAAACTTTTTGATTTACAAATATTAGAATATTACAGTTTCTTTTACATAGTTTATATTCAAATGATTCTAAAAGTTACAATTTTTCTACACTAATCAACTAATAATAAATCATTATTTTTTAAGGATATAAAATTACTAAAGTATATTCATCTGCACATAATAATTATATCATTTAAAGATAATAAATAATTGTAATAATTAAAAAAAAGATAATAACTTTATTTTTTTGGGCTATTGAGAACTGAACATCTAATATCGGATTAGTATATTTTTTTTTTTCTAAGATTAATTTTTTTGAATAATTTCCTAAGATTATTCTTTAGTCATATTATAGTAGGATTTTATTCAATTCAATTCCGCAATAAAATGTAAATCAAATAATATTATACAATTCTTTTAGAAAAATCAAAATAAAATCACATAAAAACCAAAATTTTTAATTAAATTCAATTTGATATAAATTTACAATTTTTAATCATTTATCTTTTCATGTACCTCAACCTTCAAACATGAACTAAACACACACAAACTAAAATTTATAAAAAGAATATTATTAATTCTGAGATTTTATATATTTAAATTTATCTCATCAATTCAATCTCTGAATTAAAACAAACAAATTATGACACTAAACATCCAAATGGAACCAACAAATTATAACACTGGACATCTAAATCGAACTGAAACTAAATCGTAAAACAGAAAAATCTGAATCAAACCGTAGAATTTAAAGTATTTCTCATCAACTAGAATTGATGTCCACATAATATTGAGGAACATTAGTCATTAGCATCATTTCTTTTCCCCACATTTCAAACAATGATGCAATTGATAAAAAAAAGTCAGATTCTGATAAGCTTTAAATCTCAATTAAAATAAAGCAGGAAAAAGGAATGGCACAGAGAGAGAGTGTGGTACCCATTAAAACATTATTAAACCAACATATCATTGGAATTGTCAAATGCCAAGTTTTGTTTTTCATCTCTGGTTGGTTGAAAATACAGGGAGAATTTGAAAAAAAAAATGAAATAAAAAGATATGATGACCCCATCTCCACTGTTCCTCCGTGGATTGCTACAACAGTTCAGACACTTCCTACGACAAATCTCCAGGGTAGGTAATGGCATCTTATCCTGATATTGTCGATGTAGACGGGCTCCTCCGGGGACTGATGATCGATATTCTATTGTAGAGAATCGAGTCCATCTCTGCTTCATTTGCATGATGTGCCTGTGGTTGCTCCATCTAGGCTTTCCATTTCATCTTTGAGGTTGGTTTTATGCTCCCAGTGTTCCTCGGCAAATGGCCGAAACGATGGGAGAAAAGAGAGATGGAAGAGAAGGTACCAAAGCCAGTTAAAATATATGATAAGAGAGCATCAATCCCACCCAACACCAGCAAAAAATGTCAGCTATATAACTTTACTACCTACCCCATCAATAAAAGGAGTAATATGCCCTTGGTTGCTCAGGCAGAAAAAAGATATTCTTGAACGCAACATATGACGCACGGAAAATCCATAGAGTATCACAGTGGAAGTAGTTAAATGGTTGTCTACCAACACTTCCAATCTAACAGTCTCATCTTCCATCAAGCTAGGAAATAAAGAAATCGGATCCTAGTTTTATACACATCTAAGTAAGACATTCAAGCTCAACAAAGAATCATAGTCGAAAGCTCGATCCAGTCTGCAAATTCTATTCGAAGCTTAATTTTGGCAACCAATAGGACAAAAGGGTTTCTATAAAAAACAATCAAAAAATCATTCATTCATTCGCAACAAGAAACTCTTTTTAGAGGAACATGCCAAGATAATTCAATAGGTAAAGTTATCAAAATCAACTATCACGAGCATAACCCACAAGGAAAGTGTTCCAACAGGATATTGACTTCGGTTTCAGTAAGTAAACTTAAAATTTTCATCCTTTTACAGAAATCTGGTTGTTAGTTGCCCCCAGCCAAACAAAAGAAAATAAAATAAAATAAAAGCTGGCATTTCAACCAGTCTCCCGCAAAACCCATCAGGATACCTAACAAAGACAGTCAGCTGGAATAAAAAAATATATTTGTTGACCAACAAAGAAGACAGTTGCAGTACATGGGAGAAAGTTCAGGTCCCCAATGAATTGGTACAAGCAAGAGCACCTTTACAAATTCAACAAAACCAGAAAAAGGCCACCGGTATTATACAAGTAAACTGTTAAGTACACCAAAACTCAACAAATCGCAGAACGAGATCAAGAAGCAACCGACAAATCACTGGTATACTTAATTTAATACTTGTTCTCACATCATTAGGTTCATCACTGAAACAATAACCCACTCAGAAAGTCCACGATATTGGAGCAGTCTACAAAATTTTGCACATAAAACCCTTGGGAAAAGGGCACGCCAGGCAAGTATCATATGAAGAGTCAAATATCACTGAAACTCTCGACTGTATGATAAGCCGATGATACAATAATCTTGAAGTCATCTTTGGATGACAATCCTAACACATAATTATGCCAATTACAGAAAAAGTTGTAACAAGGATGCAAAAGTTTAACATTGTGAGGTAACCTTGTTCACACCCAAAAGAAAACAAGGGTGCTGTAACACTTATCCGGGGAAAGTTATGTACAACCAATTAATTTATATAGCAATTCAAGTTCAATAACAATAAGCTGAATATATGTTATTAGTGTAGTCCATCAGAGTAAGCAATAGAAAAGAAAAGCGATATCAACAAAGAAAAAAATCCACATGGAGGAGATTCAATAACAACCACATATACCAGTGAAAATAGGCGAAGAAAGTCATTACTTGTATTATTAAAAAACTATACTAATGGCTAAAAGGTACCGCAGGAACAAAGTTTCCTAACAAAACATAGAAAAGTAGTCTACACCATATCTTTTGCCAACCAGCACTACAACAACCAAAAAAGAAAAAGAAAAGAAAAACATCTTAGAGTTGCAAATCAAGAGAAGTGGCTGTAAGAGCCCAGCTAATGCATTCATCTAGCCAGAGTATATATAGTCTGCATTCAGGCAATCACCAGAACCACAAAAAGCATCTGCGTCCAACAAGCTGTCATAAACCTGAATCAAACACCCATTAACAACCCAATTCATCATTTTACATCATCAAACATAAAGGTCAAAAACTAATTGGAAACAATGTATTAAAGCAACACTAGTGAAACAAAAACACACACACATGCACAATGTGCTTACTTGAAGGGATCACCTCAGATGCTTGTCCCTTGTCAAACACAAAGCACAAACAGAAACACACAGACATTGCAATAATCAGTCAATCAAATATATCTCTCTAATTAGCACCACAAAACATAAAAAAAAGGAATCATACAACTCCACGGTGTTAGAAAACTTTCCTCCAGAGAATTTTGAAAACCAAATAAATCTAGATTTCATTTTAAAAAAGATGAAGATAATATATTTAGTTATTTACTCAGACTAACTAACAATTAAAACAAACAACAAAAATGAATGCTAGAGATCAGAAGCAAATAAGAAAAATGAACTACAATGCAAAAATGACATGTTCAAGGCAAGTTAAACTGTAGATACTAGATAGTGACCAAATAAAAGGCACAATATTGAGATTGAAATTTACTCTTCCTGTCCTCGGATGCAATCAAATGATATACACAAGAATGGGCAATATTGATAATACAACCAAGTAAGACACTTGAAAAATTGCACATGCATGAAAAAGGGATAGCCAACTCAAAGCGAAAGAGAACTTCCACCATATCAGGGAAACTAATAACACAGATGGTATCTCATCCAATCTCAATAGAAAATATATGTTCCCTACAGGTAGTAGCAGTAAAATAAAACCAAGATAGTTATAGAAGTGTGACCAAAAAACTTGTACGCATAAAAGTGCTTGGTAAAATTTCAGTTTCAAAATGATTTTGAAGAATGCTGGTTCTTATCAACACAACAATTCATTCAGTTCATTCCAACAAATAGTAAAATACTAAAATCCACAAATTGAATATGGTTCTCTAGCCATGATTAGACGCGAGATAATAATATGCCTTCCAACACAAGTAAAATGGAAAGTAAAGATATCTATATTCGGTAAGCCACAGAGAAGGAAACCTTAATGCCATACTAAAATAAGGAAATTTAGCACACTCACTATTTAGGTGAAAATAAATACAAAAGTTGAAATAAACAGGTGGAAGATGAAAGAAGTTCAGTAACTAGAGGAAAGCATAATTTTCTTGATTGCATACAGGAATATTAAAAATGGAAATATAATGACATTTATATCCTTCATTTTAAATGTTTATTAGTATTTTAGATAATTTCACTAACCAGCAGGAATCAACTGCCCGTGACAAAAAAAATCAACCAAAAGCTTCTAGCATAGACATTAATTAACCACCAGCCACAGATAAATAAAGTTTTCCATACAATACGGACATATCATTTTCAAAAAGGTTCAGACATAAAAAATGAAATATAAAGCTAATGTGCAACAGTGAACCATTTAAAAACGCAACAAAATCTGACCAAATATAATATATTCTACAAAAAGCAAAAGTAAAACTACATGTAGACTACTACTATACAAGCATATTAGCACGCAACTAACACATTATGACAGAACAAAGCAGGTAAAAAACCAAAACTTTTGAAGCAATTACAATTACACACAAGGAATAAATACCCATAGTAAGCACATCAGCAAACACAAACACAAAAATTAACTCGATCTAACTATAATCAGCTGGGTTAAAAACACATAAAACATGAATTTAAAGAATGCTAAATCAGGGAAAACAACCTCAGTAGAAAGGTGGTCCACTGGGATACATAGCACCGGGTGGAACTCTTGGAGCAGGAGATGTCCCAGCTCCTTGGTGAAGCTGATTAGGGAAAGCACCTGCGGAAGACAAGCCATAATGAGCAGCCTCTGGATAACCACCAGTTGGCATCCCAACAGAACTATTCGGCAATCTATACAATGAAGATCCTCCAGCTGCAGCAGCCAACGCACCCCCTGCACCAGCACCACTCAACCCACCATAGCCGGTTGAACCTGGACCACCATACCCACCATAAGGACCACCAAGTCCAGATCCATAACCACCACCAGCAACTCCGTTTCCACTCAAAGTCCCCACTCCAACTCCTGATGAATTCAAGGGATGAGGATGACCCATTGGACCAGGCGGCCCTTGCAGTCCACCTGAGAACCCACCATAACCACCCGGTCCGCCAGGCCCACCATATCCTCCACCAGGTCCTCCCATTCCCATATCTGCGTTACCCGGAGCTGCACCTCCACTTTGTATCATCCCATCTTGTCCTTGCTTCCCTTTTTTCCCTTCAATAGCCAGCTTACAATTCATTTGTCTCCCATCAATGTTCTTCACCGGCTCCACTAACGCTGCCTGAGCCCCTTCTGCTGTCTTATAAACAAAAAGAGCAAATCCCCTTGATTTCCCCGTCTGCTTATCGAAACCCAAAGGCCCCTCTTCTATTTCCCCATACTGAGCAAAATGACCCAATAACTTATCCGCCGGCATATCATACGGAACATTAGCTACATAAATCTTCCTCATATGAACATCCACCGGGTTACTATTCATCCCCGAATTACCCGCCGCCGCCAGCTGTGTCACCGTAACCCTCCCGTCAATTTTCTTACTAGGTTCTTTAAGAGCAAGCAAAGCACCATCAACATGCTTAAACGTAACAAATCCATACCCTTTCGATTTCCCGGTAGTCTTGTCGAGGATAACAACCGCTTCCTCTAGTTCCCCATAGACCGAAAAGAGAGAACGAAGGCCGTCAGTTGTGGTATCCCAACCCAACCCACGGATGAAGAGCTTCCGTTGAGATGGGTCCTGATCGGCGATAGATCGAACAGCAGAAAGAACGTCCACGTGGCGACAGACGGCTTCTTGGAGGATGTCGAGAAGTTGGTCGGGGGTGAATCGCTCGATTAGTTTGCGGCCATCTTGTGGGGTTAATTTGGTGATTGGATCAGGTTCCGATATCGCTGAAACTGCACCGTTTTCATCAAGCTTGCGCTTTTTGGTTGGATCCATGAATTGCATCTTCGAAGATTCTTTGCCTTTAAAACCCTAACCCTAGGAAACTCACAAAGAATACAGACACCGACTTTCGACTTGATGTTCAAGATAAAGAGAAGGAGATTCGTACGGGTGTGTTGGTTTTATATGGTTGGGGACCTCCCAGTTTTTATGTCTAAACTCGTGAGCCGGTTTTATTTTGGGCCAACAAATGTTTGTATTGAGATTTGGGCTTAGCTGAGAATAAAACAAAATATTTTATAAAAAAAGTTATTAAAAAACAAATATTATTTTAAAATTTTAAAAATTATTTAAAACAAGGTTATCAACAAAGTTCAAATATTTAAGCAAAGATTGGAGTAAGACACGTTAGAGTTGTATAACCAATACTGTTGGTGAGGTACACGTTAACATCTATGAGTTCCCCTCAAAGCAGGGCAGAACACAAACTGGACCAGATAGAGGGGCTATGGCCCTAAAATTTTAAAAATATTAATTTTGATATTTAAATTTTTCAAAAAAAAATAATTTCACTCTTCAAAATTTTTAGAAATTCAAATTAAATTTTAATTTTTTTAATGTTCTTAATTAAATTCTCCCTCATAATTTTTAAAAATTCTCATTAAACCTCTTAAAATTTTAAAAATTATAGTTAGACCCTAATTTTTTGAAAAAAAATATAAACTAAACCCTTCAAAAAAATTAAAAATCTTAATTTAAACCTCTAAATTTTTAAAATTTTATATTGACCCCCTCAAACTCTATCTCGTGCCACTGCCTCAAAGGAATGTCCATGCGATAATAAATCGGAAACCCATACAACGTTACGAAAAAAAGTACGGTATTGGTATCCTTTGAAACATATATTGTTAGGTTTTGTGTTGATAGCTGAAAAGAGCTTATGTATGTTCAAACAATTGATCTCTAAATGTTTTAGTTTTTTTACTTATGTGTATTGGTCAAACATTCGATGTATGCCATATATTGGCTTGAAAATAAATTCAATGACATTTTTTGTATGTTTTCTTTCCTTATATTTGAAGCATTTCGTTAAGACAAATATAACTCACAAATTTAACATTTCATTTCATTAATACGTAAAGCATAACACTGAAAAATAGGTTACATACATTGCATTTTCATTTCTAACACAAATCTTGCATCTTCATTTCTAACACAAATCTTATAACCCATAAAATGCAGTTAACAGCACACAGCATAATATTACCCTAAATCACTCCCACAAAGAAGACAACAAAAGAAGACTAATAATCAAGTGATTATAATTCTCAGTATCACTCCCACAAAGAAAACAAGAAGAGAAGTCAAAATCCAACAAATTTTACGTTTCCTTTGTTACTCCTCCATTGCTCCAATCTTTCTTAGAAGACCAACAATAATAGTTTTTGACTGATAAGTTATTGGTGGATCATACCAGCAAAAAAACTTGTAAACCCTAGCCCCTTTTCCATAATTTCCACAACCCCAAAACTTGCAAACCATAGTTTCGTCGAACGAACTCCACATAAGCGCATCCTCTTCTCATTTTCTTCATCCATGTTTTGAAGCAGTCTTCTCTTCTTCTTCCTTCACTCTTTGTTTCTTCTATTTCAGCACCACATATATTAGGGTTTTTAGAATGATGAAAAATTTGAAATAAAGAGTTTTAGAGTGCCATTAAATGCTATTTTTTTCTTATGTGGTATTATGACGTGGTATTGTGCATATCCAACCTATAAATAATAAGCTTATTGAACAGCCACGTCGGACGCGCCGTTATTTTTTTAACGGAGAGTTGTTTGACTGAATCAATTAAAAAGTTTGGTGGTCAGATTGATTCAATTGAAAGTTCGGTGGTCAAATTGATTTTTGACCATAGTTTAGTGGTCTTCCATGTAGTTTACCCAAAATTTAATTTTGATATTTAAAATTTTAAAAAATGATTTCACTCTTCAAAATTTTCAGAAATTCAAATTAAATTTTAATTTTTTATTGTTCTTATTTAATTTTTAAAAGTGTTCATAAGCCTCTTAAAATTTTAAAAATTAGAGTTAGACCCTAATTTTTCTGGAAAAATATAAACTAAACCCTTCAAAAATTTTAAAAATCTTAATTTAAACCTCTAAATTTTTGAAATTTTATATTGACCACCTCAAACTCTTATCACGTTTAGCCACTGCCTCAAAGGAATGTCCATGCGATACTAAACCGGAAACATGTACAACGTTACGAAAAAAAAGTACGGTATCGATATCCTTTGAAAAGTAAATTGTTGTATATCTTCTTGTAGCAGGATTTGATCCATGGGATAAAAGGTATGCAGAACATCAGGGCTCGAATGCGAATGTTTTAGGCGCATTGGATGCCTCGGAGTTGTACGAAATCGACAGCGCCGTCGACGTGTTTATGAACTCGACATGGGAGCCTCGAGGGCTCGATCTCACCCTGATTCTAGCAATGCCTTGTCAGTTAGATAAACACTTCATATATCCACAAGTTTCATTAAAATAATATGGAGAAAATAGAGAAGAAGATTGTGTTATTTAAATAAAAGTTACATATTTATCACAACTCGAGGATTACAAGAACTCTTACAGTGCCTATCGTTATAGCTCTCGGTTCTGTCTAGAGTCCTGCAGGTTAAGAGCCCTAAAATTTCCACTAAAAAAAACAAACACAACACCCTGCAGTTTTCTGATCAACTACTTCAAAGCTGCTGATGATGATTAAAAGTGATGCTGAGGATCCGGTCCTCCGGGCGAGATTCTCTCCGGACTACCAATCAACATTCTTCTGTAATACGCAATTTTCGATAAATCGTAACCGAGTTTCTCCAACATAGTCATGCCATCGATCTTTCCGGCTACGGTCGGTTCACCATAATTATAAGACCTTCCTTCAGAGTGCACCATCACGAGCATGGACACAATGATGATGAACAACAGCACCAGCCTAGAAACAGAAGCATTAGCCATGGCAAAAGTTTCTAACAAGAAGAAAATGGTTTTGTCTTAACCCCAAAACACAGCTGATTTTCTGCTTTCCTGACTCACCTCCATTAACGTGATTCAGACACAAAAAACCAACGCGATGCTTTAATGTTCCACCCTTATTTGTTTAGCGAATCATAAACAGCCGTAAGGGCCACTACTTTATTGGTGTGGCAACTCGGAAATTTGTGGTTATTGTTGTCATGTGCTTATCTTGTATTAATATTATTACTGAGTTTGACTCGAAAAGCACAATACAACCTTGAATCCTTAGCTCATACTTGTCTTGTCCTAAGACTTTTCTTTTTTCTCCAATGGAGGGAAATGATTTTCGAAGTTGTCCTTATGCATGAATATGGAAAATATACCTTCTTTATATTTTTGGACTTTTTCAAGCCGCACGCATGCATGATCTTTTAAGAAAAAGACACGTATTGTTTTGTAATGGTATGTGAATTACTAAGCGTAGGATGTATTGTGTTAGTGGGGGAGGAAAATTCGATCCGATCAGATTTGAAAATCATTTTTTTTAATTTTAAGTTATTCGAATTATTTGAATTAACTAGAATTTTGATTTTGATTTTCGAGTTCAGATTTGTCAATCAAAAAATCAATTTTTTACAATTTGATCTTTGAATTTTTTGTTTTTTCAATTCCTCATTAGGAAAGCAGCATAAGCTCCCGCTCATGGCCCCACCTTCACCTTCACCTTCACAAAATAATGTATTTGATAATATTATAAGTTAGAGACTTTTATTATTTGGGTAAACTACATCTGATACCACCGAAATTTAGGCAGGGTATTGTTTATATTATTGAATTTTTAATTTTTTTCAATTATAGTATTGAACTTTAATTTTCGTTTCGATTATATAACTGAATCGTTAAATTGTTAATGACATAATGATGCGGCTGATGATTGTCAACGTGGCTGCCGACTGCCAACGTAGACACCTCATCAAAAAGACGTTGTTTTGATCTTGTTGTTAATGATTTAACGACCCAATGATATAATTGAAATGAAAATCAAAGTTCGGTACTATAATTGACATAATTAAAAGTTCAATGGTATAAACTGTAAAACGCAAAGTTCGGTGGTATTTGGTGTAGTTTACCCTTATAATTTTATTTGTATTTAAGGTATTTTTTAATAAAATAATGAAATAATGTATTTGATACAGTTTAATTACGTGTCTATGATTTATTAAAAAAATTAAATTAATTATACAAAGTAATAGAATATGCTTTCGTTCTATAGGATCCCATCTTTTAGTTTTTATTTGAGACCCGAAAATGTCTAAAACAACTATGCTTCAATTCATCTTTTTCAAAACCAATTTTTCATTTTTTTTAATTTAATTTCTCAACTTAACATGAGTTTCTTATTCTCTCCATTACTCTTTTGTTTTAAGTACGCGGATCTTACTCATAACATCTTTACTTATAAAACATCTTTTTATCAACTCCTTACAAGATTAGATTCTTTACAGTAACCTTTATGGACTAAACCTAATAAATAACTGGTGCAAAGTGTTGCATCAAAAAGAAAGAATACCTAGAGATTTTATGGTAACTTTATATTAACGTGAGAATTTTGCAGGTGTGAATGGCAGATAGTATGATTGTTCCATTGAATTTTCACAATTAGGTCCAAAAAAACCAAGGGTCCGAGTAAATAATTACTTGTCTACAAGATATTGGATGGAATTCGGATAATGCAACCATATCAGCACATATATATATCTTATCCACATGTGAAACCGACTACTGATTAAGACATCATATGTAGAATGTTACATGCGTACATGTCCACAGTTTCTTCCATGACATCATCTTCCTTCTCTTCTACTCATTCAGCTTATCTTTATGCTCTGTATTCAACTGGATTAAGCATATCATGTTCACATTTTGCCCCATGTTGAGTCATAGACCTGTAAATATCAAATGATGAAATCTGCGAAAAGTAGAGCATTGTATTGGCCTTGATTGCTTTTCATTCAGCCGACTTTGGTCTTGAGTTGCTCTATCTTAGATTTCTTTAGTAGGATCCCACTTTATTTAACTTGTTGGGTTGATGAATATGATTGTGACCTACATGGATAGGCATGAAAGAATAAATATAAACAAAAGTCTGAGATTAGATTAATTTATAAACGTAATCTACTTTATTTTATAAGTAAATTAGATTCGTGATCACTTAATTATGAAAAAAAATTAAAGGAAGAGTTGATATGGATAGTGACGAACATAGGTTTTGTCTAGGGTAGGCACGTGCCCAATCTAAAATTTGAATTTCTTTATGTTAGTATTTCATTTTATTAACGGTGTCAACCCTTTGAAATTTTATTTGTATCCATCTCATATGAAAATTTTATGTTATTAATATATGTGTTCACTCTCAAAAATATTTTTGAATTCGTCAATGAACCTAGGTATTAATAAAACTGATATAATTATACATTTCATCTTTGTTACTTACATATTATATCAATTTAATTTTCATTTAAATTTAATTTAATCTTTTAGATGATGGCATGTCACAAGTAATATCGAAAAAAGTTAAACTTGAGAACCTAAAGGGAATAAAAGAACACTGAACCGCTAGGCCAGATGACATAATTAACAAATATATTATAACATTTTGTATATATCTTATGATACAGTGAATGTGAGTGTCCATACCATATACTTAAAGTTTACACATTACATGGGTTGTGTTTATCTTTGTATTATCAAATCTCACATTATTAAATTATTAAGTATTTTTTAATATTTATATTTAAATAAAAAAATAAATAGACATCATCGAGTGATTGAAAATAATCTTCATGTATAATTATCGTTACCTAACTTAATTTATATTTGTGCTTGTATTAGTATACGATACGTAACATACGGTTGTATGTTTTTCTTGGACATTTTATTATAAGTTTTCATTTTTTATCTCGAATTTTCTTCAATTAAATCCCTTTAATTTATATTTTATTCGCTTTAGTCCTAAAAATGAAACCATGATCACCAATAACTACCGATGGCTTAACTTTTTTAACCAGAAACACCAATCCCTCAAGTAATTTCCAGAAACACCGTTTTTACTATTTTTTTTTAAGAAAAGAAACATAATATTCCTCTAATTTTCGCCTACAATGTGTAGTTGAAGACTGTACATATGGGGCCTGCCCTCATCGGTGGGTTGGTAGTTTAAACAGCGCCATACACATCCATAAACAGAGTGCAGAGCGATTGATTCAAATTTGATTTGTGAGTCTAATGGAGTATATCCTAATGCCCCACCATCTCCAAAAATGGTTCATCAAGCAAAAAAATAAATTAAAAACAATCCTATCCCTTTATCATTCATACCCAATACAGCACCACTGACTAAAAAGCATGCATAAAAAAAGTAAAATTGCTGAGAGTTTGATGCAAAAAGATATAGATTTATTGAAGTTTCATGTCTGATACATCAATGGTGCAAATGAAGAACCAAATGATCTACACTGCAAGCAAGCAAAAAAAGTGTATAGGAAATGAAATTTCTGACATTTTTCTCTTCCTACGGTGTGAGTCAACCGGTTGCTAACAAAATGTATGATGATTATTAATGATGATGAGGATCCGGTCCGCCCGGACTTAATCGTTTCGACTCGAACGGTACCCCGCCGTTTCTTCGAATGCTCGCTTTAATGGCTTCCCTGGCTTCTTCGATCAATGCGTGCTTGGATTCAACAATGTCCGCTTTAGGCTGCTCTTTACCAGCTGCAACAGCTGCCAATGCTAACTGGTCTACACCCTTAAACTGTGATCCGGGTTCTGTTTTCGGATCGGGATGAAACGGCCGAGTCCCGGAACTCGAAACCAAGAACAGAACATGCAGGGAAAGGCAGAAGAGAACTTTGAAGCTAGCCATTGAGAGTAGATTATATCGAAAACAGGGTTGGTAGTTGTATTTCTTGGGGGTGCATGAACAAGCTATATATAGAGTTCATGGCCATCTTTATTTTCCAGACAATCTTCTAATGGAGCTAAAATGGAGAACCATTTAAATGAAAGATAATCTTTTTATTTCTTTGGTTTAGATACAAATTTCAAGTGCTCATGGCATTGACTTTTTCTTAAACCAACACCTGGGGATGATTAATGTAAGTCCAAGAAAGTATATATAAAGAAGATGAACATTAACCAACATAGTTGCCAAAAGCAATTTTTTTTACCGACATGTTGAAGATCAAAGTAATGCCCCACTAATCCAAGTTTACCTTGTTTTTAATTTTGAGAAAAACAAGGGAAAAAGTGTTCCAGTCAGGAGCCTTGGCATTTTGCATCAGCATTTCTTGGTTTCCATTTTATCTCGGATTTATTTACATCAACAGCTAAGATAAATCCAATTAATACAAAATTCTTCTATACCATCTAATTAGATAAATTAGTCTCATTCTTTCTCTGAATGGGTGTTCACACTGAATATGATAAGAATTCTTTGTAATCTTGCCTAATTTGTTGTCTCTTATTATATTTATCGAGCTCTTGTCATCATGTTATGATATAATACCACTTTTTATCTGCACGGTCAATTTGAACGGGTTCCATAACATTCTCCAAGTAATGAGTAAGTCTGGTGGTATTGACAAGCTTGATACTCTATGTTGAATATCTTTGACGGACACTTGCACCTATGTCCCGAATCCAATTGTGTGACCTGTGATATTCTCTCCCATAAAATCTAGTGACGTCCTCGTCGCTTCACTCGAACGATAACAACAACGCGTGTAAATTTTTAAAAGCGAAAAAATATAGATAAAAATTTATTATAATATCGAAATTTCATGGATTTACAGCTACAAAGACTCACGAATTTTGAACATAACTTTGATCTCTATTATCTGTTTGTCTGATTAGTTAACTGTTGGGAAAAAAAATTAATATTATAACATTTTTTCTTTTCACTTATTTCTTTCATTAAATGGATCGTACTATAATTTTTTTTAGATCGAATCAAAATAAAATCCGAATAACAAAAGATTAAATGTTATTTTTCTCTTCCATTGGAGCCGCCAATTTTCATGACGACCATAGTCAAATTGCTGCTCTTGACTTTTTTCTTTTCATTGTTCCTTTCAAAATGTATATTGGTAGAAGTAGATCAGAGTCACGTGC
Organism: Hibiscus syriacus; assembly: GCF_006381635.1. Taxonomy (NCBI): domain Eukaryota; kingdom Viridiplantae; phylum Streptophyta; class Magnoliopsida; order Malvales; family Malvaceae; genus Hibiscus; species Hibiscus syriacus. The sequence continues at coordinate 1,845,607 of NW_024063078.1, forward strand.
GATTGTATTAGACATATATATATATACAAAATTAAAAAAATAAATATATTTAAAATATATCTTTTAAATTTTATCGATATTTATCTATTAATGGAGTTTTGACTGATCTTTAATCGAAAATTTTAATTTGACCTTAACTTTCTTAATTTTTTTAAATGATGTTGGTTTGAAAAGCTTTAATGGTGGACACCAGCTATGGTGTTTAACTATTTTAAATTATTGACTTAATGTAAATTCCTAAAGTTAATTTCAGGTGCTTAAATAATTTTTCGTTAAAATATGTAGCTAACGTTTTTTCTGTTATATTTTTAGGTATTTAAAGTTTCTTACGTTATAATTTTAAGTGAAAAATACTGTATTTGACACGTGTCAGACATATAAAATTTTACTTTTAAAAAATACTTAAAATTAAAATTTATTTTTTAAAAAATCAATATTTTCTGAAATTATAAAAACCTCAAAATCCTGAAAAACCCTAAATCGCTTACCACCGTCGATCATCGTCCATCGGTAAAAAAACCCGACATCGTGCGACTGCCTAAACCCCCATCGGCCGAACTCCTATGCTTCACACGGTAATTGCACCACGGAGAACCTCTTTCAACCAATCGTGAAATCTTATATTTACACGATCGTTTGGTGTTCGATTGGTTGTGAAAATAAGGGGTTTCAACTGTTGGGTGGTTGTATGGTCGAACAATGTTGGGTGTTCAACCGATTGACAGTGTTGGCGGCGGCGGGCAGTGCTAAGAGATTAAAATTAAGGTTTTAAGAGATTTCGGGGTTTTTTTGGTAATTTTATAAAACTTTGAGTTTTTTTTAAAAAAATTATAATTTAAGTTTTTAATTTAAATAAAAAATTAAAATTTTATAAATACGAGATGTGTTATTTAACAGTTAGATTTAACGGCCGTTACAATCCATGCACCTAAAAGTATAACGTTAAAAATGTTAGATAATTATTTAAAAAAAAACTTTAAACACCTAAAGTTAACTTTAGGTATAATTTAAACACTTATTTTTACAATAGGAATAAATTATTTGTTATTGTCATTGATTAACAAAGTAAAGCTGTGAAAATAAAAGAGAAAAAAGTGTAATTTTAAAAAGAGAAAATAACCTCAGTGACCAAAAATCCCATATAATATACGATTTTAACCAACTTTTTCTGGATTTGCCAAAATGACCAACAAAATCGCAATGAGATCGCTAATTCGCAACGCGATCTCCATTATCGCAAATCAGTTTCCAGATTCGCAACGCGATTATGACTATCGCAATGCGATTTTCCAATTTCGCGTTGCGATTTTCCCAATTTGCAATGCGAATAAGTAAATCGCAATGCGAATTTGAAAAATCGCAATGCGATACTGACTATCGCAATGCGATTTTCCTAATTCGCATTGCGATTTACGTATTCGCGTTGCGCTTTTCATAATTCGCAATGCGAATATGTAAATCGCAACGCGAATTAGTAAATCGCAATGCGAATTAGGAAAATCGCAATGCGAATACGTAAATCGCAATGCGAATCTTACTATCGCAATGCGATTTACATAGCGCCATTCGTATTAACGCGTATTTTTTTTTCAAATTCCAAACACAAATTTTTTCTTAATAAATCGGAAACTGAACCGTCCACAGTAATCGCAACTCATAACCTCAAACCCAAAATCACAACACTCAGTCACATCTCCATCTCTCACTCTCTATGGCAAAATCTGTCCCCATCTCCGAAGATTTCCGTCTCCATCGCCGGCGAAATCCCTCACAACCATTCACAGTAAAAAATCCTTCACAATCATTCAGAAATGGAAAATCAACCTCCGAGGGTTAGTTTTTTTTTTTTTTGAAAATTTTGCATTATTTTAGGTTTTTCATATTGAGATTGATGATAAGTTTACTGGTAATTTCAATAATAGATTAACCATTTCACTTAGATTTCTTATTAAATTCATTCGATTGCTGCCAATACTGCTAAACTGTTTAGCCTGTGAAGTTAGTATTTGTCTTTGTTTTGTCTTTTGGTTGAAGTAATGCAGAAGAAGAATAGTTCGAGAATGAAAATCGCAACGCGGAAATAACTATCGCAACGAGAGAATCGCAACGCGAAATAAAAATCGCAACGCGAAACCAAAATCGCATTGCGATTTTCATTTCGCGTTGCGATTCTCTCGTTGCGATAGTCATTTCCACGTTGCGATTCTCATTATCTCGTTGCGATTTTCATTTCAACCAAAAGACAAAACAGTGTTGCAAATTTTAGTTTCAAGAATAAACTACTATTTATGTTTATTGTTTTTTGTATATCTTGACAGTGTAGTTTTTGGTATATCTAACTTGGTATGTTTATTGTTTTTGTAGAAATTTTTTTCGGCTTCATTGACATTAAGGAATAAAGTTAGCCTAGCCACGACAATTGCTTCAAAGCTTTCACCTGCACAAAGAAAATTGTTTGAGGAAACCTGCTTCGGGCCATGGCTGAGAGTACAACATCCGGGTGGAGATACTAATTTGACCCATTTATGGCTTCAGACCATGACTAGCGATCTACCCGACAATATACAACGTGGTGAGGAAGAAATATGGTTTCATTTTCCACCGGCGTATACTTGTTTTGGGCGGAATGAGTTCTGCTTAATCACTAGTCTACGATTCGGACACGATGATGTAGGCCGGTACACTCGTCATATCACCAGCCCATCATGGTTATCCAGGGTTTTTCCTGATGAGTCAATAGAGAAGCCGAACTTACACGTCGACGACATGAAGAAATTGTTTAATAAGAAAGATGGTTTTACTCGGATGAATGACGTCGATGTTATCCGAGTATGCCTTCTACTACTTTTGTATGCCAGCTTTTTAGGTAGAGAGGCCAGACAACCTATTCCTCATGAGCTAATATTATTGGTAGAGGACCTAAATGCATGGAATTTGTTTCCGTGGGGTTCGTATATATGGAAAGCTACCTGGACTAAGTTGTCGTGTGCCTTTGATGACCGCAAAAGTTTGTGGGGCGATGGGTCGAAATACACTTTGTCAGGCTTTGTTTGGGCCTTTAAGGTAATAATTTCTATATAATGTTTTCAAAATTATAATTAATTATTTAACAATTACTAATGTTTGTTATTATATTGTTTGTAGATTTGGATATTCGAGGCCTTTCCCGCCATGAAGACATATGCAATAAAAACTTCAAATGATATTCCCAGGGCTATTTCCTGGAAGAGGAAACGTCTGTTGGATTGGGAAGACTTAATATCATATGCAACAATAAATAATGTAAGTTAACACAAATACTATCATATATAAACAAGTTATTAATAGTAGACGTTTAACTTTGTTTGAGTTTTTATATTTTTAGGAGGCCAACATTCCATTAATGAGACTGACACCCACGGAGGCTGAGCTTGCCACTGATTGGTGGCAAGCTAGCCAGCATTTTCTTGATGGCACGAATGATGAGCAGCCTCCACTTCCTCCACTTCGAGAGCCATCACCTCACCCAGAGCCATCACCTGATTGACCCGACTATACACCTCTACAACGAGAGCCATCACCTATCCCGTCACATCATCGAGCCTCTTCTCCACCATCAAATCATGATAGGCGACCGGCAAAGATGCCACGACTTCTATCTCCCTGTTCTCCACCTCCACGGGATGAGTCAAGGGAGTTACGTGATGAGGTCAATGCCTTGCGTGAGGAGATCGGTACTCTACGCGATAACGATGGTGCATGGCGTGTGGAGGTGTATACTTTACGTGGTGAGGTTGTCGCTCTACGTGAGATGGTAGTATCGTTACAGAATGAGGGTCATACTCTACGCAACGAGGTAAGTTTAAGATTTTCCATATTTAACTTGATGATAAATTTACTCGTAATTTCACTTAAATTAACCATTTCACTTAGATTGCTTAGTAAATTTATTCGGTTGCTGCCAATACTGCTAAACTGTTTATTAACACTGTGAAGTTATTATTTGTCTTTTGTTTTGTCTTTTGGTTGAAGTAAATTTATTCGGTTGCTGCCAATTCTGCTAAACTGTGTATTCTTTAACACTGTGAAGTTAGTATTGTCTTGTTTTGTCTTTTGGTTGAAAGTTTGAAATATATTTGTCTTTGTTTTCACTGTTTAAATATCATGTATGTTTATTTATTGATATTTGTATTTAATTATTTAGCGGATCGATAAGGTGGATGCTTTACGTCGGGTTTTTCTTGCACGACAGAGTTCACGCATCAGACGGTGTGCACGTGCTATTAAGTCTCCGTATACCCCAATAGTGCGAAGACATCGCAAGAAGAAGCCCGACTCGCCTGTCATCCCTCAAGAGTCCACTCCTATCGTTGAAGAGGCCCCTATCATTCCTCGAGAGTCCCCTCCCACCGTTCAAGAGGCCACTGTCATCATTGAAGAGGTCCCTCCCACCATTCAAGAGCCCGATTCACATGGCGTCATATGTAGGATTCTTGAGAAACCCTCTGACGTGCCGGACATGATGGATTCAAGTTGGCTCTCGTATGAGTTACCGACCAGTACCATACCGGTATCTGAAGTGGAGAGGAAACAACTACCGGACACAATTCTGGATAACACCCTTTGGGCTAAGACCGCAGTTGATTTTTATCTACATGAGCGGAGCCATGGGTGTTTCACTGACATATGCAAGCTCAACGATGATATCTATTTGTTGCTTGATCGGTCTTGGTGGGGCGTATTATTAGGGGTCGAAGACAATGGCTATTTCGATGGAGGGGTAAGTCTTATATTTTCTTATATTTAATTTGATTATTTTTTTTAAATTTATGTAAGTTACTAATATGTCTTTTTTGTAAAACAGCATATCGATGCGTGGGTGTCACGTCTTCTAATAATTAGGAAACTTAAGGAAAATAAAAGAAATACACGATATACAATTATGCCGACGTCTTTTAACGTCGTTCACTTGAAGAATCAACGAGATGAAAACTTTATCCTGTATGGTGGGAGGTCGATAAGGTTAGTGGTTATTTTAGATTGAGTTTAAAGGTATTCATAAATAAGTGCGCAAATGAATGAATTATTACTTATGATTGCAGATGTTTATCCCTGTTTTGGAACGTAAACATTGGCTTCTCGTCGAGCTTCAGATCCCATCCCTTAAGGCAATAGTATATGACAGCATGATAAATTACATATCATTGCCTGATTTAAGAGATATTATTTAGGGATGGAGCTCTTATTTGGCTAAATTCTTGGATGCGATAAATTATTGGACTCGTTCTGGAAACAAGAAGCCAAAGAAGCTCAATATTACAGTTAGTAGAGACGAGACCGCACCACAACAAACGAAAGGACCCAGAGGGGATTGTGGTCCTCTCGTATGCTTGGCGTTGGACCGTTTGATCACAGGAAGTATAAAGTATTTACCTCCCACCGATAGAGATAGAGCTGCAGTAGGCTTGTGGTTTCGGCATTATATGGCTAGATCGATATATACGAGACGCTGCCTACCTGCATCTGCGTTATAAAAATGTCCATAAACAATTGGTATGTTTATAGGCTTGTGGTTTGAAAATGTTTGGTTAAGTACCTAGAATTCAATAATTTGTTGTTTGTAGGTTTTAGATGTGTAGAAAGTGTTGTTTGAGCAAATGTTTGGTTTATGCAGGTTAATCTCAGAAGTGAGCTGCGTGAAAATGATGTATGGCTGCAAAAGTTGATTCAATAGTAGATGAGGAAATAAGAATTATTACTTATTTTTTGATTGTTTAATTGATTTGTAAAAGGTGATTTGTAAAAGTTGATTTGTTTAATTGATGTTAACATAATTTCTATTTGTGCTTGTTTAATTGATTGAAATGTAATGGTTGATTTTGTTGATTTCAATCTGCATTATGTTGAAGGCAAAAAGTACTATCGCAATGCGAAATGAAGATCGCAACGCGAAATGAAGATCGCAACGCGAAATTAAATTTGCGTTGCGATTTTCATTTCGTATTGCGATTCTCTCGTTGCGATAGTAATTTCCGCGTTGCGATAGACATTAAGATGATTGCCTATTAAGTATAACAACTGAACAGATCATAGCAATTTTCAAACTCAAGTTACTAATACATGCCTAACTAAAAATGTTAAAAGTTCACACATAAAATCTACATAATACAACGTTTGCATTTAAAAATCACCTAAGTTAACAGTCCCAAAAGGTGAAGCCAGTTGTGATTGGAATTTTAAAGATGATTGCGATTTTGATTGCCTTTTTCTTGACACCATATGAGCTTTGGATTTTAATGATGATCCATATTTTGGTAGAGGAAAAGATGATTGTGATGGCACTGGTGATCCACATGTCAACCTTGTATGACCACTTTTCTTGCACCGACTACATGTCGATCTCTTCTTCTCTTCACCCTTAGACGGTAAACGATCGTGACTTTTTGGTCGGCCAGGTAGCCTTCTGTCCATGGCTGGTGGCAAAACTGTTTGTAAGTCATCTGGTATGTCCCACTCAGAAGGATGTGGAATAGGGTAGACAATCTCGGCATAAGTCTGTCGATATACTTCTGTAGTGTAGCAATCCATAGCGTATGTGCTTGAATCATCTTGGTTTAGATGAAGAGCAACTTTTATAACATGGCCACACGGATAACCAGATGTTTGCCATTTCATACAACTACACGTCCTTGCATTTAAATCGACAAGCCCATTTAAGTTATTATCCAGTACTTCAAACAAAGTGTTTGAACATGGTTCAACTATCCATGACGTTGACTTCACAACACGTTTCGTTATCTTTTTTTCAGTCCATGGTGTAACACGATGTTCCAATGTTCCTGTAAATTTAAATAAATAATACTTAGTAAAATATATGATAAGTTACGAATTCAAAGAAATAATACCTGCATGGTTTCTTTTCTTGTAGTACCACTGTTGAATAGAGGCTCGAAAAAACTCCATTAACATAGTAATGGGTAATTTCTGGGAATGACGACTTAGAGCGTTGATTGATTCTGCACTATTAGACGTCATGAAACCATATCTTGCTCCAAGTTGATGTACTCTTGACCATCTTTCAAACCCGACATCTTCTAGTGTTTGAGCACACTGAGGCAAAACACGTCTTAAACAGTTTATATGCTTATTGAAATCCACTTCCCGATAAGCTTTTACAGCCTTCCAGTATGTCCATTTGTGCTTTTTTATACCAGCAGACCTTGATTTTAGATTTCTATACAAATGAACACCACAAAGTCCATGAAAAGCATCTGGGAAACACATTCTAACAGCGTTGTCAATTGAGTTTGTCCTATCGGATATGATTGTCAGATTGCTAATAGGACCTATGCAATCCCTAAGATGCCCCATAAACCATGTCCATGAATCAGAGGTTTCAGATTTGCCAATCCCGTAAGCTATTGGCAATATCCTATTGTTAGCATCCATGGCTACTGCTAATAAGTTTACTCCAAGGTATCGACCTTTCAAATGTGCTCCGTCAACTATAATAACTGGGCGCATGCAAGTAATAAACGAACGAATCTACAAAATAATATACACAAGAAATATAATCATTTAAATGTGAAATGCATGTAACTAACAAAAATGAGTCAACATAATTATATTGATTTACTAACCGCAGCACCAATGGCGATAAACAGCAACTCAAAGCGTCCATCTCTATCTGTTTTGATATGAGTTACCGACCCAGGATTTTTCAGCTTTAAATTGTGACAATAAGCCGACAATTGGGCAAACGATGCTTCTGGCGACCCCCTCAACAATTCCAAGGCATAACATTTGGCTCTCCAAGCTTGAGAATATGATATACTAATCTTGAACCGAGCATTCATGTCAGTCATAATTTCATGTCCCCGATATACCTGCCATTCAAAAACATTAACTCAGCCAGAAAACCACCCAACACCTTTTTGTTTGCCTGTCTATGGTGAGGAAAAACTTGGGTTCTTGAACATGTATGTTTATCAATAAAAGTCCTAACTTGAAATATTTCGCAATCTTTTATCCTCTTTGCAATCATACGCCACGTACAGTTTTTGTCAATCATACACCTTGTTTCGAAACGATATTTGCTTGATTTGTTAACTTTTAGTTAATAGCCATCTTCCACACATTTCGTATACAAAGCTATCTTCAAGTCTTCCTTTGTATCACAACAATCATCTTTCTTGATACGAATAACTTTTGTGTAACAATCAACTGCTTTCTTTACCAACTCTTCTTCCGGTATCTGAAGTAATTCTGGCATATTCCAGTTATACTCCCGTGGCATTTTCTTTTCTTCGGGGACTTTTTCTTCTTCTTTTTCTTCTTCAGGATTATATGAATTACAGAATGGATGTTCAACATGTTCATTCACAACCTCCACTTCCTCCTCATTATCATCAACAACATCTTCCTCGGTAACTGTTGTTTCATCATCAAAATTCGGGTATTGACCAATATCAAAATCATTACACGCAGGGTCTGTTTCTTCTTCTAAAACATCATCAAAATCCGAGTATTGACCAATATCAAAGTCCGGGTATTGACCAAGATCAAATTTCGAATACTGACTAATACTCACAATTTTTTCTGTTGGCTCATCATCGTCTAATTGGTCAATACGAAAACCGGAATTTGGTGCTGAAAGTTGATTGGGATTTGGATTAGAGAAAGGTTGTGGGTTTTGAGAAAAACTTAGTTGATTGCTACCCGCTACTGACCCAACAATACTACTTCTAGGTTCAACAACATACAATGTAACATCATCACTTGAAACACTAATGTAAGCAATGAATCGTTCAACATCTTCATTGTCGGTTAACAAATAAACTTTACCATTCCTCTGATAAGATAGCCTAAATCCACTTAGGGGCTCTAAATTCAATTTCTTTGAAACACGTAACATTAGAGTTTCATAAGTTAACTTTTTTAATGACAGTTTTAGTTGAAGATTCATGGGTAAAGACATATATTGTAAAACACCATGAACATTCTCCCATGACCCTCCAAAACACAAATCTATTCAAACATGATCAACATTAGATGATTTCATGGTTGTAAATTAATTTACTAAACAAACGAGCTGCGAAACTAAGACCTGTTGTCGGATGGGGAAGGATGTAGGAACGGATATAGGAACAGATGTCACCGGAGAGAGTGATAGATGGAGATGGAATGAGTTGCGATTTAGGGATTTTATGAGTTGTTGCTTCTGCGTAGATATATACACAAAAAAATTTGTGTTGCGAAACTAAAACCTATTGCGAACTTTGAAAATCGCATTGCGATTCTGTATTATCTCGTTGCGAAAGTAAGTATCGCATTGCGATTTTCCTAATTCGCAATGCGAATAAGTAAATCGCAATGCGAATTTGGAAAATCGCAATGCGATACTGACTATCGCAACGAGATAATACAAAATCGCAACGAGATTCTGACTTTCGCAACGAGATTCTGAAAATCGCAATCATCTTCAAAATCCCAATCACAACCGGCTTCACCTTTTGGGACTGTATCCTCAAACATTTTTCTTTGTGCAGGTGAAAGCTTCGACGCAATTGTTTTGGCCAGGCTGACTTTATTTCTTAAGGTCAATTGAGCCGAATAAAAGTTCTACAAAAACAATAAACATACTAAGTTAAATATACCAAAAACTACATTGTGAAGATATATCAAAAACAATAATAAACATAAAGAGTAGTAGTTTATTCTTCAAACTTAAATTTGCAACACTGTGAATTTCGTATTTGTCTTTGTTTTTTGGTTGAAGTAATGCAATTCATTCAAGTTTCAATTTGCAGAAGAAGAATAGTTTCTGAAAATGAAAATCGCAACACGAAAATGACTATCGCAACGCGAATTTGACTATCGCAACGAGAGAATCGCAACGCGAAACTAAAATCGCGTTGCGATTTTCATTTCGCGTTGCGATTCTCGGTTGATTTAATAAGCAATCTAAGTGAAATGGTTAATCTATTATTGAAATTACCAGTAAACTTATCATCAATCTCAATATGAAAAACCTAATAATAATGTAAAATTTTCAAAAAGAAAATAATTAAAAAAACTAACCCTCGTTGGTTGATTTGGTTGATTTTCTATTTCTGATTGTGAGGGTGGCTCTGAGAGATGGAGATAGACGGATTTCGCCGGAGATGGGGACGGATTTTGTCGGAGATGGGTGAGAGAGTGAGAGATGGAGATGGAGATGGGACTGAGTTGTGATTTTAGGTTTTAGGTTATGAGTTGCGATTACGGGATATACTGTGGACGGTTTAGTGTTCCAATATATTAATATTTGTGTTTGGAATTTAAAAATAAAATACTTGGCCAGGATACTAATGGCGCTTTGAAAATCGCATTGCGATTATGTATTATCGTGTTGCGAAAGTCAGTATCTCGTTGCGATTTTGTATTATCGCATTGCGATAGTAAGTATCGCATTGCGATTTTTCCAATTCGCGTTGCGATTTACTTATTCGCATTGCGAATTGGGAAAATCGCAACGACATTGTAGACCATCGCAACGCGATTTTCAACTATCGCAACGCGAAATGCAACGCGAATTTGCGATAATGGAGATCGCGTTGCGAATTAGCGATCGCATTGCGATTTTGTTGGTTATTTTGACAAATTCAAAAAAAATTAATTAAAATTATATATTATATGGGATTTTTGGTCACTAAAATTATTTTCTCTTTTAAAAATTATATAACAGTAGAATTTAGCTTATTGATTATTTTGGCAGATAAGTACAATCTTGGCTCTAACGAAACAAACAAATCTCGTCATTAATTCAGTGGCCATACTTAAGCATATGAGAAAGGCTTAAATTTTTATATTATCATCACTCAATGACTTCTTCTAACGGCAAATTTTATCAGAAAAAGGTCAAATTTCCGTTTAAAATAGTTAAATTCTTGGCACTTTTCTGTCGTAGGTAAAAGAAAGGAAATATATATATATATAGAATAATTTACAGTGATTATAAGGTAATATCTGTTTATAATTGTTCTTAATTAGTGACAACACATTCTATGTAAACGTAGTTCAAACTCGTGAGCTCAAAAAAAAATATCACTCCTTTTAACTATTCTTCAATTATATTATTAAAGCGTGTGATTTATTTTGAAAATTTTGTTATGTGATTTATTTATAAAAAATAAAATTGAAAGACAAATGAGTTTTCATCTAAATCTATGTTATTATGATACAATTTTAGTATCATTATCTTTTCAATGACACAAATCCAAAGATATAATTAAAATTATATATATATTATTCTCAGTTCTTTAAGGTTTACCTTGATTAATTCAGATCGACATGTGTTGTACACTTGATTTTTGTGGGTGAATTTCTCAGCGAAGATTTTTCAGATACACAAATATTCAAACTATAAACTTTTAAAATAATTTTTTAAATTTAGACTGAGTTTTTAGGAATTGAAGTAATAAATAAATTGTATCATGGCATTAGCGGCACAAGATGTTTGGTCCATTAAATGGGGAAGATGAGAATGAGAGATGGTGGACTATAAGATGGGGGCACGACCGGCCAATCAGTCGACTGCCAACTCCAACTCACGACCGTCGCAGTTCATCGGTGCTAATCCGTCGTCATGTGCTTGGATATTGCTTCATTTGACTACCACGTCAAACCTTCATTTTATATTTGCCAAATCATGTGTTTGACCTTAATTAATTATTTTACATTATTTAGTGCTTATGGCTTATGATCACCACTTCACACTTTTTAATTACTAATGTTTATCCGAATTCTAAATACTAATGAACTTACATTGCATGAATATAATTATAGTTAAAATCAATTAAAATAATAAAAAAAATTAAGTACGATTAATATATAATATTTACACACGATCAGTTCAAACCAGTTAACTAAATTACCAATAAATAAAACCATTGTACTATATGATATTTTATTTATTGGGTGCTTTTTGGTATCGACTCTGCGACTTACGCAATAGGTTATCTATATTTAAAATTTCACTTTTATATATTTATTTATTATAAATTTCCTTAGTCACTACCAAACATTGAAGTATAATTTTATAGTGTATATTATTATTTTTTTTCTCCACAAAATTGTACTCATTATATGTACTAATATGTATGATCTTCGAGGTAATAAGTACTACTAAAAATGTCATCAAAATTAACTATAAATTAGTGATCATCCTTCACCCTCGTGAATGATTTTCTTAAGGTTTAATTGCATATACGGTCTTCAAAATTTTGGAAAATAAATCATATAAACTCTGACTAATAATATGAATCTTTGATTAATGAAAATTATCGTTGATCGTTATAATGTTGATTTGATAATTCATGATATTGATGTGACAATTGATGTCTTCACCATGCTAACGTGATGATTCATAATATTGATGTAATAGTCCATCATAGATGATATTATAATAAAGGGATTAATTGATTGATTCTTTTAAAAAATTTAAGGACTTAATTAATTTTTTTAGAAAGGTCAATCTCTTAAAAAATGATACTTATTGATTTTTTTGTCAATATCTTTAAATTTTGACTAATTATTATTTAAAATTTATTATTGATAAAAAAATATGTAAAAATATATTTTAAAATCCTTCAATCAAATTTTTTCAAATATATATTTTATAGAATTTAATTATTTAAAATAATCACAGTCAAATTTTAAAAAAATTAACTTTTAGAAAGTCAATAAGTGATATTTTTTTACAGGACATAAGAAATAAGTTATTAAAAATATATATAATAATATTCTTTACATTTTTAATTTTATGAATACTTTATATATACATGTAGACACAATGATAATGAAATTCATCCTATAGTTAGAATCATACCACTCAAGTCACAAGACAATACAAGCATGCGCAAATGTTATTGCAATCACTTTATTTTTTTTATATATATTTATGATTTAATCTTATCTCATTATGTAGACGTATAAACATGTCGAACATATATATATATAGTTATTTTAATATTTAATTCATATTTCAATCATACTATATATGTCAAACATATATATATAATTACTTTAATATATAATTCATATTTCAATCATACCATATATACACACATATATGCTTTCATGTGGAGAATATTTAAAACATATTATTTAACTCAAACATCATATAGTTACACTATCAAATTATTATATTTTATATAAAAAAATATACATGTAACATATACGCATAAAAACAAATTAAGCATACTCAAATGGTAGAATTCGCAAATTTAGCATACTTTTAATTTCATGTACATATCAACCATCAGTACACATGCCATATATTTTTATGACATATATGTATACATATTAAACGTACTTTCATTATCATATATTTATATAATCAACACTTTTACTGGATTAATTAAAACTTAAGAATTTTACATCCAAAGAAATAATTAGAAAACATTATAAGTTATTCGAATCAATTATGCACGCATCTAATAATATTTCTGACAATTCAAAAGACTATCCACAAACCCTAATACCTCTGTATAGATAAGGTAATAAATATATACATAATTAAGCACGAGATTTGGAAATTATAACACAGTGAATGACTAATCAGGCAGAAAAGGCAACCTATCCACGCTGTATGAGGAACCATTTGCGCCGTAGTTATCTAAATTTTCATACTCGTTCGCATCAACATCCTCACCGGAGCTATCGCTGTCGTCTTTTACCGATTGAAATGGGAGAATACGTAACCGTACATCTGAACCTTTGCCGACTTTCTCCGACTGAAGTTGGTATTTTTGAATGAGCTCGATCTGTAGAGATACAATCTGTGGCGGCCTCGGAAGTAGTTCGACGGATTCGGCTCTCGGGATTACTACTTGTTCAATGGCTATTCTTGCTTCCTGAAACGTAGGAAACTTGATTAATGCAATCAAAGCGAGTCAATTGGGATTACAACAATATTAGTCATTACCTCCAAGGCATCAAGCTTCTCCAGAATATTGATATCATCTTCTGATCCGGGATTCTTCAATCCCCCAGGATAATCATCTTTTAGTAACTCTAAGGCATTTGTTATCTGCATCGATGAGCTTGTCTGCAACAAGAGATTAAAAAAGAGAGCGAATGATTTATCGAAAGTTCATGATAAGAAAGTTAATTAATGCTAAAAAAGAAGTTATTCACCTTCGCCACATAGACGGGTATGCGATGCGATTTTGCTGCAGCCTGAATACCGGAGTTCTTCCTGAGCTTCGAAAGCAGAGCAAATAGTACATCTGCCTCACTGATATTATCGGTTAATCGAACTGCGGCATCCATTTTTAACTTCTCAAGTCCTTGTATCACACTCGCCTCCTGGATCTAGAATAACTGCTCATTCTGTAAGTTCCATGTGTACTATTTATAACTATGATAACTATCGACGATTGGATCAAAGAAAGTTTTAACTAAGATCGCATCTATTGAGAATGATTTTGAGTTAAATTCGAATCCATTAACACCTAGGTTCTATCTAGATAATCATAAAACTGAGATTTAACTGAATATCACGAACCAAACTCGAATACTGAAAACACAAGTTAACTTCATAAACTGCCTAAACATAATCTTAAGTTACAAATGAACATCGCAGCGTATGATGTCAAGACCTCTTACCCCGTAGACATACATACAAAGTAAATCCCTGTCTTCCAATGAATCGTCAGCCGTGTTTGATGAAAGCTCAGAAGGGAAATGATTACCGACAATGTTCTGATCGCTAGCCTCTAAAAGATCTCCAGTGACTACTGAATCTTCTGTGCAGGAGGGGACCTCGGTAAAAGTCTGAGAGATCTGTTCCAGACTCCGAGAATTCATCTTGCGGATTTCAACACGTGGAAAACGACCTTCACAACAGATAAGAAGCTAATGTCATAAAATATCATGGATCACCCGGTTTGATTTTTTTCAAAGTAGGCACTAAGCAAAAAAAGGAAATGCACCGGAAAGAACAGCATCAACTGTTGCTTCAAGGCAACGATGAACACGTAACTCAGTCTTAGAAACAATCTCTACACCACAACTAAATGTTGATGGCCCTTTCCTCTCCAGCACAGTCTTCTGCACACCCCTTCGGTTTGCTTCTTCATCCCCTAGAGTCACACTCTGTATAACCATGTATTTAGTGAAACTAGGAAGAATTATATTCTCAATTGCGATAAAGATTGAAGGGGTTCATATTTCAAGAAAAAAAATTATGAGAACATAGAAATATCTCGGCCTGAATGAAATGAGAAAGAACAACACTACAAGAATACGGTTAGTCACCAAAATTCATGTTCAATAATAACAGCAGGGAATAACAAAATCATAAGCTCACTGGACGCTGAGATCACATGCAAAATGCACCTTTGCTTGTTTATCATTTTATACCCACATGCCGAACTTAAGCATATCGCAGCTTTACCGTGGAAAGATTTCACATTAAAATTTGTTAGAATAGGATTCAAAAGACAAGGAAAGATTAGGGTTTTTCAAAAGATGTTGCATCATCTTTCTAAACATTACCCCAGTAGTGCACTCAACCCTGCACTAAGCATTTTGAAAAGCTTCAGGACAATGATGCCAGTAAACCCTGCGTGTTCAGTAAATAATGGAAACGGGTATTAGTACAACTATCTCACCTGTATTCCACCGATAAGGATCTCCAACGAAGGATTCATAATCAAGTTCTCAATGGTTACTCCATGAGCAGTAGCAACTAGCTGAATTCCACGTTGTGCAATTGTGCATGCAGCCATTGCCTCAAGTTTTGTCCCAATTTCATCAATCACGATAACTTGTGGCATATGATTTTCAACTGCTTCTATCAATACCTGCATTATATAAATTCTAAAATTAACTTTGGGGGAAGATGCATCTGTAGGTCCTGTTACGGAAAAGAAGTGACAAAGTACATGACAAACTTGAAGCAAAAAGTGAAATGATCTGAAGAAAAATTCTAAAACGGTAGTAGACAGACATTATTGATATTACATATATGAATGGCAGGTCATCTAAATTTATGCATGTGTGATGTGAGCTCCTATATAATTGCTAGGAAACCGAAGTCCCAACAGAAAAGATTTATATTTTACCTACGAATATGTTTGTGATCACAGATGGAGAAATTCTTGATTACCCAGGATGTAAAGTAGGAAAAGTTTTGAACCACGAAAGTTATCTTAGCAAACACACCATAAGTCCATCACTTCAAACAAATATTATTCTATACGTAACCAGAGATTATATGAGAATTGAGATCATTTAGTTCCATCTCATACCTTATGTTGCATATCAGAGTCGGGGACTTGCATTCTCCGCGCGTTACCAATTCCAGCATGAGGTATATCACCATCCCCACCTATCTCATTGGAGGTGTCAACAATCATCACACGTTTCTTGTAATCATTTGCAAGCATCCTTGCTATATCCCTGCCATTTTTTTTCGAAATTCAGGTTACCCTAGCAATACCATCAGAAAGATTCCTCCATGAGTAGACGAAACTGTAGGTTTTGAAACAGAAGGTATATTCAAACAACAAAAGCATACATTCAACTGATCAGACAAGGGTAAGAGCATAGATGAAAATGCATTTTGGCTTTTGCTAGGCATTAAGACAAAAAAAGAAAGCCTAATATCTACAAAGACATTCACTGAGTCAAAAAATTTGAAAGCCATTTGTAATCTAATAACAATAACTGCAGTCGAAATATTTGTAATCTTTAAAACAGCCACTGATAGCAAAAATATTCAAGGAAAGGAACAAATCTACTCGACTCGTCTCTGTATCTTACTTCAGCAGGATACGTTAATATGTCCATTTTTCTTTTAAAAAATTTAGAGGATTCTATTGAGTAAAGAGATACTACTAGTTAAAAATGAGCATTTGAAATCCCGGCGCTCAACATTGCTAGAGACTAAGAATAAGAATGGAGGAAGGCAATCATAGTCATGCAACCTTATCAAATAAACCAGAGATAGAAATAGCTAACCTAATAATGGTTGTTTTACCCACCCCCGGAGGACCAATGAGAAGTAAAGAAGCCCCATCTTGAACTAAATCTCTCAATAAATCAGCACTGCCTGATATTGCCCTACCAACACGACAAGTTAAACCAATAATTGCTCCTTTTCGGTTCCTGATTGCACTAATGCGATGTAATGTTAGACTGATGCCTGCTCGGTTATCGATGGCAAAGTCCCCAACCTGCAATTCGCGGTACAAATAATCAGCAAACAGACTTCTCATAACAAAAATAAGGTATAATCCAAGCTCTAGCGAAATGAAAGAGGTCCTAGTTCAAGTAAGATTGTTAAAAGGATACAAGTAAATTATGATTTAAAAAACAGGATTATTGGTACTCAGTCTATTAATGCTTCGAAAGCAACATACTAATTCGAAATTATCAAGCTTTTTTAGCATCTCAAAATTAAATGAACTTCAACCTATAGAAATTTCAAATATTCCCAGGATAATTTGACAAAATGCTTCGAAAGCAACATTGTAATTCGAAATTATCAAACTTTTTTAGCATCTCAAAATTAAATGAACTTCAACCTATAGAAAATTCAAATATTCCCAGGATAATTTGACAAAATGCATATAGAAACACTAATATATAAAGTGCAAACAAGCAAAAAAAGAAGAAGAATAAATGAATCACCTGTGAAGTAGCGTGCTCAATATCCTGAACTGTGATCGGGCAATCAGATAATTCAAAATCCCCAGAAGGAAATCTAGCCAAAGGTTTCCTCCCTATATCCATAACCACTTCAATCAACTCTCTTAGTTCTTCATGTTCACTGATTTTCCTTCTCATCTCCTCTGGCAACAGTGCCAAAAGACTGCCTAATTCTACGTCAAACTCGTCCCCCAAAGAAGAAGAAGAAAAGGCAGGAGATTTTATTGGATACCCAGAAATTCTTTTGGTGAAAAAGTGAGGGAAAACTCGATTTTGATAGGGATTAAGAGGGGGAAACTGGGATTTAAAGAATAAAATTGGGGACTTGGGTTTGCTGATTGAAGGGGGTGAGTAGTGAAACAGAGAGTGAGATAACATTGATTAAATCTTTTGGTTTACTTCTTTGGCGGGGAAAAGAAAAACTGGCAGTGTTCCAACCAGGGAATTCCTTTTCCTACGAATTGTTGTTTCTGGTTTTGTTGGTAGGAACTGGAGGATGAACAGAGTGAAAACTATACCAACCACAAGTTTTTATTATTGAAAATCAAATCCTTGTAAAATAGTAGAAAGTATAATTCCATTTTTAACACGTTGATTATATACTCTGGTTAGTGTATTCTTTTGATTTAATTTAATTATAATGAAAAATAATTATTATAAAAATAAATACATGACAAATTCATAATCTCGACATTTATTTACTAAGATAATCCTCGATCATGCACCAGAGGTATTATAATGCCATTCATGAAACATGGGCCTCACCTAGAGGCTCATGAGAAATCCACTTTTATTTACTAATATTGGGCCTTGGCCTAAAAGTGAAATACTCCCAAAATTAAACCAGTTGGGCTGACCCATCCTATTGCTTGCGTTTTAGGCAAGTGCTAGATATAAATATTTTTATATTTATATTTAAATATGTGTCAAATCGAAATTAAATTATTATCTAAATTTATTTATTTATTTATTTATTACTGAATAAAATAATATCTTTTTTAGAATAAGCTAATTTATTTTGGATCCTGTAGGTCTACTAAGGCGTGAGGGTGTGGGAGTCTCTATCCTGAAGTCTTATTTTTTTTAATAGTTACTTATTTGATTGATTGTATCCATCCTCAAAATTTTATTTGTGTACATTCCGTACAAAAATTTTATGTTGTTAATATATATATATATATATATCCAGACTCAAAAATATTTATGAATTTGCTGCTATGTGTGTGGTTATACTCTTTTTCTTATTCAAATATCAATATTTTATCTTTCTGTTTTCATATCGGGAAATCTTTATAGATGAAGACATGCCAAAAGAATTTCTCAGCTTTCAAATAGGGATGGGCATGGGTCGGGTTTCTAGTCAATCCGACCAAAAAGTTATACATCCTCTACCCAACCCAATTTTTTGAGATAAAATCATAACTCTACCCGATCCGACCTAAAATAATATATTTATTAAAAATATTATTTTTATCCAATAAAAATAGAGATTTAATTGCAAAATATAATATATAGAGGGGTGTTATTATAATTATCCCTAAATATTTAATGTAAAATTGTATTTTTCGGGTTGGGTATTTTTTCCTAAACTCGAACCAGACTCAACCCGAACATAACCTTTAAAAAACTCGACCCGAACACATTTTTTTTAAAAAAATGACTCAATTAGATCAAATCGAGTTATTAGTGTCGGATAATTCATTAAGAATATATAAAAAAAATATTTTGATTCATAGTGTCGGATATGACTTCAAAGTAATTTATTATTTAATAGAGGTTTTTTATTCTAATACTTCATACGAGAGTTATTAGTGTTTATCAAATCTATTCTATTCTTAATTAACAGAAAACTATCGATTGATTGAGTGATAAATTACGGTGCAATAACAACTCTATCAGAGAAAGCTTCTTCGCCATAAAACTAAGATTTATGCAGGCATTGTCATGATAAAAAAGACAGGTCTTGAAAATAGAAAAGACAAGCCATTGATCTACAATGTCTAGATGATATCCATGTTGCATGATAAAGAACAATGACCTTTCTTAACTTTAAACATGCAGACATTAATGTTCAAACAGGTGACATAATATATAATATATTTTCTAAAAAACCCTTCTTTTTAATGTATAATAATAATAATAATATATGAGTGTATGTGCATGGCCGGTGACATGGACATGCACTGATTAGAGAGAGAGAGAGAGCATTGGTTGATAATTCCCATTTGTTTCTGAATTTTCTGTTCCAATGTAAAAAGGACTGAAAGCAATTTTGAGAAAATCCTGTTCGGTAAGCCCTCACATCACTCGTACGTGTGTATATATTAATGTTTTTAATACGTACAAGACATATTAAGGACTAATATTGGCACAAATTGAAAGTCAAGCACCACCCGTAGTACATACGTATAAGTCTTATCTTTAATTATTTTAAGAGTATATGTTTAAAAGATTATTTTACATCACCACCACCAACCTCAATAACAAAGGGATCGATTTTAACCGGTTCCTGTAATAGATGCATTAAATTGATCAATTTAAACACTTTCTAAACAGTAAATATTTACTTTGTAGAAAAATTGATCTTATTTGCTTTTTTTAAAATTGATCTGTTTAAAAAATAACTAATTTAAATCAATCTCTATAATAAAGGAATTAAATCGATCTATTTAATAATATATGTATTAAATTAATACAATACTTATAACAGAGAGACTCGACAAAAACTTCAAGCTTGGTTAAAGTAATGAATGAGATCGATTTTGATAATAAATAAATTATTATTATTCATTGAAAATTTAAATTCGAGCATCAAGATTATTTGGAGATTAAACTTTTGTTATCAAATGTATGCTCTTTACAATAAACCTTTCCACACACACACAAAAGTTTTATACTCTCGAGACAACACCACTATTAAATGTTTAAGATTTTGTCTTTCCACTCATGTAACGGGTTCCATATAACGTCTCAAGAAAGAGAAATGGTACGATCCAAAAATCATGTAGGACATAGAACATTTATTGTGATTTATTCACCGAGATATTACGTGATGACCTGATTATGATATGACTCTAACTAAAATCTCAATTATACAATCAAAAAAAATTGAGGGACTTGATGACACAATCCAAGAGCAAAGAGCATTTATAGAGACTCGAACTCACACCAAATCTCTTCAAGGGGATTGTGCACCATTAAGGGATTTGACTTGGGTTAGATTCCCCAAATGTTTATTTATTATCTAATTTCAATTATCTCTTCACTATTTACTAATTGGTTTTTCAAATTTTGCCGACTCTATAATTCAACTCCATCATCGTCAAATTCTTAATTGAGTCATCTAAGACTCGTTACAAAATAAGAAGATAAATATTTAAACATTTCATAATGATATGTAATATCCTAAATTTTGGACTGGTGACTGAAAGTAAATTTTGAAAGTATATGGATCAAAGCATAAATTTGTAAACATTTAGGGACTAAAATGTAATTTTTTAAAAGTTATATATTGGGTCTTTAACTGATTAGTTAAGCCCAATAATATAATTTTAGTGGGTTTTAGAATTTTGATTTGAAGTTGGTATAAAAGTTTATTAAATAATAGAGTACGGTAAAATATTTGGATAATTGGATTGAATCGGAAGCTTAAAAAATTCGAAGGAAGGAAGTTTGAGGTTAGAAAAATTTTATTGATATTTTTAGTTAGTATAATTTGATGTGAATTAGTGGAGTTTTGATGAATTTCCATGTTAAAGTGGAATAGTAAAATTTAGTGACTAAATTGAATTTTTGAAAAAAATGGAAGGGTAAAGATGAAAATTGATAAATTATATTTTTATATTTATTTAATGATATTAAAATGGAGATAAAAGGATGACACAGTGGTAAAAATTATGATTCATTAAGGTTAATTTTGACTTTTGGGCTAAAATAAAATTTTAATTGGTTTTTTAAGATAAATTAAGATATATTTGTATGGAAAACTCAAGAATTATCCCCCCATCTTCTCCATTATGTCGTGACTCCATAGCCAAGGTGAGCAAGGTTTTCCAAATTGGTATAAGTATTTCATTGTTTTATGCTTAAATGATGAAGTGGGTATTTATGGTGGTTGAAGAGAAAGTTGAATTTGATTGATATAAGGTTGTAATCTAACATTAGGAGTGTTATGGAAGTATAACAAGTATGAAAATTGATTGGAAATGATTAGGAGACTTAATTGAAAGTTTTGGCTATGATAGGGTATTATGGAGAGATGTTAAAAATTTGTTAGTTTGATAAGTGAATGGTTTAGAATGATCTTAGATGCTTGTAAATTGTGTTTTGGATCAAATCGGAACTTTGTTGGGCTTTAAGGACTATTTTGCATGGTTTGAAAAGTGAAAGGTTAATAGGCAATTGTTGGAAAACTATAATACCATGCTGGAAATTATGGTTGGATTGATGAAATGTTGCATCTAGATTAACATGGAATGTTGTATTGAATTGATTTTGAATTTAAATAAATCTTAGGGATCAAGTTGCACGTTTTGGAAAGATTAGCGATGAAATGAGAACTTGGCAATGTTGAAATATTGTTTGAAAGTATTGTGAAATTGGTTAAATGTGATGGTTGATTTGGATTAAGTGATCACCAAAGGATTAATTTAACTGTTAATGAAATGTTGAGTTTAATTTTTAAAAAATGTTGAATGGTGATTAAAAATGAATGATTGAAAAATTTAATGAAATTATTGTGATAAAGGATATTTTAAGGATTTGATAGAATTAAACTTAGTTCTCAAGTGGGTGACTGAAATCTTTATCGAACTTACGTTGATAACATTTTTAGAATATCATGTAAATTCGAGTTTAGTATATTAGTTGAAATACTAATATATGTTTGGAATTATATATGTTGGAAAATCGATTCATGGGTAGATCGCGACCGAAAGCAAGCTTAAAGTGAATTAAAAGAAAATGATTAAACTCGAGACTAAATCCGTAGTAGTATTAAAGCTAGTGAGGGAACAAGTGAGTGCAACTAAAGTATTACAGCTAATGAGGCAACATGTGAGTGCAACTAGTTTTTTTATATAAAATGATACGAGGACGACTTACGATAAGTCAACTTCAATCGTTCTGAAAATAAAATATTTTTAAATCGTATTTTTAAAAATACAATGTTTTATTACTATTTATTTTATAGTATGAGAATATTTTCGGTATGAACTGCCTAATATTGGTTTTTTATGAAATTTTTATTTATATTGGATTATATGAATGTTTTATATGGATAATTGAATTACACCCAGGGTGCGTTTGGTTCACGGAATGTAAGATTACCAGTGGGAATAAAAGATTACCAGGGAATAGGATTACTGGGAATGTTGTATTTTGTGTTTGGTTGGTTTAGCAGGAATGTAAGATTACCGTGTTTGGTCAAAGGAATAAAAGATTATTGGAATGTATATTTGACCAAATTGTCCTTATTATATATTTGTATAATATTACAAATTGTAAAATATTTATATATTTTTTTTAAAAAAATAAATTCATAATATTTATATAATTTTTTTACAAAATTAAAAATATAAAAAATGTTTAATGAAAGGGTAAAATAAATTTAACCCCTAAACTTCATATAAAATTTTAATTATAGACTTTTTTTGTAAATCTAAAATAATTTAAGGATAAATTTGTAATTTAACATTCGTAGAATTTTGATTATTCAATGACAGAAGAAGGATATTTTTGAAAAAAAATAAAAATTTAAGGGCATTTTAGTCCAAAACGCCGGTAATGTTACAATACCTAAGGGAAGGGAGGTAATGACATTCCCGGTAATATACCCCAAAAAAAGCTACTATTGGTAATAAAACATTACCGGGAATGAGATTCCCGGCCAACCAAACATGGGAATGTGGGATTCCCATCCCATGGGAATCCCACATTCCTTTAACCAAACACCCCCCCATTGTATAAGATTGAGAATTACTGGTACAAATGGCATGCCATGAGGTAGAGTGATTACTGATTACTGTCACTTATTACTGATATTGGCACTATATGTGCATTGTGAGTTCACGTTATTGTTGTGTTTTACTGATTACTGACATTGTGAAATCCATATCGAATTACTGGAACAGTGATGTTGTGTTTTACATTACATGTACATTATTGTTACTGCCACTGAAAGTGCAAACTGTTATTGATAATAAAACTGCAAATGGCGCGCACACTCGTTTACTGACCTGTGTACCATATATTTTCATGATGATACAATGGGAAATAATACGAATTGAAATAGAGTAGTGCAGAATATATATGACACAATACTATTGATTGTCATACTGTTTAAGTAAAAATTTTATTACGGGTTTTGAATTGACAGTTAAATTTATAATTGTCAGTGTCTGCAAATAATTTTATTGATCGCAATTGGATTTATACAAGTTTAATTTTAATAATATTTTTATATGATATCACTTGTTCCTTATGTTAACAGTTTTATTTTATTATGTTGCCTCACTAAGTAGAAAACTTAGCATGTGAATGTTTCACATGTAGGTAAAGGGAAGTCGACAGGGGAGTAAGGAGCCAGGATAATCATCTCATATTTTGAAATCCAGTTCAAACAACTAGAATCGGTATGACATCTTTATAATATTTTTTATATTTTTTTTTGAAAGAAGGTACTTTGTATTTAATCATTAACAAAGTACACCACCTCAAGGACCTCATTAAAAAACATCTTTAAACCTAAATAGAGGAAAAAGAGTGTGCCTTGAGGTAGTAAGAAGCAAAATAAACCATTGGATAATTATTCTTACATAACCATCATATTCCCTAAAATAAAACCATAGACGGACTGATATAGAAAGCCATCCTATCCTTCAAGTGACTAGACTATGGAAAATGAAAGCAAAAACCCGGTACTGAAAACAAAATGTACACTAAAATACTACAAAACATTACCAATCAAACATTGCAGCTAAACCTGAATTAAACATACAACAAAACTCAAAGCATCAACTTCATTCTCTACCTACATTTACTAAGAATAACGGACTCTGGGCTGCGAACGAAATCTTGAACAATAGGAATCAACATCGGCCATAAATTATTCAGCCACACACCTATCTACAACAAAACAATATTGAAAATTTGGTCCACCAAAAGAGAACTACCATTAAACCTTGATTTGTTTCTGCATATCCATATTTTCCATATTATTCCAAAAAAAACTCAATTGCCAAATCTTTCTAATATTTTTCCTGATGGTTTGATTATATCATACCTCTAGTAATCCTCTAACATTCATTGGAAAAACTATATTTACCTTCCATAGCCTACACCATCTTTGCCATACTTGCCATAGCACCTCACATTGACACAACAAATGATTAATTGTTTCCTTTTCTCGATTACAGAAAACACAAAGATTATAGTCGAAACAAGGGACGCCGCGCTTTTCCAGTTCTAAAATTACCGATATCCTGTTGTGCACATCTTTGCACACAAACGTCGAGACTTTAGGAGGGATATATTTGCACCACACCAATTTTCAAATTGGCTCTTCCACCTTACCAAAACAAGCCAGCTTAGAGCAAAATGATTTAGGACTGTAATTGTCGTCTTTTGAGCCTAACCATTTTAGTCTATCAACGCCTTGAACTGAACTTACTGCTCTATTTAGAACTTGTATAAAATCATTCCAAGTTGTCATTTCCAAAGCAAAAAGTGATCTTCTTATGTCAACCTTCCATTCCCAAACTCCAAAAACCCAATGCCTAAAGTCGCTAATCTTATTGGTTTGTTTCCTTGCCAATGCATAAATTCTAGGAAATGATGCTTTTAAAGAAAGCAGTTCAGTCCAATTGTCGGTCTAGAAATCGATTTTAGTGCCATTACCCATCACACAACTTACTTCCGAAATAAAAGCAGCCCCATCATCCACTGCCGGATTTACTATATTACGCCAGACCCATGACGAATTCCTAACGTTAACAGCTTTTGGAAGTATCGAATTCTGCTCATATTTATACTTAGTTATTACAATTTTCCTCCATAAGATGTATTCTTCCACACTAAATCGTCATATCCATTTATTGAGCAAAGCTCTATTCCGAGAATTCACATCGAATATACCTAAACCCCCATACAATTTCGGCCCACAAATATTATCCCATTTTAACCAATGAATTCCTCTCTCGTTCTTACCATTCCAGACAAAATTCGCTATACATTTATTGATTTTATCAGCTATGGACTTAGGCATTTGAAATAAAGGCATATAATACACAGGTAAGTTGACCATGACGGATTTAACAAACGATATTTCTTAGTTGGCATGTACATATTTATATTTTTGATGCTCTAATTCGATATGTCTGAGTTGCGTTTTGTTTTAAATTATATATGTTAGTTTATTAAATGAACATTATTAGATATGAATAATATTTTATTAAATCTTATTTTATTTTAGTTTAAATGAATATTAAATTAACTAGTTATCTTTATTATTTTAATTATATTAATTTTTTTAAAGAAACAAAAAAATATCGATTTCGATCCCAATGTTGATGTCAATGTGAATGCATAACACCAAAGAATCCACAAGCTGCTGCTTCATTCCGAGCCAAGAAAACGTATGAGCATATATCATCTTTTTAAAAGCAGCAAAACGAGAGAAAGTAATATGGTATTTCTGGGGACGTGATTTTCAACGAAAAATATTGCATCCATGTAAGTTGTGGATTCCAGGTTGTGAACGTGGGTTATAACAACAGTTCCATTTCCTCAACATATAAAAGATAGGGTCAATTACACATTTAGTATCTAAACTATTACTTTTATTATGTTTTGGTACTCAAAGATTATTATTTTTTAAAATCATACGCAACGTTTAATTTAGGTTTCATTTTGATATCTACCATTAAAAACTCAATAGTGATGTTAATGTGTCACCATAAAGTAATACTGTGTTATCATTGATAAAAAAAAATCACATCAACAGTTCTATTATTTTTTAACGGCAGAGTACGAAATTGAAATATAAACTAAATGTTATGTATATTATTTAAAAAAATAAAATTTGAATACCAAACGGAGTAAAAATAGTAATTTAAATACTAATTATGGTTGTAAAAATATGGGTATTTTATAAAACGACAAAGCATCTTTGATATGAGTATTACTTGCATACCCTTCTTTGGAAGAAACTCTTACCATCAAAACTAAAGTTGGATTGTTGAATTTCCATCATTTCTCCTCCTTCACACTACCATGCAATTCTTTACTGATTAAGACCCCATCTTCTTTTCTTACTCGAACTCCTCTACACGAGCGTTTAAAAATATATAATAATATAGCTTAGCTTAAAGATTTTATCAGTAGAGGATGTGATTAGCATATACTAATAGTTTGAGATAAAATCAAAATGTTCAAAAGTTTGTGATCAATCTAGAATGAGGGTCCTTGCTTAAAAAAATCGGAATGTTCAAAAATTTGAGAATTAAATTAGAGCGAGAGTCATTGTTTGGAGATAAAATTGAAATATAAAAATATTTAGGGGTAAATTTATGTAATTATTTTATAAATATATATAATTATATTATATTTAATTTCATCTCATTTGAGGAAAAGAAAAATTACCAGAAATTGGTGTTGATGAAAGCTGTGTTGACATTAATGGGAGGGTTCAAGTTAATACTTCTTGGCTTCAATGCCGTGTGAGTTTTGGAGTTTTCACTGCAACAGTTGCAACGACCAAACAATATGCTAAAAGGTTTTTCTTGGATTAATTGCACAAGATGTCCTTAAATCAGGGTTCAGATTTTAAATTGACTTTAAATTCTAAAATACTTTATCATGATCCTTAAAGTATCAATATTGTACTAATTGAGTCATTTTTCAACTTGCTTATTAGGTCAGACATTAATTGCCAACTCAAATATGAAGTGGACTATATTTAAAATAAGTCGATCAGAGTGTAAATACATGCGTACATAATATTTATTGTATATATAGTTTGAATTTAACGTGTTGAAAAATAGAGAGTTTGGTTATAATATTTTGAAGAATAGAGACCAATTTTAAATATCAATGATGATTTGGGAACATTTTATAAAATTAACCATTTTCTTCTTATTTTTCACTTTAGGGTTTCCAAGTAAGGGGAATTGCTAAGACAACTGTGTAATTCCAATGTTGAACACGACAGGCATTGATTGCAACATACATCAAAGGGCACGATGTTAAACATATATGTACTTGGTTGTCGATTGCACACGAATTTCATCCAACAGCTGTACACACACTGCGGTAAAAGTATTTGCAGTGGGCCAGTGGCACCTATTCCAAATAGGCTTTTTGCTCATGGGACCCCACTTTTTATTTTTAATTTGCAAAAATTTGTATATATCCTTAATTGCATAGGGAAGTCGGGGAGGGAGACAGGGTTGACCATTAAGGTATTATTTTCTTAAAATTTTAAATATTAGTGAATGTAGATTAAATTGATCATAATATGAATTTTAGAGTTTAAATTTGAAACTTGAAGAAATTAAGGGCTAGTGGTGTAACTTCAGAATTTTTGGACTTGCAAATATAAGGATAAAAATAAACAAATGAATGTGTTGACGAACATATAAATAAACTTGATCGTGAATGTTAAATGAATATGTTCACAAACATTAAACGAACCAAACATAAACACTTTAAAAAAAGTAAACAAACGAACATGAATATGATACTAAAAGTTTAAATGAAAATGAACAAAACATTAACGCATTAAAAAATAAACAAACGAACACAAACAAGATGTTATTCATTCATGCGACTAATTTATAACCCTACTAAATTACTAATTTTCAAAATGATTTGAAATAAAATAAATAATATTAAAATTATAATAATATACTTTAAAAATTAATTTGTTATAAAATATAAAAATAAACGTGTACTTTTAATTAAATGAAATTTGCTTTAGTTTGGCACACTTACCTTAAACTAAGAACTCAAAAATAAATTCATAATAATGATTTTTTTAACTAAAATCGATTACAAAGTAGTATACGTTCTAAATACTCTCAACCATTTGATAGTGAACACTTAATCATTCTTTCAGTCGTTGGTGCTCAGACCCATAAAATCTAAGAATAATAGCGATTCATTTAAGCACTGAGTAAATTAATTCGTGCATTCATAATATTGATCTTTTAAATGGTTCTTAATTATCTTATTGAAATATATTAAAGTTTTTTAACTCTATTTATTAATGATCAATTTGACCCCACCTCGCATTACTTTTAATTGTTTCAATTAGGCTTAATTAATTATCTCTTTTATTTCTAATGTTAGGCATTTCAATTTTTCTTTCCCCACAAAATCCACGGCACGTGTCATGCATGTGGAAGCATCACAAATCATTTTTTTCTTCATTTCCATTTCTAATTATGTAACTACAATAATTATAAATATAATCAATGTATCTATATACTTCTAATTGAAACTCATCATTATAAAGTGCAAACAAACAATATATATTTGAATTTTAAATTAAAATTATTTTAAATAAAATCTATATATGATATGATTTAAATCAAAATAAATTTAAATAAAAAATGTACACATAATGTTTATTTTCTTCTAAAAATAATTATTAATTGTATGTTAATGTGATTAAAATTATTAAAGTATTCTGCAGAATTGACTTTATAATTAAACAACATTCCTGCAGCAGAGATCATAAATTTCCATTTTTTTTATTTTCATAAAATTGTTGAGAAAAATGAACCAATCATTTATAGTAGGGTCATTTGTCACATGCCTTGGGGGCCTCAAAGCCAAATTTAAGCCTATTTTAATGACCACATAATCGATCATATTTAATCTTATTTTCTTTTATCGACTACGTCTAGTAACGGGTATAAGATACGAATTTAATAAATTACGATCTAACTCAATCTTATAGCCTGGAATTTTTTAAAATTTAAAATTTGGGTAAAATCTGATCCGAGTTTATCTTTAGAAAAAAACTCAATCTATCACGATTCGATCCAAAAAATATATATATAAATAACATTTATATATTTAAAGATAATTACAATATTACTCTTGTCTTTATATTTTTAATTAGGTTTTTATTTTATATAGTAAAAATATAATTACATATACATATTTATGTCGAATTGGATCAGATGTAAATTTTTTATCTCATAAATCAGGTCGGGAGACGAGTGAAGAGATAAAATACTTCGATCAAATCGAATCATGTACATCCCTAAATATATCATAGTTTCATATCTTATATTATAAAATATTTATTTACTTTTGGTTTATACGCAAAATTGAACCCAAACTTTACCTATATTTTCATTTAGGTACTTAAGAATTTTGATGGTCAAAAGAAATGTGTATCATATTATTATTATTATTATTACTATTATTATTTGTTAATTATATGCGAATTAAAAAATATCACATATTTTTATATAAATAAGAGGAATATAGTAAAAATACATATAAATGGATACGGTGTAGTCGCTTTCATTCGTAAAAGATGAATGGGTGGCAAATAAGTGAAAGGGACTACACCTATTAAAAAATGATTTCTAAAATTAAATTAAATAATATTTAACTATAACCTATTAAAGATAAGTCGAATTACTATTAAAATATATATCAATGTTACTGTATTTTACACTTAAATTTAAATAATTTATTAACATTGATGAATAATACAAGTCAATATAATTTAATCATCCTATTTCATAAAATTATATTAATTCAATTTAGTAAATGTTGAAATCTTACTATTAAATAATTAACTTGAAAATAAAAAATTAGTATTTTTTATGCAAATAATAGAAAAAAAACATATGTTCAGGAATTTTAGATTCTTATGAAACAACAATTTAGTAAATTTTAACAATTAAGGTATATGAATCAAATTTTAGATTCTTATAAAATAAATTTGTGAAATTTCATTGTTAGACCGATAATTAAAATAAGACATGTTTATATGAGAACTTGTCTAGTTGTCTTTACTTGTAACAAGCACCATAATTTTAATAAATTAAAATTGAAGGACTGACTCCGAAATATTTTTTTAATTATATGTAGTTACCTTCAGTCTTATTATTTTTGGTATTTTTTTAATTATATGAGTTTATTACAAGATAAGATTTGTTAAGAATATTTTTAACTAAATATATATATATATATATATATATATATATATATATTATAGGTATAATTATTTAAACTCAAAACTTTTAAAAATAATAATATTATCTTCCGACACTAAAGTGGTTTTATAAATTAATACTAAAATGCATGTTATCTTAACCAAACAAGCTAAACCTTTACGTAAAGTTGCCACAATTTAATTGTTGGTTAAATGTCGTTTGTTTCACGAAAAATAATTTTCATAAAATGAATTACATTATTTAGAAAATAATTTCTAAAATTATATTAGGGAGTTTGGATAATATATTGTAAAATATATTTCACTAGTTGGTAACTTTTCATAAACTATTTATTATAAATATTAAATACAAGAAATAATATAATTTATTATATATTATTGTTCTACAATTAAATATATTATAATAACACTAAGAAATATAATATTATATTATTAAACTTATTAATAAATATATTTTAATAATTAACATTTTTATTAAATAATACCAAAATAGTATATTAATATTAAATATATAAAGTATTTATGTTTTGAAGTGAATAATTCAGAAAACGATTTAGGAAAATCAGACGGTAAGTCACTTTTTATAAAATGTAAAAAGAATTTATGTTTTGAAGGAAATTATAAATTACATCAATTATATATTTTTCACCAACTAAATATTAGAAAATAAAAAAAATATTTTCCAATTAATAAATTATAATAAAACAAATAGACCCTAAGTATCAATAAAATAACATAAAATTAACCTATAAAATGTAATTTAACTACCTTCGATTAGATTTTGTCATCAATCTTTGTTTGAAATTCTGTCTATGAAGATATTAACTAGGGTTTGTAATATTTTTCTCTATTTTTCCAAAGCTTTTGTTACTTTATTTATTTTTTATCTTTGTGACGTCGGCAACACCAATTTTGATATTGGTTGTCGACCATTGGTATTCAATATTTTTTCTTTCCTTTATTATATCATATATTTGTTTTTTATTCTTAATAATTATGCATTTTTTTACATATTCTTCTACTTTTATGACACGTTTTTATTTGCCTTTATGACATGTTTTGGGTTGTTTGACCATTGTTTTCGTTTATTTTTTTTAAAGTTGGATTTGACATCATCACGATTGATCAAGATGACGTTTATTTGTTATCATAGTGATCTTCCATGCTTTAGATCTTCGGATTGATTTGGATATGTAATTTGCGTTCGTGGATAATATTTTCACATCGCTCAATTTTGATTTGAGCAATGTTGGTGGTCTTTCAATATATTTATTTTATTTTGTGGTTCGTTTACAGATGTAGTCAGATATATTCATATTTATCTATCGTTCTAGTTTATTTGGTTAGGTTTTTTAAACTTTTTCTTGTATGATCATTGTGTGATCTTAAATGTCTAATTTTATTGTTTTCAGGATAATATTCTTATTATACGTTTATTTTATGATTGTAATTGTAAAGTTTCATTATAATTTAAATGTTTTATATTTTTAATAAAATTAGCTGCTTCTATAAAAAATAATTAAGTATATAAAACATATATTATTAAAAAAGAAAAAGAAAATGAAAAAATATGTTGTGTTCCGTATGACTAATAATTCAAATTTTTAAAAAGAGGAAAAGGAAGTAAATGTGTTCGTATTAAAATCTTAACTATTTTCCAACAAAAAGATTTTCTACTCCATATAAATCTTTGGATAAAATATGTCGGAGGTCTTTAAATAATGTTTTAATGATCATTTTAATCATTAAAATTTTAAAAATTATAAAATAGTCATTAAATTTTTTAAACTATTATAAAATAATTATCTTTTTTCATATTTTTATAAAATCATCATTGAATTTATTGAATTATTATAAAGTTATTATTATATTTATTAAAAATGTACACTTATTATTATATTATTAAAACTTTATACTTATTATAATTCAACAACTATTTTATAATAATTTAATCAATTTAAAAACTTTTATAATAATTTTATTATTTTTATTAGTTTTAGGTGATTATAAGATAATACATGTTTGAATTTTTAACCATTTGATAATTCATACTGAATCTATCCCATAAAAAATGTCCATTATTAACTTTTTTTTGGTCAAATTTAAACGTTGACTAATTATTATTTAAAATTTATTATTGAAAAATATGTAAAAAATATATTTTAAAAACCTTCAATCAAGTAATTCTCAAATGTATATTTTATAATATTTAAATATTTAAAATAAACATGGTCAAAATTTAAAAATTTTGACTTTTTAAAAAATTAATAAGGGAAAATTTTTATGAGACAGAGAGAGTATACATATTGTATACACAATTGTTAAAATCTGAATTATCCATTGAAAACACTATTTCGTTTTATCATTGATACAACTTAATACAGTTATTCTTACCATATTTAAAATAATAAAAAATCTATGAAAATAAAAGAAAGAAATTGGAAAAGGGTAGCAAAGTAATTTAGCAAAGCATATTAAAAGGACAAGGATTAGGGCTGTAAATGAGACGAGACAGATCGCGAGTTATTCGAGATCGATACGATCAAGACTCGATAAATACTCGGATCGAATGGACTCGACTCGAGATCGACTCGATCAAGGCTCGATAAATACTCGGATCGAATGGACTCGACTCGAGCTCGAGCTCGAGCTCGACTCGAGTTCTTAATGAGCTGAAACGAGCTACTCGATATTCGACTCGAAAAGCTCGTGAGTAGCTCGAAAATATAATATATTAAGATTTTATTTTAAAAAATAAATTAATAATAATATTAATATTTATGTATTGATTTTTTTTAAAAAAATATAATAAGATTTTATGTATTTAAGGTTCATGTTCGAGTTTGAGTTTGAGGCTCCAATCGAGTTAAGTTTAAGAGTTTTTTTTTTCATTTCGAGCCTTTTCGAGCTGCTCACGAGCTTCAGTTCAGAATTTCGACTTCGAGTCGAGCTTAAAAATTTTAAGCTTGCGAATTTTCGAGTCTAGTCGAGCTCAGCAATACTCGAGCTCGACTCGGTTCGTTTACACCCCTAACAATGATAACTATTCCAATTCCAATAGAGTGAAAGGCAAGTGCTGCTACCTTCCCTTCAATTTGCTCAGTGAAAACAAGAAAAAAATGTAAATAAAATCAAAAGAGATGCTAATTTTCTAAATATTAAAATTATCAAAATATTATAAAAATATCACTACATACAATAAAAATGATAATTTTTTATAAATTAAAAAATATTTTACAATAATTCAATAAATTTCATTAATTATTATATAATAATTTGATAAAATTCAACTATTATTTTAAATTAATATGACAAAATCAATAATTAGTAAATAATTATAAAATTATAATGACAAAAAATGATAGTAAAAGTGTGAATTGGGTCACTGTCAAAAGTTGTGATGGTGGCATATAAAGAAAGGATCTATTCATTCAATCAATCTGATCTAATCAAAACAAAGCATCCAAACAGTTCTTAACTTCTACTATGAACCAAGTTAAAAAGGTTGTAACTTTCTTACCACGTCCAGGTTGAAAATTTTAGTCAAAACAAAAACCCTAATTCTTCAACAAGAAAGTGGCATCAAATCATATCTATCTATCTATAGTTAGTAAAAAATAAGATAAAGGTTATAATTTTATAATTAGGTGAGAAGGTGAAAAAAAGGTGGGATTTTAGCTTGGTTGAAATGGTGTTTGTTTAGGGTAATAGTACAATAAACAGCGGTAGAAGGTAGTGATGAGATGAAGCAGAGGGATCTTTAGTCTTTTGTCTGACCGCAAAAACGCTCTGCCACCCCTTGCCAGTGGTAATATCATCATCAACAACATCAAGGGTTTGTATAGGCCAAGAAAAGTGAAATTACTCTTCCCTATACTAGCTATTAGGCATTAGCTATAAGGCCCCCTAAACACATAACAAAATATCTTTTTCTCTCTTTTTGTTCTGGTAGTGTAGCTGTAATGGAAACTTTCTAGTTTATAGTGTATTTTCCCGAGAAAATATTTGTTGAGAAAAGAAAGAACTTTTGTTTTTGTTGTTGTTGTTGGGTTATCCTGATCAAGTTGGTGGCTAACCCATTTCTGTAATTTGGTGACTGAATAGAATAGTACAGATAAAAGAGAAGACCCAATTTGCCAAAAGTTGAGTTTTTAATGATGGGTTAGGCTGGAAATAAAAAAAGCTGGTGTTTTTAAGAGTGTTTCCGGCTAGTCTTGGTGGAGGAGCTGGTGGTGTGTCCTCCATTAAAAGCTGGAACAGGGAAAGCACAAGGATCTGAGCCTGGATCCACAAAGGCATCATCAGCATCAGCAACAACAGGGGCAACAATTGTATGCAAGCCTGGAAACTCAAGAGTGCCCACCGCCATTGAAGAAGCGCTCGTACTTGCAGTCGTCCAGTGCTTCTTTCGGTTCAAAATCGACACAACATGCAAGAAAAATGGGGGATAGCCACCACCAAGCTGCAACATCGTCAAGATTGGGGATAAAGCACTCCGGAGGGGAGATGGTAGAAGTCCAAGGTGGTCACATTGTTCGGTCTACCGGAAGGAAAGACCGTCACAGCAAAGTTTGCACTGCTAAAGGTCCTCGGGACCGACGTGTTCGTCTCTCGGCTCACACCGCCATCCAGTTCTACGACGTACAGGACCGCCTTGGCTATGACCGTCCTAGCAAAGCCGTGGATTGGCTTATAAAAAAGGCCAAGCCCGCCATTGACGAGCTCGCTGAGCTACCTCCTTGGAAACCAGAAAGTTTCAATACTTCTTCTTCGATTGCTAAACCTAGTAACCAAGAACAAAACGCCACGACGACTACTGACAATGATAAGCCGTATCACTTTCACATCAACCATGGTGGAAACCTGGTTGAGAACCTTGCTGCCGGGTCGGGTACTCGGAGGAGAACGGAAACAATAATGGGGAATGAAGTTCAAAATCTTCAGCAACGAGAAATGGGAGATAACCCGAATAATAATTCGGGTTTTCTTCCACCTGCTTTAGTTTCTGATGAGATTGCTGATACTATTAAGTCTTTTTTTCCATTGGGAGCTTCGAGTGAGGCTCAGTCTTCTTCCATACAGTTTCAGAATTATCCACCGGATTTGTTGTCGAGAACCAGCAGCCACAGTCAGGATCTTCGGCTTTCACTTCAGTCTTTTCCGGAGCCGATTCTTTTTCACCACCACGCACAAGCTGCTGCTGCAGCTCAGGCACAGCACAGTGAGCCTGTTTTGTTCTCTGGAACCAGCCCATTAGCTGGTTTTGATGGGTCTTCTGCTGGATGGGAGCATCACCACCAACATCCGGGGGAGATAGGAAGGTTCCAGAGATTGTTTGCCTGGAATAATAGCGGCGCTACTGCTGATACTGGCAGTGGCGGTGGTGCTGGTGGCGGCGGTAATGGTGGAGTAGGAGGATTTCTCTTTGGCACTCCAACATCGCATCCGCTGCCGCCGACTTTTGGCCAAAACAGCCAATTGTATTCTCAGAGGGGACCCCTTCAGTCCAGTAACACGCCCTTGGTTCGTGCTTGGATAGACCAGCCAATTTCCACAACCGACCAACACCAACACCAACACCATCATCATCATCAAATCCCAGAAAACATCCATCATCAAGCTGCTCTTTCTGGCATTGGATTCACCACACCTGGTGTATTCTCTGGATTTCGCTTTCCAGCACGAATTCAGGGCGAAGAAGATGAGCACGACAGCATCGCCAATAAGCTGTCCTCTGCTTCATCTGATTCTCACCATTGATCAAGTAAATCAAAGGGAAGCCAAAATCTTTCCCCTCTATCCGGTTAGCCCTTCTTTCTATGTCCATATTTAGTTTTCAATACCATATATTGCACTGACAGGCTTTTCTGCTCATTTAGGTGATTAATCTTTCACACTGGTTGATCATCGATGGTTGACAGTTGACCGTGAACTCAAGGAGGAGACAGTGTGATAGATACAAGAGTCAAAGACGGGAAGATTTTGGTCACTTAGAATCAATGGCCTATTGCCGTGGGAAAGAGAAATCTGTGTGGATTTCAGGTTTTTCAATCCCCGGTTTTATTTAGTTTTTATCATTTGATTGTGTTGTAGCTTAAATTTGGGCTCTTAGAGCTTAACAATGGTTTCCATCTTTGTTGGACGTGTGTTTCATGTTGCCAGTCAATTTGTTAGCAATGTTTGCTACTGTTTTCCTAGTGTTACCACCGAGACAACCTGGTTGTTTTAATTCTGATTTGATTCTTCCCTCAAATAGGACTGACTCAGTTTAGCATATCCACTCATTCTTTCGAAAAATTATCATGAAATAAGGTAGGTTGGGTAACCCCTGATCAGCTAATATTGGAAAAAGTCTTTCCGGATCCTATATATCCCTTTGATCAGATACCGAACTAGAGAAGCAGTCCAGAGTCTTTTCCTCTCTTTAGAAGTTGTCAATTTCTCATGTGGATGAAAGAGAACTCTGCTAGTAGTTTCGTTTTATTGCTTTATCGTTTACGGAACAGATTGTGCGGGGAACACCTTAAACCTGTAGAGTGGTAGCAGATTCCCACGGTCAGCGTCTACCTGGCCAAAAACAATGTATAACTTCCCCTCATAACTCTTTTCTTTCCGTGTTGTTTTACTAAACATAGGCTTGTTTTAGATGCTTCAGTTTAGAATCAAAAGCTCATTATAGAAACAAAGAATTGAAAACCCAATTCATTCTATTAGTTCAAATTGAACAAAAGAACAATGAACCAATCACTATAATAGACATCACGATTGCTGAAATTAACAGAATTCAGCTACTAGATGCTTTAGTACGAAAGATGAGGTTGACCCGAAATAATCACCTGAAGCATACATTAGGATTGAGGCCAAGTTGTAGGACACCCCAAGGTCACATAACAGCAATCAATGGGAGCATGTTAGCATATAGTGCAAGTGGGGCTATAAATGGAGTACCATCTGCAGTTGCAATGGAAGGTATGATCGTACAAAGAAAGCTCAATTATGGTATAGAATAGTAGGATACACTTGACATTAGATACCACAATTTTTTTTGGTAATTTGCCTCTGTAATGGTCCCCTTGAGTCTAACTGGAAATTCTTAGTTTTCTTAATTACCTTAAAAATATGATACCAATAATGCATGTATGTATTTGCTTTTGTTTCGATGTGTTACCGGATATAGATTTGAGATGGAGGGGTTGTTGGGTTGTCGCAGTGGTTATTGTTGGGGCTCAGCTATGGTATTGCATGATTAGCTGTTCTTAAGACATGATATCTAGAAGGTTCTGAATCATGTCCGAGATTCAAATCTCGAAATATGCAATTTTTTATTCTTTTTAGACTTTTTAAGTTCATACGTGTTGTTTGGTTCCTCAGAAAGTAATGTACATGTAGTTGCGTTTCAGATTTCACCAAGGAAATTTTATGTTTAAGATTTTTACATATATAGTCTCTGGAAACAGAGATCTTGAATTCGGGTTTAATCCGGTTGATATGGTAGCTTTAGTGTTTTATCCGCGGATTTCTGGCTGCAAGAAAACCTTGTTATTGTGTATACAATGAGTTGCAAATGCACACAAAAAGTACTAGAGAAAATTGTATTGAATCACTCAACATAGCTGCTTTCGTGAATCTTTCCGATTTCAGCCGTCGGTTGTGGCACCGTTTTTGGCTTTTGAAGCAACTTTCCCATTTGGCAAACTGGGTTTCGTAGATGCCGGATTTTTAATCTCTTTCTCGGATTTGCTTGCCTGCCTGCCGTGAGTCTTCCTCGCATGAGAATGAACCCTCACTTCCCATGGCCTCGCTGCTATCCATCGCTCTATCCAGCTCCAACCCCAGTTTCTTTGCCAACACCATAGGATGCTTGGCCTAGATATTGGCTCGCATTCGCCCTCCACTGCAATTCCACTACAAGTCAGTCTTGAAATAATGTTAAAGATGATTGAATAAACCCAAAGTTTGCAACCTGATGAGAGAAGGCATACGCCATAGCTCGTTCGCGTTTGACTGCTGCTTCTTCTCTCTGTTGAATCCTGGAAAGAATCTCCTCCATAGTTTCGGAGCCGCCACACCATTCTACCTGTAACAGCCAAGAATACTACTAGATTCTTAGGTTACCAGTTTCTCATTTTCTTGCTTGCCAAACAAAAGATAGGGGATGCATTATAGGGAAGCGGATGTTAATGGCTTTGAAAGCTAACAAAGCTGCTACCTTTCATTAATTACTAATCTGCAAGGCTTAACTCTCCATTAATGTAAAAAAGATGGATTCAAGTTTTCGTTTCTTCGTAGATATTGAGATCGGAAGTTAAGATGGTTGTTACCTCCAGGTCATGGAGTTTGGCCTCGAGTTTCATCTGGTTTTCCATTCTCTTTTGCTTAAGCCTACCTTCTGTAACCATGCAGATTCTTCGGGCTCGGATTTGAGACTGGACATTGCACCATGAATGTAAATAGCCTAGTGTGCTTGTGGTTTGTTTTTTCAATGTATGTCCCTGTATCAATATGTTGAATCTTCCGGCATCTCTCAGCCGGCGAACTGCTTTTCTTGCCTGGAAAGGAAAATCGTAGACCATATTATTGGAGCTCGAATGTATGAAATATAGCATAGACAACAAGTTAAAATACCCTGTAAGCCCGAAAAGCCTTCTGAATTCGAGCAGCAGCTATATGTTCAACTGTGTTTCCAGGACTGCTTTGAGAACCGCCGGTCGTTGCCGGACTCCTTCCCTCTTCAGGACCCTCATGATCTATCCTTACATCACCATTTGACTTCTCATTACTTGATTGCACCAGAATTGATTGGGCCTGAGAGCAAATCAGAGATGACCCCTAGAATTACATTACTAAATATCACCGTATATTTTTTAAACTAATACAAATATTAAATATAAGTATGTGTCTAATGTGAACGAATATTAAATATAAGTACGTGTCTAATACGGATATGTTCTCATAGTTATCGAATACATTCATACATATACTACCTTTTCTTGTTTGGACCTGCCGGACTTTGGTTTCTTTAAACAAATGAATGATCTAAACCAGTTTCCTGAACCCATCAATGAAGATTCAGAATTCTACAGTTTCGGAACAGATGAAATAAACCTGCAGGCCGATGAAGGATTTCCTCATAATATTTAAGCTCATAGGTAAACACATTAATTGCAAAGAAATAACGGGGAATTTGCAGAATCAAGAACAAATATTATGACAGATTAATCAAAAGAAAATGATCATCACAACAGATTTCCAGCTTACCAATTAAGCAGACCTCATTTGATGCAGTTTATTAAGGATCAAATGTAACGTTTACAGCATGAAGATACACAGATATAAAATGATCAAACCCAGAAAAAAATGAAAAATAGCAGATTAAGGAAGCAAACGGACCAGGAAGAGGGAGAGGTTGATGAAATACTGAGTTTTAGTGCAATGCAAGGAAAGCATAAATCCATAATAGCCCAAGAAAAGCTGTTCATGCATGGTTAAGGGTTCACTCTCTTGTAATGACAACTCAACCAAACTGACGCTGCTGTTTGATCTCTTGGAGGAACAATAGTCGGTATGCATAAATTATCCTTTAATTTTCCAAAGGGATTTTTTTTCTTATTATAGGAAATTAATTTTATTTAATTTATTAATAACAAAAGTGTGAAAAACAAGGGTTGATATGTCAATCAATATGGAAAAATTAATCCAATTTGCACCAACATTTTTCAAGCAAAAAGGACATTAGGTTGAGCTGTCTTAGCTTGCAAGGCTCATCAAAAGTAGCCCATCCCATCATTTCTCAACCTCTATGAAAATATCTTTTCAAACTTTCTTAATTTTACATATTTTACTTTTAAAGCATTCAGATCTTTTTCACCAATGTGACAATTTTTTCTGTAATTTTTATTATTTGGCCATTTTTTTGTCTATCTTAAAATCGGGTTAGTTTCGATTAAACGAAAATATGATAAAATGTTAGAAGATTTACCATGAATTTAAATGATCATTAATTTTTTAAATAATCATAGGTGGTGACAGGGGAAGGGAGATAGTTAATAGGGAGTGTCGGATTAATTAAGATAAAAAAATAGATTTTAAATAAGGATTAAATTGAAAAATATGAAATTTTCTTAATTTTTTAAATAGGGACTAAAGTGAAAGACGAGTAAAACTGGGAAGATATATAATGTAATTATACCAATTTTTTAAATTGGCTTAATATTGAAAAGAAATGAATAGGCATGATAGCTAGTACAAGAAAAGTAAAATAAATTATGTGGCAAAGATGACGTTTATATAATATATGACAATACAGATAAAGAGTGTAGGAAGTGTTAGCATTGCTACAGTAAAATGAGCTACATCATACATAAACATACATGTATTAATGCTTCGACTCATAATTTTTTTTTAAAAATATGTATAAGAATTATGTATATTCGATAAATTTTATAAATAATTTAAATATAAGGAGATATAATTATTAGAGTGTATTTGAATCAACTTGAAAATGTACATTAAAAAGTAATGATGGAGTAATAAGAAATGAACAAGATACAATATGTGTTATAGATATGGTAGGATAAGCATGATATAATATTATATGATCAACTAGATGACATAAGAACTTTGATTTTATACTATTGCATATATAGAATTTTTATTTGATTCAATTTTCATGCATAATAATATATTTATCTAATATAGAAAATGAATAATGTGTTTATATATATATATATATATATATATCTATATATAGTTGGGTCAAA
This sequence comes from Hibiscus syriacus, assembly GCF_006381635.1. Classification (NCBI taxonomy): domain Eukaryota; kingdom Viridiplantae; phylum Streptophyta; class Magnoliopsida; order Malvales; family Malvaceae; genus Hibiscus; species Hibiscus syriacus. Next base: position 1,887,238 of record NW_024063078.1, read on the forward strand.
TTTTATGTATAATTATATCAAAATAAAGTTAATATATTCATATTTGATTAAAATTTATGTATAATTTTAATATTTTATAAAAATAATTCGAACGATAATAAGAAGACGGACCTATCAAAATTAATGTATTTGAAAGCAAGAGAAGCCAAGACATCTTCAATTATTGTTGAAACTTTGATGTCAATTCTCACACTTGTCAATTTTCTATAAATTATAGAGAAAAAAGCCCAAAACTACATGGAAACAAATAAAAAGGTATTATTTTATTTTAAAAAAAGGAAAGAATTTTAGTGATAGATGCCCTAAATGGGGAGGGGGACCTTAACATTTTTGAGCATGTAACAAAACCTTGGCATGTTATATGACAAAGAAGCATGCTGTCATCCATGAAATTAAGGGACATAATGGCTTTGCATTTGGAAATGGGTTTTATTGAAAGACAAACAATTTTGCTTTCTTTGCGATACAAGTATATAAATAATAATTTATATTTAATCCATATTTTTTTTATTAATTTAACTGTATTTATTAATTATAAGTAAAAAATTAAGAGGAATGAGGATAATACTCAAACTAAATTTAAATAGATAAAAAATTCGACATAATCTGATCAAATCTGTATTTATTCTTAATCATACTACATCATAATATAGTTTCTTTGTCTCATAATTTGTATCTCATATTAACTATGCACATTAGCGGAGCACGTGAGGGTCAAGACTAACCCCACAATTATTTTTGTAATTGTTAATTAATATTGAAAATATATATTTTTTAAAAATAAATAAAGAAAAATTTATCAAACCCTCTCAATTAAAAAAAATCATTTATGGAGTTATCTCTAAAAAGTGTTTGATATATTTATTTTAATAGGTGTAAAAAGAGTGAGACATTAAAGAGTAAAAAGATAAATACAATATAACTTTTGTTGTTTATTGAATTTTATAATAAGACATTGCATGCATGTGTTAATGTCTTAAGGAATAAAAATGAGGGTCCCATAATTAGGTCTGAAAGTTGCGAAGCCAGCAAGAGATAACCCCAAACTGAAACGGAGCTAAGGTGACATTGCCAAGTAGCATTGGAACTTACCTTCTTTTAGAACTCTGAAAGCATAATTTGACAGACACAAACAAAAAAATACAAGAAAAGCTGAAAGAGTGGCTCTAGAAATGGAAACAGGAAGAGTTGGAGCCAGGATAAGGGCAAAAATTAAAGAAATATGTATACACACACGCATTCACATATACTAATCTAAAGATATGCATTGAATTTCAATATATATATATATACATGCTTAATCTCTTGACTCCCAGTAACTGTCTAAATCTCTTTGTTTATGTAAACAGCAACATGCATGAAACTTAACCATGATTTCTGGTGAAAACTAGCAGTGGAAACTATGGTTCAAGAAGATCAAACAACCAACAGTGGTAAATCTTCCAAGAAGCAAAGGCCTAAAGAAGTACCCCAAAGAGGGCTCGGTGTAGCGCAGCTTGAGAAGATAAGGTTAGAAGAACAACAGAAGAAAGATCCCGTCTGTAGGTCACCTTCATCTGTTGCCTGTAATGGAAACGCTGGTGCTGCTGTTCCATTGACAAGTGTTGATGGTTATAGATTTTGGGGTTCTTGTGAATTCAAAGTTGAAAATGAGTGTTTTGGTTGGATCCTGCAGGTTGGGATTTTAGGACGAATTTGGAAATTGAACCAGTTTGGCCATTGGCTGGTTGATGCCGAGGGGACGACAACCTTTCCCACAGCATCTACAGCAACGGTCTTCTTCTTCAATGGTTAGAATTACGTTGATTGTTGGTGTTGTTAATAAAGATTAGGGTGAATTAGTGGTGTGTTTTTTTATGCAGGTGAATTTGTCATCAAAAACTTCATCATCAACATCTGTAATGAATTTTCAGATGAAGCCCCCTTCAAACCAAAGCTATTATACAAATTTTAAACCTTTCTTGCCTGGAGAGAAGGTATACATACGTACGTACATACATACATACATACATACATACATACATACATACATACATACATACATACATACATACATACATACATACATACATACATACATACATACATACATACATACATACATACATACATACATACATACATACATACATACATACATACATACATACATACATACATACATACACATACATACATACATACATACATACATACTACATACATACATACATACATACACATACATACATACATACATACATACATACATACATACATACATACATACATACATACATACATACATACATACATACATACTACATACATACATACATACACATACATACATACATACATACATACATACATACATACATACATACAACATACATACATACATACATACATACATACATACATACATACATACATACATACATACATACATACATACATACATACATACATACATACATACATACATACATACATACATACATACATACATACATACATACATACATACATACATACGTACATACACATACATACGTATATACATACATACATACATACATACGTACATACATACATACGTACATACATACATATACATACATACATACATACATACATACATACATACATATACATACGTACGTACGTACGTACGTACGTACTACATACATACATACGTACGTACGTACGTACATACATACATACATACATACATACAGACAACATACATACATACATACATACATACATACATACATACATACATACACATACATACATACTACATACATACATACATACATACATACATACATACATACATACATACATACATACATACATACATACATACATACATACATACATACGTACATACATACATACATACACATACATACGTACATACGTACGTACGTACATACATACATACATACATACATACATACATACATACATATATACATACGTAATACATACATACATACTAGACATACATACATACATACATACATACAACGTACATACATACATACATACATACATACATACATACATACATACATACATACATACATACATACATATATACGTACATACATACATACATACATACGTACATACGTACCTACATACATACATACGTACCTACATACATACATACATATATACATACATACATACACATACATATACGTATACGTATACATACATACATACATACATACATACATACATACATACATACATACATACATACATACATACATACATACATACATACATACATACATACATACATACATACATACATACATACATACATACATACATATGCATGCATACATATTTACATATAGGGATGGATGCAAGGAATAGGTAAGAGGGGCCATTGTCCTGGTTTAACTGTATTTTAAGCCATCAATAATTTTGAAAGTATTGAAATTAAGTTTTTTTTCCCTCTTAAATTTTTTTTGGTTTAATTATTTTAGGATTCTTTCTGTTTTAAAATTAAAGAAGTTAAGTTTTAACACTTAACCTTTTTATTTTATTATTTTTTAAAACTATTCAATTTTAAAATTAGTGAAATTAAATCTTTGCTCTCTTAGGTGCTGTTTGTTTTTGCAGAGGTAAAAGGTCTGCAGTCTGCGGACCACATCTGCAAGCATCTGCAGCAGAAGATGTGGACCAAAAGTCTGCAGTCTGCAAGAGGAAGACTGTTTGTTTTTTAACGTCTGCAGACTGTTAAAATAAACTGAAATATAAATAAATTGTTTTTTTAACTTAAAAGAGTTTTGCAATACTGAAATTTAAATAATTTTAGTTTTACAATATTGAAATTTAAATAATCCATACAACTACAATAATTCAATCCATATTTTGCATTAATTGCTCAGCAATTTCATCTCGTAGCTGAGTCATATATTCTCGATCCGCTGCAGAACCATGTCCTTCAGGCTCGTCTTCATCATCAGCAACACGCACATTGGTATTTTGAAACGTCACATTGGGTTGATCATATTCATTAAAGAACTCATCGCTGAAACCCTCTTTTCTTATAAAATTATGAATTACGAAACATGAAATGGTAATGTTTCTTTGAGTAAGCAACGGAAATGGTGCCATCCTTTTTAATATCGGGAATCGTGCTTTCAAGACACTGAAAGCACGCTCAATGATGTTTCGAAGCTTTGCATGTGCATGATTAAATTTTTCTTTATTAGTCAATGCACGCCTGTGACAGAAATCTCCAAGCCAATACCTCACATTACGATATGGAGCCATAAATCCTCGAATGTGTGCATATGCGGCATCACAAAGATAATATTTGTCTGTAAATATATAAATAATCAGTTATTATTTAAACTAAGATGAAAATATTTAAAAAAACTATAAACGTACCAGGTGGTGGAAACGGGAATGGTGCATCTGGATCTGCTAATGCTTCTGATAATATTCTAGCATCATGTGCTACCCCTTCCCAACCGACCACAATAAACGTAAAAATCATGTTGAAGTCACAAATTGCGTATATGTTTTGATAACAATCCCCTTTTCCCCTTCCTTTATATAAATCTTGTTTATTAGCAGGGACAACAACATGTATCAGAGTTCCATCAAGTGCACCAACCGCTCCTTTAAAAACTTGTCGTAGTCTCTTATTATGTCCCGTAATGTTTGGATTCGGATTAAAAGAGGTTGGTACTATCATATCTTTTGCAAAAAGCATCATTTTATCCAACACTTCATAAAAAAAATTATGAATTGTTTGCTTTGAGTGTTGAAATCTACGCTTGATAATCACGTATCGTTGATTATGACCGATCATCATAAAAAACATAGCCATTTTTTCCTCAACCGATATGTGTTTACTATCTTTTAACGAGTAATTTACTCTAAAAAGTGTGCATAGTCGGACAAATGATTCACGAGACATGCGCAGTACTTCAACGCATTGTCTAGGATTACCTTGCAATAACTCTAATGTGTATTGATGTCCAGACATTGCCGAATCATTGTCTCGCATTCGTTTCGTACCTCTCTTCCAACAAAAGCGGAGATAAAAGTACATAAGAATTATGAGTAGTAATTTTGTATCGTAATCCATAATGAACCTGTTAAAATGTCAACACTTGTTAATAAAATAAACAAGATAAATATAATTTTAATACAAACCATATAATATTTCTAACATAGACTACAAACCATATAATGTTTTGAACATCGACAAACCATATAATATTTCTAACATAAACCACAAACCATATAATGTTTTGAACATCAACAAACCATATAATATTTCTAACATAGACCACAAACCATATAATATTTCTTACATAATCAAAAAGACCAAACAATGTTTCCCTACTTTAATAATCCTAAACTTATAGCAGTCATCTTGATCCACCCCTTTAATACCTCAGGAACAGCCGGCAACGTCATCCATGCATCTCTCATAGGCATGGACAATCCAAAAATGTGAAAAGCTGCTAAGAATAGAGGATCCATTGGGTCTAAGTTACAAAGCTTCAACTTCTCATAGCATTCAGCACTTGTTGGCTCATCCTTGTTTTTAACAATATGTTGTAAAGCTTTTTGCATATCAACTGCTATATCATCAAAAGTGACAACTGTCTTATCACTCAAGGATTTTGAGGTTTTAGCCCTTTTGTTAGGCCTATCAAAAGTAGGGGATGACTTAGGAGGTGGATCAACTGATGCACTAAGAGGTGGATCAGCTGAGGTATTGGGAGCTGGCTCAGAAGGAGGCTCATGGGAAGTGCCATCAACATCTTCAGAGTCAATAAAAGAGTTGTTTGTAAGCAACAGTGGTTGAACATGATGACAAGAAGATGATCCAACCCCTGATATTGTTTGGGTTGAGGTCCACTTGCAATTACCAATGGCACTATTGCCATCAAATAATGCTACACAAAGTTCTGGAAAAGGCAAAAGGGTTGTCTTCAACGAAGCAGCCTTTGGATATCCCTAAACCCAAAATAATAAAAACTAGTATAAGAATACTTAAGAACTTCATACCTAAATGTTTGAAAATATATATAAAACATACCTTCCTAAATTCTTCCCATTCCTCGTTCGTTAAGGTGAAAGTGTTGGTTTGAGGGTTGTATAGGTTGCCGGTTTTGTTTTTCAGATACACCCATCCTATGTATTTTGCTTTTAGATTGTCGTAGGCATTTTTCATTTGTTTTTGACTCAACTCCATACTAAACCTTTCCTTAAGGATTCTTCCTAATTTAATCCATGACTCCTTATGCAAATTCAATCCTTTCCTTCCAACATTGTTTATTTCTTCGATACAAGTTTCCAATAAGCATTTTAAATGCTCATTGGACCATTGTTGCTTCTCTCCCATGTCTATACACACAAATCAGCATACACATCAAATACATAACATCAAACAGCAAATTCATAACATACAAACAACAAATTCATAACATACATACATATACAAACAACAAATACAATATATACATACATATATATATATATAAATCAACATATATATATATAATAGCCTAGTTTAAACTTTTGTGAACCTTATCCATGATTTACTAATTTGTTACTAATTATGTTTTAATTCATCCATATTTGGTATAGATTATTATATTAATTCAATTTAGAAAGTTACAAAAATGTTATTAAATTTATCGAACTATTATTCATGTCTTGAGTAAATAAATGCATCAGCCTACAGTAGAAATAAATAAAAGAATCTTATAAGGTTAAAAAGGTTTCTTACCAATATAAATGATTCAGTTAGTATGAGCTTTGTTTACAACATTGTATTAGACTAAACTATCAACTCAAGGTAGAAAAAGAAATGGAAAACTTTGCAGATGCCGATATGGGTACTTGCTAACTCGGGGCCGGAAGTTAATTGACTAGGTTGAGTATCGATCGGGAAATAAAAAGCTGTTCAATTATTTCATTCAAGGAAACTCTCTGAAATTTTCTGGGAAAAGGCGTTTTAAGACAAAGAAGAAGAGCTTGAACTGGTAAACTCTCTCTCTATGTATAATATTGGTCAATTGTTTCTTTGGATTTCTTGAATTTCCTTGAGATTACTTCAACTATTCAACATGTTGGCATGGTGTAAATTTCTCTGTTAAATGGTTATGAAAGCGAAATATTAATTATTAACAGTTCTAGGGGAAAAAATTTACTCTTGAACTGAGAGTAATCAGTGACATTTTGATTCTCATAATTTGGTTTAAATCTCTGGGTTTTTAACTCTAGTCCTGGTAACTCTATCTCACTCGGAAGAATACTACTAAGGATCACTTTGCTTGGCATTATTAATTGAAGTTATGCATATCAGATTGTTTTGGTTAATCTTCTTTATGGGGATAAATTTCAGTAACAATGGTGACCAGAACAGTTGATCTTCGATCCGATACTGTCACAACAAATTCATAACATACATACATATACAAACAACAAATACAATATATACATACATATATATGTAAATCAACAAAAATCGATGGTCTTGAAGCAGCAAAAACAAATAGCAAAGAAGTACTAATTTGTTAACAAGAGAGTCTCAGGAGGGTCTCAAAGCAGCAAAAACAAACATCAACATACACAAATCAGCATACACAGTAAATCATACCTGTGGTAGATGGCCGGTGACAAGGGGGAACATCGATAGAGGTCTGCAGCGAGGGGGGAACAACGATCGTGTGGGAAACAAGGAAAGGAGAAGCGGCGCAGAGAAGGGTTTTTTTAGGAGGAAAACTGCAGACAATGGGTTGAATATTGGGAGTGAATGGCTAAACAAAATAGGTTGAATATTGGGAGTGAATAGCCGTTGAAGCAGTCGATCCAGCATCCCTAATCTGGTTTTTGTTTATTTGAAGACGTTAGGCCACGTCTGCGCCGCGTAGACCATGCGCAGACGTTAGAAGAGCTTTTGTCTTCTAAAAAACAAACGGTCTGTGAAGCCCAATGTCAGCGCGTGGTCTGCACAGCGCAGACATAAGAGCTTTGCAGACCTTACACAGTAAAAACAAACACCACCTTAATTTTATTGTTTAATTATATTTAAGATATTATTCGCTTCGATGTTAAACAATTTAACTCTGTCATTGTTCAATCTTGATTTCATCCCTAACATACGTATATACATACATGAATACATGCATTTGAGCCATTGAAAAAAATTTAGTTTTAAATTTCTCTTTCCATTAATTTAGAGATCAATAAAGAATTAGGTTTTATTTCTTTTTCTTGTGTTTTTTAGATAAAAAAATTCTTAGATATGCAGCATTCTCTTATTTTTTAGGCCTTGATATCATCATGTAACAATAACATGCTTTATTGTTGTAGGTAATTGGCATGAAGAGACCATACCCTTTCTCCCTGGACAATTCTCCAGGACAATTCCCTTTTCACACAAAATATTATCCTCCCATTGTTAATTCCAACAATGGGAAATTTGAAGCCACTTCAAGTACTAGCAAAGCTACCACATTCAATTCCGATTCCGGCACCTCGAATTCCAGGTTCCATTTTTACTTTTCATCCTTGTAACATCACAAACTTCAAAGTTGAAGATTCAAACCCGAACCTTTTTTCGATCTTTTCCCAGGGAAGGGCCTTCAAATGGGGTTTTTGCTAGAGGTTTTCTTACGTTAGCTCCTCCAACAACTACATCAATGTGTTCAACCTAGAAATCCAAGCATCCTCAATCGAATTCGATCCCTTACGAATTGCCAGACCTCGATTTATTGGCTTATCATCAAGTGAGAAAATCTCCCATTTTCATTAATTTTATGCTTATTGGACCATATTTTGCATATATAAAACCTTGTGTGTGTGTATTTGAAGGCAAGCTTTGAAGATTCGATTATGAAACAAGGTGGCAGTGGATTATATATGCAGCGACCTTACTATAGCGTCTTTCCACCACCTGCAATGGCGAAAATTGAACAAGCAAGTGCAGCAACAATGGCTAATTGTAAAAGGGTTGAAGTTGCTGAACATATTGATCTCCATTTAAAGCTATAAAATTCATGTACATTTGAGTGAAATAAGCTCTTGTTTTGTATCATAATGGTTTTTTTTTCAATGAAAAAAATATCGAGTATTCGAGGAATAAGTGATCCAAGTTTGAATAATTTTATTTACATGTGTACCTCTGTTTAATTCTTAAAAAAAAAGTAGCAACGAAGAATTATAAATTAATCTAAAAAATAATGAAAAGATTAATTTGAATATTCCACTAGAATAGAAAGGTCGTTTTAGAAATTAAATCTAAAAATCATTCTACATAAGCTATATAGCTTAATACCAACTTCAGTCCCTCTACTTATAAAAATTCAAAAAATATGCGTGAATTATAAATCAAATTATTATTATTATTATTTGCATTTGGTTGGTGAATGAGTCAAAGAATTTTATTTTTGAATTAATCACTGGTATGCGATCTATTGATCGACTAATTCAGATTGGGTACTACAGAGACGAATGCGACCTTCATTATATAAGTTGCAGAATGGTGACATCTAGGAGGGTCCACATCGGATTGTATAGAAAAATAAGAGACTCATATTACCATATACAACATCATATTTTTTATACAGTAATAATATAATAAATTGATTAAATTATTGTTTAATGAAGCGAAACCCTAATGCTATAGAAATATGAATTAATGGTGCTTTCTATATTTTATTTATTTTTAATGTGCATTAAACTAATGTTTGAAGAATAAGATAGTATTAATATTAAATGACTTGGATATTGAGTTTGAAATGGATAATGATTGATTTTTAATATATAAGTTATTATTGAATATTAAGTTGGGTCGACCCATGTCGCACACCTGGTTTCTGTGAGTGAGTCTCCAGGTAAGAATTTCCTACATACATAAGGACTCTAACTTGAAATCTTACTTAAGCGATATCAAACTGCTTACCACTTGAACCAAATATGTTGGTTATAGTTCATCTATTTTAGAAATTAAACTTTGAATTTTAAATTCTATATCTTAAAGGAGACCTTTAAACCCTAAAATAGATAGATTTGTGTAAACTCAACACAATTGTGTGCCAAATAAATTCCTTTGTTGAAATGCATGCATGTGGATGGTTATAGACAATTGAGATTATCGTGTATACTATTTCTCTTTTTTATGAACCTATATGATTAATTATTCATTAACTATGCTTGTTATCCCAATTCCAAGTATGATGATAAATTGGACTATTATATAACTTAATGCAAAAATAAAAAATGAATAAATGATTTAAACTAAAAAGTAATTTAATTAGAATATATAACATATTTTTGTAGAAAATTTTTATATCAATATTGTGACTAATATAAAAGATAATAATTTTTATAAAAACAATAATATATCTTTATATCATATTGTCTAAAACCTCAAACGAAAATATGAAATCATATAAAAAATAATATAACCATCGGCACAAGAAATTATAGTTTTAGTAAAACACAAATTTATATATTACGTAGAATATTAAGCCTTTTTCCCTTTGTTGTGGCAACCATTAGGTTTGTTCAGAAAAATTCGTAACTGTTAACCGTAGCTGTTAACCGGTGTAATCGTTACGTTTAATAGATTAATTATTAGAACCGTTAATGTTAAATTGTTTCTATTAATTGAACCGTTAAAAATAATGATTAATAGTTAAGGTTAAGATTACATTTACAATTACGAATTTTGATAAACGTTGATTAATCTTGAATCAATTAAATTTATAATTATATTGGGAGATGTGCATACTTACACTTGTGTAATTATGTGTTAAGTGCTACATTTTTTATTTTATTTTATTCACTTACAAGTTACACCGATGTAAGTAGGGTTGTAAATGAGACGAGCCAGATTGCGAGTTACTCGAGATTGACTCGACCAAAACTCGATAAATACTCGACTCGAAAAGCTCACGAGCTACTTGAAAAAAATAATATATTCAAATTTTATTTAAAATAAATAAATTATTAATAATGTTAATATTTATGTATTTATTTAAAAAAATAAAATATAAATAAATTTAAGATTCAGATTCAAGTTTGAGTTTGAGCTTTAATCGAGTTCAGTTTAAGAAATTTTTTTATTTCGAGCTTCGGTTCATTGTTTCAAATTCCAATCGAGCTTGAAAATTTTAGGCTCACAAGTTTTCGAGCCGGATCGAGCTCTATTTCAGAGTTTTCGAGTCGAGTCGAGCTCAACAATACTCGAGCTCGACTCATCTCATTTACAACCCTAGGTGTAAGTATGTATTAAGTGCTATACTTTTTTGTAGTATGTATTAAGAAATTTTAGAATGTTTATATTATGTTATTTTTGAAAAATAATTGTAATAGATTAACAATAGGTTAATCTGTAACTGAATCGTTAATAAAAATTAATCATTTTTTAACAATTAAATTACAATTAGAAAAATTTCATAACATTCTATGTACAGTCCTAGCGAACATAGCAAGTTGTTGGGCCCTTTTCTCACTGCACTGCACATTTCAACAATGGTTTAGACCATATTGTGCATATAAGCTAGATAGCATGAGAAGTAGGTGGACTGGTTGTTCCATATAATTTTTTTTTATATTTTTATATTTTTAATAATATATTTTTATCTTTTAAAATTTATAAACTTATATTTTTATAAAATTTTATAAATTTATTCCTCGACGTTAGATACTAAGTATGTCTCTCTATAAAGATTGTAGTTTAGGGTTTAAAATTGATTGCTCTCTTTTAAGAGTAGGAATATATATGTTTTGGTTCGTTTTAAAAAAAATAAATTCCTTTTTTATTTTTAAATCAATTCATTTCGATTATCTATATTTTATATTAAATTTAAATTTAGATATTTTATTTTACAAATTTTATAATAATATTAAAATACTAACAAAACCAAGAACAAAATAAAAATAATGAAAAAGAAATCAACCATTATTTTATGTACTCTGATAAACATTCAGACATATCCACCATTATTTCTGACAACACTAACTAATTACAAAAGTTAAATTAAATTATTTTCATCATAATAATTTTTTTTTTTAAAAAAAAGAGATCAATACCCCAAACAAAACCCACACAATAATACGAATTAATTAATTTAAAAATGAAAAAGAATTAAATTGTCACGCTCTTATCTTAGAGCTCCACGTGTCCCTTTCTTTTTGCCCTTCAATTTATTTTGTTGTCTTAAAGGGACCCCTACATTAATAGAAAAACAGCAATTGGGAAACACAACATGAAAAAATAAATAGCCCCCCAAGGCCCAATGTTAGATAGCTTTATTGCATTATTTTAATTTTAGTTTTGCACGAGATCTTCTCACTGTCATATCCTTGATCAACTCATAAGCCGTTCTTCGTTCTCCGGCGGCTGCGACGGTTGTTTTTGTGGTGGTGCATGGTGGTTGTCATTGTTGTTGTCATTGTTGTTCATTTTCTTGAGGCTTTGTTGTTGCTGATAGACTTGTCTTAGTCTCTCAATTTCCTTCTTCAATGCTTCTTGATGAGCTGAAATTTTAATGCAAAAAGGTAAATTTAAGCAATTAAGATAAAGAATTAATGATACTAATTAATTATATAATTAAGAAACAATGTTACCATCTTTGAAGATCTTGTCTTGAGCCAAAGCTGCAATTCTTTGCTTCAAAGCACTATTGTCAACATTGAGAATCAGTCTTTGATGATCCAAGAATGCAACCCTTGGTGATAATGCTGATACTTCACTCTTCATTTTTATAAATTAATCAAGAAAAAGTATCAAAATTTGTTTATTTAAAAAAAGAATATAAATATGGATAATATCTTAGTCTAATTTGCACCTGTAATGTACTGACGCTCCTTTCAAGCTCTGAAATATATTGCAGCTTTCTCACTCTTGATCTTTGTGCTGATTGCCGGTTTGCCAGAATTCTGTTCATTGTGCACGAAAGGTTTAAAAATGGTGGGGGGAACAATGGGGTTTGATTATTTTTCTTTGTTTCTTTTACCTCTTAACCCTCTTCGGATCAACGATGGTATCGCCATTAGAGTTTGATGGAGGCTGAGCAGCTTGTGGTTCAGCTTCGCATGAGCTCTCCACCTCTGCCGGTTCATTCTTGGGCTGTTGTAGATCCAGGGACGGCACCGGTTTCTCATCATTGTTGCTGTTTTGATCCGACGTCGATGATGATACGGTCGGGACAGAAGCCATGGTGACGGCGACGTCGTCGGAGAACATAGACATGAGCTGCTCGTCATCGAGGCTCATCATGGCATTGTTATTATTGTTGGAGTACCTACAATCTTCCACTAATGGTTGCTCGAGGAAAGCAATGGAGTCGCTGATGAAACGACGGTGAGCCCCGCGGCGTGCCGACGAGAAGTTGAGGAACTCGTCCACCCATGAAGACTGGTGGTGGTGGTGGTTTGAGCCATCCACGAAGTAATTGTGCCAATTTTGGGTCATGTTGGGTACTTTCGGAGGTAATTGTGCCATCCTAAAACCAATGTCACAAACACCAAACTCAAAATACAAAACACAAAGCAAAATAAATCATAAAAATCACTAAAACCAAAGCTAATCTTAATCAACAACAACTAATCAACTAACTATACACCCAACACAAAATCTTTACAAAAAAAAAACTAAACAAAAAGAAAGTATGAAAAGATGACACTTATAAGAAAGAGAAAGGATCCAACCCCAAAGACAAACATCATATGAGAAAGTGATATTTAAGGCAATGATGTACCTTAGAATGATCAACAATGGGGGGATAAGGGTTGTTTTATTAGTTTATGTCTTAGGGGGAGGCGGGTCACATGGGGGAGATTAGGGACAGCTAGCAACAGCTGGGGGCTTTTTCCCAATGGGAAAGTCGCAGTGTGAGTTAATTAACTGGTGGAATCAGCACCACCACGTGCCGATGTGACCCCTTCCATTGCCATCAACCATATTCAATATTATTTTACGTACACAAACATTATCTATTAACTTTTTCCAACATAAGGTATATGCATTTGTGTATTATATGCCCCCTTTTTATATTTTGAGGAGGCTTACACATCCACTAACTACTTGATATTCTTTTTCGTGGATTCTACACATATACCACTTGCCCACGTATTTTCGGTTAAATTATATTTGTTTTCCTTATGCTTTGAGTAAGTTATAAGTTTTATCTTTTAAATATTTAAATTTATTTATTAGTCCCCTTCAACTTATGTATGTTTTGTTGATTTTTGTTTCATTGAATAATAGGTTTATATGTAGGGATGGGCATGGGTCGGGTTGGGTCGAGTTTTTGATCCATCCGACCCGACCCAAGAACAAGGAATCCTCCACCTGAGACCCGACCCAAACTCGACCAAAACAAGATTTCATTCGATCTGATATATAACTTAAAAAACCGACCCTACCCAAGATAATAAAAAAATATTATTTTTATTCAATAGAAACAGTGACTTAATTGAAAAAAATAATATATAGATGGCTATTATTGAAATTATTCCTAAATATATAAGGTAAATTTTTTTTTCGGGTCGGGTATTTTTCACCTTAAACCCGACCTGACCCGAACATCACATTAAAAAAACCCGTCACGACCCAACCCGAACCTGAATTTTTAAAAAAAGTGACCCGATCGGGTCGAAACCCGTCGGGTTCGGACCCATGCCCATCCCTATTTATATGTTTCTTAAATATTAGAATTGTAGATATGATCATTTGGGATAATAATTTTTGAAACATAATATTTTGACATTGATACATAAGAGTTTGGAAGGCCTTTTGAACATCAACATTGTATGTTAAGTTTAAAAACCTAGATGATCGATATTGGCGTTTTTAGGAGGTCTCTCATATCAACATACCTACCATCTCTAAGTTATTAAGTGGTTTAAATCCTTTTAATAATTTTAATCGTTATAGAATTATCATCCTCAATATAATTGATACTTTACCTCCTAAAGTAATGTCTAATAATTATTCAATAATTAAATTATCTGTATTAATTTTTATTTTGACTTTTTTTTGTTGTTGTTGTCCTCTCATTTCTAAGGTTTCGCTTTGACTAATCTGGACCGACCCACGTCGCACACCTGGTTTTGGTGGGTGAGTCTCCTAGCAGAAATTTTCTGCATACATAAGGACTCGAACTCGAGACCTTGCTAAAGCGATATCAAGTTGCTTATCACTTGAACCAACTACTGTTGGTTTATGATTAGATCGAATAGTCAATGTGACATCTTTAATTCGATTTACGATTAGATCGAATAGGAGATGTTACACGTATTTTTAGATGTAAGTGTATTGTTGTGGTGGTATTAAATTTGAAGAGAATCTACCCATTACATAAGGCGAGATTCGAATATGGAATCTCAAAAGATCTTATGATCCCAACCTTGTCATTAAATTAAGACCTTGTTCAGAGGCAAATCTAGTGTGTTTGACAAGGGCCAAGCCCCCTATATTCTATAAAATTCCATTTTGGTCTTTAAAACAAAATTATAGAAAAGGATAAATTGAATTTGCCCCATAAATTCTTCAAATATTCACTTTAGTCCTTAAAATGAATATCTAAAAATAATAATAAATGGAAAGAATATATATCATTAGTCCATCTTAGAAAGTTAACAATTTAATTAAGCTCTTTTAGTCCATTGATTAAATGGAATATTTTCATCTTTTGACCTGTCTTAAAAATTAATAATTCAATTAAAGCTCTCTAACACAAAATTTTTTAACTTTGACCGTCCAAAATATTATAATTTTATCTTGATCCTCGACATAAATTTTCTAACTTCGTCGATGATCTCGTCCACGATATAAGTGTATTATGAAGTATGCATATTTACATATATAGAAAAATAGTAATGTATAGTGTGATGTATATAGTGGGAAGATATAGGGAGTTTGGGGTAAGGGGATGAGCTGTGAAAGAAAGTGAACTTGTAAGAATCATGCCCTTCCTTCTTCATCGTGTGAACTGTTTTTAAGGGCCCCTACCTTTTCCCTTTGCTTTGTCTCCAAATCAGACTCACATGGACTCTAATGTGACCCTTATTGTTTATTTATTTATCCACCCCCTCCCCAAGCTTCTTGGTACCTTCCATCATCTCACCTTGGCATTTATGATTAGCTTTTTTCCAAAATAATATTTTAATGTGACCTCAATATAGTATTTATCTTGTTCTTAAATCTAAATAAAATTTACGTACAACGTTATTCAAATTCAGATCACTTGAATTTAAATTTACATAAACATATAGACCACGATACTCGAACCCTAATCATCAAAGAAGAATAGAATTCTCTTTAACTCTATAATCATTCCAAAAGTTTTAAATATTAAAATTAATAAATAATTAAGAAAAGTAAAAGTCTAGGACCAGCTGGCTTGAATCAAATGATTAATAGTAGTTGTAACATGGCAGTTAAATGCATACATGGTAACATTATTATAACAAGAAAAAATTAAGGGTAAATCATGCATTTAGTACTTAAAATATTAGTTTTTGTTTATTTTAGTATCTAAACTTTAATTTTTTTAAGATTATACCTAAAATTCAGTTTTTATTTTATTTCAGTATCTCATTGTTAGAAACTTAATATGTATAGTATCCAAACTATCATTTTTTATCCATTTTAATACTTAAACTTTTATTTTTTTAAAAAAAAAACTTAAGTACGATTTAGGTACTAAACGTGTTTTGACACCTAAACTTTTAATTTTTTCAACACTTAAGTATTGATATTAAAAATGAAACAAAAATTAAACTTTATACGTGATTTAAAAAAATGAAAATTTAGACGTTAAAACAGATCAAAAATGGTAGTTTAAGTACTAAATACCATATTTTTTTCTGCTTATTACAGTTGAAATCTTCTGCCGAATTAAATATATTTTTTCGGGGGGGGGGGGGGAATTAAAGATTTCACATAGTGCATTTTCGGGCTTTTGATCAAAACCCGTTAGATTCGGGTCAATCAACCTATCCAATTTTTTGACCTGACCCGAGCCGACATTTGCCCCTTCCACACTCTAAGTCTCTAACCCACTTTTTTTCTCCATGTCTTTTTGCAATTTCAAAATCTCTCTCTGACTCCACTGATCTCCGTCACCAGGAAATTTTCTTCATAAATTCTATTCCTTTTTTTTTAAATCCCAAAGAACCGACTCTGTGACCCGAAATGGCGGCGTATAGAGCAGATGACGATTACGATTATTTGTTCAAACTAGTATTGATCGGAGACTCGGGTGTTGGGAAATCGAATTTGTTGTCGAGATTTTCGAGAAACGAGTTTAACCTCGAGTCAAAGTCCACAATAGGAGTAGAATTTGCAACCCGAAGTATTCGGGTCGATGATAAGGTTATCAAGGCACAGATTTGGGACACTGCTGGGCAAGAAAGGTAGATCTTTTATAACTTTTTTATTTTGCATTACAATTATTTCATAAAGATGAAGTATTTGGTATTTTGGAGCTGTTTAGTAGCTGAGGAAACGTAGGAAAATTAGATTCAAGTAGTTCTTAACAATTTTGCTTCTTGTCTGTTTTTGTAAGTGTTTTATGGGGGAATTTTTTTAGTGATTTGAGGAAAAGAAGGTTCTTTTAGACTACAGGATTGGTTTAGTGAAGTTTAAGTCTTGGGATTTCCTTTGTTTGGGCTGTTTGGTTACTTAGAAAATGTGGGAGCAAACCCCATTCAGATTTTTCCTTTAATGTTAAAGCATGTGGATTTCGATTGATGTTATTTGGTGAAAAGTTGGTATTTTTTTCTCTGGGATTCCTGTATTGATCTAAATGTCACGGTCTGAAGAAGATTTTTGAAGAGGATTTCATTTGTACATCCAATGAACTGTTCAACTTTTAAAAGTATGTTGGTCTCGAATTCCATATGTTAACCTTGTTATGTCGTGAAGATCCTTTAGATGTCTAAAATTGAAGACATTCTTTTACCTGTAAACTTCGATGTTTGGATTTGTATCGAAACATCTTTAAACGTCTTCGGAGGGCATGTTTTCTTCTATGCTTTAACTCTGTCCATCGTGCACAAGTCTATACGAAGGCTTGTCTTGTTACTCGGATGTTCTGCAAATAGTTGCCCAGATTTTTTCTTAGTGATATTTTCCCAGGAGAGTGAGGTTCCATGAAAATTTTATTTGTATATAAGCTTTAGATGTCCCTGATTTGTAGATTGAGAAACCTAAGGCATTGAGAACTCGTGGAGCATGAAATGAACATTCTGCGTTGTCTTTCCTTGAAGTCGAATGTTAGGGTGCCGGATGGACGAGGTGTTATTGCTATAAAAAGGAGATATAAATTACTTTCTACCATTGCTGGAGGGGTCAAAGCATGATATGTTCCATTAGCCTTTTAAGAGTTGTTTTCTCCTTATATTTCTTTTTTCAGATACCGGGCGATTACAAGTGCATACTACCGAGGAGCCGTTGGTGCGTTGCTCGTCTATGACGTCACACGACACATCACGTTTGAGAATGTTGAGAGATGGTTGAAGGAACTACGAAATCACACGGATTCCAATATCGTGATTATGCTTGTCGGTAACAAGGCAGACCTACAACACCTGCGTGCTGTTTCCATGGAAGACCCCAAAGCCTTTGCCGAGAAAGAAAATACGTACTTTATGGAGACATCTGCCCTCGAGTCCCTGAACGTAGAGAATGCATTCAGCGAAGTGCTGACTCAGATCTACCATGTCGTAAGTCGAAAAGCACTTGAAGTAGGGGATGATCCTGCAGCATTGCCTAAGGGACAAACCGTCAAGGTCGGAACCAAAGACGATGTTTCAGCCGTCAAGAAACTCGGCTGCTGTTCGGATTAATTGTTATATGACTTCGAGTGTTGAAAAGTTTCCTCAAACTTTGATCTCATCAAGCAAAAAACTTTCCTCATTGTACTATTATCCTTAAATCTTTAGATCGTGACAAGTGAATTTAATCTTATATTTAATCAACATAAAAGAAATAATTTTAGACCGTGACAAGTGAATTTAATCTTTGCTCAGAATTAAGCAATTAATTGAGGGGTTGAAGTTAAACTTGCTCAGACTGATAAAGAAATGTTTTTACCGAGTTCCTGATAAAGTTTTAAAATGTACAGATTATCCTAGTCGATAAAAAATCAAATTAATATTTTAATTTCTAAAATTAATATGATTTTATCATAAATTTATAAAATACCCTTAAAATCTAAATTATTCTCAAAAACAAAATAAATTATTTGATAATTAATTATTGAGTTAATTAAAGTTTTATTAGATTCAAATATTAAACAAGTAAACTATCGAATCTAATTTTTCATACTTTAAACTTAAATTTATTTTTTTAAATAGTTTAAGGTGATTATAAAGTAATATCTATTTAGAATCTTTTATAACCATTAACAATGCACGTACACTCATAAATATAATTGTACCGAGGATTTCGAAGGAGAACAATATTTCTTTTAACAACTTTAGGCCATTCAACGGGAACACTTTAAACTTAAAATTTAGTATAATTTATATGCTTAGTATTTAAATTATTATTTTTATTCCTTTTTCGTACTCAAATTTTATTTCTTTTTAAAACCATACTTTACATTTATTTTGTATTTCAATTCGATACCCTACCGTTAAAAAATTAACAAAATTACTGACATAATATTTTTTTTAATTTTTAAATGATGTGATATTACATTTTTTTTCCCTTTTTAAAACCATACCTAACGTTATTTTGTATTTCATGTCGATGGCGTACAACACTAAGATAGTAGCAAAAGAAACGACTGCAGAAGAGGCGTCTGAGATGCCTGTTGGTTACCCTTCTTCCACCGTTAGATTCAAAGCTGATGAGGCTCCTATAGTGCTGTTTAAGACTGGATTTCGGGAGTGGATTGACGTTTTACGAAAGGATAAGGACTACTGTTGTAGAAAGTGATGTTATTGCCTTCAGGACTTGTTATGAAATCGAGGGACCATTTTGTGATTATGTTGCTAAAGGATTTGGAAAGCCTGTTTTGTTAACAGGGCCTTGCTTGCCTGAAACGAAGACCTCAATGCTTGATGAGAAATGGGTTAATTGGCTGAGTCGGTTCGAGTCAGGATCCGTTGTGTTTTGCTCATTTGGAAGCCAGAATCAGTTGCTGAAAGACGAGTTCCAAGAGTTGGTTCTTGGGTTTGAGTTAAGTGGGTTGCCATTTCTTGTAGCTTTAAAGCCACCGGAAGGATGTTCGACGGTTGAAGAGGGGCTGCCGGACGGGTTTCAAGAGAGGGTTAAAGTAAGAGGATTGGTCTATGGTGGTTGGGTTCAACAAGAGCTGTTATTACACCACCCAAACATCGGGTGTTTTGTGAACCACTGTGGGTATGGAACAATGTGGGAGTTTCTACTTAGTGACTGTCAAATCGTGTTGATTCCTGAAATTGCAGATCAAATTCTGAACACGAGGTTGATGGTGAATGAACTTAAGATCGGTGTTGAAGTTGAGAGAGGTAAAAGCAAGCCATCGAGTTTGTGATGGACAAGGACAATGAAACTGCTAATATGTTGAAGGCAAGTCATGCTAAGCTGAAGCAAACACCTTCTTACAGAGATCATCAAGAAGAATATATCAACGATTTCATCCAAGCACTCAAGATCTTGTCAAAAAATCGAATCTTAAAGTTCCAGAACAAAATGGATAAATCCAATGTAGAATCCAAGCTATGTTCTTTAATGTAGAATCCTAGTTCTGTTTTGGCAATGAACAATTATGGCTAAGAGTTAATATTGTAGCATGTGATTGCATAATGGAAGTCTGTACAAATGTTGATAATTACAGAGCCAACAAATAAATGATTGCCTGTTAGATATCCGAAAGTTCATTTTACAAAATACTCGCAAATATCGATTTATGGTTTAAACAGACCATCAACCATTTTATGTAGTTTACTACTTTTTGTTGGATAAAAGTCACCCCCATGCTTTGTACATCCTTGGATTATGTGGCTAATGCCTCCAATTTGCATATCGGGCATACGTTCTTCACCAGGAGCCACTTTCTTAAGCAACTTGCGTGATACTCGTGCCCGCAATCAAGAGTTCCAATTTTCTCTTCATTCTTATAATCCTCCTGCACAATTACAAGAAAGGAAATGGCATATGTTAGGAGTGAATGACCACACCGTGATGAATAAACTGTGCTTCAAGCTGTTCGACAATGAATAAAGTGAGTGAAGCTGTCAGATCTCTCAATTACCTGGCAAATTGTACAAAATTCAGGTTCCTGGTCAACAGGTGCCACTTCTTCCAGGTTAATATTCGTTGCAAATGTCGAATATGATCTTGTTTTCAACTTATTTCGGATGGTTTCATCTGAAAAACCAGTGTTAACATTGCCAATCCGCTCTCCCAGAGCGAGCAACTCCTGTGGTCATTTGGAAAGTCCAAAGAATTGGTCGGTAAAAATAAAGCCTTATAACATGCAAGACAAGACAACCTTTAATGGGATTCATCGTACCTCGTAAGACATGTCCTCTATATCCAAGCGCATATCTCTGTGATGATCAATAAGATTCCCAACTTCTTCATAAAATTCTGGGAATTCAAGCACAGCAACTCCCTGCAGCAAGTCAAATAAAAGACATCAGCTTGTATATAAAACCAAAAAAGTGTCTGACCATATACGAATTTCTTTATCCTAGTTTCAGAAAAGAAAACAAATGCAAAATGAACAGAGACAGCATTGCAGAAATGAAAAACAATACTTACATCAGGTGGGAGAACTCTCAGGTGAGGGAGATTGCGGTGTCTCAGAGATGTCTCAGGTAAAGCACCACTTTCCCTACGAGGATGATATATCCTAAAGCCAGTAGGTGGAACTGGTCCCAAATGCCTACGCCCAACTGCCAAACCATCCTGTAAGGGGTTCATGGTGCTCTGTGAGGCATAACTCGCAGAAAAGCAATAAGGAACAGCTGGTACTTGCGGATGGACATTGATGCTGTGGCCTCTTGCTCCTTCGATAGGTGGTGCAGGATGATGGAAGTTCGGGTTCCGAAGGTCAAGAGGAGAATGTGAGAAATTTGTGGAACTTCTATGCCTAGTCTCCATAGGTCCACCAACATTGCTAACTGTACAGAAACAAGTCAAAGGCAATCAATTTAAAGGTAACACATATTCCTACACTATCTCATTTACATCAACGTTGCTTTAAATAAATATCTATATTTAGATAAAGTACCATGCATATAAGGAACACCAGGAGCCTGACTCCAAGCTGAGGCACCTCCATCTGTCATAGTTGGAGGAAAAGGTTGACCCAAGTAGTTTCCTTGAAAATATTGGTTGGCATTTTGCATCAAAACAGGATCCACTGCAGTTGCCCCTAATCTGTTCCTCGCACTCCTTTGAGATCCCACTTCTCTAATTTGTGGAGGGCCATTTCCCCAATGGTGAGACATAGCGAAGGATGCAGCATCCACCGTGCCAACCCCATCAGGATTCCTAGTATTTAATGGAGTAATTGAGGAACTAGAGCTTGACGAGGCATTAAAATGCTGAAAATTTCCAGGGATTCCTTCAGAATTCTTTGTCTTATACAAGCCCCTAACATTATCCATGAAGTGGCAATTCCTTGCATATTCATCTGCAGACACTCCACTGGGACTGTAGTTGCTGGAAGATGGCATCTGATCCGTGATTCCATGATTTATAGGAATACTGGATGATGTAGCCGCATACGGAACATAATAGTTGGATGCACTTCCAATACCAAGATCAAGATTTGGGGAATGGTGATGATGCTGAACACCAGGGTACTGGGGAAAAGCATAGAACATACCGTTGTCATAATGCTCGGGTAAGTGATGCCTATCAAGGTTAGTTGTGCCTCCTGGAGCAGTGATGGGCATCTGAATATCAGGTGATGGGTAGTTTGTTACGCCACTAAAAAAGATGCAGGGTTCAGGATGCAGATGCCCCTGACCTTGTTGATCCATTTCTAAATCAATAGGGCATAGCATATTTCTTTGGCCCATGCTGTTCCAATAAACTGTTGTTGCAATTTGTTGCAGCTTCAGAATGAAAAGAACAAAGAGAAAAACTCAGCTGGGTTCCAAACGATAAACCATATAATTATTCAACCAATATACAAAGAAAACATAAAAACACCGGTAAACCTATAACTTTTGAAAATCAAAAAGGAACGTGAGGAAATGAAACTTTAGCCCATATTCAACCTAAACCAGAAAAATGAGAAATATTTCCTTTATCCAACTTGATAGCTGACATGCAACACATGCATGCAGAGCATTGCTAGCAAATAATGCCTTCTAATCTATTTATTTGGCATTTTGTAACACATGCTCCTAGTTAACCAGAACCATAAAGCATATGACTCAACCGACACAGAAAATAAAAAAACATATAAAGAACATCAACAAATACACTTTTGGTTATTACATATTACATCAGCTTAACATATCTAGAAAAAGATCGCCAAAAGCAAGTAAAAAGTATTTTTCGATTCAAAAATATTAAATTCCATGGAAACAAGCATTCCCTTAAAACAAAAATGGTTTTTGACCTTTCCCCGGCTCTCAGAGTTCCAAATGTGATTTTCCCATACATACTATCATAAATCTCTTTCCTCAAATCATCAAAAACAAAAACAATAAAAGAAATAACTCATCACTATGATCAAAATAATTACAGATCATCAAAAACTTTCAATAAACAGATTTTTCTATATGAAGTTACGAGGGGAAATTTCAAACATTTTCTCCCCTGTATAAATATATTGAAGTTGTTCATTTAAAAAAAAATCGTAATTATTGATAAAATTTTCTAAAAGAAAAAAAAGAAACAAAATTATTTTCAACTTTTGGTTCACAATTATCCCCGATCCTAAAGAGAACCCAACAAATCATCTTTACAAACTTCTCCTTTGATTAGAACCTCTAAGAAACCAAAAAAAAATTAAAGAAAATAGACAAATTCAAAAATACATACATGAATTGCCAAAAATTGTCAAATTGTTGAATACCCAATATTCAGAAAACAATTATCAACCAAGATTCTTTAACGGCATGCAAATTCAAAACGTAAAGAAAATAAAAATAAAGAAACTATGGGTCGGTTTGACTTTGCCGTACCTTATAATCATCAACAAAATCACACCCAGAAAGAGAACACCTGCGTATGTTAAAGCAACCTAGAAATAACGGGGGAGGGGGAAGAAAAGTTTAACGCTTTGTTAATCGAAACCGTGATAATCAAAATTCAGGCAATGTGGAACCCTAAGAATTCAATGATTCCCGTACAATAAATAAAAAACTGACAAAATAAAAATTAAAAACAGAGAGACTAACCGAATTGAAGCAAAATTAGGGGGAAAGAAACAACGGGCGATCGAGAGAACTGAAAAACTTAATATTTATTTGGAACAAATAAAAAGAGAGAAAAGAAAATAAAAATAAACAAAGATTGAGAAAGAGACGAAGACATATTTCTGCTTTTATAAACAAAGTTGTTTTCCTTTAATTTTATAAGATTATTTTTAACCACGAAAGTAAAATCTTTGTAATAATAATTTTAATATCTACAAAACTATTAAATTATAAAAAAAATTAATACATTTAATAATTATTTTATAATAATTTAATAAAATCTGTGATCATATTATAATAAATTGATAAATTTAAATTAATACTTTATAATCGTTTGATAATATAATAATAAATTATTTTATTACATAATTGTAAATAATGAAAGTCCTATTTAAAATAGGGATTTTTATATTTAAAGAAATTATTTTTAAATGCAAATATTGTATTTTATAGGAAATAGTTTTATTAGTTTTAATGTTTTATAATTTTATCATTTTCATTAATTATTAATAAAAATATATTTTTTAAAATAAATTAATGTATTTTAAAATAACAATAAATTAAAAAAAGTGTGTTATTTTGTGAATAAATAATTACTTTTAAAATTTTAAAATATAAAGATCCTGAAAATTACGAGTTTTTCATGTATGTTTGTCTAAATCTATAATTTATAAAAGCAAGAGTTGAAAAAGCTTTTGAAATTAATTAAAGTACTATTTACTTTGTAATATATTATTGATTTGATACTTCAAAATATATTTTTAGATAAATTATAATAATAATAAATATTATTAAAACAAGTTTTAATATCATATCTATATATTCAAAATTTATATAATGTTTTTATAATATTATTAATATGTTCATATTAATAATATAATTATTTATTACTATTAATACGTCTTTTCAATACATCTTTAAACATTCGACTAATATTTTTATTTTTTTTGTAACACATCTTATATTGAATTATTAATTCTTTAGAGAAGTCAAAATGTATTTTTTTTGTTTAATTAAAAGACTAATTGGGGTTAAATTGAATTATTAAATATTTGCTTTAGGACTGCTTTTATCATTTTAATAAATCCAATTTATTATTTTCATCTTTATGATATTTTCGCATTAATTTAGTTCTCGAAATTATTTAATTGCATCATCCTAATCCTCAAAGATGTTTATTTGCATCATCTTATATCGTTAACTATTTTGACTAACAGAATCATTAGTCTTCTGCGTATGTGGATTAAGAGATTATGGTAAAATATTTACTAAACACAACAATTAAAAAATTTCTCAGAATATTATTATTTATTTCAATGAGATTAATGTATTAGATTAAAAATTTAGAGATTATTCATAACCTTGTGTTTAGCAAATATTTAAAATAATTTATTATTTATTTTTTAATAATGTCACGTCATCATCAAACCACGTCAGTAATATTGGTTTTATGTGGAAATTGTTGACGTCTACATACGCCGCAAAAGACTAACGATTATGTTAGTCAAAACTGAATTATAGGGATAAGATAATACAATTAAACAAAATAATACGAAAATACCATGGGGACGAAAATGATAAATTTAATATCCTACATGAGCAAAAATAACCCTTGAGCCTTAAAATTTTAAAGAGAGTAAACAAGCAATTATGCCATTAACCAAAGGGGCCCAAGACCCTACCTATAACTTTTGGTTCATTTTGCGTATACTCATTGTGAATCTAGACCAACTAATAATATTATAGAAAATAAGAAGACACGTAACTATTTTTCTTTTTTATGATATACATGATTTTAACTCGATTCCCTTTAACATATATTTCGAAAATGTATTATTTTAATTAAATGTAAAAATAATAATAATATGAATATATACGAATATTCGGATGAATAGATTTAGTTATAGATGAGTTTTGCTATCTAAAGGGGGCAAAAGAATAGGGTGTGGGGAGGGAACAAAAGGCTGAATTTTCCTGGGCATATTCCCATGCAAATATACACTTCCAATCTTGAGCACGTTGTGGGCCCAATAAATTTCCTACACAAAAAGCAAAAGATTGGAAGGGAGATCCCACGCTTTGTAGGCACGCCTTGCCCTACCAATTTACATGCAATCCCTAGCTTCACTTGTCGTCTTATCCCTTCCTTTTTCCTCTTTCAAACAACAAAACAAAACCCTAGCTATGTACAGCAAAATTTTGCTAACAAATTTCCATTAAATTTAATATTTTTAATACTATATTTTTTTTTTTCTTATAAACATATAAGTATTGGTTACATTTGAAATTAAACAAAAATATAACTTTTATAACTTCGGTGATAGATGAATTGTTGTTATTTCTTTATGTATTGAGTTCGAACACCATAATGTCAGGGGTGTGATGTCTAAGAGTTATCTTTGAAAATATATTATTTTGTATTTATTCTATATTAATAATAAAAAAAACTTAAGAATTTAGTGAGAATATTTAACTCCTCACCGATTGATCCAACAAATGTTAATATTAAAACCATTATTATTACACATCATAATTATTAGTTGAGTTAATTGGACAATAGATCTTTAAAATGTGACTACGATCCACATTTTAAAATGATTTGTAAACTTTGAAATCTTCCACAAGACTCAGATTATAAACTATGACATATCATTTTTAAACTACGATTCACATTCTTAATTGATTTATGAATTTTAAAATCTTTTGTATCAATCCTCACACTATTAATATCATTATATTTTAGTCAATCTATTAATGTGTCTTTAATTATAATTTTGAAGGTCTTGAAAATTGTACTCGTGACCTCCTAAAAAATTAATATGTTTTTAATGATCATGATTTTTTTAGAAAGTTGTAGATTCAATTCCACAGCCTTCAAAAACAATTTATTATTTTTAAACTAGTATAATTAATAACGCGTTGATGGAGTGATCAAAATTAAATGATATTGATAGTTTAAGAATTGATACGAACCATTTTAAAATTTAAGGATTAATTTCAAATAGGAAAATCTTTTGCAGCCGATATAAAAAGTTAAAGTTTATAAATTAGTTTAGAATTAAGTCATAATATAAAAACATTTTATATAAATATCTTTTACTAATCTGATAATAAATAATAAAATTTAACTATGATTATAGTTATTTAAATTCTACTGTTTATAGTTCTAATGATTATACTTGATTTAAAACCAGACTAAAGAAAGGTGGTGGGGATTTCTTAATATAGTATGAAATAATGATGGGAACATCAAATAAATT
The DNA here is from genome assembly GCF_006381635.1 of Hibiscus syriacus. Lineage (NCBI taxonomy): Eukaryota > Viridiplantae > Streptophyta > Magnoliopsida > Malvales > Malvaceae > Hibiscus > Hibiscus syriacus. Next base: position 1,914,867 of record NW_024063078.1, read on the forward strand.
ATGACGAGGAAACTGATTGGAACACGAGGCAATAGCTAATTTGGTAAATTTAACTTCAACTCCTAAATTAATTGCTTAATTATTTTATTTTAAGATTGAAAGCTAAGCCATCATAGCAAATATTAAGTGGCCATTGATTCTTTAACTTTTTCCTTTTTTTTAATTCTGATGAGATATTTTATACATAATTTCATCATGACTCTTTGTCCCACATCCATTTTCAACCTTATCTATAAAAACATAACCATTAGTTAAACTTAGATCGATAAATTAAAACACGAATCAAGTTACCTCAGTTAAATAAATAATTATTATTTTTAGAGGTCTTAAATTAAAATATCGGAGATTAAACGTTATTTAAGTGTTCATCATCAAATGATTGAGAGTTGACGGGGAGAATATAGTCTAGTTAAATAAAAAAGTGTAATTAACAAGGTATATTCTTCTTCATCTTGTAATAGCATTATTTCCTTCAATGTGTAAAGTTCAGACCAGATTGTTCCACTTTGTTGAGGACAAGACAGGAACAAGGTTGGATTTATTATGCTGGATTTTGTCCATTTTTCAAGTCTACCAACACCCCCATCTTCAACCTCCTATATCATTTATCTTGACGTGTGAGTGTGTATATATATATATAAGATATGATCTTGTTACAAAATGTAAAATTTCTTTTGTAAAATTTCTTTAGTTTTATATAGATTTAGGATAGTTGGATGAGTAAAAATAGATGTTTGAGATTAAAAATAGAAAATTATAAGATATTTATTAGAAAAAAATAAATAATCAATCTCATTAATATATTTCACTCATCCAATGATTCTAAATCTATATAGAACTAAATATTACATTGTGTACGTAGAATTTAACCCTATATATATACACACACGATATTTGCTGTAATATTCCTTTATTACATAGGCCTGACTCGACTAGTCCATGGGCAAATATAAGCTCAAGCTTCTTCCTCCCAAGTCCCAATAACCCTCTTAGCCCACCGAGGCACACAAAAAAAAATATTTACATGTGATATATAAAGTAAGGTTTTGAGTTAAAGCTTTTGTGTATATAGAAAATCTTTGTTGCGATACTTACTCATCAAAATTAGTTGTGTGATGCAGGTCGGTCCAGATTATTCAAGGCAAAATCTTAATACCAGAAGAGCAACATTTTTTTAAAATATAATATTAAAATTATCTCTAATATTTTATTTCGAGATAAAGCGATCTATGGTTTAATAAAAAATATTAGTTCATTAACAATCAATGGTTTCGTGACAAATCTTACGTGTTTAAAGTTATGTGTACATTTTACTTTAGACACTTGACATGTATCATATCGTCATTTTAGACCATGACATATACCATATTATCATTTTAGACCATGACATGTATTAAATCATCATTTTATCTATATATAATATGTATCACGTCATCATTTAAACACATCATATTAACAACAAATATTGAATGTTAATCGAATAATAATTTTTTACCTGATTAGAGATAATTTTATCTCAAAATAAAATATTAAAATTAAAATAAATATTAAAATAATAATTTTTTTTAGTCTCATGTTGCTAATTAATCTTTTGTTTATCTTCTTTCCCATACATTACCTCTAAGTTTTAGAATTAAATGAACAACAAAGCTTTCGATTATTTATTTAGTGATAAAATATGAAAGACTTTGGGATTAGTGAGAAAATCACCATAAACAATTTAGGGGTGTTCAAATTTCAGTTAAAATTGATTTAACTGATTGAATCGTTTTTCAATTAATCGGTCGATTAATTTTAGGTTTAGTCGGATAATAATTAATAATTTTTAATTTTTTTATTGAAACTCAATTCGAAATCAATCGGTTAACCGAAATTATTAAATATTTTATATATTATTTATATATTAGAGTGTTTAAACTTCGGTTTTAACGGGATTAACCGAGAACATAAAATATCTAATACGTAATATATATTATTTATAAATTTCAGTTAACCAAATTTTATTCGATTAATTATTTTTGAACTTTTTTATTCGGTTAAAGATTAAAGGAAAAATTTTTTGGTTAATAAATTTTTGAAAGTTTTGTTCGGTGGACTACTTGAGCTTTGGCTTAAATAGATATAGACCAGAAAACGGTGTCGCTTTGCTGGATTTAGCTTTTTAAAACCGTTTTACCGTTCCTTTTTGGCCCGCGTAAATCATAATTTTATCATCACCTTCCAGACCTTTCGGTATATATATTTAAAAAAATCTCTATATATATAGTCGTTGATCTTTCTCGTCAAATTCTTTATTCATCGTTGCTTTGATTTCTGGGTTTTCAATCTCAAGCTAATCTCTCTTCACAAGGTAAAACAAATACTCATTTTTTTCAAAGAAAAAATGACAATATTGAATCTTTTGTTCTTTATTATTCATTTTGATTATTTGATCATCGTAACAGAGTCTAACAGTTTAATTAGGGTTTTAAGTTTCTTGGATTGATTCTTTCTTGTTTTCTTCTTGTTTGAAAATCTAATTGCATCATTATTTGATAGGTGATAACAGATTTAAGGTGTTTTTCTTCTTCTAATTAAATGGGGAAAAGAAAGTCGAGGGCAAAGCCACCACCCAAGAAGAGAATGGACAAGCTTGACACTGTTTTCAGTTGCCCCTTTTGCAACCATGGAACCGGCGTTGAGTGCCGCCTGTAAGTTTCATTGATTCTTACTTTTGATATTTGTTCATTCATTTATTGATTGCTTTGCGCCTAGATTTTTGTACTTTTTAAACTGGAATTTGTGGAAATGGAGGCCTTAGCACCTTGATCAACCGATTGGTAGTTTTAATTTCTAGGGATTGTATACTTTATTTCATCACATTTTATAGGGTGACAAGAGGGGTGCTAAGCGGGATTTAGTTTCTAGATTTTTTTTCTTTTGGGAACTTAGGGTTTGCTTTGATTTGGTTTTAGGGATATGAAGAACTCTATTGGTGAAGCATTTTGTAGGATTTGTCAGGAGAGCTACAGCACCACCATTACAGGTGTGTTAATTTTCAGCTGCTTTGGTTCTAAGATTTACATTATCGTCAAAGTTAAGGGGAGAGACGATTATTATCTTCCATATGTTTTCTAAAGTTTCGCTTGCAATTATCACATTCGAGAAAATTCGATTCACCTAAACCTTTCTACAAATGATTGTTCCTGTTTATTAACTTCAATAAGGGCATCCATTGATGTCCGAGTCATAATTCGGAAGCATATGGAATAAGGAAAAAAGTAAGCAAATTTTTAAAGCATATGCATCTGTGACCTGTTGATGGAATCATAAGATATGAGTAGTTTAAATGATGTTTGATATATTATTGCTAGAGATGATGATGGATGGTGATAAGGAAATTGATCGTGGAATCTAATAGTTTTATGGAACATTGAGTTGACATAAAAGAAGGGATTTCGGTTTTGTTTCGGTTTGCTGTAGCATGGACAAGTTATTGATGATGCCTCATCTTGGGAAGGTTACTTTTCGTATTCGGTACAAATAAAATTAGTCTTGAGAATGTAGTAAAGATGGGGAAGGGATTCTTCTATATTTGTTTGTTGATTCATTGCTTTACTTGGTGATCAGTAAGATATGGTTATTGAACACTTGACTTCCATTTGCTGTGCCTTTGAGTAGTTACATAAGATTTATCCTTATTTTCTTCTGTTTTTGCAGCTTTGACAGAGCCGATAGAAATGTAAGTAACAATCAACGCGGATCCTGTTGGAGATTCAGCTTATTATCATTAGACTTTGTTGTTTCTTAACTCGGTTTTTTGATGACAGATACAGTGAATGGATCGATGAATGTGAAAGGGTCAAAAACGATGAATACGACGACAATGCTTAGGAAGCAATGAAATTTCTATGTTTGTGCTGCACTGTTGGAAGAAAAGCCCATGAAACCAATGTTTTTTTTTTTGCTATAAACATACTAAACAAAAGATGTTTTTAATGGAATCGTTATAGTTGAATTTTACTGCATCAAGTGCTGCATGTATTCTGTTTGTAATGGAACTGTTGAATGTAGAATGCAATATTTTCCTACTAGTTCCTTGACAAATCTAATTGGAGTTTAATATGGAAATATCTATTTTAGTGTTAGATTTATTGGATATATATATATATATATATATGTATATATATATATCGTTAAATGAGAGAGTTTATACTTTTCATTAAGTTTTTATTGAATTGGTGTCTCAAGTCAATCGACATTAATTCATTTAGAAAAGATTAAAATAGGTTGGACAAGTATTAGTTAAAAACTTAAGTAAAAAGTCTTCGTCACCCTATCTATAATATATTGTTAAATAAATTTAAAAATAATATTGATTGTCCTTGACAGCAATGATTGCAATGAAAAGTAATTTTAAAATTCAACGAATTTAATGTAAGTTTTAAAAATGTAGTGGTTAAAGTGATTTTTTTAAAAGTTAGATGACTATCAATGTATTATACCCTTAAATTTATATCAGAATTTCTCAGTAATTGTTTCAAAACAAAATCTAGTCCTTCTTCAACCTTCCTTACCTCGTAAACACAGTAAAAAGAAGAAAAAAGAGAGGAAAAAATAACCCGCGCAAGTGAGAGTTGAGAGTCGGAATAGATGGGTCGGCTCCCGAGTAGTGGTGGCCCTGCCTTCCGTTTTACCCAAACTGAGGTACCCTTTTTTATTTTTAAAATCGATTACATTGCATTTATTTGAATATGGATGTTCGTCAGTGGTGTTTTGACTTTCTGATTCAAAATGTCAAACGGATTAGTTAGGTTGCTTGATTTATTCAGCTTATTCCTGGGTTTTTGGTTTTTTTTTGTCTTTGATTACTTTGATTAATTAGGTTTTCTTGATAGATGTTTTTAATAATAATTAGCTTAGATATTTCTATTCTTTGTTAATGATAGTATTAACTATTGCTAGAACTTATTCAGTGCGGTAAATAACCATAGTGCTAAGTTTCGCGCTCTCAAAGTTGCGTGGGAAGGGGATTAGCCCCGGTGTAGGCTTTGTGTATCACTGACCGTATCTCCAAAACTGGAAAGTTGTATAAAATTGGAATATCTAAAGTGAGAGTTAAATGAAAATTCCAAGTAGGCAGTATTCCTGGTGGCAATACAACCAAAACAGGCGAATTCGGTAGCAAGATTTTTCTGAGTTTGTAATGGCCTTTTAACCACAGCATGGATGGGAAACATGAGCTTCTGAGAATATGCTTGCTTCAATTATTTCTAACTATATGAAAACAAAATGCTCTAAATAGATTTAAGTATAATTATTCCATGTTCGCTAAGTGGGAGTTCGTAAAATAATTCCAACATCCAGGTTGCGGAGATGGAGACTGTTCTTCAAGAGCACCATAATCAAATGCCTGCTCGGGAGATCCTTGTAAGTCTTTCCGACAAGTTCAGGTGTGCATCAACATCCTTTGGAGCTATGTGTAGCATGGTGTATAGTTCTTTTCTCCTTATAAGCAATTGAGACTATAAGGGAATTTTATTTGGTTGTAGTGAATCAGCAGAACGGAAAGGGAGGATTGTTGTTCAATTTAAGCAAGTAAGAACTTGATTCATTTTTCATGTACTGAGGAAATATTTAGAGTTCTTCACTCTGGAAAATTTGTGTAGATATGGAATTGGTTCCAAAATAGGCGCTATGCGATTAGGGCAAAATCAAGTAAGGTTACTGGGAAGTTGAGTGTTTCATCTATGCCTCGAGATGATTTAAATCCTTTGAGGAATGTGCCTCAATCTGTTTCTGCTCCCTTGCCTCCCCCTATGACTGCTCCAATGTATGCTGCTATGCCTGCTACTACAGGTAGTGGCTTCAAAGTCTTAAAGGCTTCCTTTATTTTTCCCAAATTTGGATTGCTAATTGAATGCTTTACAGTCCGTAGTTATTCATGTGAAATATCAAAGAACATTGTCGCACATTGTTTAGCCGTGTTCTTATGTTTTTAAAGGTGATGCATAAGAGTACTGGTATTTGTATCTTCTGTCATAGCTATTAGTTTTAGTGGTTCCTTAAACTGTTTATTACCAAACAGAATCAGTAGGTTATATTTTTATGATACGTTAAGGACGAATTCTGTGCATTCTGCTTTTAGCTGTGCTTTTTTCTTTAATTATATGTTAATATTTTACTTTTTAGGAAGGGATATCACTAATCTATATTTGAGAAGCTTGTGTTTATGGAAAGCACATACCGGAAGAGAAGTAAACTCATTTCACATATTTTGAACCTAAAGTTGTCCAGATGCATCATTCATAAACATAAGAACACTGCTAAAAGCATGATGTTTTTTCTAAAGTTTATTAACATCTTGGCTACATGAAAAGATATTCTTATCCACTATGTGCATCAAATTAACAGATTGATTTCTGCTAACAACATGATGTTTGATCTAAAGTTTAGTGGATAATGCTGATTCACCTGGGTGATTTTCAGAAAATAAATTAAGAACTAACTCCTACGCATGAGATATCGCCTAAATGCACTTTAACAGGTTCAACATTAGATCTGACATCTATGATGTACAAGGGGGCGAAAAGCCAAAAACCTTGACAACCCTACCATTGCATTCAAGTGATTAATCAGTGTTTAAATATGCTAGAGTTCTACTTCACCTTGAGGCTTCCGTGCTTTGCAGTGTTAAATATGCTCTCTGTGTCATCTCACTTTAGACTAATAGCCCTCGTTTTCATTGCCAGTTCCTGGTGCAGCAAGGCATATGTCAGAATCTTACATGGAGTTTGAAGCTAAATCTTTAAGGGATGGTGCATGGTAAGTTTGCGATTCAGATTGGAAAGTTTGGAGACAGAAGCTTCCTTTCATCTTATTCAAATTTTGTTCTCTGATAAATGAATTATTTGCGATCAACTAAATTCTTTTAATCACCAATTTTCAGGTACGATGTTTCAATCTTTTTGGCCCATAGATATTTGGAAACAGGTGATCTGGTAGGTTTTGAACCCATTGTCACTGAATATGCAACTGCTAGTGCTTATTTAATATTGCATGATAGATTACGCAGTCTAATTATTCTCTTCTTATTTCTTATGTTTACTTGATCCAATCCTTCTTTTTTCTCACGAGATTGATAGATACTTTTGAAATGTCACCGTTATGCCTTTTTCCATTTCACTTAAATAAAATGTTCTGATGGTGCTATTCTATAACTTTTCAGTGGATTATGAACAACTGAAGAACACCAAAATTTGGCATCCAAGAAAGAGGATTCCAATTATGCCTTGCTGTCTTTGCAGGAAGTACAGGTTCGGTTTGCTGGTTTTGGACCTGAGGAGGATGAATGGGTTAATGTTTGCAAGCATATCAGGCAACGGTCCCTCCCATGTGAAGCATCCGAGTGTGTTGCAGTTCTTCCGGGGGACCTTATACTTTGTTTCCAGGTAGATTTCCACTTACAAATGCCAATTGATGATGACATTCAAGTAATCTCGAGAGAATATATATTTCTTTCAAGCAAACCTTTTCTAGAATTCATTTTCGGGATTCTTCGAAAATTTTCAGGAAGGTAAAGATCAGGCCCTTTACTTTGATGCCCATGTCCTTGACGCTCAAAGGCGGAGGCATGATGTAAGAGGTTGTCGTTGTAGATTTTTAGTGCGATACGATCATGATCAGTCTGAGGTATTAATTAACGATTCAATTATTGTTTTAACACTCAACACACCCACACAAACTATATATTGCATTGTTTGAGTCTTGCGTATTCCATCCCTTAGGAAATTGTACCTCTGAGGAAGGTTTGTCGCCGGCCCGAAACGGATTACAGGCTGCAGCAACTGCATGCCTTGACTAACACAGATCAGCAGAAAACTAGCACAGATCCTTCAACAGTCACCGCACCAACTGATACAATGCAGAAGCAGCAAAATCCCGATGTATCGAGGACAGCTCCAGTAGGTGTTTCACATACTAATATTTCTTCAGTAGTTGCACAAACTGGTAATCCCGAATCAAAAAATGCTGCATTCACCACTACCATTGCTACCAGTGGCCCTTCTCCAAACATGCAGGGAGGAAAGTAGTAGGTTCAGAGACTGATTTACAATGGGGCTAAGCCCCCACTGAAATTCTAACCTTCGTGTTTTCTGTTTGCGGATATTATCATGTAATTACTACAAAGTTCATGAAATTTTTAATTTGGTCCTCGAAATTTGTGTGTAAATTTTGTAGCTTCTAGTTAAAAGGTTGAAATTTTGGTTCATGTTTTTGTTTTGAACATAAAACATATTTGGTAAATAAGTTTCAGTTAATTAATTTAATTGTAACAAAATAAATTTATTTATTAATTTAGAGTGATTACAAAGTAGTATATGTTATTAAGATTTTTAACCATTTGATAATGAAAGTTTAAACATTCTTATATTCTCTGATGCACGAATATGAGATCTCTAGAAATAACAATAATTCTTTTAATCATTTAAGTAGTTTGGTTCATGTATAATTAAAATAAATTATTTACAGTAATTAAACAATCATTAATATCAAATGAATATTTTTTTAAAATAAATGGTAAATTTAAAAATCAATTAAGTATTTAACATTATACTTTATTTAAATTAATTTGATTTAATATAATCTTATATTCATTTCTGTCAAACAAACATCAATTTGCAAATCTAAAGTCTTGATTTAATTAGATAAGGTTAGAACTTTTGATTTATTTTATTTATTTATGTAATAAATAAGCAAATAAAAACGTTTTATGCAATGTTCATCTCCTCCTTCCACGCCCCCTCAGGTCTTTACTAGCAACTACTTCTTCTGCGTGACTAGAACACTTCCACGTTTCTCCTTTGCTTCACTCTTATTTCGTCTCTCCCATCATTTAACAGACGAAAGCAGCTGAAACCCAGAAAACTTGAGCAGAAAAAAAGGGGGAAAAGGAATGGCTTTTTTCAAACTTCAAAGCCTGAAACCCAGACCCATGTCGGAGTTATCAATGAAAGTGGGTTCGATTCGGTGCTACGTCAGCAGGTGCAGGGCGGTGTTGCTGCATCGGTTCGGTGGACCTGAGGTGTTGGAGCTCCGACCCGATGTGCCTGTTCCTGATCTTAAGCCCAATGAAGTTCTCGTTCGAGCCCGAGCTGTCTCTATCAATCCCCTTGATACCAGAGTAAGTGGCTTGAACTTTTCTTGTATAATATAATCTTAATTTTTTTTATTTCTTTATTGAGTCGGATTTTTTGGTCCACAGGATAGTGAGAGAAAATGAAATGAGTTCCTTGTTTACTGTTGGTTTCCGTTGAATTAGTAGCTATACGAGTCAATCTCCTCGATGCATTTTGAAGGGGTATTTTAATTGAATTCCTTATTTAATTTGTTTCATTCATCTAGAGTTTGATCATTTCGTAGCCATGAGAGTATGCAAAGAAAATAACGAATTTAAAGGAATTTTCTTATATAATTTCTTAATGCATGTTTGAGTTGTGGGATTTGGAAACTGTATAAATTTGGTGAACTAATTTCAAAAACTTAAAAAAGATTGAAATTAAATATGTGTGTATATAAAGAAAATCTTTCAAATTACGTTTCAAGTCATGCAACTAAAATTATGTGGCATTAAGTTCTCAAATTTTTGTTTCCCCAGATGCGATCGGGCTATGGTCGTTCCATATTTGAGCCACTTCTGCCTCTCATTTTGGGTCGTGATGTTAGCAGTGAAGTTGCAGCTGTTGGTGCCCAAGTGAAGTCACTGACTGTAGGACAAGAAGTTTTTGGTGCTTTGCATCCAACTGCTGTGAGGGGTACATATGCCGACTATGCAATTCTTTCGGAGGACGAGCTTTCTCCGAAACCAGCTTCAGTTACTCATGTGGTAACCTATATGATCGTTTACTTATTCTCTCGGTGAAGAATAAATTTATGTTTCAACTGTTTTCAGAAAGCATAGATTTACGTGACTTTTGAGTACTTGTTTTTCATTCATTCTGGTTGGCTCTTGGTGGATGATAATACACTCTGCCCATACATTATCTGCTCATATATTTGATTTCATAGTTCATAGAATATTGTTTATTTCCATCCTTTTACTCTAATAGTTGTGTAGCATGAATTTGAGAATTGGTTCCCTTTTGCTGCATTGACTGCATGGCGTGCCTTAAAAGTACTGCAAGGATAACTGAAGGGTATGTTTCTATCTCTAGGATGCTCATTCTTTTCAGCAATGTTTTTCATGTATTTACTGAATCTCAACGAATTGTTGTCAAATATTTTTGATTCGTTAAAAGTTTCTTACCATCGATAACTTGTTTGCACTTGTTCATGGAAATCTTTTATCATTATTGAGGTGCATAGTTTTTTTCATTGAAGGTCAGAAGGTTTAAAAGGGCTTCTACTATAATGGCGTCGGCAAATGGCAATCTGAAATTTCTAGTTCCGCAAACATTATTCTCCTGGCTGATAAATTATAATCCATCCCAGTTTTCCTATGGTTATTCTGATGCTCATTATCTTTGGCTTTAACTTTTTTTTAATTATTATTTTTTCATCTTTTGATTGTTGTCCAATCGGAAATTGCTCATTATTCTCTATACATGCACAAATGTCATTTTTGGTAGAGGGTATAACAATACAATCTGCCAATTGAATTTTACAACTAAATTTTCTGGGAAACTGTTGCAATGTATCCTCCCATATGATAGAATTCTCATGCAACAGGCAAAGGCTGTTAGTAATAGGTGGCGGAGGAGCAGTAGGTTTTTCTGCTATTCAGATTGCAGTTGCTGCGGGTTGCCCTGTTACAACTACTTGTGGAAATCAAACTGTAAATCGTCTAATGGCAGCAGGTGCTGAGCAGGCTGTTGATTATACTTCCGAGGTGGTGAAGTCATAATTGTGATTTGTTATTTTGTTATTGATAGCTGCTTGGAGTGCTTACTAACTGGCTCTGCCTTATATTGATTACCGATTAGAGTTTAATGAGTTGCTTACTTTCAGGATATTGAGTCAGTAATTAAGGGAAAATTTGATGCTGTCCTGGACACCATTGGTGTGCCCGAGACAGAAAGAACAGGTATCAATCTTTTGAATAGAGATGGGCACTATCTGACACTTAAGGTGAGAGATGGAACCTTGTAATGATTGTTGCTCTTAGAAGGGCACTTCACTTTTCCTCAAATACCTTTCTCGTTCGTTACAACACTTTGAATACTTGGACTTTGCCTGGAATTTTATCACTGCCTTGTGCGGACCTTTTAAGAACTTAGACCAGCGCTGCAAGCTGGGAACTTCTGTCGGGGGTTTTGTGAATGATGCGATGTAATTATCGGATGTTTAATTGTATATGATCCTGTCATTGTAGGGAGAGGCAGCAGCGCTGAGCGACAGGTATGGATTACCGATTGGGCTTCCTGCGGCTGCGGCTACAGCTGTTTTGTGGAAGAAAAGGATTCAGTACAAATATTCTCACGGAATAGGTACATGGTTTATTTGTCGTCTTACATGATGCTTATTTAAAATCTATATAAGAAAGCATCTGAGAAGATATAATCATGTATTTCATTTTATTGAATTTGCTGGTATATCATGTATGTGTCATCCATAACAGAAATATCACTAAAAGACTTTAACACGTGCGTCATCTTGTCCATCATCCATGCGTTTTTGCCATTCTATTCATGAATGCTGGTAAAAGACTGTTATTCTAAGATTTCTTTCTTCAATACTTCGATCCCGTGTGTTTTATAGTTCAATAAATGTGTGCCATGAAATGGTGCATTTCTGAAACACGGATTCATAGGCCTTGACATTAATGATCTGCTGCCGAATCTCAATCACTTGGTGTTTTGCAGAATATTCATGGATATACATGAGGGCAGACTTGGAAGGCTTACATGAGATACGCAGATTGTCAGAAGCCCGGAAGCTGACTGTACCTGTTGAAAAAACATTTCCGATAACTCAAGTAAGAGAGGCTCATGAAGCTAAAGAGAAGAAACTGATCCTTGGTAAAGTAGTGCTGGAACTTGACTAAAGTAAGTTCTACATCACAAATAACTTAAGAATTTTTTTTCTCTTCTAAATGTTCCTTTCAACATAAAATTGCTAGGATATGCGCTAAAGTTGTTGTATACTTGTATATAATGTCGGAATCTGTAAATACTCGAGCATAACTTCTTTTTAATTATTTATCCCCTTCATTTTTACTGAAATTTTATAGTTGAACACTTTATTTGAAATATGTATCTTTGTCGAACCATCTAAAAATGCTTATACTTGATTGAACTTATGGGGAATCTTTGCTGAACCAATATAAATACATGCTTTTTTTTAGAAAAAGTAAAAATTTTGGTCTCAATTGATGTGATAAATAAACTTGCAATTTATATTTATGTGGAACAAAGCATGTTAGAGAATAGGATATTGGGGGAACATGAACAAGTTTTATGATTATGATCTTTTCGTAAGATTTTTTTTACTTGTACATGTATGTGTGTGTGTGTGGCTGTCAAGTCATTAATAAGTATTAGTTATAATGATAGACATTATATATTTTTAAAGAAAAAAATAAATTTGATGATGTTATTGAGACGATCACAAATCTTGGACTAAAATAGAATGTAGATGTATACATGGGTGCGTTTGATAAAATGGTGGTGGAAACCTTCACCCGTTATCCTTAAATGCCATGCATGGTTAATTATTATGGATCACATATGTTCTTATTTATGTCAATGATAAGAAAAAACTACGTTCTTGATTTAACTTAAATGAATTATTGATTTTTATGTAAAATGTTTTAGAAAATCAATATTAAATCTTATTTTTTATGTTGAGATGTAAGAATAATTGGTATCATTTGTCTATCATGTAATGATATATAATGACAAAAAACAAAACTATACAAACACTTTCTAAATCCTAGATTCCAATATAAAGTGTTCATGCGCTTTGTTACATAGTAATTGGAATTTTTTTTGGGTGTGGGGGTGGGTTTGTTCTTCTTGGTATTGCTATCGAAATGGTCAAATCGAAGTAAAAAAATGGATCTTTAGAGACCCCATCGAAGTAATAGCTTCAACAAAAGCAGTAGCAACGCAACAAGCACCAGGAGCGAGCTCAACGTCTGTTTCACTTCACGTATTTCTTCGTCATCGATTAAACTCTCTTCAAAATTGATTTTGTCCTGGTCGTGCAAGGGAACCTTCATAAATCTCTCTTTTTCATGGCTTACCAGGAGATTGAAAACAAACGGTAGAATGAAAGGTGGCCAAGCTTCACCGATGTTCCCAACAAACGGCAAGAAACAACTACTGTTGTGCAAGGTCTTATTGCATGGGTAACCAAAGGGACAAAGAAGAGATCGCAAGAGGGTCCGGTGGGGCTGTTTGTGCGAGAGGTGGCTGCTGGTGGCGGTGCGAGAGGTGGCTGCTGGTGGCGGTGCAAGAAGGGAAAGGGAAAGGGAGAGGTAGGGGGATTGAGTTGGTGGTGAAGGGGAAGATGATGGCGAAAGCGAAAGTTCAGATGATGTTGAGTAGTAGTCAAAGGAGACATGCTTTTGAGGGTATTGTAATAAACGATGAAAATGAGGGAGGAGGAGAAGCAGCAACTAAAGATGAAAATGTGGGCGTTGAATCAGAGGAAGAAGGGGTTCTACTTCAACAGAGACAGCCCAGGAAAGATCCAAATCCGACCCGGAAAACGAGAGTGAAGGTCAAGAGAAGATATTTCCAGATTGATTACTGTTAATGATGGTTGAGTCAAAGCAGTTAATGGAGGTTTCCAAGGAGACTTGGGTGTGTAGCACGGATTTCATGAGGTGTGTACCACAGGAGAAGAAGAAAAATGAGCATAATCAGGGGCAGTCAGAAGTCAAATAAAAGGACGGTGGAGATCAACCCAAATCAAGGATCAGCATTGACTGTGTTCCTGTTCCTATTTTGTTACACCCACCTAGGTCATCTTGCTCCTTCCCGGCTGCTCCACCAATGGCTACAGCAGCTGCAGCCAACAGCAGCGGAACTGCGATCGATAAGAAGCTTGTTGGGGGGTGAAGGGTACAAGTCGTTTGTTCTCTCGCGCTGCAAGTCAGAACCACAAAGGTCATCAGTTAAGCTTACACCTGGTGCTTGCTTTTGGAGGAATAGGAAGCTTGTGCTGGCTGCATTCGGAGTTGGCTTTTGATGAGTCAGGTTTAGTGGAAAGCAGTAAAAAGTTTTTTTTTGTTGAAAAAAAGCTTATATCTGTGTGGTAAAGTTTGAAGTTTTATGAGTAAATCAGTAATTTCTTAGTTTTCTGTACAACAGTATTGGCTCTCGTTTCTCTTCATTTCGGGTCACAGTAAAAAAAAAATGTTTTGATTCTGATTACTGTGGATGAATTTGTCTGTAAAAAGAAAGCTTGTTACCAATGGCCAGGCAAAGGGTCCATCAAAAATCAATCATGACGCGTAAGATCGGTTTGATGCAGTATCAGAGCGATCATAGCTCATTAATCAGCTATAGTTTCCAGTTCTCAACCATCTCTTGGTTAATAGATACATCTGTGTATAAGATAATAGACAGGTACAAGCACATGAAAACTGCATCTTATTATAAATATATTCTGCAGTACATAAGTACTCCCTATCTTCAAATTCGTCGACATCAAATCGGATTATTAGACAATAAGAAATTAGCCAGCAAGAAGTAACTTTGAAGAAATTCTATCCCAAGCAAAGACTGATAAAGGAAGCATCAAGGAGAAAAAAAGGGGGGGGCGCTTACCCCAAAATGTCTAGCCAATCTATAGAGATGTAGTAGACAGCAAATTTTTGCTCCGCCCTTCCTCTGTCTCAGTATCAAAGAAGTCCTGAAGTGCAATCATGTTAATGGTGCTTGACTTCAAGCTTCTGATTGCTTCGGCACTTGCCAATGCTCCATCAACGGTTGTTATTATAGGAACCTTGTAAGCAAGGGCCATTCTCCTCAACTGCCGACCATCAATCTGATCAAGTGCGTCGAAAGAACTCGTGATAACCATCAACTGGATTTGTCCATTAGCAACCATATCACCAGCATGTGGCCGCCCTTCGTGCAATTTCAGCACTCGTTCCACGGGGATACTTTTCAGTTCAAGAAAGTGAGCTGTCCCGGATGTTGAAATAATATGGAATCCCAGCCCCAAAAACGCTTTTGCAATTCTTTCAAGATAGGGCTTTGTCAAGTCATTTAAGCTGAGGAAAACCGTGCCAGAGAGTGGTAGCCTCTGCCCAGCAGCAATCTGAGCTTTTGCAAAAGCTATTGCAAACTCAAAGTCAATGCCCATCACCTCACCAGTACTTTTCATTTCAGGACCTAGCAAAACATCACAACCTTGGAACTTCTCAAATGGAAGAACAGCTTCCTTAACCGACACATGTTTTGGAATCACCTCTTTAGTGAAATCTAGATCATTAAGTGATTTTCCCGACATAACAAGAGCAGCATATTTAGCCAGTGGGTGCCCAATTGCCTTGGAAACAAATGGTACAGTACGTGAAGCACGTGGATTTGCCTCAAGTAAGAAAACATCACCAGAAGCCGTGATTGCATACTGACAGTTCATGAGCCCACAGACATTTAGCCTCTTAGCCAGTTCTGTAGTCCATGACCTTATACTGTCTAAGCAAGAAGACGCAATAGTTTGCGTGGGAATTGAGCAGGCAGAGTCACCAGAATGGACCCCAGCCTGCTCAATGTGCTCCATTATCCCTCCAATGACCACATTACCGTGTGAATCAGCAAGTGCATCAACATCAATCTCGATTGCATCAGATAAATACTTGTCTACCAGTACAGGCCGTTCTGGGTCCACCTCAACAGCGTTCTCTAGATATGTCACAAGCTTGTCATCATTATATACAATCTCCATTGCTCGGCCACCCAATACATAAGAAGGCCGGACAACTACCGGGTAACCTATATTTTTTGCAATGGCAAGAGCATCGTCTTCACTCTTGGCAATCCCTCCTTTCGGCTGCTCAATCTTTAACTCTTCAAGGATTGCATTGAACCTTTCTCTGTCCTCAGCTGCATCAATGGAATCTGGTGATGTACCCCATATGCGAACATGCCCAGTTCCGCTGGCAGCTAAAGGCTGATGCTTATCTAAGTAACGCTGAATGGGTAGAGCGAGCTTAAGCGGTGTTTGACCTCCAAACTGGACAATGATGCCATCAGGTTTTTCTAAATCAATAACATTTAGAACATCTTCAACTGTCAGGGGTTCAAAGTAAAGACGATCACTGGTATCATAATCTGTGGAAACAGTTTCAGGATTTGAGTTCATCATGATCGTCTCAAAACCAGCTACCTGCAAAGAGGAAAATCACAAAAAAGAAATTGGACAGGAGAAAAAAAATCAGCAAATTGATCAAAACACTGAAATCGCCATAAACAGCTTCAGATTATTGAATGTGTGGAAGCATAAACAGGAAATAGGGAATGCAAACCTGAAGTGCAAATGATGTGTGGCAACAGCAGTAGTCAAACTCAATCCCCTGACCAATACGATTTGGCCCTCCACCCAAAATCAAAACCTTCATCTTTCCAGTAGGATCTGATTCGCACTCGAAATCATAAGAGGAGTACATATAAGGAGTATTAGCCTCAAACTCTGCAGCACAAGTATCTACCCTCTTATATGCTGGAACAACTCCCAGAGATAATCGTCTTTTCCGGACTTCTTCCTCTGAGGTCTTGGTAGCAAAGGCTATCTGCTTATCACTAAAGCCTCTCTTTTGACTTCATAAAATTCATCCTTTGTCAGATCAGACAAACTTCGGGACAAGAGATATTGCTCCACATCTACTAATTCTTTAAACTGAGTGAGAAACCATTTGTCAATGAAACTCAACTCATATATTTCATCTACTTTCATCCCCTTCTTCATTGCAGCATATATAGCATGGATTCGATCTGGGCTGGGGACTCTGAGACTATACTTCAACTGATCCCAATCCCAGTCAAGTTCTTTAATTTCAGCACATCCCCATCCAGGGTAGCCACATTCCAGTGATCGGACTGCCTTCTGAAAGGATTCCTGAAATGTGCGGCCTAGGGCCATGGATTCACCAACGGATTTCATCTGAGTTGTCAATATTGGTGGGGAACCAGGAAATTTCTCAAATGCAAACCGTGGGATCTGCATCATTAGTGTAGACGAAAGATTTTAGGAAAACAAAAAGAACACAGAAGTTGATAATACAAAACCACATGCAAGTAAAAACTAAAAAATGAATGCTAACTCAATCTCGGCACAAAACAAATATTCTAATCTATTGTTCCTTCTATTAGATGAATGATCTTAAGCATTAAATATGGAAACTACAATTCTCTTGAGTTTCTATTGTTGCTAAATGAACCAGTGTTTCCTAATCTTATCTACATTGTAAACCCACAAAAGCATCCCATGAGGCAAAGAAACAAGTTCCTCACCTTAGTCACCACATAATCAATAGAAGGCTCAAAACTTGCCGGAGTCTTCTTAGTAATATCATTAGGAATTTGATCCAAAGTATACCCAACTGACAACTTAGCAGCCATTTTCGCGATAGGAAACCCTGTAGCTTTCGAAGCCAGGGCAGAACTTCTTGAAACCCTAGGATTCATTTCAATGACCATAACTTCACCATCAACGGGATTAACCGCGAATTGCACATTTGAACCTCCACACTCCACACCAATCTCCCTAATAATCTTAACACTGTAGTCCCTCAACCTCTGATACTCCTTATCAGTCAAGGTCTGTGCCGGCGCCACGGTAATCGAATCCCCAGTATGCACTCCCATTGGATCAATATTTTCAATGGAACAAATTATCACAACATTGTCAGCCAAGTCCCTCATGACTTCCAACTCATATTCTTTCCATCCTAGCAACGATTTCTCAACCAAAACCTGGGATGTCAAACTAGCAGCTAAACCGGACTTGCAAATAGCCTCGAATTCTTCCTTATTATAAGCTATCCCACCACCAGTTCCTCCTAAAGTAAACGCTGGCCTAATGATCAATGGGAACTCCCCGATTTCACTAGCTATTTGGAAACATTCATCTAAAGTGTTCCCTATCCCTGAAGGTGGAGTCTTTATACCTATATTTTTCATAGCTTGCTTGAACAAGTCACGGTCCTCAGCTTTTTTTATGGCGTCAAGCTTCGCTCCTATTAACTCCACGCCATATTTCTCCAGAACCCCGGATTCTGCCAAAGCCACGGCAAGGTTCAAGGCTGTTTGGCCACCCATTGTCGGTAAAAGCGCATCGGGACGTTCTTTCTCGAGGACTTGTTCGACTAATTCCGGTGTCATGGGAGTTATGTAAGTCCGGTCAGCCAAATCCGGGTCGGTCATGATGGTAGCTGGATTCGAGTTGATCAAAACAACATCATACCCTTCCTCCCTCAACGCTTTGCATGCTTGGGTGCCCGAGTAATCGAACTCACAAGCTTGTCCGATGACGATGGGACCGGCTCCAAGGATCATGATCTTTTTTAAATCCGTCCTTATGCCTATTTTGAAATCCTTTTCTTCCGCGGAGGCTGTGGAATTCGCTTGGGCGAGGACACGTTTGGAGGGCGTCGGAGAGAGGCGGCGTTGAAGCGGCCATGAACGGAGGTGGAAAGAGTTGCGGTTGGGGTTTGGGTTGGAAGAGGAAATGAAGTAAAATGGATGGAAGTTAAAGGATTTTGGAAGGATGGGTTTGGAGAAAGAAGAGAAATGGTGAGTTGAAGAAGAAGAAGTGAAGCTTTTGCAGCAGCTCATCTTTGGGTTCTTCTTCTCTGCTCTTCTGCTTAGTCTGTGTTGGAAATGGTGCGGCTGCTCGGAGTGAAGTGAGCTACTAAAGAAGAACCAACAATGTGACAAAGGAGGATTTAACTAGGGCTTTTTCTCTACGTTAGCTTTTTGTTGCCAGTTTGTTTTCCTTTTTTCCATTACTATTTTTATTTACTTTTAAGGTAAATTACATAACTAATCACCGACATTTTAGGACAAATGTATTTTAATCATTAAAATTTTAAAACTTACAATACAATTACTAAATTTGAGTCGATCTTTTCAATCACCTATTACAAGCTAACTTGAGTTAATCATCGTCGTATATTTACAAGGACAAACACATAATTTTATACGAATAAACTATTAATTTTAATATATTTTAAAACCAACTTTCAAATTCTTTTTCTCTGTGGTTTTTGGTTACTTTCTTCGATGTGTAAGGCACTTAGTTGATGCGACTGCAGATAACTCTAGTTTTGGTCGATGTTTGTTGCTTTCAACGAATATACTTCTACTGCTTTTGCATATGCTTCAACTCATGAGTTAGAAACGGCCATCTGCTGAAACCTGTTTGTGAATATGCCTGAACGAAACTCCATTAGTTACATAGCAACGCAACAAAGCTATTCACAACTCATCAATTTTGTTTTACGTCTTTCTTGGACGTCTCTTTTTCTCATAGTATATACTCTGCTTAAAAGTCTCATTTTTATTGTTTTTGAGAAAGTAGAAGCACTATTCAGAGTTTCAGGGTGTACGAAATCTGGAATACTGTGTTAATTTTGGGAGACAACGTCCACTTTCGAGAATACAACAATCCAAACAAAATTACTTGTATAAGATGGTGACTACACCGTACAATATTTTACTAGCAATGTGAGGTTGTTGGGAAGCTCAACGGATGAGAGTGACACTAGTAGTAACAAGTTGAACCTTATGGTATTTTCTAAGATCAAGACATGAAAATACATGAATCATTATGTATGATGGGGTAAATGGTTAATTGGTTGTGTTTACATGGTTTATTGGCATATTGGAGGGTTTATAAAGGATGAAACTGGGGTTGAATTGTGAATATTCAACCTTGAATAGAGAAGAGAATAGAGATTGGTAAACCTGAAAATTGTGTATATTCGGTAAACAACTATCTGTTTCGGATTTTCAGTTTCGGATTCCACTATCAGGCATAGGCTGCACGGATCGATGTTACTCGAACTCAGATATCAGTTTCAGATTTTCATGCATTTGGAAGATCATATCAATGTTCCGATATGCTTCAAACACGAATACTTTAAAAAAAATGAAAAGTCAGACGGAACTTAACAATTATTGTTTATCACCTGAACTCTGATCCTCCCTCCCCCTGGTCGATTCGATACCCTCTGCAACATTTTCTTTCACCGAACTCGGTGAGACTACATTCTCCTCACCTTTACTCTCGTTTTCATTATTTGTGCCACTTCCCATGATCGAATTTACAGCAAGCTGACCCGAATAAAGGAATAAGCCTAGAGAGTTGATGCCAAAAACAAATGTTGCAAGGTAGCACAATCCATTCACAATAGTCCTGCAAATCAGAAGCATATAAAGGATGAAAAGTGCAGAGATTTACAGCTAGGAGCATAAAATGAACTAGTTGAAATCTACCTGACTGTTATTGTTATCTGACGAACCTGCAAAGCATAAAGATGAAAATTGTAAAGAAAAATGGTAAATACTCTCAAACAGGAAAGGGCACTACATGTATGCTAAGAAGTAAGGTAAGCTCATAGATAAACTGCTCACAAATTGAAAGAGCTAGGCAACTACAAACCGAGAAATTATCGGAAACCGATTGCCGATTAAGAGCTGCCTCAATAGTTGTGGTGAATTTGTAAAGAATAAGAGCAATGACACCAGCAGCTATGCTTCCCAACAATGCTTGAACTGCTGAGGGTGTCGATGATTTGGTATCAATTGAAGTTGACGCCATTGCTTTCAAGTTGTCTAGTGCCTCTTCCTTCAATGATTTCTGCGCTCCTGATGACCTAAATTTCTAGAGACAAGAAAACTACTATCTTTAACATCCAACCCTATTCAAAGTTCCAACCTTTAATGGGAAATTGAGAGTTTAAACTTGAAATTCCGATTCAAATATACCAGATGAGGAGAACCCAATTCCTAAAATTAAGAATTTGAGAGTATCAACCAAAACAGGCTAGGGAAATTTTGTTTTCAGCAAAGTGGATACTCACCAACTCTTTGGCACGCTTAGCACGGCGTCTGAGCGAGCGAAACAGGAAGACCCCAATGGCGCCGGTAAGCAAAACACTGGTGGCGGTTTGGAGGGGAGTGGGGTCATCGTTTGTTGCGAAGATTGAAGTAGAAGTGGAAGATGGTGGTAGCTCAAAAGGTCCATCTTCTTCCGCTTCTGCTATGGTGGTGACGGGTCCTTGAGCTTGAACTAATGATGACCCAAGGTGCAGTTTGGAATGGAGAGAGAAAGGAGAGAAAAAGCTGGGGTTTTGGAGAAGGAAGAGTGGGGAAGAAAATGGGTTGTGGAGGGGAGGAGGGAGAGAAGGGAAGGGGAAGAAGATGACAGGAGATGAAGAGATGAAAGCATTTGCAGCAGAGGGTTTCTCTTTTAAAGGTTTTAGCTTTAGAGAAATTTGGTTGTCATCAAAATCATTTATGGGTCTAGATTTGAAGCATTGTATTCTGAAAAATATCTGTTTTATCTTCAACTCCAATTATAAAAAATTTCAAAATCTATTGGCAACTCAAACTTTATATTAAAAATATTTATCCAAACAAAATAATTACAAATATCTGTCTTGGTATCGGACAAGAACTTTGTGCTACCTTTGGAACATGAATACTAGGGAAAGAATATGTTATCAGTCCTAAATGAAAACAAAATAAAATATGGGTAACTGGAAAAATTAGATTATAAATAGTAATGTCAAATTTTGTAATGAATTCTCAGCACTCGTGTCGAACATTAGTTGCAACAGCTCTGGCCCAAAACCTGATTTGTGCCTTCATATCCTCTGCTGAGTTCTTAGTTACACAAGCTGGAAGAGGAGGTGTAGGGCCTTGTACGAGCCATGCCTCGGACAAATATGGCTTCCTTCTCACTTTCCCTTGTTCCAACTCATCTATCTTAGTTCCCTGCAAGCCCGAGAGTATATTAACCACATCGGGGCTCAAATCTTCGTCGTCGAATGTGAATCCTAAGTCCTTGAACCCTTGCAGCTCTTGGAATGCAAGATCGTTAGGGCTTTTTCGCAACATCGGCTTCGGATTCGAATGACGGCCTCCGTGACCGAGGCCTCATTCGTGTTGTTAATGGCTTCCACTTCTTGGTTTCTTGGCGGTCTACTAGATCTTTGCAAATTCATTGCCTGCAAATGCAAATGACAGAAGATTAAAATGAAATTCACATTGACAAATTGCAGAAAAATTATATATACAGGATCATGAGTGCCTTGTTATGACTGTGCCTTGGGGGTAATATATCTGGTGAGTTAGCCATTGCTTGTCGGATCAATTTGCTCATTCTAAGGTCACTGTCATTATCCTGAGTTAACTCATTAGTCCTCCTTGGAGAAGGCAAAGAAGGTGTTCTTACTAAGTTACGTTGCGACAACTCATCGGTCGATCTGATCTCATGTATCTTACTATCGGAACACGTCATTTCCGATATCTGAACTGATAACTGCGTATTCAATTTGATCTTCCCACCATTGTCCTTACTTTCTCGAACCTTTTCTTCCTTCCCTATACACGGCGGGAACGATGGTGCACGAACCAAACCATTGCCGGTTTGATCACACGAATCTTTAGCCAAAACATCATGGCTGAAATTCGGTGAAGTACAAGGATCAGAATAACATCTTAACATCCTTCTTCTCCTATCGAATAAGTTCTCGAAAAACCAGGACTCCTCTAAAAGATCGAGAGCTTCAACTTTATCCATCACTGCAGACTGAATATCATATGCAAGGAAAGACGGACAAGGGAGATACTTTTGCATTTTACCATCGTTTTATCATGTCATCTATTGGACGAATTTGATTAAGAAAAGCCATGTGGGCAAGGTAGCCATGTGCTTTTCGAGATCACAGCTAAGAAACCCAGATTTTATATTGGAATTGGTAGATGAGCTGAGCTGAGACTTATATGTGTTATATACAGGCTATGATTTTGCTGTCATTTTTGACAGCACAGCTCATTTGGCATGCGATGGGTGTTTTTGGTCATGGATTACGAGGAATAACATAAGAGAAACAATGGCTTGCTTTTTTGTATAAGACAAACTGGAAAACAACTCATTGCCTGTTGAAACTGAAGTTTTTTGTTGTTGTTTTTTTTCTTTTCTTCAGTTGTTGATTTGGAAGGTCAACGAGGGTTGGAGTCGTTGGTTTTTCGTGCAGAGATCTCCTCCAATCATGGGTGTGATTTTTGTGGGTGATTAAAACACTTTGAGGGTTTGAGTTTTTTGAGTGTTTTCTAAATGGATTCTTCAAATACTTCTTCAACATATGTTCCTATTTTAGTATTTTTACAATAACTCATTACCATGTTTGAGCAATTAAGATGAAAGTCTATTTGAGATCTGTCGACTTGTCGAGGTTTGTAAAAAAAAAAAAGGAGAGGGAAGTCGAATATATAATTCTAGAAATGAAAACGCTGCGTTTTCACTGCCAATAAACGCAATATTGAGTTCTTTATTTTTAGCATAAACTACACAGACGATCATTTATGTTTGTATAAGATTGCGTTTATAGCATTAATATTTGAAAAGTTTACATTGTGCTCGTTAACATTATTATTTTCAATTTCTTAGCAAAAAAATCTATAATCTTTAACATGCCACATCGGTTTTTTTTTTAACGACAACTATTAGAAACAATAACAATAGCAGTGAATTAAAAATCAGTGATTGTAGTGTATGTTTTGAAAGTTTAAAGAACAAAATACAAACATTTTAAAATTTTAGCAATTATTTAAACAGTTTACCCAATTTTTAGTTATCAATATATTATTGAACTTATAATTTATTAACACGCATACGCACAAGTTTAAATCTAACAAACATTAGATTCTGTTACATCCAAAATGTGATTGGAAAAAAATTATATCCAAATATATATATTTATGCAAAATTAATCAATAGATTATCATAAATAAAATGATAAATAATTTATATATATATATATATATATTAATCTTATAATCGATCAATAAATGATAATTTTTAAATATTTCATTTAAAGATAAAATAAAATAATAAATCGATAGTACATATACATAACAATAAAAATTGGTAAATTATATTGTTTCTTACTGAATTTTACTCTTTCTCCTATTTTACTTATTATACTTTTAATTTGTTTTAATTTGTTCACTGAACTTTTGAAATGCTCCTATTTTGATAACTCTGTCGTTAACTATTTAACGGTGTTATGACATGACACAAGCAATAAAACGACGTTGTTTTGAAAAACTCAAGTATACACCAAAACAACGTCGTTTTGAATCCTCTATAAAATCCTTTTTTCCTTCTTTATTTTTTTTTGCTTTTATTTCCCCTCATTTTCTCTCTACTTTACAAATAAGTTGGTCGTCGATCACCACATCATTTTTCATTTCGATCACCGTCTACCGACGTTAATGGTGACAATTGAATCCCAAATTTTTCATACATACTCTTTTTACATCTCCTAAACATGAATCTGATATCATTTTCACCAAAAAAAATCCCAAAGTGATGGATCTAAGCCAAAACTCTTCGACTTCCTTTATTTTCGAACATCATCCTCCGTCGTTAGAGCAACGTCAAATCAATATATGGTGGTGTTCTAACTTTCGACCATCTCTCTTTCTTTTGTTCTTCATTTTTTTTTACTTTTTTTGCTGTTGTTGATGGTTGTGATATTGTGTGCTTGTTTCAATATTTGGGTTGGTGTTTGATTTTACAGTGAGGGACTGAAATGATTTTTAGGTGTGCTATGGGTCTGGAGGTGGTTGATAGAGTGAGAAGAGTGAGATGGTGGGCGGTGATGTTTTTACAATGATTATGTTTGTGGGTTGAGAGATTTTATCCAAAACCCCATTTGTATAGGACCAATTTGACTTTTTCCAGAAATTTTGTAAAACCTTCAGCTTAGTGGTTGTAGTCTTTGACGAGAGATATAATAACTTATTGGCTGAATTTAATGATCCATTAATAAATCAAATAGGAAGTAGTTTTTTTACTTTGAAAAATAACAACTTGCTTAACCTCAATTAATTGCTATTAGTTGTTATTTTCTTAGTCAACTAATGTGTTTAGTTGGCTTGGAAATGTATATGTATTTATGTGATGTTTATATTATTATTGTAATATATAAGATAATGTGAGTGATCTATCAGTAGTTTGATTCTCTATTATGGTAAATTTGTCGATACAATTAAATATGTTTGTATTTACCTTTTGTTTAATTTTTTTGTATGAGTTTTTAACTTTTCATTTGTATGATCATTGTATGATCTCAAATGATTAGTTTCTTGTATCAATCATTATAGAAAAAATATTCTAATTATATTTAGTTTACATTTATGGTTATAAACATTCTTTATAATTTTAAATATTTTCTTTTTTAATAAAAACGATTTTTTTACATTATATATATATATATATATATATATATATATATATATATATGTATATGAGAATAGAGGAAGATACCGAAAATGATTGATTACCAAAGAACGATGCATGAATGTCTTAAGTGATATTGTCAAGATGCCACTTGCATTAAGCATTAATGCTGGATGTAAACAAAGCAATCTATAAAGGTTCAAAGAAGGGTCAATCACTTTGCCAATATGAAGGACAAATTTATCATCATCCCGAGAGCCAAAAATGTAGCGAAGGAGTTTAGTGGGATGGTCATATTCTTTAAAAAAAAAAACTATATAATTTAAATATTATTTTTGAAAATATTTTATTAATAATTTATCTTTATTTATCTAAAAATTTTATAAATTTACCGCTAATATAAAGTATTGCATCATCCCTCGCTAATTCAGGCCAACTTTGCTTATATGCAAGACATGATCATTTCAATGATACGATTGCTACAAAATCAACACTAAAAAAGAATTTTTTAAACCAAACAGCTTCGATATACTGCATAACTTAGCCATTGTATATATATATATATATATATATATATATATATATATATATATATATATATATATATAATTGCTTGGTCGATCCTTTTGACTTTTCCTTCTGACCAAACACACCCTAAGAAGTCACAACTATTTTCTTACAAATTTTAGACACCCAACAAGGAACATGTTATTGCACCTTCAATACAATGAAAAAAAGAGGATCAAATTTCCCATAAAACCCAGCTTAGCTCCAAGTTGACTTATCTGCACCAATCAAACAAGCATAGAGTTCATCAATTTGCAACATTTCATGATCTTCATGGAAGCTCGAGCTTCCCCCTTCTTCACTAGACCCCGTCGATTTGCAGGAAACAAAGTTAAGCGGCTGATGATTTTGTTGTTGATGGTGATGATAATAATCTCTTTGAGAACTGTTCATGGCAAACATCATCTCTTGAGCTTTCCTTAACTCTTCTTGGAGATACTTGACATCTTTATCGAGCCTCCTATTTTCGGACAATGCGTTGTCTAGTTTCACTTGGAGGGTGTTGTAGTCGAGTTCCAAGTTCTGTGTCTTCCATCGGGCTCGCTTGTTTTGGTACCAAATCGCCACCTGTCTCGGCGGAACGCCGAGCTGGTTGGCGAGGTGATGCTTGAGCTCAGGCTCAAGCTTCTTGTTGGCACTGAAACTCCTCTCGAGCAACCTCACTTGCTCTTGGTTTAGCCTCTTTTTGTTGAATTTTGGGGAATATAGCTTTTGGCTTTGGAAATCCATGTTTTTCAGAACAAAGTAAGTAAATTTGGGCTGGGAATTTTCTAGTGGATTGATATATATATATATGAAGTTTTGATTAAGCCACTGAAGAATGGGGTCCTACAAAAAAAATGAAAAGGATGTGTGAAGAAGAAATAGAAGAAGAGAAAGTCGCTAACTAGGCGGCTTACATATAGCATTCTAGTCATGCATAGGGACAGTCTTCACGTGGATTGGCCCTACTCATGCATATGTATAAATATATATAATATGTTATCTTCCCGTTGTATAGATTACATATATGATTCGATGAAAACTAAAATTAATAATTTTTAAAATTTTAAATATCAATATTTAATGTTGTACTCCCTATAAATCTCATGTTCAAACAATGATATCTACAAGATGTATATAATGTAAATGATTAACAAAATATTGAACATATATTACATTGTAATCATCTTAGGTTATTCAAAAAATATTAATATTAATGTATTGATAGTGTAGTATGAACCAAGCGACCTCAGTGATTAAGAGATTTGTTGTTATCTCTTTATGTCTCAGGTTTGAGCATTATGTATTCCAAAGGTATAAGTGTTCATTGTCAAAGGGTTGAAAGCCTTTGAACATATTTGTATTCACCCCAAATTTATAAAAAAAAAATGTATTGATAGTGTAATTTTTTTTATATAATTATAGAATGAAATTGTGTCACATTTTTTAATAGTCTGAGGTGATTACAAGGCAATATCTGTTAAGAAATCAATTTACAACATACAAATATCTTGCAGACACAGTTATTTGAACCCAAAACCTTTAGGGAAAACAATATTTCCTTTTACTTATTGAGGTCACTTGATGGATTCAAATTGTGTTACATGATTATTTAAAAAAAATTATTTTATTTTATTTTTGAAATTGTGTTATCATTAACTCATTAATACATACAATTATACAATGTGATTGATATTTAATTTTTTTAAAGAAGTGGAGGAATAAAAAAAAATATACATAACTGATCTTGAAACAACCACTTAATTGATTCTTGATAACCAATGGGAACTGTTTGTTTGCCTTTGGCAGGTATATCGGCTACCCATCCGTGTTAGAGGTCGAGTTTTGAAGGTGTTCGAATCGCGTGGCAACAATATTATAAATATGCTGTCGTTCAGACTGATAGTAGTGAGGCTCTTAGCCTTCTTTTCCTTTCGCCCATGGATAGCCCTTTCGTGTTGGTTAGATCCATTTCGATTCTTTACAACAAATTTTGGTTCATTGACTTCAAGAAGATTTATCGAGATCGTGAAAATGGACACTCTATCAGATGTCTCTCTATTATTTTTTATTATTTTCAGTCTTAATTACTTGATATCTTCCGCAGGGACACTTATGGTCCCCTATTTTCTTACGAACAAATTATTGTAATTGCGTTACGTTTCTCATTTATTAAAAAATAAAAATAATAAAATTTTATTATAAAAAAGATATTATTATTTTATATCATTTTTTTCATAAATATAAATTAAAATTTTTAACTATATTCCAAAAATTATTGCATTTTGTCGCTAAAATAAGTTAAAAAGAATTTTATGTGTGTTAATGAAAGCTATGCATGAAGCAATGGTTTTCAACTTAAGTAATGATATACGGACCAAAACATTTTACTTTCCCAAAGAAGAAAGAAAAATAAAATAAATAAAATATAGTAAAAGTCATATATATATATATATATATATATATATAAGTTTGAAAGAAACAACAGACGAGAGCAATGGCATTCGTAGCTGTTAACATTTGACCGTCAGCTTCAACATATATATATATATATATTTGACTGTCAGATTCTCACAATCTGATCAGAGACGGCGGCCAACTTTGCAACATATAAAATAATATATAATATTTCAAAGGAATTGAAAGTACGAAAACCATTAGATGTATGCTTCCCATTGAAGATGAAATATATGATTTTTTTAATAGTATAGAGTAATTAATAATGTTTATATATTTTATAGATATAGTTATTCAAATTAAGAGCTTCTTAGAAGAATAATAATTCTAATTATTATTGAGACTACCTGATGAATTTAATATAAGATGTTTTTTTTTTGGTGATGTATGTTGAAAATTATATCGTTGTAAGACGATATGATAGTACTAATTAGAATAATTTAAATAAATAATTGTGTCATAGTAAATTAATATCTTACAAATGAATTCGTCATGTGTATATAATCGCTACAATGGACGAACGTCTCCTGAGATTAGTATGGTCTCTCCTAGAGTTTATACATCTAAAAATTAAAGTGAACTTTGATGATACTAATATTCTCTCAAAACTTAAAACTAATTAAGCTTTTGAAAGAGTGAAAAAAAAATTAAGAGAATATAAGATAAAAATTAATTTTTTGATCATTTCAATAGTTGAAAATCGTTGGTATCAGAAAAACAAAAAATTGGAAACCTGTTGCAATTAAACTGCTATAATAGTTGCAATCAAACAACTATAACGACTGCAATTAAATGGTCATAACAGTTGAAATTAAACTACAATCAAACAACTATAACAATTGGTAAATTAAACAACATTAAAAAAATACTTTAAATCTGAACATTACCGATAATGTATGATTTGTTAATTGAATACCAAATATTATATAATTTATTAGAACGATATTTTCTTAAAAATATAACGTTTTATTTCATTAAATCGATTAGTAATCAATAAAGATAAAATATATGATGATATTTTTTAAAGATAACAATTTGAAATATTATATGAGGAAGGAAACATAAAATGATTAAGAAAAGTAGTATCATGTATTCTCTCTCTCTATATATATATAATACTACCTTTATCAATATAGTTTTAAAAATATTGAAATTAATCATTTATATTCTAGTTAATGAAGGTAATTTTAATCTCCAATTTAAATGAGTATTTTTTTAATCGTCTTAGATCCGATAAAAAAGAATTTGAATTCGTTTGAATCGTACATGATCATATCCTATTCGAGAAGTCCCTACACTTATTTTTTTCTAATAGATAAATGTATTATCAAAATAAATTAGAAGCATAAAACCTCAGCAATTTTAACTTAATGTTTCACAGACACCTACAAAAAAATATTATAAGTTCAATAGCAGCCGACATAACATGTTGTGAAAGCTTCTTCGTACCAAAAGATGTTTTCCAACAATGTTTGTCACCTTTTACTGGTTATTTGGATGAGGGTCACATATATATATAGATGTCATAGTACTAAATGCATGAATATGGCAACATTAATTGCAATAAACAGTGAAATATTTTCAATCAAACACTGCAAAATACAACCCCTAAAGCTCAACTTTTTTTGTTTTGTTTCGCTATGGGACCAAAACATTATAATAGTTTATGTGCATGAATTTGGTCTTTTGGTCGCCTTAAAAAGACAAGATCAATGGTTTTTTCCCTTCAAACTATACACGGTAGAATAGTTGTTTTATAACTTGTTGAGCTTTGAAGATTTTTGTTAAACTTTATGGCCTAAATTTTGTTTGATTCGATTTGAAAAGTTTATGGTACGATATATTTAATGAATAAATGAGATGTGATGCATATTGATTCTCTCAAGTGTAATTTTACCGCATATTCAATCTATATAACATAAGACAAACACACTACTTTATAACATTTCGATGGAAGCACATGAGATTGATTGGTGGGGATACACCTCAAATGGGGATTGGGCATGGAAAATCTTGATTTTTATTCCTCCTATCGCTTACTTAGATCTAGAGCCTAGTCGTTTCTTAACTATCGTACCCTATACTAAGCACGAGGTATCGGTCCAGGGCGCGAGAACGGTACCAAATCGAGGCAAACTCTGAATACTAGATGTGACCTCAAAATAACATGAGTCGAGGTCGACTAGTGAGACGATGGTGGATAATCTTCATCCTCGAGAGGAAAACAACTCGGATCACCAACTAAGGCCCTTGAATGACCGCTCGGTGATATAGGAGGTAGGAGTGCAGAGATAGCCAAGATGTTTGCCTAGAAGTAGCCACCCTTGAAAGAGTGCGTAATAGCTCACGCCGAAGATGAACCCCCATTTCTTGGGGTTAAATCAAATTAGAAAATGTGTAGTTTTGGAGGGCGACAGGTTCCCCGCATTTACGTTTGGGCAATTTGGTGGTTGAAGACTCTGTTCATGCACCTGTAATCTCTGATGTTAGCTAGCGGGGCCTCCCATTTCTTGAAGCATCTAAGACCATTTTTTGGATTAATTATTTTAATTGAGTCTTTAAAAGTTCTTCAATCGGATAGATCAAAATCAACTTAGATGTTCATCGAACATGGAGCATTTGAATAAGTGGATTATATTTAAAAAAATATGTATTATTGTGAATTTTTCAATTGGTTTCAGTGTCCGTAAAAGGTTTGATAGCTTCCCGTCTACCTCCATGCATAAATCAGAAAGCTATCTTGTTAATCGGTCAACTTCCATGGCCTTCCAACTTGATATATGAACATTAAAATTTGACAAAAATTATTATTTTGATCGAATAACAAGGAGGTTGATTTTTTAATATATATATATATATAGTTTAAAAATATATTTAATATCTGAATTAAACTTTTTTTTTTTCAAGTTGATACTTGAAAAAATTGTTTATAAATTAATATCTAATTACTTTTTTCTCCCAAATTAATATTGAACTTTAATTATATTTGATATTTTTTATATTTTTATTGATAATATCATCATGTGTTTTTAAAAATAATTTTAAAATTTTGTTAAAAGTATCAACATAGTGAATGAAATTAGAGATCGAGTATCAACTTGAGAAAAAATATTAACGATCACCGTTTGTTACATAATTGATATCAAAACATAATTGACAAAACTCAAATTAAAGATTTGAGCTTATCTTAGTCTATTATGTAATTTTATGTAATTTTTACAGTATAATCGACATCAAATACATATATATTATCTTTCTCCTTCTCAATTTTCTCATTATTCACATTTAGAAGAAAATCCTCTCGTCTCGATAATCTAAAAAATTAGTTATATAATCCATTAAGCAACATAGTGATAAAAATGAGTATTATTCTCCTTAGAAATATTGGATTCGATCGTTGTGTCTACCGGATGTGTGCATTATTAATAGTTAAAAAAGATTCTCAACAATATTACCTTGTCATCACCCAAACTTTTCAACAA
Organism: Hibiscus syriacus; assembly: GCF_006381635.1. Lineage (NCBI taxonomy): Eukaryota > Viridiplantae > Streptophyta > Magnoliopsida > Malvales > Malvaceae > Hibiscus > Hibiscus syriacus. The sequence continues at coordinate 1,946,762 of NW_024063078.1, forward strand.
CAAAAAATAGTTATAAGATGACATTAAAGACTTAAGGATTGCCTTGTTAGAACGAAATTTGAAAAATGATGAAAATGAAAATTTTAAAGTTAATGATCAAAACAAATCACGGACAAACAAAAACTAATTTTACCCTAAATATTTGATTTTTTTAAAAACTATTAATACCTAATTCAGTAACTAATTAATTTAAATTGAATATTGCACGATCTCATTATAAAATATTTCTTTTAATTTTTTTTATTCATAATATTGTAATTTAAACCATAAACATTATTTGAAGAATTTAACATAATAGTAATCATGAGTAAAAATAATATACTGAAAAAGGAAGTTAGGAGGTAGAGTTATAAAAGAAGATCTCGATCTGTCGGACAAAAGAAAGCCTGAACCGAACTGGACATTCATTCCGACATGATGAAGAGAGTATAAGAATTGCTTTCACAAATTTCTTTCACACTTGCTTTAATGGTGGGTTCCAACTTTACAAAATGGAAACCAAATTGGACAAAGTTTTGATTGACAGAGACCCAGAAAATGAAAGATAGTTGTTTCATGAAATGTTGTGTCTTGAGATCAAGTTGATTTACTGTCAAAAATTGTCATTTGTTCCCGTAATATCATGGATATAGCCAGATATGGATAGAAACAGTCGTTTTTTAAAATTTAAAATTATCATATATTTTAATTTTTTATATATATTTTTTTAAAAAATTTGATGTCCCCTGAGCTTTTACAGCATCAGTCCCCACATTACACTCCCAGCATTCCTCATTAGCTCTCCATTTTTCTCACATACAAACAAAAACCCATTTCAGAAATCACTTTATATACACTCAAATACTAAAGTGCCTCATTCATAAATAATAATAATAGATCTATTCAAAAGATCATATTTATATCAAACATAAATGGTTAAATTGATAAAATATATTTTTTTAAGTATGTATAATAATTATATATATATTTGGTTGGACTAATATTCAATTCAATTAAAAAAATGACCCAAAGATCTAAAAGTTTAACTGATCCGACATAGACAAATTTTTTAGTAGACACCTGACTTACTATAAATCTAAATTAAATTCAAATCAGATATGATCTCACCCTAATTGATTGTAGTATGGATTCGAATTGAACATAATCTGATCCAAACAATCTAATTATCATCTCTTTATATAATAGAGTTATAACATATAGTCATTATAAACTCAATTATATATAGGTAAACTATGTGTTTAATACTTAAACAATCAGTTTTGGTCTATTTAGGTACTTAAATTTCACTTTTTTTAAAAAAATATACTTAACATATAGTTTTTGTTTTTTTTTAGTATCTTACCGTTAAAAACTTAACGGACGAGCTCGTCACCTACAGTCGCCAGTCATCACATCCGTCAACCGATGAAGTCTAAACTTTCCAGTCTGCACCTTTTCGACCTTCTAAACACTATCTCGACATCTGTTTCACCGGAAAACGCCTCAATCTCTCAAATCGACGATGAACTCTTTGATTTCTTCAACCTCCGATCTCCATGGTCCATCGTCCGATAGGCCTAAAACTGGACTATGTTGGTTAACTCATCATTCTCTCGTGGTCTACCGTTCAGATTGGGTCCACCTGAGTTATGCCACATCAGTATGTCCATTAAGTTTTTAACGACTGAGTACTAAAATGAAACAAAAACTAAACGTTAGATGTGATTTTAAAAAAATAAAATAAAAGTTTAAGTACTGAAACAAACCAAAACTGACAAATTAGGTATTAAACGCGTAGTTTATCCTTATATTTATCGTCAAAGCAAAAATGGATTAAATTAGTATCTAAAATCTACGACTTATATTAAAAAGTAATATTTTTAACTGATGATCATATCATCAAATTAATTACATTTAATATCTTAGTGATCAAAATATTATAAACCAATAACATAAATAATTAAAATTTTACTCCTGTTTAGATTTAATGACAAAAAATGAACACTTCTAAAACAAAAATGACCATTTTTATAACAATGAAAGCATCTAAACTGCATTCTTCAAATCGATTCCGTAAAAATCCAACTGGAATATCAAATCATAAGTATATAATAGGTGACATGTTTTCGATTAGGCTCGAACTAAATTAAAAATATGATTTCAATTAAGCACTAATATATAATCGAATTAAAATAAATATATAAATGTTATCTGAACAAAGAACAAAATACACTGCCATATTAAAAAGTAGTATGAGATATACTTATCTAAAGCTGTGTATTAGTATCGTTTGAAATCTAATATTTATCATCTAAAATTTCGAATCAAGAATTTGATCGTCGATATAAATAAATTATTGTTCATGGGCAAGTTGTATTGATGGCATATAATAAAATAAAGAGTTAATTGCATCATACGTTCTTAAACTATGATTTTTTAAATTGGTCTTTGAACTTTTAAATATTTTAATTTAATCCTTAAACTATGATTACTATTCTAAATTAGTCCTCAAACTTTTTCACCATTTCGATTTCATCCCAAATTATATGTATATACTAACCATATTCTATTTTAATAAAATTTTTAGGCCAAACTATATTATTATATGTTTAAAAAAATAACGTTTAGGTTAAACTATGGTTAAAACAAATTAATATTTGGATGAATTTGGGGATAAAATTAAAATATTCAAGGAAAAAAAGGGTAAACAATAACAAACAAATTGAAGGCTTTGCGTTCAACTACTTTTACAGTATGAAATTGAATTCAACATTACAGTATTTTTGTTGTATTAAGTTCTTAAAGTTAATAGAAAACAAATTCCAGATTGTAAAATACCCCACCTAAGATCATGCCACGTTACCTGATTCTTCCATGCATGTTGACGTGTCAAACGATCAAAGGCGTAAATAAAATTAACGCTATATATGATAAGTTCACAGAGCTCTGCCGCGCCACATGCCTGACTCGAGCTACAAGGTGCCAGAGGCGGAGGGCGGCGCTGCTTACTTCACCTTGCCGTCACTAAGCTTTGTTTTTTTGTTTTGTTTCATTGGTGAAGCAGTTTGATAAGGGAAAGTCTAACATGCAGCCTAATATATACTTATGGAAATATGATATTAGAAATTTTATTATTTTTTTAATATTTTGGGTAAAAAATTACTTAAAATATTTTTATTTGTATCGAAAAATATTATTATTGAGCGTTTTATTAGATTTGTTAACATATCTGGTAATACGCTACTTAAAATATTATTTTTTCTATCAAAAATATTAATATTGAACATTTTAACAAATATATTAAAAAACATTAATATTTTAGATAAAAAAATAATTTTTTAAATAATTTTTTAAATAATTTTTTACTATAAATATTAAAAAAATAATATTTCTGATAATATTTTTTTTAATCGTATATTAACTATTCATACGGTTGAATTTCCCGTTTCATAAAGCATCAAATTCCAATGACATTCATTTCCCAGTTTCAACAAAATTTTCACCAATAAGGAGAGTTTTGGAAATGTGTAAAAGAAATAAAGTGAGATATTGCATGGATTCGCATAGGGCAAGGCTGGTTACAGCATCTGCAAGCATAGAAACAGCCGTAAATGCCAATGGCTGGGCTTTTTGTTGAAATTATCAGGGTTTCGGTTGACAACTAGAACCATTGAACATGCCAAAATGAATATATATATATATATATGGAGAGAAGAAAAACCTAAGCATGCAGAGTTGCAGATGATTTGATGTAAAGCGTGTTGGATTAACGTGTATCTCAAAATCCGAGCATGACGCGTCAAAATCTCGTCTCTCTTTGATTGGTGATGGATGGATGGATGGATGGTATTGGTTGAATTGATGCATGCATGCTAATCTAATCAATTCATGCGTTGAAATTCCAAAGACCTGTGTTGTACTGCAAACCAAAGATTTCTATGATGCTAATTTCTCCACATCAACACAAAGATTCAAACTTTTTTTGTATCAGTCTCCAATGAATATAATACATCGAAAATAAAAGGCAACGCGTAAACCTTGCGGCGAAGTAGTTCCCGACAGCTGCCAACATTCCTTAGCCAAAAAAACATTCGAACAGGGCATGTTGCAACGTCTCCCGCATCCGACATGGTTTTCAGAACCGGACCGGCCATGCTACCGATTTATTGGTTCAATCAGTTGAATCAGTTCGATCGGTCAGAAGAATCGGACGACGTTATAATTATTTAAAAAATTAAATAAAAATACCAAAAATATTTAATAAAAAATAAATTTTTATATTACAAATCATATTCGAAGCAAAAAATCATAAAATCAAGTGAAACAAAATGATTCAAATTAACTACAACATAATATTTAAGGTAAAACATATTAAATAATAAATATAATTATATAACTATAATTAAAAAAAAAATTTGGGGCTAACAAATTATAACAAAATGATATTGTTTGGTTTTTTTTTAAACAATCTCACATGGTTAAGAAACATAGAAGAGCATCCCAAAAGTCTAAAGAGTAAAAATATGAGAACAAAACAATCTTACATTGCTAAAAAACATAGAAGAACATCATAACTAACTTCTATAAATAATAGAGGTAATTTGGCATTCAAAATCATGAAGCCTTTTGGTGAGCATTGAGTGAACTATTCTTTCACTTTAATCAAGCTCGAATTTTAGGCTTCAATTGAGCTTCTAAATTTTTTTTAGTTCAAGCCTTTTCGAGTTCAAATTTCAATATTATATTTCGAGTTCGAGTTGAACTTGATAATTTTTAACTTGTGAGTTTAAGTGGAGTTGAGCTTACTTTTAAATTTTTAAGTACGAGTCAAACTTAGCAATACTCGAGTTCGACTTGGCTCGTTTAACAAACGACGTTTAGTTTAATTTAAAAAAAACAAAATTTTCGGTTTTAGAGCATTGGGTTCTTTTCCTTGGCTTTATTTTCATAGTGTAGCTGACCGAAAGGTATTTGTTTAAATGCCAAAGAGAAACCAACGCTTGGACTGAGACTCAAGGTTATTATAAGGCTGCTCTAGCACTCACCAAATTAGCATAGCAAAAGAAGAAGAAAATATCTCTCTCTGTGTGGAATTGAGGTTTACAAGTTAAGTTTTTACACCAGTGCATTTGGATATAGTGTGAATTTTTATTACTTTGTGTGGTGGATTTATCCTGCACGTTTAGTGATATGGTTTTTCTAATTTTTGAAGGCCTATGAAGTAGTTTCTTGGTTCTGGTTAATGCGTCAAATTCCATGCTATTTTGTTTGGTTTGGATTTGGTTTTTGCTGATTTTTAACTGCTATAGTTGTTGCAATTGAACTGTGTCTTTATATGCTTCATTTGCGTAAATGGACTTATGCATCATAGATAAAGGATGTACATCCTTTATTGGTTACCTGCTCATTCTGCACTTTCTTTAAGTCCTCGTATAATTCAACTTTACTTATGAAATATGCCCTTAACTTTTCATTCTCAACTTTGACTTCATATAGTTCTTCATAAACCTTATCCTTGGCCATCGTTTCCAAGAAAATATAGTTAACAAATCACACTTGTTCGTATGTAAAGTGTAAATCCTTTAGAAGTGAAAATGTCATACAATATTTTAAAACCATACGAATAGTATATAGTCCATCAGTTTTCCTTAGTAATTTAAACTGAACTACAATATCTATTACAAAAGTAAAATCCAGGCTCAAGTAAATGCAACATGCCTATCGCAACATGTTTCTCATTATGTTTTCTGTGAATTCATGTACCATTCATATCATACTGTGTAAGGAGGAAATATGCTATTCCATTTTATAGTCAGGGAAAACTGAATCTTGTGGACACTTACATTGTATCTTTTATGTTTGATTGTTTCTCCGATGAGCTGATAAGCTCTCTTTAGCAATATGAAAGTGAATTTAGTATTTAGCTTCGATTCTTGCATGTTTGTTTTTCTTGTTTGCTTTTGGTTTGTGTTCACTTGTGCTTACTAATGTTGAAACATCAAAAAGCATACAATAAGTAACTCGATCACTCATATGTATGCACAGAGTAAGAGAAATTGATTGTGGATTAAACTTCAAAAAATTTAATCCATAATCCCTAAGCAAAATCGTCGAAATGTCCACGTAGCGTATTTGCTCTAACACCAGATCAAATTATCGTTGGGAGGCTTCCGTCCGTTGATAACCCAAAAGGAACTCCTATTACTCCATACCCTTCCATGACTGATCTCCTACTTCAAGGTAATAATCTCTAAATCTTTCCACCGCTATATTTTTATTTTGTACTCTCAAATTTCATAGATCGTGCGCAGGATGTTCGAAGCTTATTGAGAACGATGATAGATGAGTGGATAAATACCAGATGTTTAGAACCGGATTGAGGAAATCTGTGGCGTTGCAAGAATCTTCAATGACAAAAGCAATATCTATCATCGATGAATACGACGATGCCTCTACTGTTACTCAAAGTAAATGCTTCTCTCTTTTACTTTAAATTTTTTTGTTTAATGTTTGATTATGTTCACAAACCACCTTCAATCAGTTTTCATATTGTAGGTGGAAGGTCATTATCTGTTTCAAGTGAAGCATTGAAGCGTGCAATGAGTCTTCATGGTGAACCGAAACTAGTGGATTTATTTGGTGAAATGAATGAAGAGCTTATCCATACACGGAGGAAAAACTTAATGATGATTCATTAAATAAGGAAAATTGTTTTTTCACTTCATTTCCCCACGAAAGAGTAATGATGACTAAATTCTAGTGAATAATATTTTTTTAATTGAAAGTAAAATAACCTAGACTAAATTCTAAAGAACAATGTCAAACTACATTACATTTAATTTTAATGTTTATAAATTTTATTTATTTTGTTGTTAAAATTTATGTTTATTGTTATTTATATAAAGTTACATGATATTAGATTTAGGTGATGTAGAGCAAAAATGAAATATACAAAATATCAATTAATCTTATTTAAAGAATGGTAATTAGCGGCGTTTGTATCCAAATACACCGCTATAGATCTGACCTTTTACGATGTTTTTATTCCACAAACGCCGCTAACATTAACGACGATGGTATGACTTGGGCTTCTTACAATATTTTGGCTATCGCCGTTAGTGCTTTTACCGACGTTTAAAAACGCCGCTATAAGACTAAAAAACGTCGTTAAAATTCTATTTTGTTATAGTGCACGAAGAACAATTGAGACATTAAATATGATTCGATGCGAAATTTTCTTGGGATTTTTAATTGTTGAAAATCGCTATCATATTTATCTGCGAAGATTCAACATGAAATTGGAGAAGTCTAAAAAACACGAACGTCGAGTTTTTATAGATATGGAAAAGTATAAAAATCATGAAGATTCTGAAATCAAAGGTAATTCAGCACGTAAATCCCTACCCATGATTATTTGATGCTATTTCATAAAAAAAATACCTTAAACTCTACAAATCTATCGAATAACACTTGACTTCATTTAAAATTAGACTATAATTTTAAGATCCAAAAGTAGTCGACATCGACGACCAATGTTGACCCACAATGCCTGACGATAGTGCTGAGTGATGATAGAGATTACAGAATTTTTGTCGGATTTATTTGATGTTATATTTAAAATTTTATGGCCAAATCAGTAATTTATCAAAGATATATTTACTATTGGTTAAATTTTGTTAATCGAATTAGACTTGGATTTGGGTAGATGTTTGGTTTCATTCAAGGGTTCGCATATTCTCCTTCGAATTAATACTACAGGAAGACATGACCATTATTCTACTTAAATCTATTACCTTGATGAAGTCGACAATTTTAGTCTTTTGTACTGTTCTGACAACAAGAGATATGAAACAACTTTCTCGATTCATTACATTTTTGCATTAAATCTTTTTCTCATCTCTTAAAAAAAAAAAGAGAAAATTCACTTTTTTTCTTTCATAATTTTCTTACACCGACAGGGCAGGGAATACCTGCACACTTTCTCACGCACGCACGCATACTCTAATCCCCCATACATCACCTTCTCACGGGATTGTCTCAGGAGAGGCGGGTTAATATACGGCTAATATACAGCATTACCGGATACATTAAAATGTATTTAATAAATTCGGTTTAGCGGTACCTATTATGTTGACAACTAATAATGTTTTAGGTAGAAAATATGAAAAACTATTAAAAAATTTGATAACCGGTAAACTTTGGTTATCGGTAAGTATCTATCTTTTTTATAAAAGTGTCCATACGTTTAACATATCAAGTAAATTTTACCGGTTTTGTCATATTTTTACCTGTTATATTGTAAATTATCTATCCTTTTTATAAAAGTGTCCATACTTATTTCACTGTGAAAATATATTTATTATTATCTTTAGTTAATATTGTTAAATTTAAAATCTAAATAATATTTTATAAAATATCAAAACAATCAAATAATTTTTTGTGTAAATGAAATTATTAAATTAATATTGTAGGTGGAAAACATGAAACACTATTAAAAAAATTGAAACATAAATTACATAACTTTCAAAAAAGTATATATCATTTTTATAAAAGTGTCCATACTTATTTCACTGTTGAAAACATATTTATTATTATATTTGGTTAATATTGTTAAATTTAAATTCTAAATAATATTTTATAAAATATTAAAACAATCAAATAAAATTTTGTGTAAATTAAATTATTAAATTAATATTGTAGGTGGAAAACATGAAACACTATTAAATAAATTGAAACATAAATTACATAACTTTAAAAGCAGTTTTAAATCCTAAAAAGTGTCGATACTTTAAAAAAATATATCGATCCAAAACGATATACCAGGTAAAAATATGATAAAACCGGTAACAAAATGATAAAACCGGTAAATTTAAAAGTGTCGATACGTTATATAAGGATCGACACTTTGTGAATTTAAAAGAGAAGCAGTTATAGCGCCTATAATGTGTCGATACTTTAAAAAAATATATCGATCCACAACGATATAACAGGTAAAAATATGATAAACCGGTATCAAAATGATAAAACCGGTAAAATGATACCGGATATATTGAAAGTGTCGATACTTTTGTAAGTACGTGTAATAAATTATCGACACTTTCAAAGAAATAGGTAATTATCCTTTCGAAAGTATCGACACCTGACATAAAAGTATCGACACTTTTGTATTTGTATCGATTAAATATAAATAACATATCCGATGAAAATATAAAGGCCATAGCTAAATATCCTCTGAAAAAAGATAGAACGGACGAGTTTTTGAAATCGAAGAGTAATTGTTGCTGCATTTCAGAAGGCGTTTCTAAAGCGAAGTTTGTTTGTTTGTTGCTGCAGTCGAATCGAAAAGTATGTTGTCGAAACCCTAATTTTTTATTATTACAGTAATCGCGATAGGGTTTTTTATGTGTTGTTTGGGGTTTTGGAGTAAGGAAGCATTTGGGACCAATTGCAGGTAGAAATAGATATTCAAGGAAAAATATAAATGTCGATACTTTTATTAAATATTATAGGTAGAAAATAATATTATAGGTTGTATAAATGTGCCGACATATTTTGGTGTGGCCATTCAAATTCTTTTGAAGAAAACCGTTTTACCACAAGAGTAGTTATCTATATTTGTATATTGAAAAGTGTATGTAACAAAATAATTTGATTTGCGTAAACTGATATATGAAGGAAAAATGGAGTCAATGGGTTGGAAAATTGTTGGTGGAGCAGATGACTTTGTAATATATAATGTAATAGATAATTTTGTAATATAACCGGTATAAATATACCGGTTTTATGAGCGAATAGGTCTACAACCTATATCGACACTTTATAATATTGTGTCGGTACTTTATGTCCATATTGGAAGAAAAATGTGTCGATACGATTTAAAAAAGTGTCGACATTTTACACATCGGAACCCATAATTATAATGTAATAGATAATTTTGTAATATAACCGGTATAAATATACCGGTTTTATGAGCGAATAGGTCTACAACCTATATCGACACTTTATAATATTGTGTCGGTACTTTATGTCCATATTGGAAGAAAAATGTGTCGATACGATTTAAAAAAGTGTCGACATTTTACACATCGGAACCCATAATTATAATGTAATAGATAATTTTGTAATGGGTACATTATTTGGATTAATTAAAAAAGTGTCGACATTTTACACATTTTACACAGCGAATAGTTCAATTAAACATTGTTGTGGGTACATTAATTGAACATTGTTATGGGTACATTATTTGGATTAATTTCGTTGAGATGGGTTATGTATAACAAAACAATCTATCTCGCATGTGAGTACTTTATTCCAACCATGTGACAAGTGTGACAACTCCATCAACTCACAACTCAGCTTTGAACTCAATCAATATTGTCTTTTAGCTTGATGGTTCATAAAGCATGTTACTTGAACAGTATGAATCAATTATGCAATTTTCATGTTCAATTTAACACTGCATTTCAAATTCATTTTATATGTAATTGGAGTTTGAATTTAAATTTCAATTTGAGTTTTAATTTCAATATATATTTCGGCTCCACTATAAATATTAGCCCAAGCCAATATGCATGTTATCATTGATTATTCCTAATTTCCATTGTTTTTTTTCCAACGTATAAACGCGAGGGAAATCCCGACCATTTTATTTTTTGGTCAACTTTAAAGCGTCAGAAACGTTTCGGGCGTATGATCTGGGTGGTATACAAGAAATGTAACAAATAGCAACTAAAATCATAAGTTGAGTACCACCCAAATCATAAGTCTGAAATACTTCCGATGCTCATCAAAATCCAAAGCTCATATGGTGCCAAGCAAAAGGAAATCAAAATCTAAATCTCATATGATGCCAAGCAAAAGGAAATCAAAATCTAAATCTCATATGATGCCAAGCAAAAGGAAATCAAAATCTACAACTTGAGTTTGAACATTGATATGATATGTTCGGTTGTTATCATGTTGGGATTTTCTCTTTTTTGATTGCTTGGATAGTTGTTCTCTTGCTTCTTCAAGTGTTCTTAAGGTTATCCTTTGAGTGAGTTTTAAGATATTAATTTTGTAATTATAGGCGTCTAATGATTTATTTCTTACGTTACGATATATATTATTATTAAATTAAAAATTCTAAATATTATTTTATAAAATATCAAAACAATCAAATAATTTTTTGTGCAAATGAAATTATTAAATTAATATTGTAGGTGGAAAACATGAAACACTGTTAAAGTATCGATCCTTTTTATAAAAAGTATGGACACTTTCAATATAATATAATGTAATAGGTAAATTTGCAATGCTATCGGTATAAATATACCGGTTTACTTATAAAATAGGTAAATATAAGCGCTACCTATTACATTATATAAGCGCTACCTAGTATGTTATTGTACTTTATAATATTTCCGGTTAAATAATATAACATAACCGGTCTAAATTTTAACCGATCACTTATTTAACCGGTCACGTCGTATATTAGCCGTTTTTTTAGGCGCCGCACCGCAGAACCACCCCCTTCTCACTCTCTACGGCTAGAAAAGAAAAACAATTCCAAACAGGACACCGCAAGAAAAGCAACACAGAGTTTCTCAGCTACCGATTATCCCCTGTATCTTCTCATTATCCCTTTTTTTCTCCGATATATCAGCCCCACCTCCACCTCCACCTCCACCTCCCTTTCCTTTCACTTTCTTGTTTGAAGTTTAGGGTTTCAAACCTTTTGAGTTTTGGGGTTTGAGTATGGATAGCTACCATCATCTTGACAACGCTAAAACTCATTTGCCTCCTGGTTTTCGTTTCCATCCGACGGACGAGGAGCTTATTACTTATTATTTGTTGAAGAAAGTTGTTGATAGTAGCTTCACTGGTAGAGCTATAGCTGAAGTTGACCTTAACAAATGTGAGCCTTGGGAGCTTCCTGGTATGTAATCACAAACTCTTTTTTTACATTTTACATATAAATTTGTTGATGTAATATTTGGTTATGGAATATATATGACAGAGAAGGCGAAGATGGGGGAGAAAGAGTGGTATTTCTTTAGCTTAAGAGATAGAAAGTACCCAACCGGGTTGAGAACGAACCGAGCAACTGAGGCTGGTTATTGGAAGGCGACTGGGAAAGATAGGGAGATTTATAGCTCGAAGACGTGTGCACTTGTTGGAATGAAGAAAACTCTTGTTTTTTATAGGGGAAGAGCTCCTAAGGGTGAAAAGAGCAACTGGGTTATGCATGAATATCGCCTTGAAGGCAAATTTGCATACCATTATCACTCCAGAAGCTCAAAGGTCATCTTCCTCCTCTCTCTCCTCATTTACGTAACTAAGCCATGAAATGTAATGTAGATTGATCAGTTGATTCATTGTTGCATTCGCTATTTACTTAAGATGCAAGTTTTTTTTGGCAGGATGACTGGGTTATATCGAGGGTTTTTCAGAAGAGTGGTGCTGGCAATGGTGCAGGCAGCAGCAATGGCAGTGGAGCGAGGTGCCGCATGAGAGCCTCCATTGCGCTCTGTCAAGAACCAAGTTCTCCATCCTCAGTTTCCCTTCCACCACTATTTGATCCCACCACCGCCGTTTCCCTTACCGACCGTGACAGCTGCTCCTTTGACAGCCATACTCAATCTGAGCACGTGTCCTGTTTCTCCACCATTGCTGCTGCAGCCGGCACTGACACTTCCACAACCACCCCTCTCTACCACCCCATTTTTGACCTCGCGTTGCCGCCTCCGCCGCAGATGATCAACAACTGTTTCAATTCATTCCCAAGGTATTCACGTGATGCCGGTGTTTCAGTATTTCCAAGCTTGAGGTCTCTTCATGAGAATTTGCAGTTCTCTTTCTTATTCTCTCAGCCAACAATGGCCGCACTTCCACTTCAAGGCGGTTCCCCATTAACCTTTGGCGCTGTATCCGAGGAGGGCAACAATGCTTCCGGTGCTGGTGCCAAGATATCCTCTGGTTCATCTGGGTTCGATTGCATGTGGACTTGCTAAACCAACTATCAGTTCATGAATATTCCTTTAATGTGTATTTTTTAACCTTTTCTTCAAATTATCCAAGTACGTTGTCATTAGGGTTAAGCTTAGAAAAGGACTGGTGATTAACGTCAGCTAAGATTTCTTTTTCACGTCTGTATGATAATGTTTTATTACTATTAATTAATCTTTGTTTTTGCTGCTTAGATGATGGAGACTTATCCACTGCGGATAAGTATGTTTCAAATATGCTGAGATCACAACAGTCAATCTTCTTTTCCTTTTCTTTTTCCTGTCAAATGTCTAAATTTAGTTTTCCAGGAAAAGATTCATGTTTGGATTTTGGGGTTTCTAAGAGAATGAATCATTATTTCACCAAAGAGCAAAATGACTATATAAAGTTCTTTTTTCTTTCTTACATTAAATGTTCCAGAAGAAAAGAGATTTATAACCACACTTATCCTCCAAATATCTCCCATTTTTAAGATTCAGTTTCCTTCACATTGAACATGAATATGGTTGATAATGAAGAATGTTGTTGTGATCAAAGTAGGTAGTTCAATCTTTCTAATTCAGGCCGCGGAGATCTTTATGTGACAATTTATATAGATATTTAAGCATAATTATTATTTGCAGATTGATAAAATAACTAGATATGATCATCTGATAGTTGATTTAGTTTTAACACATCATGTGAGTTTATCATAGGTGATTTAAAATGATTGCGACTAGTAGAGAGATGAATTTTCAGAGACTTTAATCAACAAAATAATTTTTTCCTTATTAACGAAAAAATAACAATAGAGACACCTCTCTTTCGAAAAGTTTGATAAGCAGAAAAATAACAAGAGAGACACCACCTAAGAAGAAGATAAGCAGAAAATACAATAAATACAAATAATATATATATATATATATATATATATATATATATATATATATATATATATATATATTACGTAACTTGTTATTCGCAACATTCATGTAATCCTAAACAGAGGTGACAAAAACGAAATTACCAGCTTGATTGTCTGGAAAGCCTTATCCATGATTTTCAGAGATATGAATACATATAAATAGTACAGATTCATGCAGAAACATTAAAGCAAGGCGCTTGGGTATTTTGACAGGTGGAATAAAAAGCAAAGCAAGGAAGAAAAATCTCTGGTCATGATTGAGAGGCTAAGCAGCATCTTTTGGTTATATTAAAGTTGGAATTGAGCACGTGAATGGTGAAATAATTGGCATTGCAATCAAAACACTAACTTTCCTGGCAAGTTCCGAAGCCAGTTCTTCCAAAGGAGCCCCCCTCCGCAAAGCACCACTGATTAATTTGCAAGAGAACAGCAAAGCACGCCATTGTTTCCAAATTTGTGAAAGAGCTTCGGAGAGATAATTGTGAATTCAGTTCGCTTTTGCATCGTCAGTTTCTGCTTGCTCTGACCCTCTTTTCCTTTTTTTGTGTTTTGGGGTTTAGGGTTTGAGAAAAAGGGCAAGCAAATGCAGGTAAAAGATAAAGCACTAAAAGCTGGGATTTGGTTGTTTTCGTTAGCAGTGTAAAAGGAAGATGAGGGTTATCATTAGGGTTTTCAACAAAGTTTTGGTTCTGGTTTTCATTAACGCCATTTTTGCATAAAGGTTTACTAACTTTATTCTGCATGATTGGCAGTGTTTCTTCCTATCGGCGTTCTTCAATATGAAGCAGAATTTCCTTTCTCGGTGAGTATTCCTTCTCCATAATTAATGTTACTATCATTTCAACCATTCTTTTAGAAAAATAAACTATCATTTCAACTGGGGATGACAACCGGAAGAATTAGAATTATATATATTGGGTTGAGTGTGGTTTTTATCCTCAAAATCAGATCGGATAGAGTCCTCCTAATTTAGGGTCGGGTACAGGTCAAGAGGTTTAATTTTTGGGTTGAATTTAAGTAGAGTATTAGAAACAAAGAGTAATTTTCATTAATTAATGTATCTTATATATCTTATCTAATTAAGACTTTATAACTTATGTATAATTGGGTCACTATGTGATTATGTATAGTAGAATGCATTCTGTTTCCTAAACTTATATATAATCATCTATTATAACAATGATATTTGTCGATATATATATTCTTTACATAGTATCAGAGTTTTGTAAAATTTCATTACTTTTCATCACTCTTTATCGTATATTTACTATGAATCTATTGTTTGTCAACAACGATCTTATGATCTTATGCTTCTTAATGTACTAACAAACTTTCCGATCTAGCTTACGTCCGTCAATTTTTATGTATGAAGCTAGCAGGTGAAGGCCATACTCATTAGATCCGACTGGATAGGCTATATTGATGGATCATATTATGTTTCATCTCAGTTTTTCGGTATTGCGAACATGATGTTTATGATACCTCATTATTTCCGAAATTTGATTTGATTCGAATCTTGTATGGGTGTTGAGTTGGTTTGATATCTATTTCGATATTCTTCTGTCTAAAATTAGATGTTGTTTCTAAATTATTCTATCCTCCTTACTCATTTAGCATTTTTTTAAATTTAATGAGTTTTCTACTTGATAAAAAAGCTTGATTTAATAGAAATATATTTATCCCAAATAGTAATGAATATGAACCTCGTTAATAGGACGGTTGATTGTGGGCACTGTCCTCCCATGGGAAGGTTTAAGTTGGAGTAGAATTGAATGAATGGTTTGATAAGGTTGTGTTGTGTTGTTATAGAAGTCCATCAGGGCATTATGTGCAATAACCAGATATATTTCAAATAGCATCAAAAGATCGGCTTGTTTCATGAAGGAGGGATGGGTGAGCCATAAAACCAAGTCAGAGATCAAAAGAATCACAACCAGAATCATTGAACTGGTTCGTTGATTACAGATGTGCGACATAAGAAGATATAGGATTCTACGGATGTAGAGGATGTGTTTGGCTTGAGTTATGATGATTTTATCTGCATCATTGGTGATCCCTCGTTTCCTTCTGCTCGCAGAATTTGTTAAGACATCTCATCTCCTACGTCCGCGTCAGATTGACGATAAAACCAGGATGAATTTGGGCACACTGAGAAACCTTCAAGCTTGGATAAGAATCTGCCAATCATCAGAAGCAAACATATTCAATTCTTATCCATGACTGGAGACGAAATAGATCCAAAACTAGTAGCTCACCTCTGGTTTTAGAGGGAAATGTTAGCAGAATATCACTTTCATACGCTTGGATCGAGGAAGATCCTATGCCAATTTCAACAACGTAAAAGATAAATTAAAAAACGTTAGTGCTTTTATTAAAAGTTTTCAAGGTATACACAACAACAATGATAAGGCGACATCACCTTCTAGCCGTTAGATTTGACGAAAGGCAACATCACCTTCCAAAGCGAGTTTCAAAGTACGAGATCCGTCCCACACGGCTTGGGGTGAATGAGACCCAAGCAGCTCCCCTACGTACTAACACCGACCAAAAACATTAAACAAATTAACCAAGGGTAAATTATAAATTTGATAATTGAACTTTACTTTATCTCCTATTTTACTTATTGTAATTTAAATCTTTTCAATTCTCATTGAACTTAATGAATTGGATTTTTTTGTCACTCCGCCATTTTCTTATTAATGACGTTATAAATGAGTTATTTTATAGATACAAAACGATGTCGTTTTGTTTTTTTTAAAACAACATCGTTTTAACTTTGTTTATTGTTTAACGATGAAATTACAAAAAAACTTAATATATTAAGTTTAGTGAGTAAATTATAAACCTTTAAAGTTCAATGAATAAAATAGAAGAAGAATAAATTATTTACCCATTAAATAGATTATCGCCGTCACCACTCACTACCTTTTCCGTTAATCCGGACAGTAATCTAACAAACCAACGCCCAAATCCCTTTAGCCATCGCCCATCGCCGCCCTTCATTGACTCTTTGCGGTTTACTCAACACGTGGTCCACTTGGTTCACCTGTTTTTCGTTGTTGCGGCAGGGCGGCTACAACTTAGCTTTTATTTATTTAATAATATATTAAATCAATGTTTAGGATGTGGAGAGACGACACGAAATAAAAAATAATAATATTAAACTACAAGATATGATTTAATATCAAATATTGAGAATGATTGGTATCGACGTATTATTTGTTTTATTATATTTAAAATTATCACGCGACACCGTAACAATGTATGTAGTCAAAGACTACGCCGGCTAAAGTGAGTGCAATTCCGGGCGAGCGATTGTACATTAACGAACAATTAACATCGGGAACGAGATATAATTTTTCACATGTGCAACGTGTGATTCTCAGCGGCTTGTGGGTCCCCGCATTTTTATCATGTTGTTTAAAATGAAAAAACGCGGTTTGGAAGGAAGAGCCCATTTTAATTGTATTTATTAGGATGGATTTAATGATTTATTTTAAATATATATAATAATGACTAATATTAATAATTAACAAAAATTTTATATTTGTTATATCTCTTTTGTAGACCCTTCGCAAGTTATATTAGGTTGTAGTTCCAATTTTTTTTTTTATATCCTTTAATTAATTATGATATCATGATCCAATAATTTATTTTTTAATTTAATTAATTGATAGTCAAATCTATTTATACTATCAATCATAAATAATTATTATGATTTTATACCTTATATAAATATTAAGAGTGTGTATGTAAACTATCACATGTGACTAAAAACAGAGATTTTATTTATCTCTCATATCTCTAAAATCAGACGACATTTACCTTTTTAATTTTATTATATCCTATAGAGTCTTCACTCAAATTAAAATGGTAAATTATCTACAAATATCATAACTTAAATATTATCATTAATAGTAGTTATTTCTTAATAAAAATTGATATAAAATTTCTAATAATATGATTTTAACGACTATCAATTGATGTAGATAAATTAATTATATAATCTTTAAGTGATACTAAGAATTTAGATTATAATTTTATGAATGAAATAAATTAAATAATTGTATTGAATTTAAATTAATGGTTAATAAATGAAATATAAATAATTATATGAAAATATGATTCTAATAAAAAATAAATTTGACAACTTTTTATAAATTTGAGATACATGGCGCAAAATGATTACCGAGATTGAAACAAAGTTGTTCAAGCAACAAAGAATCAACTCGCACATTAGTGCTGAAACGGTGCATTTGAAGCTTACCTCCCACTATATAAGCCCGTGCTCTATTCCACTTTCCTTAAACCAATCCAGTTTCCTTAATTACTGCTCAAGGGAGAGAAAAAAGACATGGCTCCGAAATTGAAACCGGTTAACCCGAATCCCGACACGACTACCAACGAGATCCATTTCCGCGGTGTGAGAAAGCGTCCATGGGGCCGTTACGCATCTGAGATCCGTGACCCGAGAACAAAGGCCCGAGTCTGGCTCGGTACATTCGACACTGCCGAGGAGGCAGCGCGTGCTTATGACGCGGCGGCACGGAAATTCCGTGGCGCCAAGGCCAAGACAAATTTCATCTATAGTACCGTTAAAGACATCGCCCGAAGCCCCAGCCAGATCAGCACCGTGGAGTCCTCTTCTCCGCCACCGTTGGACCTCACACTCGCCGGCGGATCTCCTTCGCTTCCCTTGACGAAGAATAATCCGGCATTTATCTTTGATGTCTTTACTTCTGCCGGTAAGATCATCTCCGATGCCGGAGGGGCACAAAGCGACACCGATTCGTCATCGTCGGCTGTTGACTTTGAACAAGGCGTGCAACCGAGAGTGTTCGATCTTGATCTTAACCAGTTGCCTGCTGAAATGTTTTGATTTCTCTGTTATTTTACCGGACGTCGTTTTTAACTTCGGCTCTCTGCGTTTTCGCTTTCCTTCCTTTTCGAATGTTAAAAGCTGACATGTAACGTATATAAAAGGAAGATAAATTCTATAGATGTATTTTTGGCAACGTGAGGAAGCTTTCTCAATGTTGTTTCTACTTAATTGTATTTTAAGAATTATCCAAAAGAAATGGAATGGACGATTTCGTTTAACTAATTTTATATTTTATTGAATTTACACAACCCTTTAATTTTAATTTCAACTCAAAGTAGTTCCAAACCAATCTTAACGCTAATATTAGAATATATTTTAATATAAAAATAGAGGTGCTTTTATTACCATATAAAATATTTGTATTCACAATCAATTGACTTAGTTAGATGAGACATTAAATTCTTTAAGAAAAGTAAGTGATTCAAATCATCGTATGAGCAAATTAGGTTAGAAGAGTCATACTCATTTCTATAATACATAATTTGATATCGATTAATAAGATATCAATAGTTATAAAAAAAATATTGGTTAAATTGTACAATTAAATCATAATCGTCAAAAATGACATTGTTATGCATAAATTATAATTATATTTTTTTATATTCATTATGTTTATTTTCTTATTTCATTCTTATTATTTTATATATTTTTTAAATTAAAATTTTTAGAAAAAAAATTATTTTTAGATAAAATTTTTAAGAAACAAATGCAATACAACCAATCATTACGATTTTAGACTATCGCAATGCGAATATGTAAATCGCAATGCGATAGTCCAAGTTCGCATTGCGATTTACATATTCGCATTGCGATAGTCCAACTTCGCATTGCGACTATCGCATTGCGATTTACATATTCGCATTGCGATAGCCGACTATCGCATTGCGATTTACATATTCGCATTGCGATAGTCCAAGTTCGCATTGCGATAATCCAAATTCGCATTACGATAGTCGAAGTTCGCGTTGCGAATCTGAAAACTGATTTGCGATACCGGAAATCGCGTTGCGAATTATCGATCGCATTGCGATTTAGTTGGTCATTTTGGTAAATCTAAACAAATTTGATTAAAATCGTATATTATAAGATATTTTTGGTTAATGAGGTTATTTTCTCTTGTTTTAAAACTCTTCAATTTTTTTCTTTTCATTTGACACTTTTTTCCATCGCCTCCTCTCTTTTATCCTTTCTTTGTCGCCTCTCTATCATCTATTACTCCTATTTATTTTTTGATTTTTTTTCTTCATATTTTTGTTTGTTTTCTCGCCTCCTGATCTCTCCTCATCGATGCAATAACTCTTGGTCGGTCTCGAGTCGAATCTCCTGTGCTATGATATCTTAAGCTCTCTTGTCATCCCCTATCGACATCCTCCTCGTCATCCTCCATATATGACATCACATATGCCTAATGTCAATCTTTTGATGAATTTTTTTTTGTTCGTTCTTGATGTTTCAGTATAAAATATAAAATATCAATTTTCTCGTAAAAAAAGTTAAAAAAAATAGTGATTTGGTCAAAATAAAGTTTATAGCTTACATTAAATTGTTGTATTTGGTCAAAATTTATTTAACGAGTTGTCTCGTGCGTGTTCTTATTATTTTGAAGAATGAGTATTTCACTCGTTCTAATTATAACATTGTTTAAATTTTATTTAAAATTTAAATTAATCCAAGATATATTTTATTGTTCTTCGACCTTGTCCATTCTATTATTGTTGGGATACACTATCCACCTTTATTTATGTTTTTTGTTTTCAGTTTGATTGATAAAAAATATTTAAATTAATTAAATTAAAATTTAAATATTAAATTTATAAATCTAATCTAATCTAATATAATATCTAATGACACAATTAGACCTTTTATTTTACATTATATGCTCTATTGTTGCTCATTTGCTATCTCTCTGCTGTCCAGGCTACCAAGACAACACGTCAGCAATGGATTCGGCGGAAGCTAAGACGGTCGACCTTTTTTATAACACCATAGTGGGACCCATATCGTACGGCAACCGCACTTAGTTTATAGTAATATAAAATGGAATCGACTGCCCCTAATAATAATAATAATAATAATAATAATAATAATAATAATAATAAGGGTAAACTACATCAAATATCACTCATCTTTAAGTTTATATTGGAAAATATTACTGACGTTTTAATTTTATTATTTTTAACATAAACGTTTATGTTTCACTGTAATTTTGTCACTCCGCCGTTAATCTATTAACGAGACGATGACAAGACATATTTTTTCCGTGACGGCTGTCGGAACCGTCTTTCGGTTGGGCCCCGGAATTGGGCTTCGACTTAGATTAATTGGATTAGAGTCGCCACCGACCATTTTAAAATGAATTTAGGTGGGTCGGACACCATCTTACCTGATCTGCGTTGTACCAGAAACGTGTCGGGTTCGGGAGTCGATTACGGTCAAGGAAGGGTTAGCACCCTTGAACCGCCCTTTCGGTACCAATTAATTTGTCGGTTGTCTTAGTTGCGAAAATTTAAAATTTAAATTTAAATTTAAAAACTCGATGCAAATCACTTACCTTTGATCAATTGGAATTTCTGAAAACAATGAGTCGAAGATGTTAGGGAAAAAAAATAACAAATAAGTAATGAATTAGGAAGAATAAAATAATAAATAAATAAATGAATATAAATCAAATGGCAAGAATTTTTTAAAAAATACTAAAGTCAAAATAAATAAAAGAATAAAAAGATAAAAGGTGAAGAAAACGAGATAGGGAAAATAAAAATAAAAAATAATATTAAAATAATAATTAGAACGAATATTAAAAACGTTAACTTTTAAAAGTAAATAAAATAAGAGGAAAAAGTGAAAAGTGTAATATGGGAAAGAAATAACAATAGTAAAATAAAATAATAAAAATAGATAAAAAAAGGGTTAAAGTTTGAAATTAGAAAATGTTAGAAAAAACAAATAAGGTAAATAAATAAAAGGATCAGAATGAATTAAATTGGACCTTGTGCACTGAAATTGATACTAAAACCAAACTGTAAAAAAAACAAAATTAGAGGGTTAATTCACAAATATAAAAAAGTGTAAAAGGTGACCAATTTGAATGAATTGAGAAACCAGAGACGAAATTACAAGTGATGGCCAGATTGAAATGCGATTTAAACTACCAGGGACTGCGGAGAGAATTAAAGAATCTTCTATTTGCATAATGGTCCCTGCTATATATATATACGAAAACACTCTTCTCCCCTTCATATCTCCCATTTCTGATTTTCCTCTCTCTCTCCTCAACGAGAGAACAATCTGTTCTCTCGCTACATCCTCTGTTGGTTCTCTCTGAACCAAGCCTCATATCACGGCCATGTACTCCGCCGTTCGCCGCCGCTCCGGCCACCGACTCCGGTGGCCGGAAAAAATCTAAATAACCTCAAGACGCTCCTCTCGTCTCCGTAGAACCAAAACCGTAGCCCAAATCACCAACACCCCTATAGATCGACGTAGATCTAGGAAAATAGCCTCGACTTTTTACCTTCTCCGACGACCGTTCGCTTTTCCTGAAGTTCTCTTGACGCGTACTGTTTTTGCTATTTTTGCGTGTGTGTGTGTTTGGTATTTGGCTATTGTGGTTTGGTTTGCCTTCGATATTTTGTTTTCGTTGGGTGTTTGGTTATTTGGTTGTGATGATATTCTGATGGTTCACTGTTTGGTTTCGTTTGTTGGCCGTATGTGGGTTCTGTTATTGGCTGATGGGTTTTCCTCTGTGTGGCTTTGGTTTACCGTTCACGTGTGGTTTCACTGTTTTGTTTCTCGATCGTTCGATGGCTTTGTGTTTGGTTTCCCCCCCTCTGTGATGGTTGGCCGTGGGTTTTTATAACCCACGCCGGTCGTTGGGAGTCCCGACGATCTCGGGATCGTGGTTGGTTGGCCGGGGATTTCGGGATGGGTCAGTCCCGATCCCCTCGGCCGGAAATCTCGGTGACCGGTGTGTGGTGGCGTTCAGGCTTCTGGCAACCTTGATTTGATCTTGACCGTTGGATTGGGTCAGATCCAACGGTCCAAGATTGGCCGCGGCTGATAGCTCTTTGTGGGTTAAACAAACCCTGATTCCCTTGTTATATTGGCCGTTGATCTCTTTGTTGATCCAACGGTTCCCTGTTATGGGGCGCTGTGACATATACTAGAACCCTAATTTGACCTCTGGGCTGGATCAGGCCCGTCTGACTGGATTTGGACCTGTTTTTGGACCTGGAGGAAAAAAATATATGAAATTAAATTAAATTAATAAAATAAAATAAAATAAATAATATGATATAAACTATATAATATATATATTTCAAAAATACGTTTTAGAAAACTATATATTACATAGTTTTCAAAACGTTTTAAAAATATTATATATATAAGTTTTCAAAAATGTTTTTAAAACTATATATTATATAATTTCACAAAAAATGTTTTTAAAACTATATACTATATATGTTTTCAAAGTGTTTTAAAAATTATATAATATATAAACGTTTTCAAAATGTTTTCAAAACTATATATTATATAATGTTTTAAAAACTATATAATATATAAACGTTTCCAAAATGTTTTCAAAACTATATATTATATATATTTAAAAAAATATTTTCAAAAACTATATAATATATAAATTTTCGAAAATCATTTTCTGAAAATTATATATTATATTTTGTCAAAAACATTTTTACAAACTGTAATAAAAAACACAATAACTCCGGGCGAAAATGAGTGTCTACAGCTGCCCCTCTTTGTCCTTTTTCGTGGAACGAAAAATAGGACAAAGATAAAAAGACACAAATTTTCGTTCGGTGGAGTTGAAGAATAACTTCCTGTCGGATTGGGTTGCAGATGGTTCCTTCGTCGTGAAGTCGAGTCCACCTTGAAATGATATAGAATTGAAGCTGCAGTTCGGGATTTGAATCGGGATGTGGCTTCTCGTTGTAGTCTGCCTCGGTCTTTTCCTCGGTTTAAAGACTCTGATTGGAAATTCGACTGGAAAGTAGTTCATTGACTCCATCATGTGGTTGATAGGCCCTCGAGCTGAACGAACTCGAACTCGAAAGGTCTTTGTTGACAGATAGCTTTTCTCGACTTAAGCTATACTGCCGGAAAATGGCTTCTTGTCACTAAGGCACGGCTAGCCCAGGTCTTTTCCTTGACTTGAAAAACCTTGATTGCAGCCGGACAATAGTGTGATTGAGGTGTCATCGAGCTGATTGGAATCGAACTCAACAATTTTATTGACAGATAACCCTTCTTGCCTTGAGCTATTCTGTAAGCTTGATTTGCCTCTAAGCTATGCTGCAAATGATGTGCCTTGGAGCTGAGCAGAGTCGAACTCGAAGGTCTTTTGGTCACAGATAACCCTTCTAGCCTTGAGCTATTCTGTAAGCTTGATTTGCCTCTAAGTTGAATATAATCAAACTCAAAGGTCTTTAGCAGATAACCCTTCTTGACTTAAGCTATGCTGCAAATGATGTGCCTTGGAGCTGAGCGGAGTCGAACTCGAAGGTCTTTTGGTCACAGATAACCCTTCTAGCCTTGAGCTATTCTGTAAGCTTGATTTGCCTCTAAGTTGAATATAATCAAACTCAAAGGTCTTTAGCAGATAACCCTTCTTGACTTAAGCTATGCTGCAAATGATGTGCCTTGGAGCTGAGCGGAGTCGAACTCGAAGGTCTTTTGGTCACAGATAACCCTTCTAGCCTTGAGCTATTCTGTAAATGATGTGCCGTTGAGCTGAGCGTAGTCGAACTCAAAGGTCTTTTGTTGGCAGACAACCCTTCTAGACTTAAGTTGTATTGCAAATGATGTGCCTTGGAGCTGAGCGAAGTCGAACTCGAAGGTCTTTGGTTGGCAGATAGCCCTTCTCGACTTAAGCTATGCCGCAAATGATGTGCCGTTGAGCTGATCGTAGTCAAACTCAAAGGTCTTTTGTTGGCAGACAACCCTTCTAGACTTAAGTTGTGCTGCAAATGATATGCCTTGGAGCTGAGCATAGTCGAACTCGAAGGTCTTTGGTCACAGATAACCCTTCTAGCCTTGAGTTATGCTGCAAATGATGTGCCGTTGAGCTGAGCGTAGTCGAACTCAAAGGTCTTGGTGGCAGGTAGCCCTTCTGGCCTTGAGCTAAGCTGCAAATAGTTTGTTCAAAAATGGCTTCCCTTTATGGGTCGAAAACGGCCATGATTCTTCCGGTGGTTCCCCTAAGCTGGTCTGGGAAAACCTACTGATAAATTCTGACAGTCGGATATCTTCCGTCGTGGAATTGAAATCTGGCTTGAAAGTGTTAACTGAAAACATGCTGCTCCTGGTGAGTTTGAACCGAACTAGATTTGATCTTGAATTGGTTCTCGAACCCATCTGAAATTGGTTCTGAGATCTGTAGTTATGTAAAGTCGGTTGAGGTGTAGCTTCTTGCTGCTGAGTTACACCATCGTTCTTAAAAGATGCTTGCAAGTCGAGTAACCTTCATTCTGAAGTCGAAGCTTGACTCTGAAAGTTGCAAAATTATGTATGCTAAAATGATGAATGTGATGCACCTAAGTATGTCTAAGATGTATGCAACATGAATAAATTATGTGTTATTTCTTGGATGGAGTCTCGTGCTTTGCCTGCCAATCTGGTCCATGGAATCGATCGTGCCCCATTTGCTTCTCGAGCTTGGGCTTTACAGACATTTCATGTCTGAGATTGTTCTGTTTGAAAACGTTTTTCTCCTTTTTCTTGTTTCAGGAGAGAGAAATGATAAAAATGTTGTAAAGTATTGTTCGCAATTGAATCAAATTGTAAATGTGAGTTCAAAAAATATCAAAGGAATCAAGAGCTCTTTTAATGCTTTCAGAGTTACAAATCTTTGACAAATGTTCAAAGGGACGAGTCGGCTTTAGGTTGGCCTCCTTTCTAAGGTTTTTTGGTAAAAAATGTCATTTTAAATATCGCAACATGCTTTGGCACTTTAATTGGGTGCGGACAAAATGACGCAACTAGCATGATCAATTACTAGACCTTTTATCTCAGTCCTCTGAAATATTTCATTTGTTCAAGCTTTGTAGGCTCTTCCAACAAAGGCAGTGCAAAAAATATCGGTCTAAAAATGAAATTATTGAGTGCTTGTGTGTAGTCAACTATAACAGGTGTTCCTTAACTCCCTTAGTCCATTTTACCGAAAATTTCTTGCTTAGATAAATTTGATTTAATTTGGCGTTATCTGACTAGCTGAATCCATAAAGCCGGGGTGTTTAACCAATTGCTTTAGAGGGACAGCTTAATATTATAATCACAGATATCAAGTTAACTGAAGGGTTCATCTCATCACAGAGTCTTCAGCCTGACAAGAGCAGTGGAGCAAACACCGAATTGCCAAGTGTCCGAGCAATGTCATGGTTTGAACGTAATCTACTCATAAGGCCAGGGCTTTCAAGTTTCCTCTATAACCAATTGCCTTAGCGGAATAGCTCAGTTTTTACGGATTTAATTTCCTAAGATTGTCAAGAAGAACCTGTTATAGCCTAGGTGTTTTTGAAAGTCAAGGAATCTCATCTTTAGAGTTCAATTTTCAAGCAACTGACCTAAACTGGATTCACCTACTCGACTCTTTCATTTGTAAAGATCATCATCGTCATTGAACGTCTTAAATAACAAACATAGTAATTGTCATATGCAAATGATGCCCCATGTTGTCCGCACCTTATGAAAGAAAAAGGGTATATTGGTTAATTACAAGAGCGGGGTATGGTGTTTGAGGGTATATTCTGGATAAGGTCAAAGTCCTTGTTATTAAATCATGTTACTTCGTCAAAGATTCATAACTTTGAATCGTTTACAGAGTTTCTTAATTCAAATGATTTGCAAAGAATTACAAATTTGCAAATATGATCCATTGCTTAACATCTTTTAAAGTAACATAAATTTGATTAAAATGTTCTTACAAAAACTTTGAGAAAAGGAAAAAAAAATGGAAGAAAAACAAAGTCAAACAGAATGCCTCAAATGATGAAATGATATTCCTCACTTGGATGCCCCCAAGTTGTTGAAGTCGATCCAGTTCTGGTTACGCATCTTTTGTACGACCCTCTTAAATGCGTAACAGTTCTCAATTGTGTGCCCTGGGACTCCGCCGTGATATTCACAATACGCATTCTCGTCATACCACTTGGGGTATGGGGGCTTCAGGGGTTCTACTGGATATGGTGACACCACATGGGTGTCAAGAAGTTGCTGGTAAAGCTCTTTGTAGGTCATGGGAATAGGGTCGAAATGTTCACTTTCCCTCCTGGAATCTTGTTTAGAAGTACCTAACGGTACAGCCGCAGTTGATTTTGGGCTGGAGATTGTAACACCTTTGTTGGAATGTTTGATGTTGTTAACCTCTCCATCCCTCTCCCTCATAGGAGGCTTTTTACTGGCTTCCCCATCCTTAATCTTGCCTTGCTTTATGGCCGACTCAATCATTTCTCCGGCCATAACCAAGTCTGAAAAGCTTCCTGACGTGATCGCCACCAGATGCCCGAAGTATGGAGCCTTCAGAGTCTGCACAAAAAGTTTTCGGGTTTCCTTTTCATCTAACGGTGGATGAACTTGCACAGCCAAGTCCCTCCATTTTTGTGCGTACTGCCTGAAACTCTCGTTATGCTTCTTTTCCATGTTTTGTAGCATAACTCGATCTGGCCTTATGTCATTGTTATGCTTGTATTGTTCCAGAAATGACTTGGCCAGGTCCTTCCAGGTCTTGATATTTGATCGGCTTAGCTGGTTGTACCACCGAATGGCTGAGCCCGACAGACTATCCTGAAAGCAGTGGATCAGGAGTTGGTCGTTTCCTCCATATCCTGTCATCTTTCGGCAGAACATGGTGATGTGAGCGGATGGGCAACTATTCCCGTCAAACTTCTCGAACTCCGGGGACTTAAATTTCGGGGGAAGAACCAAGTCCTGGACTAGACTAAGTTCTGCTGCATCAATTTCATGGTAGTCACGGTCTCCTTTGACTATATTCATTTGGTCCTCCAATTGTTTGATTTTTTCCTCTATCTTCGCTTTTTCCTCTTCGTCCAAATCCGGTACATGGTAATAACCCGGATTGTTCCTAGGGTTAAATACAGAGGACAAGGGCTTTGATTTCGCAGCAGATGAATCCCCTCGAAGTTCTGGTAGGATTTCAGGTGAGATAACCACTTGCGGGGTAGGTTGTATAGTTACCCCTTCCGATGAACCTGCCCCAGGCGCACTGGTCTGTTGTAGGCCAACTAACTTGGCAACGATCTGATCAACCAAGGACTCTTGGTTCTTTGTGATTGTTTCTAAAGTATTTCGACTGTTCTGGTTTATTTTGTCTTCTAGCTCCTTTTGTAGTTTTAACATATTCTCCTCGATTTGTGTAATTCTGGCTTCCATCCTCTTCTTCTTCAAACGAGTGTTATGTGGATGGGGTGTGTCCAATACTTGAGGCGGTGTATCCAGTATTTACTCCTTTTGATGAGACATGCATATATTAGTTAATGTGAATGCAAAGAAAATAACAAAATGCAAAGAAAATAAGAAATGCAAAATGTCTAAATATATGATGCATGAAATGTCCGAGGCATTTATCCAAAAAAAATGTGCCTGTTATTCTGAATAACCCTTATTGGTGACAAAAGTGTTACATCTGAAGAGACAAAAACTCTTTTTGACGGTACAAATCCTGTACAGCTTCTGACAAATTGATTCGTCTTTTTCACTAGTTGAATATCCTGTCGAACCATTCTGGCTCCTTTGGCTAAAATGTGCAAATAATGAGATGCTTGCCCCAAAAAAGATCTCGAAGGACTGCATCTCCGACTTTCACTTTCTTGTTTCAAACGAAAGTGTCTTTGGAGCCTTCCATCCGAAGTTTGTCGACTTGTCTTTGGAATTCATCAATTAATGGTCTGCAGCTTAGCTGGGGTTCCGCCACTTGTTATCGTAGTTTTCAAAAGGAGTTTCTGGGTCAGCAACATTTTCCTCGTCTTGCCCCTGCAACCTTTGCTTATGAGTATTCTTTGACCACGGCTGTACTTCTGAGCTTTTTATCTCTTTGTATTATAACCCCTTTGTCCATTAATACAAATTATTCATGTTTAACAAACACATTTTTTGTGGATCAATACCTCATTTTAATGATGCGAATGATAAAAAAAAATGCCAAAGAATAAAAATGAAAGGAGGAAGAGAAACAGAAAAGTTAGTGAGATAATGATGATAATAATAAAAATGATGAAAATGAAAAGTCTTACCCCTCATGATAATCTACCCGAACATGCTTAATATTCCTACACAGACATGATTTCTATCCCGCATGCTAATTTCAAACAAATCCTAGCCGCATGTTTGTCTAGTTCGCATGCTTTGAACAGAACATAAAGCAGGAAACAAAGCATCCTAGGGTTTGGAATGAGGTTTTGGGGTGGGCTCTACTTCCATGTACTATCCCGGTTTAGGTTCTAAAAACGGTACTCGAGTTCTCCTAGCCGGTGCCCCCTTGGGCTTACCAGACCCTTAGTCCTAAGCTCATTACAAGCTTGTGTGGACTAAGTTAAACTCGAGAGGAAACATTCCCTTATGCCCGCACGGTGAATAAATTCACACGAAGACATAAGGTATATGAATCCCGAAGGTTACTTGCTAGGCCCATACGGTGAATAAATTCACACGAAGGCGTCGCTTTCGCCCCCACTTAAAAGGGTTCGGAGCTCGGGTATAGAGCCTGAGATGAAAACTTTGAAAAATCTGAAATCATTAAAAAATGTTAGTACAACTATTTATTTAAAAAAATAATCAAAGGTAAATAACTGGAATCGAATAAATAAATTTAAATTTAAATTTACCATTTTCGCATAAAAAGACAGCCGAAAATTAATTTCGGCCTGACTCACTTACCTGTCCCCAGCAGAGTCGCCAAGCTGTCGGAACCGTCTTTCGGTTGGGCCCCGGAATTGGGCTTCGACTTAGATTAATTGGATTAGAGTCGCCACCGACCATTTTAAAATGAATTTAGGTGGGTCGGACACCATCTTACCTGATCTGCGTTGTACCAGAAACGTGTCGGGTTCGGGAGTCGATTACGGTCAAGGAAGGGTTAGCACCCTTGAACCGCCCTTTCGGTACCAATTAATTTGTCGGTTGTCTTAGTTGCGAAAATTTAAAATTTAAATTTAAATTTAAAAACTCGATGCAAATCACTTACCTTTGATCAATTGGAATTTCTGAAAACAATGAGTCGAAGATGTTAGGGAAAAAAAATAACAAATAAGTAATGAATTAGGAAGAATAAAATAATAAATAAATAAATGAATATAAATCAAATGGCAAGAATTTTTTAAAAATACTAAAGTCAAAATAAATAAAAGAATAAAAAGATAAAAGGTGAAGAAAACGAGATAGGGAAAATAAAAATAAAAAATAATATTAAAATAATAATTAGAACGAATATTAAAAACGTTAACTTTTAAAAGTAAATAAAATAAGAGGAAAAAGTGAAAAGTGTAATATGGGAAAGAAATAACAATAGTAAAATAAAATAATAAAAATAGATAAAAAAAGGGTTAAAGTTTGAAATTAGAAAATGTTAGAAAAAACAAAATAAGGTAAATAAATAAAAGGATCAGAATGAATTAAATTGGACCTTGTGCACTGAAATTGATACTAAAACCAAACTGTAAAAAAAACAAAATTAGAGGGTTAATTCACAAAATATAAAAAAGTGTAAAAGGTGACCAATTTGAATGAATTGAGAAACCAGAGACGAAATTACAAGTGATGGCCAGATTGAAATGCGATTTAAACTACCAGGGACTGCGGAGAGAATTAAAGAATCTTCTATTTGCATAATGGTCCCTGCTATATATATATATACGAAAACACTCTTCTCCCCTTCATATATCCCATTTCTGATTTTCCTCTCTCTCTCCTCAACGAGAGAACAATATGTTCTCTCGCTACATCCTCTGTTGGTTCTCTCTGAACCAAGCCTCATATCACGGCCATGTACTCCGCCGTTCGCCGCCGCTCCGGCCACCGACTCCGGTGGCCGGAAAAAATCTAAATAACCTCAAGACGCTCCTCTCGTCTCCGTAGAACCAAAACCGTAGCCCAAATCACCAAGACCCCTATAGATCGACGTAGATCTAGGAAAATAGCCTCGACTTTTTACCTTCTCCGACGACCGTTCGCTTTTCCTGAAGTTCTCTTGACGCGTACTGTTTTTGCTATTTTTGCGTGTGTGTGTGTTTTGGTATTTGGTTATTGTGGTTTGGTTTGCCTTCGATATTTTGTTTTCGTTGGGTGTTTGGTTATTTGGTTGTGATGATATTCTGATGGTTCACTGTTTGGTTTCGTTTGTTGGCCGTATGTGGGTTCTGTTATTGGCTGATGGGTTTTCCTCTGTGTGGCTTTGGTTTACCGTTCACGTGTGGTTTCACTGTTTTGTTTCTCGATCGTTCGATGGCTTTGTGTTTGGTTTCCCCCCCCTCTGTGATGGTTGGCCGTGGGTTTTTATAACCCACGCCGGCCGTTGGGAGTCCCGACGATCTCGGGATCGTGGTTGGTTGGCCGGGGATTTCGGGATCGTGGCGTTCAGGCTTCTGGCAACCTTGATTTGATCTTGACCGTTGGATTGGGTCAGATCCAACGGTCCAAGATTGGCCGCGACTGATAGCTCTTTGTGGGTTAAACAAACCCTGATTCCCTTGCTATGTTGGCCGTTGATCTCTTTGTTGATCCAACGGTTCCCTGTTGTGGGGCGCTGTGACATATACTGGAACCCTAATTTGACCTCTGGGCTGGATCAGGCCCGTCTGACTGGATTTGGACCCGTTTTTTGGACCTGGAGGAAAAAAATATATGAAATTAAATTAAATTAATAAAATAAAATAAAATAAATAATATGATATAAACTATATAATATATATATTTCAAAAATACGTTTTAGAAAACTATATATTACATAGTTTTCAAAACGTTTTAAAAATATTATATATTATATAAGTTTTCAAAAATGTTTTTAAAACTATATATTATATAATTTCACAAAAAATGTTTTTAAAACTATATACTATATATGTTTTCAAAGTGTTTTAAAAATTATATAATATATAAACGTTTTCAAAATGTTTTCAAAACTATATATTATATAATGTTTTAAAAACTATATAATATATAAACGTTTCCAAAATGTTTTCAAAACTATATATTATATATATTTAAAAAATATTTTCAAAAACTATATAATATATAAATTTTCGAAAATCATTTTCTGAAAATTATATATTATATTTTGTCAAAAACATTTTTACAAACTGTAATAAAAAACACAATAACTCCGGGCGAAAATGAGTGTCTACAACGGCAATGACATGGCTTCCTCATCAAAACGGCGTCGTTTTGGCACGACCATTTTGATGCTCAAAAAGTTCAAAATGACGTCATTTTATTGATGAAAAAAATATTTTCATAAGATTCGAACCGTATATTTTTAGAATCTAATACTAAATATCCGACCACTAAGCTAACTTAGTAACTTAGTTTTGTAGACCCGGAATTATGTTCACCATTTTCCCACTGAATCAGGACGGAACGAGTGATCTCAGTGACTGTGACGGTGGCCAGGTTTAATCTCATGAATTTGGATTAGATACTCAACGCGAACAGTCGGCCCTATCCAGTTCTTTGCATTCAAATCAAGAACCATTGCTGCACAAACACACTATTATTTTATCTTAAACTGTTCAATCCACAGGGAAATTGAATTCCTGCAATGCAGAAAGCATTATAATTTTAATAGAGAAAACTTTGCATAAAAAATCAAATGCACGACTAATTTGTAAACCCCAAATACAGTTAAAGAAAAACCCTTTTTCCTTTCAACGTTTCCAGCATTTTTCTCAGCAACCAAACATACAAACGTATATCTCCAAAAGAATCAAACACAAACACATACTCAAAAGCAACCGATTTTTCACTTTGGGTACACTGAATGAGGGAAGAAAATTTACCAGTAAAAATTAGAAGAAGAGCAACAGCAATAACAGCGGCAATGCGGAAACTACAAGACTAAAACACCGCGTTTTGGAGTAGTTTCCAGTTTCCATAGTAGACGAATAGTTTGTTAAGATTATACCTAAGTTCTTAAGTTAGTTTGGTGGTTGGATATTTAATTTTGGATTCAAAAGGTCTACAGTTCAAATCTCATGAAAAATATTTTTAATCAACAAAACGCCGTCGTTTTAAACTTTTTGAGTATTAAAACGGTCGTGCCAAAACGGCGTTATTTTGATGAGGGAGTCATGTCATCTCCGTCATGGAACAAAGATGGTATATCATCGTTCCGTTAACGGATTAACGGCAAAGTGATAAAATTTCAGTGAAACATAAACGTTCGTACTAAATTGGCTAAATTAAAACGTCAGTGGCATTTTCGAGCCTAAACTTAAATATTAGTGGTATTTGACGTAGTTTACCCTAATAATAATAATAAAGCCTTCTCGTGATTAACATAATCAAAACCGTCCACAAAATCTGATCCTCCGGACAGCCATAGATCAAATGGGTTGGGTTTATCGTCCACAAGTTATACAGACTTCAAAGTGGTGGCCCGCGGCGGCCACTTTAACGGTGGGACCCAGAATTCGTGTCGTCTTTTTTTTTGAAGGATCGTGTCGTCTCGAACCAGCGAAGAAGGGACATTTTTCTTCTTCTTTGTGTGATGGAATTAATTTCCCATTATTTATATTTGAAATTGACCACCTTTACCCGATCATTTTTTGCCACGTTTATCTTTACAATGTAAAGTGTATAAAAATCTATGTGAGTTGTCAATATTTAATTTCTTTTATTGTATATTATTTTATAAACACTAAATTTGTTTTAATAAATATAATTTAATATCTCAACTTAGTTTTTAGATATAATCATGACGTTAAAATATTGTAATTATAGTGTGTTATTATTATGCGCATAATTATATATTTATATAAATTATTCTCATGTTTGAAGGGATGTATTATTTAATTATGTTATTATTTAAATTTATTAAGTGATTTTAATGATTAAAGGAAATGTTGTTATTTTTAGATATTTTAGGTTTGTTTATTGTGTTTTTATGATGTATGCGTGTTATCAATGGTTAAGAAAAGATTTTAAACGTATCTTACTTTATAATTATCTTAAACTATTCAAAACAATAATTATTTAATGTTGTAAAATAAGTGGAACGAAGCAATGAGAAAAACAAGAATAAGAGATACAAGAATGACGAAAGATATATGTATTATTATCTCAATACAAGTTGTGTAGAAAAACTTATACACCCTCTACATTTATAGTCATAACTAGTAGATGTAATATATAACTCTAAAACTAATGGATACTAAAGAACTAATAATAATATACCTCAAAATTTTATCTTATAGATAAAGATGAAGATCTATATAAATAAATATTTATAACATTTAGATTAGTTAATGATGTTATAAAGATAAAATTACACTAAATTGAGTTATATGGGTTGGAAAAGTATAAAACTAACTTGGAGATAATAGAGATACCAATAACCAAAATTCTAGTGTTACAACTTACAGGAAGTGTTCTTTGGAATTTTGTTCTTATTGGATTTGTACGAGTGAACACCATATGAGTCTTGGTCATGGTCCATAATTGAATTTCATGACTGTAGGCCAGTTAAACGAGACCAAAGTTTGAAACTTGATTAATGGGCTTTACCACATAACTCCCACAATTCACCACCATCATCTTCATCTTATCATCTCCCTATTATGTCATCTAATTAATCCCCACCTCTTCAGCCTCAATTTTATTTTATTTTCCCAAACTTAGAAGCAAAAAAACAGAAGTTTTGCCATGGCAATGTAAAGAACAGAAAGTAAAAATATATATATAAAGGGAAATGGGAAGGATATTTGTTGTTGAGCTTGATTGAAGGTCTTATAGATGCAGGTTTTGTAGAACTCACTTGGCTCTCCCTGATGATCTTGTTTCCAGGGTACCCACTTTTTTATTTTCTTCCCTTGATCTCCTTGTCTTTCTGGGTTTTTCATATCTCAGCCATTTTCTTTGCACTTATCATCTAACCCTCTTCTTTTGATAGTAAACGTCGGTTCTTCTAGCTATTATTGATGGAACAAGGCTTAAAGTTGAGAACTTTTGATGTGTGGATCCTGTTGTGTTTAACAACGTACCACTAGGAACATGATAATTAACAGTACTACTGGTTTTATGGAGTACATTTGTTGTTCAAATGTAGTTGGCATTTAAGGGAAGGTTAAATAGGAGAACCTCAAAGTTCTTGATTTTGGAGAATTTGGGGGGGGGGGTGATTTGAAATTTCAGTAAAATTTACGATTATTTGGAGGGCTGAATTTCAATAAAATGTGGAACTTTTGAGAATCAATTGAAGAACAAGAGTTGCACCAAAAATACTTTACCTGAAGGCTTCATTTTCTTTTAAGATGGGGATTTTTCATGAGTTGATGTATCATTTATATCTTACCTAAGGGTCTTGTGTATTCTCAGGATTACCACGCCTAATGATTTGTTTGCTTTTCCGGTTAGCTGTGGTTTGATGTATCGATTACGCCTCGTGTCTTCTTTGTATGGCTTTAATTAGATTCTTTAATGCACCGGCTGCAAAATGTGAACTGAATTTTTTCAATCTGCCTCCTAATGAGGCTTTGCTTTCTCGGGATATTGTTTATGATTTGTAAGCATTGCTTTATGCTGTATAGAATGTTAAGACCTGTGTGAAATTCTTTGTTGTACTATTTTTTCCTCCCTTGCATATATTGTTGATCATTGGTTTATTATTGAAAGCCCCCGGATCCGTCTGTGATATACCTTAGAGCTCAATCATAACATTACACATACACATTATATATAATAGTGCAAGCAAGGACCTTTCGGAATAGGAGAATACAAAAATTACGAATATTGTTCCCCTAGCCTGATGTATACAGATATGATTTCATCATTTTCCATCGACTCCATTCTAGATACTAGGATGTATTCAATCCTCAAGACTAAACAATATATAAATTCTGCAAAAGTCGGTTTTGCTGTTTCTCTCGCGTGCATATTTCTGTTCTGTGTTTTGAGATGTGTATGCAGGAGTTGTATGTGCACTTAGGTTCCTCTCAATGCATGCCTCGGTTCTGAATGTTTTTTTCCTCTTAAAATTCTGATATTAAACAACATACACAGTTGAAACCCATGCTAGATTGCTAAGTGCTAACGACTTGTTTTGGTTTTCTCTATTTCCTCGGTCTTTCCATTGTCGCCGGGGGAATGCTTTCCTCTTCAATAATGTGTAAGATCTCTTAGTTCTTTCAATGATTGGTTGACTAATTTCTTTTGCCATTTTATTTTGTCGTGATGACCTTATAGTTGTGATTCAACCACCTAAATCTGCTTTAAAATTTACTATTACGCCGCCATGAATCTTCAAAAATCTCGTGTAAGTGACGATCGAAGCTTTGAGTTGCTTGTTGTTTAGAATTTCATGTTCCAGGGTGAACATAACAGTTGGAGCCTTAGAAGAGAGGTTGATGCTATCAGGAATGCATACTGTGGCAGATGTATTTTGCTGCTGTTGTGGGCAAATTGTTGGCTGGAAATATGTAATTTCCCGAACAATTCGATATTGATTTCAAATCCAGTACCCGAAACACTAATCATAACCGAGTCTCACTAAATTTCCCGAACTTTGCTTTTGCTTCCGCATGATTGTTCGATCTTTTCCGGGCAGGAGGCAGCACAAGAGAAGAGTCAAAAGTACAAGAAGGAAAATTTGCCCTTGAGAGGTAAAACGTTTTTCCCCATTGGGACGATGACTTACTCTTGCCAATGAAACATCATGTAGGTTAATCTTAATCCATTTTTTTTGGGCATAGAACAGGGGAAGGATCGTCGATGGTATCGACTACTCACCGAAAGTATACATCGATACTTGTCCTAGTATGAGCGACGACAAAGACTAGGATGTAAACCACTGTTTCTGAAGTAGATCTACAAATATAGCAGGTGGAATGTTCATGTAATAATTTGTTATGGACTGAATTTAGTAGAGAAGAAATATCGAAGAAGAAATAAGAGAGATTACAGAAAGAAGTTTTCATTCATTCATTTCATGAGCCTCCAATGCTCTACAAGCAAGTAATTTATTTAGTTACACTTGTAGTACTGCGAATCTAGCTATGCCAGCTGGCATTTACAACAACAGACTCATAACAGAATGGTTTTGTTTCATTTTTCTTTTCAGCAGGTATTGGCCATCTGGTCTGGCCCTTTCCAGCGTTGCTAGAGTCTTCCCAGCTTGCTCCAGCTCGTCGGGTAATATCCTCACCTGACCATCACATGTTTTAATTTCCAATTCGCATTTCTCAATCCCTAATTCATTTTCTGAATCCCCAATGCCCTTCGCTTCGTGCTTCTCCTCCTCTCTCTCGACCATGACAATTCCTCCCCCTTTAGACGATCTTTGTCCCCAAGGATCAAAGTATCGTATTTGTGATAGCAAGACCACAAAATCCTTCCAAGTTGCAAAAGAAGGAAGTCCATCCCAACTAATTAGCCATTGCTTATAACCAACAACACCCAATATCACATGGATAAAATGATCCATAGGATGCGTCCTCGAAACATGTCCCAATCTCATCAATACAACCTTGGCTAAAATCACTTGTGCAGTCCATTTAGGCAACTTATTCGCATTGTTCTTTAACTCAGTAGCCAAAACCGCACCCCTTTGAGTCTCCAACTTCTGCCTCCAATTAACACCAGAGTACTTGGGACCAAACTCATTAAGTGCATTCAAAGTAAGGAAAGACTTCTGGTTATTAACCTCAACAACACTCTGAATCTCACACCGAGCATCTAACTGCATATCATTATCAAGCTTCCACCTTTTATACCTATAAGCAACAAAAGCCACTTCGTCGCCTTCATTGACAAACGGATTTAGCTCATCGAAACTAACCTTATTGCCATGCCTAACTAAAACCTCCTATGAAAACTTCTGATTTATATCATTTTTCTCTTCTGCAAGTTGGGACAAATCATCCTTCGCAATAGCCAATAAGTCTTCAAGTAATTTCATAGTTGGTTGGGTCTCTGTTAACTTGCCAGCCAGGATGCTAGCCTCTTCCTTTACTTCCCTCAACTCTCGTTCAATATGTGTCTTGGTAGACTGACAATAATCAATTGTCGGTGGGGCCTCTGCTAGGTTTCCAACCATGGTGCTAGCCTCCTCTTTTACTTCCCTCAACTCTTGTACAACATTCCTCAGACAACCCACATCAACAGTCTCATCAAGCAGATTCTCGAATTGAAAAAAAAAATTACAGCAAGGAAGTCATTGCTATCAATCCTGATGTCCTCTATACGAAGAGTTTCCTAATTTTGAGCTGTCATAGCCTTGTACTGAAATGGAACAAAAAAGAGCTTGCAATAATTTGCCAAGCAACAACCTGTTGCCTCAATCCTTTGTTTTGTGCGGAAACCACATTGGGGAAGCACAATTCCAGTTATGCATAGCTTAGGAGGCTTACCAGGTCTCTTCGAGAGATGTTGGATAAAAATAAGCCACTGAAAACTATATAGGATACTGAAATCTACAATATGAAGGGAACTTGCGTTCCCAACCATGTGGTAAATCATTTTGTCTCCATACATAATTGGTAGCTTATTAAACTGATAAGCACTAAGGTATCCTTTGTAAGACTTCAACATATCAGCAAATGTTGTCTTCTTGGAAGCTAGAGATGCATAAAAAATTTGTATTACAGTTCCACTACCATCCAAGCATGCCTCAAGGTTATTCGCAAAGACTTGAGCCAACCTCTGAGTTCCATTACCGAGAGGAGTAGAGTTATATTTAGTTTTCTTTAGTATGTTATACACATAAGAACCAGTCTCGCTATGTGTAGTATAGCAGCTTATAAACCCCCACATATGTATAGCCTGAAGGAATTCATTTCTGTATATAACCCACCTTTTTGTAACGAGCAGAACAATTGTTGGTCTACAGAATAAACTAATTTCTCTTTTAGGCACACTCAAACTCCTATCAAATTGAATCATCTTCCATCTCATCAACAACAGTCGAAACAAAAAATGATCAAAGATTTTAACATGTTTGTTAACATCCCTAAACATCTTGGAACAATTTTCTCTAAACGCGGATAGAAGTAGATAGTTGGAATTATTGGAGTTACCCAGAGAAAAATCAACTATGGAGGGCGTAAAAGTAGCAATTTGAACTGATATAGGCAAACCTGTCTTCTCAAACAATGGAAAAACTATTAAGGGTTGTTTCACATGGCATTTATGCTACAGGATTCCAACATCAAGAACATCC
The DNA here is from genome assembly GCF_006381635.1 of Hibiscus syriacus. NCBI lineage: Eukaryota > Viridiplantae > Streptophyta > Magnoliopsida > Malvales > Malvaceae > Hibiscus > Hibiscus syriacus. The sequence goes on from NW_024063078.1 coordinate 1,985,909, forward strand.
GAAGGGGTAGGTGCCATTGAAATAATGTATGCTCCAAAGTTGTATGCTGGAAGCTCTACCAAGACACTAAATGTATCCAAAACATCAGTAATTTCTTCTATTTTAGAAAGATTAACACCAAACAACGGACGCTTTCCACTTAATTCAGATAGTAGCCATTCCTGTCTTTGTTCTTCAGACTACTCACGGTAGAGACTGATTTCCAAGTGTTGGATAATGGCTTCCAACACATTTGTATGGCGGTTATACTCTTGACGATTGTTAAGTCTAACAAGTGAGAGGCCAAAAGTTGAAACTTGCCTTAAGAAATCAAGAAGATTTCTATTAGCAATTGATCGGTCACCACAAGAGCAAAGTGATCTATAATATAGTTTAAGAGGTTCCAGAAACTGCTCAATGTTGGTGAAAATTTCTTCATCGGGAATGTCAGATATACCATGAGATAACATTTGGCGAGACCTTTCACGTTTCTGATACAACTTATCCCTAACATCACCAAGAATAACACGGTAGGGTTCATTTGGAGGAACTTGTTTGCAGAACTGTTGATGTTTCCCCGAGATCAGTTTGATATATCGAACTAGACTGGTGTTCTGATGCAGCCTTGAATCAACCTTTATGGTACTAGTATTAATGACATTGCATCAATTACTTTTTTCCCATTTTATCAAAAACTTGATACCCATCATTTGTGCCTTCTATTGCAACAGGTAACGATCTCGTTTCAGGGCTGTTTTGGTCTTGCTCCACCGCCGTTCCTGTCAAGACCCCCAATATCTGCTCCATGTAGCTTTGAGTCGTCTTCATCCTAGCTTCCAACGAACTGATACGTTTATTTTGTGCCTCCCACCACTTGGGAGGGTTGGTTTCATCATTTGCTTGCTGCACAGTTTTCTTTAAATCCTCAATTTGCTTTTTGATGGCAGAGAGATCAGTAGATTCGACCATGGTTAGGTTCTTCTTTTGCATATCCAGTCTGCAATTTGCCAGGAGTTAAGGCTCCTGATACCAATTTGTTATGGACTAGATTTAGTAAATAAGAAATATCGAAGAAGAAATAAGAGAGATTACAGAAAGAAGTTTTCATTCATTCATTTCATGAGCCTCTAATGCTCTACAAGCAGGTAATTTATTTAGTTACACTTGTAGTAATGTGAATCTAGCTATGCCAGCTGGCATTTACAATAACAGACTCATAACAGAATGGTTTTGTTTCATTTCTTCTTTTCAGCAGGTATTGGCCATCTAGTCTGGCCCTTTCCAGCGTTACTTAAGTCTTCCCAGCCTGCTCCAGCTCTTCGGGTAATATCCTCACCTGACCATCACATGTTTTAATTCCCAATTCGCATTTCTCAATCCCTAATTCATTTTCTGAATCCCCAATGCCCTTTGCTTCGTGCTTCTCCTCCTCTCTCCCAATTGTGACATAATTGACATTTAGTCCCAAAGTAGTCAATGACATACTATGAGTTTTGGTTTACCGTTTTGTGTTGCTTGTTATTATTTTTTTATAAAATATTTCACCTATATATTTTACATAAATATTTTTTTATTTTATTAAATATTCTATATAGAGAATGTTTTATGAAATTAACAAATAAAAGTTATATTATTAAAGTAGAGAACAATAATTTTAATGAATTGATTAAAACATGAAAACAACAAGGGTTTGTGAATTACTTTGGATAAGACGGCAGATTAATGTAAAAATTAATTTATAATATTTATTAAAATAATATTTTAGTCCTTATTTTTATTTAATATTTATTAAAATAATTTTTTTCATTTTTATTCTTTTTAAAGCATTTTGATACTCAACGTTTTATTTTTTCTCAATGTTTTATTTTAACACAAAAAAATCTTAATGTTTAAGTGAATAATAATTTTGATTTTTTTTCTGAAATATTTTAACACGTTTCATTTTAAGATAAAAAAAACATATTTTAAAATATTAATCGTTTGTTACTAATAATTTTTATTTATAAAGAGATTTTTTTGTCCCTAAATGAAATATTAGAAGATAAAATATTTCAGAAAAAATATCAAAATAATTATTTAATCAAATATTAAATGTATTTTTTGATATCAGGCCAAAAACGGTGGGAACCTTTTAAACGACACACTTGTTTGATCATGTCGTAGTGCTGACGTGTTTCATCGGTCTATCAAGGTTGTCAGGCCGAGGCAAAACTCTTCCAAAAAATTTACGATTTTTTTATAAGGAAAACTGTTCTTTTTCATCTTTTCGTTCTTCGATTTTTTCTTTTATTTTTCCGTTTATTTTTTCATAAATAAATTTTTTTGTCTTTAATTCCTCTTATTTTGTTTTGGGTTTTGTTTTATCCTTGCAGATGAACGGTAGAGGCAAAGCAAAAAAGAATCAAAGATGGGAAAGTCTTCTTCTTTGAAGAAGAAACGTTCCAAAGATTCATCTCTAGTAATTTATATTCTTTCCCCTTTTTAAGTGTGATTTTTTTGGGGTAAAGTTAGGACTGAGACGAGACAGATCGTGAGTTACTCGAGGTCGACTCGATCAAGGCTCGATAAATACTCGGATCGAATGGACTCGAGCTCGACTCGAATTCTTAACGAGCCGAAACGAACTACTTGATACTTGACTTGAAAAGCTCGTGAGCAACTTAAAAATATAATATATAAGATTATATTTAAAAAAAATTATTAAGAATATTAATATTTATGTATTGATTTTTTTAAAGAGAATACATTAAGATTTTCATGCATTTAAGGTTCAAGTTCGAGTTTGAGGCTTCAATCGAATTAAGTTTAAGAATTTTTTTTTTCATTTCGAGCCTTTTCAAGCTGCTTACGAGTTTCAGTTCAGGATTTCGAGTTCGAGTCGAGCTTGAAAATTTTAAGCTCGCGAGTTTTCGAGTCGAGTCGAGCTCAGCAATACTCGAACTCGACTCGGCTCGTTTTCACCCCTAGGTAAAGCTTTTGGTCAATCATTGCCTGCATTTGTAGTTTAGTGGTTTAAAAAATTACCCTTTGTTTGGATGTCTAGGAATCCTAGGAAGATGAAAGTAATCTTTAGGCTCTCTTTGTTTGGTATTTTGTTCTTGATTTGGCTTAGTTTGTACTTATTTTGGTAATTTAATTAGGTATAGACGAACCCTTTTTAGTAAATAAAAGTATCATTTCATGTTTGAATGGAAGCTTAGTGAATTTGATCTCTCCCTATGTATGTATATGTGTGCATTATTCGTTTTAGTCGCGAAAGAGGAAGAGAAGTAAGGTTAAGAGCAAGAAAAGCAAATCCAAGAAACTCTGTCGTCGAAGAGATGATTCAGTTTCTTATTCAAGTGATACTGAGCCTGTTTCATCCTCTACTTCCGAGGATGATTGTAGAAGTCGAAGGTCCCAGTCCCGTTACAGGAAGGGCAGAAAGAAGAGGTCTAGAAGGTGGTCCTACAATAAGGAAACTTGTGAGGATTCTCCTAATGTGAAGAAACGTAGGGGGTCGAGGAGAGGTGATACGAGGAAGAGAACCAGCAAGAGGAAGAAGTCTACGAGAGGTGGGAGTGTGAGTTCTTCCGGTAGTCGGTCGTTGAGTTGCTCAAATTGTCTGAGTGACAGTGACGATCAAATATGAGAATAGATGGGGCAGATCAGAAAGGAAGGAGAAATACGGAAGATCGGAGAAGGTTAAAAGGGGAAGCAAGAGGAGGAAGGGCCGATCAAGGAGTTTTTCTTCTTGCAGTAGATATAGTGAAGGATCTGATTATTCGATCGAGGGGGGAGTACTGGAGGATGGCAATTCGAGAAGGCTGAAATCAGTTATTACTGTTTTCGAACAAGTAAACGAAAGCTTCAGAGAACTGATTGCTAATGAGCCTATAGAAGATGTATATGATCGTGATGATTATCCATCCTGCAGAAGCAATGATAGTAATGATGGCGGTGGTCAGAGGGAGTTACGGCAACATACCCATACTGTGTCTGAGATGATAAAGCCTCCAGATGATGAGCAAGTAGGAGTTTCTCACATCAAAACTAGCAATGCTGAAGAAATTAATGTTTCAAGTGTCACTGATGGTTTAAATGGTGACGATATTGAATCGATTTTAAGACAACGTACTCTGGAAAACTTAAAAAAGCTTCGTGGTGAGCTCCAGAAAAAGATTAATCCTCCAACTACTCAGAATGATAAGTGTTGATGATGGTCAATCTCCATCCTACGTAAAAATGGTCTCGTTTCGGATTAAAGCTCCTACAGCAGATGATGGTAGAGTGGTGGTAACAAGCCAAGCCAGCCAACAGATTAGACGGCCTCTGGATAGAAGAGACTCATCCACTCTCCCTAAGGACGATAGGAACACAACAAATACGAGTGATGATGGAAAATATTCCAAGACTCGGGTGTGATGTTGCTTCCCCACCAGCTCGGTTGGTTCCCGCTGGTATTTGTAGAAAAGTGGATAATACAGGTATATTCTGTCTCTAATAAGCCGAAGCTGGTTATATCACGAGTCGGACTTGATTCACCTAATACTTGCAATAGTCAGAAACAAGTTGTTGTTACCCAAGAACCTTCTCAGGCCAGTTTGGTAACTGAAACCAGTGTAGACGAGGGTGGTTTAGAAACTGCCAAGCCATAAAACCCTCCGACAACTGTGCAGCTTCTGTTTCTATTAGGCCAAAATCTGCCAAGTCGCGAATAGGACAGGAACCACCTAATACTTGCACCACCCTAAAACAAGAATTTGCTGCACTAGAATCTCCTCAACCTAAGTTGGCAACCGAGAGCAGCTTGGGAGAGAGTAATTTAACTGCCCAAACTGTGAGTCCCGATGAGTGTGGTAATCCGGTCGGTAGATATAATGATACCTGTGATTCTACTTGCGATAAGACATCCCCTTCTGGAAACGTTAGCTCGGATAAACAAGAAGATGAGACAAAGGATGGTTCACAATTTCAGCAAAAGACGATGTCCGTAATGCGGGGTGGGGAAATGGTGCAGGTTAGGTTTTGATTATAATATTGTTGGATCTTTTTGTCTTATTTTGTGCAGGTAAGTTACCAGGTTTATATTCCTAAGAGAGCCCCTGCTTTGGCTAGGAGACAGCTCAAGCGCTGAGCCCATTTGTTAATCGATGGATTTTGATTAAAAGAATCAAACTTTAGAAGCATCGGCTGTAGAGAACTATTTGATTGCAGTACATTTTGGTAGCATTCTTTAGTTCACTTGCTTAAACCATTTGATGTACCTTTTTATATATTTATTGTTGCTCGGCATGCACGGATTTGATAATTTTAGATACGATACGAGAAAATAATTAAAATACGATATAAATATAAAGTTTTAAATTTTATTCTCCTCCTATTTTATTTATCTTATTTTTAATTTTCCAATTTACTACTAAACTTTAACTTTATAGGGTTAATTTTTTTTTGTCATTCTACGCTAATCTTCTAATGATGTTATGATTGTTAATCTTCTAATGATGTTGTGATGTGGATTAAATAAACAAGTTTTTAAGACAGGTCGGAAAAAAAATAAAATTAAAATAATATTACCCAAATTCTAGTCGTCTTCTTCCCTGAGCAATCTCCACATCCTTCCAACCTTCACCAAGCAGCCTCCAAAGTCTCTCAAACCTTCATCGAGCAGCCTCATTCACAATAATCTCTTCTTCACTGTGAGCTATCAAGCATAGTTCATCGTTGACGCCTCCCTCAACCCATCAACCCTTAAATCCACAACCATAACCTCAAAACCACAACCATAGCTCTCAAAACAACCATTGTAAACCCTAAACTCAAACCCCAAGCAAAGTCTTGAGCTAAACCAAGTCTATAAACAAGAAAGGAAGAGCTTACCTTCAGACTCCCGATGGTGGCGGTTCTAGTTCATGGATCGAGAATCCATTTGATGGAAAGCAAGTTTGGGTGACGACGAGCGACATACCTAAATCTCGCAACATCTAACGACTACACAAAGAGATAGTCACAAAAAAATTCTGAATGGTTGGGTCATATCGAGATTTTTAAAGAGGTTTCCTTTGAATCTGATCCGATAGAGAGAAGAGGAGAGAAAAATTCTGAACGGTGACCACAACGACTGCAGAAGTTGTCGGACGATGGCGATTTGAAGCAGATGTTTGGTTCATCTCGGGATTTTAGAGAAGGTTTTCCTTTGAACCTAACCTGAGAAAGGAGTGTTGCCCGGTTACTTCAGGGGGTGTCCAGCGGTGACGATATGGAGATGTGAGAGCAACGACGACGACAATATGGAGAGGTGAGAGCAACGGCGGCGACTAGGTCTTGACTAGAGAATAAGAGCAAATTGAAAGTGTTGCGAGTAAAATAGGAAATAAAACAAAGTTCACGAAACCTCCAGATTCGGTGGTGTTAGAAGTGAGTATTTGAATATGTCGAGTAGAAAAAAATTCGAATTTGAATTAGTCGAGTTTACAACTGCAAGGTACATTGAAAAAACTGTAGTGTAAGCAGGCTCTGCAAGATTATACAAAGAGATTATTGTTTTAATGAATGATTAATGTTTGTGAGATTACATCCTATAATGTGATGATAGCAAAGTTTAAATTATACATCGATGCCATCTCCCACAACACAAAAAATTTGATCGTAATGGATGAAAATTACACAATTTCTTACAATGTTATGTACATCAAAATCATAAGGAATGCAGAACTGTAAAACACAATACAAAAAACAAGAGAGAAAATCCATCTCTGTTTTCTTCCCTTCAATTCGGGTTAAGATCACGCGATGTTTGGTTTTGCCACCTGCATTACATGCGAAGATTTCAGAACGATTCGGGTTAAGATCATGTGTTAATGGAGCAGTAGTTCAACAAACCTGGAAAGCAGAAATCTCGCAAGAGGGCTCAAGTTGGAATTTGAATTAAGTTCTTTATGCTGCTGTTTTCCTCTACTGTCGGCTTCTGCGTTCAGATTTTGTGCATCTTCAGGAGTCATCTTGCCCTTGTTGAACAAGCGAACTGCAAGCTCCTGCATATCTCTCATTGAAGATTCCTTCGAGCTGCAAAATTTTATCTTTGAGTTTATGATTTCAAAGAGACCAAGATGGCTTACTTTCAAAAGGGATGATAATGTGGGATACAAAAGTTAACCTTGCCAATCGCTCGAGCAACCTGCGAACAAGAGCTTCACAAGATCCGGGCTTTGCACCCTCCATATTTATGAGAGAACTAGTAACTCCACGTACAACTGACCCTTCTGAATCATCAGCAAGGACCTGTATTTTTATGCATCAACAAACTATTATGATGCGAACAAAATGAGGAAATGCAAGCAAACCTCACAGTAAATAGCTTCAACCTACTTAAATATGAAGAATATTTCAAAGTTACTGTCACGCTAACTGGCAGGGAAACCTAAAGTAAACGCGAGTAGTGCGCACCTCTTTTAGGGATGGGATAAGCAACATGGATAGTGGGACAGATGATGATATTATCTTGGCGTTTTCTTCATCATCACTTGGTTGGCGTACCCTTGGAAATAATCTTCGTGCATCCAAATAGTCACGGGAACTTCTGGAGAAAAATAATAATACTCAGTTATAGTATCACAGCCAAAATAAATAACCAAATCTGTATACATTCTCAGCATAAGAGACGTGGAAAGTTAACTCTTTATCAGGCTTACCTGGAAGAATCAGAACTGTTGTTAATTGGACGACTTCTATTTTCCTGCCCGGTATTGATCTTGCTCAGTCCAGATCTATCCTTTGCATTCCCTTTCCTCAACCCTGCCTGAATTGCAGCTTTCGCCTGAATTGACATATTAAAAGATGAGCTTTTCAACAGAAACCATGACCATACACAGAATCTGTAAGTTAATAATGCAAGTTCCATGGCAAACTCATGTTTCTATGGGACGAAATTGGGCTAACAAATATGATATAACATATCAATATAATCAACGTAACATACACTTTATAGCCCATTTGATTGAAATTCAAATACAACCAAACAAGAAATAGCTAAAAAGGGTTACAACATAACGAAACCGATCAAGAAAGATAAAAAACAAAAACCACCTCTGCAAGATTTGATGCACTATCTTCAACAGATGCACTTGAAGTTCTCTCTTGACTTCCTAGCCTGGATCTTGGAGTTCGAGGAGAACCGGATTCATCATGTTGGCCACGCAAAACAACAGTTCCAAAGGTAGAAGCATCTTCATTAGAAGAATAAGCGCTGCTAGACTACACAGCACATTGAAATCTAATACAATCAATGGCAGGGACACACGGGAACAGAGACTTTATTTACTTAAAATTTGTGGGTAAAAACGTGAAGGAAGCTTACAAGAGAGCTTGGGTTGTGAAACAATGCAGGTGATTGAGATCCTTTAGGAGACCTTACTACAACAGTTCCTGACCCACTGACAGACATTTCATCCTGAAAGCAAAGAAAAAAATAAAACAATGTGCCAAGATCAGCGCATAAAAGGAACATATAGATAAGTGTACGAACGAGAAATAAGAACATGGACTATACGAAACTGGCTCTAGCTTAACAGAGATGATTGGTAAATCCAACGTAGGGAATTTAATTTCTAGCCCCAATCATCAGCATACAGGAAAAAAAAGTTCTCAAAAAAGCATAATCGTATTACTAATTGTATGTAAATTTAGTCATATGTTTAATTTCACTGTGTTAATTTGAGGGGGGGGGGGAAACAAGCCTTTGAAGCCCATAGATTGTCCCATGCAACAGAGCTTTTAATTAAGGGTGTAAGACAAAACTGATTAGGTTTTGATGCCAAAAGCCACAATGCAGAGAATAACTTTTCCATTGCTTCAAGTTTTGTTTGGGAGGAAAGAGAATCTTACATCATAGTTACTATCCTGGTTTTCATCATAGTATGGATCTCTAGTGTCTTTTCCAGAGGAAATTTCTGAAAATTCATCAAGCGCATTAACCCTCTCTAGTGTTCTCCGTATAGCTTGATTATTAGCAAATTTTTCTTTCCTTTCCCTGAGACTTGTGGAGATTGTACTGCACTTCGGACAGTGCCTGAACTGTTTGGTCCACCAATGCTGAAGTCCCATCCAGCATTTCTTAATGTTTTTCCCTGATTACTGCTGATCAAATCAAGTCAGCATGAATACAATCAAAATCAAGAAAGTACTGATGGTTAACACAATTAACCCACCTAGCTCGAACAGTTTCTTCACCTCTTACATCTCTATTCACCTTCACAGTGTCAGTGGACTCTCCTACAACTCTGGTGCCATTTCTTGGGGTTTCTGCATCTTCCTTTAATTGGTATTTCGGGCGCTCTCTATTAAGAACACAAAACACAAGCATCTCAGCTACAATAGCCAATGGAAGAATGTACTTGAACTTAACATCCCTTGGCACGGCATTTCAAAAACATAACTAACACGGTAACACCATTCACATAATATAGTTTTGCGGGTGCTTTGACACCTCAAAACTCTGTCAGATACAAGTTCCAATAGATAGATTACAGAACACTAAGCACGAGGTGGCACCTAATTCTTTCTGGAAGACTCTGACTCTTCCTAGCATTCCTGATAAAACGGTGCTTGAGAAGTTCCTTGGCACTTGGCCTCTGAAATTAAACAGATAACAGAAAAGCATAAGGCACTTTACAGCATTCAGAAAAAAATAAAGCCAAAAAAGGCAGGCTCATGCAGTTTATACCCATCAGAATATTTCTTGAAGCTAATAAATCATAAAAAACATTGTACTTTAATAGGAAGCAGATAGAGTTCAGGGAAAACTTGAAAACCTAAACAAATAGGCATTCAAAAGCATAACTGCATACCTCAGAAGGAACTTTCTTTAAACATAAGGAAACAAATTCTTTCATAGGGCGTGAAAAATGCTCATCCAACTGCAGGATAGAAATTTTGATTATAGTTAAAATGAGAAGAATGACAATTCCATCAAGAATGAGAAACGTAAGAATAAATCATTGACATAAACTTCATCAATATGACAAATATCTATTGACATTACCTGAGGCGGATGTTCTCGAGGTATTATAAAAAGAACTCTCATAGGGTGAAGGTCTGCCAGTGGAGGTTCACCTTTGGCCATTTCAATTACAGTTATACCCAAAGACCAGATATCAGCCTGTATCAGCACAAAGTCCCAGTGATGTTATACTCATTATTCAACAAGATTGCAGGCTGTGCACAGAAGTCTATGAGGAGGAGAATGTGCAGATGGATGGCAGGTAAAAGAAGCAAAACATGTCAGAAAAATTGCGGAAAAACTCCAAAGAACAGCTTTTAGAAGTACCTTCTCGTTGTACCCTTCGGAATTCTGAATCACTTCTGGTGCCATCCAGAATGGTGTTCCTACGAAAGTCTAGCATTGTCGACCTTATTAGTTCATTGAAAATCATATAGAAATCAAACCATTCATGCATTAGAAAAATAACCAAAAGTGGGTTAAATGGAACGCTGAAAAATTTAGCCGCAAAAGAGTATATACTGAAAAGATAAAAGAATCATCAGTTATCAAAGAGTTGTCAACATTGCTTTTCTATAAAAGAAACAAACATAAGCCAAAAATCAACTTATTTTCTAGACAGAGAGAATAACCGGCCAGAAACCAATGTCATTAAAGGCATAGAAAATAGTAAATAAACAAATAAACACAGCAGTCAAGCCCTGGAAAGAGAATTTATGCTTATCGGAAAAATTATGCATCTTAACAAACCAAAACACAGTACCTTCCTCCGTGATATCGTTCTTGTTAGTTGTGCTGAAACACCAAAATCCGCGACCTGTTACACGGGCATAGATTTAACTTCCAACAGCAAAATTTATAGACCACCAATTTTAAGCATACTCATGGTCACTCTATGCAAACAATTCATGCTAAATATAAGCCAATTTGAGAGGAAGAAAAGTACTTTGACATCACCGTTCTCGGTCAATAAAATGTTTGCCGCTGCCAAAAGTGATAGCACAAAAGTTGTAAGTGATGAACGATTAAACTCACCAAAACCAAACATATAAAGAAATCAAATAATGGCTGAAAAATAAATGAAACAAAATCTGAAAAAGAGTCAATACCCCTACAAGTCCAAAACAAATGTTTAATAATTTTCTTCTACCTATGAGAACCATATTTATTGCTTATAAGTGGATCAAATGAGTGAAGAAAACAACCTTTGATATCTCTGTGAATCTTTCCTTCATTATGTAAATATTCAATTGCGTGCAGCAAATCTCGTGAAATACATGCAATTGACGTTTCATCTAGTGGAGGGCCTGATTGGAGCTGTATATAAAGAATCACCATTACCTTTCCACAAAAACTAAATGCTGTTCAGGAACTATAGTGCATCAGATCAGATAATAAGCAAGTTTTCACCAGAGTGATACGAGAAATTTATCAGTTGGTACCCCCAATGGTTTTCAAAAAGGAAAAAAGAAAGAACGACCACAAAGGTCTACAAAGAAAATGCCTTGAAATCGGAACTAAAAGTACTAGAATAGAAAAGATAGCACAAATGCCTTCAATGTTTAGCAATCTAGAAGCAAGTAACAGAAGTAACCTACTAGGTCAGCAACTGAACCACCAGCCATGTATTCCATTATTATCCATAGTTTAGTTTGATGAAGATAGGAACCATAGTACTCTGTGATGTATGGACAACGGCATTGTGACAGAACAGAAATTTCCTGGGAAAGAAATGAAACATATGAACAACCTAGTAACCAGCTCATTGAAGACTTAGGATACTAGCACACAAGAAAGTGGGATAATACCTTCTGGATATCCTCAATTTCATCCTCACTGCAGAAAGCAAAACAAAGGCAAGAATAAAAAACAGATAAACAGCAAAAGCAAAATAAACACCAAGTGAATGGAAAGAAATTATTATTTGCCCCATCTACAGATAAACAAAGGCACGCGCAATTTGATGACTAAGCACTATGAGGGATGAAGTTGATAAAGGGAAGAAAATTTTGCTCTGCGGATAATGCACAAACTATTGGTGCAATTAATTCATTTATCAAGCAAAACATTCACCAGAAATACCCATGCATACACTTACAAACCAAGAGTAAGAGGGAAGGATCAGGAACATTAAGCAACTGGTTAAGTTCATACTTAACAAATGAAAACCATATACAAGACCTTATTTCTCATAGCAAGCACCTGCCACTACAAACATGAAGAGGAAGAAATGAAGGAAAATATAACAGGGGAATCCACTTACGACTCCTCTAAATCAATAACTTTAATAGCAACTACTTTGTTCAGCTCCTTGTCAAACCTGCAAACCAAGAAAGGCATCAGCCATACATTTCATTTTCATAAACCATGATTCATGATTTAAGCAGTCACAGCATATGCAACATGACTAAAGATAAGAAATAGGCATAGATATATGCAATACAAATTAGCAGTCACATAGTCAAATAAGATAAAGCATAAAAAATGCTTCAAATCTGAAATATAATGTTCATTATCTGGTTTGCTGAAAAAGAATCAATTTAATGAACTGTTCCCATATAATTAAGCCACCATGTCAACGATTAAATAAATATATAAATAACAAATTTAATAAGAGGGCGAGTTAAAAGTGGGGGTCCCACTAGAGGGATTAAACTTCCAGCAGTGCCCTTTTTCAAAAATATAGTTTAATCTAGTTAACTCAAAAAGAAGACGGAATACCAGTTTGGCTTTTATCACTCATGTGCACAGCACAGTAAACATCCATTCCACCTCTAAAAGGAAAGAAAGTCAAGCAAGAACTAACGAATAAAAAGGTGTCACTATCTCTAAAAGGACAGTAATAGACAAAACAGACCAAGAAAAATCAGGCTGATGTATGCTTTTGCTGAATTTCTTAAAGAGATTTGTAAAACCATGCATGCAAAGCTCGTTAATTTAAAAATGTAATTAGTAGTTATTTGACACTTAAAAGATGTTACATCAAGGCTAAACAGCATCGAACAAGAAATCAGAAAGAGAGAGAATAAAAAGATCAAAGGGAAATTTAATAGAAAATGGTAATGAGAGAAGGAAATTTGAGGAGGAAAAGGAAAAGGAGACACCAAAGAGAACCAAGGTTGGGAAATTCCAAATCCCAATAATAGAGTTACTTATATGCTAAACCCTAAACCTTGAGACAAAATACAAAACACCATATGTAACCCTAAAAAACCTAGAAATTACTGTAAAACTTATATAATAAATATTAAAATAAATTCCTATAAGATTCTAAGTCTTCAAGCTTCTCTTTATCCTGCACCAGTAAGAAGAAATATTTCCATCTAACAAGGGCAAATAAATCATTGAACATTTTAGTAGGCCAAGTAGATTCTACAGCAAAGGAAGGCATATAATTTAGCAATCACAGTTCACAATAAATGGACAAAAATAAAGAAATTTTTAATTTTAGGCATTATAATTTCAGTTAATTCCTTTACATAATAAACAAGTAAGAAATTTAAATCAAACCATAGCAGCTTTGATAAGTTCAAAATGTACATTTCAATTTTGAAACCATCTATACAGGGTAGGAAAGGCGGGTTTCATTTCACTGATAGATTTTCAATTAAATTTATTGTTTTCAACCTTTTTAAGAAAACAAAATCAGAGGTCCATTAATTTATTAACTTCCATGATTCCATCACATGACAAAAACAGAGTCTCCCCCCCCCCTTTGGAGGGAGGAGGGAGAATAAATGAGGGCACTCTACATTGATTTGAATCAAAATATAACTAAAAATCAGTAAGATCTACCAAGTGATGTGACTATCACAGGATAACTCAACGGTTCAAATTTTGCAGAATAAAATTGGTAGTAATGAAATAATAAATAAATAAATAAAGTTATTATAATGCTCACAAAGTTATTGGACCTCTTCCTAAACACCAAATTGAAGTGTATGATTTAATGTTTATAGCTTAGTCAATCAACAACCAGCAGGCCTTGAAGCTCCTTTTTATCTCACTCACAGGAAGATTTGTTTTCTCTATATTTAATTATTAAAAAGAAATTAAACTCTTAGGGGCATGATGTGATTTAATTTGTATTTCAAAATATTTCCAGTTCAACAATAGTATTGGTATCAATTAAGACTAATCCACCAATCTACGCCTATAAAACACCAGTAACTAACAAAAATCCTACGATGTGCTACATAATACATTCAATCACAAGTCCCCCATATCACAATCACTTGAAGTTCTTTCCTTATAGCAAAATGGAAATAAGCAATTCAATGCACTCAAGCAGTGCAACTTACGCTTTATAGACGTCGCCAAAGGATCCTCTGCCAATCAACTCTGACTGACTAAATCTAGACCCTGCTGCTTCTGGTAAACCTGCTATATCAGCCATTTCTGCAAACAAACCCTTTGGACAACAAAGAGAAAACGCACCCCGAATTCAATCCCTCAAACATTCACATTCCAGGCATTCTTCAGTGCGAATTCCATATTCAACTTCACAACTGCCCAAACCAACCTCAAAAACCCAATCCCTGGAACAGAAATTTTGGAACAAATCCTATTAATATCCTCAAATAAAAATCAAAACTATAAATAACAAAAACAAAAGTATGCCCCTCATAAAAATCCCACATTTCAAGATCTAAAACCTCAACTAAATTAAGCCCTTTTTTACCCCAAAAAAAAAAGAAATCAGAAAAATGCCTAATCTATTGCCTATTAGCTCTTACAACGAAGGCAAAACATAAAAACGCAACAAAGAACACAAACAAAACAATCAAAATTTCCTTTCTGTTAGGTGAAAAATATGATATGCTAAAGTGATAGGCGAACAAGAACAATAACAATTCTTACAAACAAATTCAACATCTACCCTTTACAAAACTTCATTCTCTGCCGATAGTGAAATCACAACACCCCTACGTGTCCTACAAAAAAGGTCGGAAACTAGTTTTTCATTTCATTATTTCTTTTGCTATTGGAGAATTATTTCCTATTATACAAATTTTTACCTGCTGGGTATCGTCAGATCTTTCTCTTTCGTTCTTTCGATGTTTGTCACTGTCCCTGTATGAAGAATTTTCAGATCTATGAAATAGACGAAAAAAAATTGTTAATGGAATTATGTGTTGTAATTTTTACAGGTAAATTTTCTTTTGGATAAAGTACATAAATGATCTCCCGACTATAGAGTGATATTTTTTAAATCTATTAACTATTAATAGTTACAAAATGGTCACTTTTATATTCATATGTTTCAAACTCGTCATTTTCTGTTAAAAACATGATCGTCTGAGCTGGGCGTTAATCTACTGACTGATATATGATAAAATAGTATTTTAATGATGTATATTGGCAATATCATTACTTTTAAGTACTAGCTCGACGACGTAATGTAAACAGAGATTCGATCCATAAAATAAAACTCAAACGGTTTTAAGATTATATTTTATCATATCCCAGTGAGCATCTTAATGTCCAGCTGAGACGTTCGCTAATTATTTAATTGAAAATGATGAGTTTAGAACATATAAATAATCATGTGAATATTTTAAAAATTTTAATAATCGGGGACTCAACAATGCATCACTTTATAGTTAAAGGATTATTGTGTAACTTTCAATAGTTAAACAGATATTCGATCCATAAAATATAGCTCAAACGGTTTTAAGATTATATTTTATCATATCCCAATGAGCATCTTAACGTCCAATTCAGACGGTCGCTAATTATTTAACTGAAAATGATGAGTTTATAACATATAAATAATCATGTGACTATTTTATAATTTTTAATAATCGAGGATTCAACAATGCATCACTTTATAGTTAAAAGATTATTGTGTAACTTTCAATAGTTAGGGGACAAGAAAAAGCAGCATCCTATAGTCAAGGGACCATTTGTGTACTTTACCCTAGTTTTCTTGCTTCATGAATCAAAACGCTTCGTATTTAATTTTGTACACAGAACGTCCACGTTGTAATGAAACGAGTCCGTACCTTTTTGTCAGCTCTTATTTGTTCTTATGTCTTTTACACACTCAAATGGGCCTAGGAAGGACGGCCCATTTAGATCAATGACGTGGCTCCACGATGCCCAATGGCTTGATTTCTTAGGGAAAATATATATTTTGGTACATGAATTTGGCTTTAAAGTGTAATTCGGTACCTAAACTCTTTTTGGATCCAATTAGGTATATAAACTTGATTTTCTGGTTCAAATTGGTATTCAAAGTTTACTTTTTGGTCCAAATCGAGACTTTTTGTAGAATACTTATTTGAACCAAATTTATGTATAAATTGAACCTAAAAGTCAAGTTTAGATATTAAATTAAACCTTACCAACAAGTTGGAGTACTTAATTGGAACAAAAAATATATATAAATTGCACTTAAAGCCAAGTTAATGTACTAAATCTATATTTACCCCATTTTGTACTTAATATAAGGATCTGTCTTTCGGTTGGGTCCGGAATTGGGCTTCGACTTGAAATAATAGGTTAGAGTCGTCACCGATCATTTTAAAACATTTAGGTGGATTGGACACCATCTTACCTGATTTGCGTTTTACCATAAATATATCGGGTTCGGGAGTCGGTTACGGTCAAGGAAGGATTAGCACCCTTGGACCGCCCTTTCAGTACCAATTAATTTGGCAGTTGTCTTTAATTGCGAAAATTAAAAATTTAAATTTAAATTTAAAAACCCTATTCGAATTACTTACCTTTGATCGATTGGAATTCTTCTAAAAAAGTCAAAAAGATTAGATAGAATAAAATAATAAAAAATATTAAATAAAAAAATAAAAAATAATAATAAATGAAATAATAAATTTAAGGGAAACAAAAATAAAAAATAATAATAAATGAAATAATAAATTTAAGGGAAACAAAATAAAATAATTAATAAAGGAAAATTAATAATAATAATAATAAAATTTTAAATAAAACAAAAGCAATATGAAGAAAAAGAAAATAATTTAAAAATAAAAAATAAAAAAGATATGTAAATTAATGACTGTAATGAAAACATCAAAAACTAGAGGCTCAAATTGAAATATCAAAACGTTGCATTAATGGTTAAACATCAGGATTACAAAATAAGGGGGACCAAACCTGATATTTCCTCTTTTGTTCAAAAACACGGCAAGTTAGGGGGCCAAAATTGCGTAGTTTTGGTTCGACTATTTAAACCTAAAACAAAGCTTCTTTCCTCCCATCTCCCCGCATTTTACACTTGGTGTCTTTCTCTCTCTACCCAGAGAGAGAAAAACAAATTCTCTCGCCTCTCTCTAAAGCCCCTCCACTGGAGGGATATCCGGCCACCGCCGGCGGCTGGAAAAAAAAATCAAATCTTTACCGAATGTTCCTCACTCCACCCCGAACACAAATCCACGGTCTGATTCTCACAACGACTCCCCAATCGGTGTAGATCTAAGGAAAAGGCTTCAGTTTTTTACCTTCGCCGACAAAACCCCTCGCCTTCCCGACGTGCTCCTCTCGTCTTCGACGAAAAAAGCTTTCCTTTTTTTTTGTTTTTTTTTTTGGTTTAATGCTTGTTGTATATCTCTATTTTTTTGGTGTTGTGGTTTGCTTCTTTTGTGTTGTGGTTTTTGTTCTGCTCGATGACTGTTGTTTGGGTTCGATGATGGGTTTTTGTGTTGATGTTCCCCGACTGTTGTCACCGTTGATGTGGTACTGGTTCGATGTTTGTTGTGGTTTTGGCTTTCCATTTATGTCTCCCGATGATGGTGTTGTGGTGGGGTATTTATACCCACCATCGGTTGCCTGTTGGTTCCGATTATCACGATAACATACTCGTCGTTGGCCGGGGATTTCAGGATGGGTTAGTCCCGATTTCCCCAACAGAAAATCCCGGTGTTGACCGGTGTGTGGCCCTCTCGCTGATGTTGGTAGCATTCATGCTTCTGGAACCTTTGATCTCGACCGTTGGATTGGATCAGATCAACGGTCCAGATCTGGCTATAGCATGACATAAAATTTTAGGGTTTTATTTCCCTAGCTGCTTTTGATCTTGGCCGTCCATTCATACCCTGATCCAAGGGTATTCAATTGTGCGGCGCCAGATCCTAATGTGGAAACTCCAGACCCCTGTTGGCCTGGTTCAAGCCCGGTTTGGTTATCTTGGACTACTTGTACCCTAAATTTGGACCTGGACCAGAAAAACAAAATAAATTAAATTAAATAAAAAAATAAAAAAAATAAAAAAAAATAATATACTAATAATAATATAATATAAACTATATAATATATATATTTCAAAAAAAACTATATACTATATTTTTAAAAAAAAGTTTTATATTATATAGTTTTCAAAAATGATTTAAAAATATTATATAAGTTTTCAAAAATGTTTTTAAAACTATATATTATATAATTTTTCAAAAATATTTTTAAAACTATATATTATATAATTTTTCAAAAATGTTTTTAAAACTATATATTATATAAGTTTTTTTAAAATGTTTTAAAAGCTATATATTATATAAGTTTTTTCAAAATGTTTTAAAAACCATATATTATATATTTTCAAAATATTTTTTTAAAACTATATATTATATAATTTTCAAAATGACTTCAAACTATATAATATATATATATAACAAAAAAATACGGACTAAAATGAGTGTCTACAATAACATATGGCCCCTTAGTTTGAAAATCAATCTCAAAGTGGTATCTGCAACTTACGTTTTTTATTTTCTAAAGACTTGATAGAACATATTGAGAATGGTTTCTAAGTTCATGTATTAAAATCGATAGAATTTAAATATGAAGAGTTAAACTCATTGAATATGATAAAATTTATATAATATATAAGTTTATGGACTAAAACTATTATTTTATCATGTCTCTTTCATTTTTAACAGAAGGGTGATGTGAATGTAACAAAAATTTAATTGAGTGATTGAATTATAATTTTTTGAACTTATATTACTTGTTTATAATCCGACTAATCATTAAGTGACCAACCATATATTTAACCCCTTATGGAAATGGTGTAAGATTGCCGCCATTAATGTTTAGTTCTTGGTTATCATCTGTCGCTATTGCCCTAAATCATAGCATAATAAATATGTGTAATCAATTAAGTGGTTGTGTGAATAAATTTGGCATTAAAAAATTCATGTATAATCAACGGGTTGGTTCAAGTGGTAAGCAGTTTGATATCACTTAAGTGTGTTTTGAATTCAAGTTTTTTATATACATAAAATCCCTGTTGAGATACTCAACCACCAAAATCACATGTGTGACACGAATTAATTAAGACAAAATCCTAAAAATCAGAGAGCAACAAAAAAAAAACATTCGTAGATAAAGTTGTAAATGTTATTTCATTAAAGCAACGTTTTCTCCATCTCAATGTTTGAAATATGCTACTAACAAAACCCCAACAATTCATGGTAGTTGGTATTGAATTGAGGTTAATTGTCTCAATGAAGTATTGGGTCCTTACATATTAAATAACATAACTATGTATGGTGCTATTAGATTAAAAAAAATCTTAAAAATATATTATTATATATATATATATATATATATTGTGTGATTAATACAGAAAACTAGTAACAACTATTAAGATTTATGCGATGCCTCTTGTGCAACGAGTTGCAACAAATTCACTGGAGGTGTAGTAAAGAAACGTTCTTCAACAGTTGAGTCGCGAGATAACGCGACAAGAAAATTTGTCACTGGACTAACCTCTCTTCGAACAAAACTAATCCTAATTTCCCACTATTGTTCCGTCAACGATCTAGTCGAATCCACAAGTTTTATCGCGCTAAACGTGTTCAAAGGTCCTTCCAAAGCACGCAAAGCCTCTAAGCAATCCGTCTCCACTTCTACTTTACTGTAACCGAGTCTTCATGCATATCACTAAGCATCATGTATCGCTCAAACTTCTGTTAGTAGCGTCGGACACTCACCTAAACTTCTAGAAAATCCGAAGAGTCACTCCTCTTTATCATTACGAATGACACCCCCCACAGCAGCCGCACTATCGCTGAAACGAACGGCTCCATCAGCATTCACTTTAACCCACCCCTCCAATGGTCGTTGCCGTATAGAATGTTTAACTTCATGAGAAATAGTCTTGCGCCGATTTCTCTTCCCCATAACTATACATAAATTCCAACAAATAACTGGAAACAGCACATCCCAATTATTAATATTGAGAACCTGACATTCCTTGCTTCGCAAATTCTCCCATATCCAAACGTTGAATGGTTTTGCCATGAACTCCACAATCTTCTCTCGATGAATCAATTTAGTCGGTTAGTCCATAAGGAACGAGCATTAGCGCAATTACGTAACACGTGATTTGCATCCTCCCTTCTTACAAATGTTGTAAATAATATCCTCATCTCCCTTCTTACAAATATTGTAAATACTATCTGTGGCCATATGATCCGCAATGACGTAACACATGATCCGCATCCTCATCGCCTTATACTACATAAATATAATAATTAAATTTTATTATTTAAATCTCACCTCAATTGATATTATTATTATTGTAATATATACGAGGATATGAATTCAAGCATGTTTAAGGACGTGGTATTCTTCAATTTATGACAACAATGAGTTTTAAATAGTTTAGACATTGTATCAAAAGTATATGATAATAAAAATAAAAATAATTATGATAAAAAGAAACATATATAGTAATATATGAAGTATTCTTTATACATGCGTTCTCTACATTTTAGACTTCATAATCTTGTTTATTTGAATGTGTTGTATCTTATTTAGGGTTTAATATTTTAAGATTAAAATAAGTAAGATTACGAGATAATATTTGTTTAATATATAAATAAGTTAAGTTTGGTTATTGAGTAGATTAATTTTTTTCTTATAAAAACAATTCGGAGTGAATACAAGATAATATTTGTTTAACGGCTCTTTCAACATTTTTATAATGAACGTTTATATCCATACATTCATGATGCTTGAACTAAAAACCTCAAGAAATAACAATAAATTTATTAACTACTTAAATCGTTCGGGTCGTACGAATAACATTGATCTTGTATGATGCTTCTCGTTAATATAAATGAGGGCAAAACATATGTAGTCCATAATGATTTTTGGGCCTAAACCCACTTTATTGACCATATAGTAAATATGTTTTCTAATACATATAGTATATGGAAAGATTCTTGCATGCATCAACTCACGTGATAATGGTTTATTTTTCTTATATAAAAGTTGGAAAAAGAGGGGCTTGCTCTGCAACTTCCTTTATTTATTTTATTTGAATTTTCAGAGGTTTGTTCAGAGAAATCAGAAGTTAGTAATTACTATATTCAATAAACAAATCAAAGGCCAACTTAAAAGGACAAATAAATCCATTATTAATTGATTAATTTAATATGATGAGGCGTTAAATTTTTTAAATAAATATAATCTGAATTCTTTTTATAATAAATTCTTTTTATAATAATTTTTATATAATTTAATTTATCGAATATTGATAACTCTAAAAAAATAAAACGGTCCTACAAACATAAAACAAATATTTTTCCCAAAGGAATCTTTTTACTTTCGTCAATATTTCAAATTCTTGTTCTAGACATTGTTGATTGATGTATCATGGAAAGAGCAATAAAGTTTTAGCAATAATATGTTTTATATTATATAATATTTTACTTATAATCATCACTGTTATTGGTGGACTTAGCTCAAAATACAATATTATAATTATTTACTTCATTTTTTATATAAATAAAAGGCATTAGTCTTATTAAAAATAAAAAACTATTTAAAATTAGAACGAAAATTTATAATTATAAATATAAACTAAATACATAATTAAAGCATATTCATATAACTATTAATATAAAAATTTAGTTATTTGAGATCATAGAAATATCATATAAGGAAAATTCTAAAAATCATTTAATTTTTTTACGAATGGATGTGACTGCATGAACAAATGAACCATATAAGGGGATTAAACTTGTCGTAACAGTCCCTCAGGTGGTCCCGAAATCGGGTTCTGACTTAAATTTGATGTGTTGGAGCCGCCACCGATCATTTTAATTTGGTCGATCGGATACCATAACTTACCGTTATTTGGTCTACGTTTTACCATAAATTTGTCGGATTTGGGAATCGATTACAGTCAAAGAATAATTAGCACCTGTGTACTGCCCTTTCGGTACCAATTCGATTTCTCAGTTGTCTTAATTGCGAAAATTATGAGTCAAATCAAAATTAAAAAATTCGATCCGAATTACTTACCTTTGACGAATTTAAAACTATCCTAAAAATAAATAGAATAAATGTTAGGTTGTAAAATAAAATAAATAAATAACATGAAATTAAAAAAAAAGATTAAATTATAACTTATTAAAAATTAGGGGTCAAATCGAAATTAATTGAAAGCTGCAAAGAAAAATAATGAAAGGTTAGGAGATTAAATTGCAAAAATATAAAAGATAAACATGATTAAATTGAATTAATTCAAAAAATCAAGGGAAATTTTACAACAGGTGACCAAAATGAATTACGCATCAAAATAAAAGGGACTGCAAAAATTATTTAAAAATATTGTAATTACACTATGATCCCCCAATAAATACCCCTAAAAACCCAAAAATTTCAATTTTAAACCATTTTCTAAAATATCACTCTCTTCCTCACTCTCAAACCCTCTCAACACAAACCCCAACCGATCATAGGCCACCCACACTCCGTCGATGCCTCTCTGTCTCGGCCGCTACGCCCTGTCGCCCCCGGTGGCCCGAAAAAAATTCAAACTACACCAAAATGTTCTCCCCAACCCCGTGAACGCAAATGTAAAGATCGATTGTCCCAAATAAACCCAAATTGGCGTTGATCTAAGTTTTAAAATTCGGACCTTTACTTTTCCCGGCGAACCTTTCCACTTCTCGACGACTTTTCCTTTTCGATGAAGTTCCTCCGCGTCCTTGGCGTTCTCCCACGAAACAAAGCTTTAAGCTTTGTTTTTCTTTACTTTCGATTTTGAAAGTTTTTGCCTTTGGGGTTTTGTATGTTTACCGTATGTTGTTTTTTTGGTGTTGATGGCTTTCGTGGCTTTGTTTCTTTGTTGATATGTTGCTTGGTTGCTCGATTGGCTTTTCGTGTTTTTTCGTTGTATTTTGCTATGTTTTTTCTTGGATTTTTTTTGTGTCCTCGACAACTTTGGGGGTATTTATCCCCTACCGCCGATGGTTTTTTCGGCTAAAATGGGATGGTGCAGTCTCGATTCTAGTGGGATTCTCGGTTAATGACTGCATGTTTGGGTTATGGCCGATTTTCGGCGTTGGTTACTGAGAAACGGGGGAGGTTTCCTTCGATTCACTCCCTGATTTTGTGTTATTTTGGTTTCTGGTGCCAAGATTTTTGGTCAGTTTTTGGATTTGACTGGTGCGTGGCCTCAACGCGCTCCCCGTGTGTCTCCCTTCCTTGATACAAGACCCTAATTTGATTTGGGATGGGTCAGGCTATTGGGCTTCCTTTGCTGAGCTCCCACCGGGTTTGCTTGTTGGGTCAGGCTGGCAGGCCCGGTTGGGCTTCGTTGTTGGACATGCTCTTTGGATTTGTATTTAATTTGGACCTGGACTTAAGGAAAAAACTGAACAAATAATATTAATAATAAAATGAAAATAAAAATAATATTATATGATATGATACATACTATATATTTATTTAAAAACTATATTACATATATTATATTTTCAAAAACTATATAATATTTTTTCAAAAAAGTATATATATTACATATATGCTTTCAAAAACTATATTATATATGTTTTAAAAAAACGTTTTCAAAAAAACGTTTTTTAAAACTATATATTATATGTTTTCAAAAACCGTTTTTAAAAATTATATATTATATGTTTTCAAAACCGTTTTTTTAAAACTATATATTATATGCTTTCAAAAATATTTTCAAAAACTGTGCTATATATCTTCAAAAACTATATGTATTGTATATTTTTGGAATTATTATATATATTATCATATATATTAAATTAGAATCAAATTTGTAAGAAAACTATATCCGAATAAAACTTATATATCTAAATCTAATATGAAGATCTAAAAATAATCAACTAGACAATAAATAAGTATCATTTTTTAATTTGACATTAAACTAATTAACGTTAATATGTATAGATAGTACAATAATTTGACAGAAAGCTTACATAAGATTATCTTCCCATTGTTTTGCCTAATAATTACAAGAGCCGAAAGTTTAAGATTATGGTCTACCCATCATATACAGCTAAGGTTCATTGATTAAATGAAGACAATGTAATCATTTAAAACAAGTTTAATATGAATAAATATTCAACATATCAACAATGAACTTTTTGATTTTACGAGTGGATTTTAAAAAATTAACATGGGTTTTATTTATTTATTTATTTAAAATAATAATTAAGGGCTTGAAATTAGCTGACCCTTATTCTCATATGTAATGAGATAAGGGGAGGTAGGATAGTAGGCTGCCCCCAACGCCAGGTTGAGAATAGCTTCCGTGAGAGACCTCCAAATTATGAAATGCCATCTCACGTATAGAATTTAGAAACCTTACCATTAGTATAGCATATAATAATTAATATTGTATATTATAATTAAATTTGAATATTTTTTATTCTATTCCCAATTGTGTTTGATGTTGGATTTAATTTGAGCTAGGTGAAATGAATAATTTGACAATTCAACGTGTCTAATTTAACAGTGGCAGTCAAAAAAAGGAGCCACTGTCGGTAACATAAGTTTGAATTCCTTTAAATATATATTGATACATTGAATTTCTTAGAATATATACATCTTGAGTTCAAAGTGGGAATATTGACATTATAAACTATATATATATTTACATATAATATGATCGAAGAAGCTAGGAAAGTTGTACAACTTGTTATATGGGTCGCGAGGTTGAACTCCATCATGCTCAAAATCTTCATTTCTTTTATTAGTTTGTTTATTAAAGTGTTTTGTGACTCGATTACATTTATATGATTCTTTCATAATTTTTAATATAATCATGTGAATAATTTTTTACGTTCATTTCAGATATGAAAAATAAAATTTTAAAATTATTATAAAAACATATTGAATATTAATCTTCTAATTATGTCAATTTATTCAATATTTTTTTTGATGAAATTCATTTGGATCTCATCTGAGCGGAATATCAATAAATTTACATATAATTATAAATACTATAATAAAAATAAACATGTCACTTAATAATTAAATAAATTAAAAAATTATCATATGAGTAATAAATACGGATTGTTAGTCTACTAATAAATTTTATTTACGAAAGAATTGTTTTGATTAAAAATAAAATATCGAAAATCAAAATATTTTAAAAAAAATATGAATCTAATTTTATATACTATTATAGAATAATTTTAACCCTATCTAAAAAGAATACACAACTAAATAATTATAATCAAAATTAATCATTATAATACATAATTTGATAAATAAATTAAAATATATCTAAATCTAAATTTAAAATTGTTATATAAACTTGTTTTTTTCCCACATATAAAACAATATAAAAAAGAGATTAAAAACTCGTAATTCCAAATATGAATAGGAGTCAAATACTTAACAGTTGGGTTTGAAGGTTGAAAACTGTTGCTGACACACATCAATGCCTGATTTTATGCTTCCATAGGTTGGCATGGAATCAAAGTTATCGTAAATTCAACCAAACTTTATTAGCTTCTCCAAAATCGGTTTTCGTTTTTTTTATCTTCTTCTAAGAAATATACTATTTTTTAAGTAGGAAAACATATATAATTTCATGGATTTTGTATCATATCCGTATCTGTTTCAATTGAGGTGGAGATGAATATAAATTTAGTGAGTAATAGGCGAATGTAGATGTAAAAAGTTATATCCGTCGTAGATAGATGATGAGTTTAAGATCTTACTCACCTCGTATCCGTCCGCCTCGCATTCGCCTGCCCACTAATTACTGACCATATAAATTTTGGACTATTATGAATTTAAGTATAATTTCAGAGACTATTCTATAGATCTTAAATTTTTTTAGGACATGACTTGTAATATAACCAAATATTGAATCATAAACATTTATTTAACCAAATGTGAGGATATAAACATTTTATTATGTTTCTTAACAGTCGTGTTTGTTTTATGTTTTGTTATTTATGTAATATGTGAGGTTGCTACCAGACAAGTATAAACGGGGTACAAACGCGTACGAAATGGGTAGTATGTAACCAATTGAATAGTGAGTGTGTAGATGAATTTTAAAATATATTTACATTGATAGATGTAGATTTAAAAATTGTATATATCGTAAGTAGTTAATATGTAGTGAATACGAAAAATATTATATGAGTATATTGATTTGAACAATTATTAGATTAAATAATAAAGTAGTTGAAATTTGTTATGCCGAGCGGCGCGTAATTGGAAAACAGCGCGTGGTGGTGTTGGAAGGGCGGGCCTCCGCAATTCATGCGCTTTGGCTTTTGTCTATGAGGAACGAGGTACCGACTCACTGCCGATGGCACGTGCACTCGTGACCTCTTAATCACCCACCAACTCTCTGTTTACACACCTTTTTGTGTGCGTTTTGTTTGTTTACTTAAAGCTCAAATTTAATTTATAATATTCTTATTTGTATTTAATATAATAATATTTTTATATTTTATCTCTTTTATTGTTTATGTTTGAGTTTTATAGTAAGGATTGCAGCACGACAGTATAGATGCCAGTAAGGTAAAAACATTTTGTAAACTGTATTTTTAAAAGATATATTCAATAATTTGTGTTTTTGTCTTATGTGATATTTAAAAAAAAATCATTAATTTTCTTTTTAAGTTAATCAACGAGTTTAAGAAAATTAAAATTCGACATTTCATATCTTAATATAGTGTAAAACTTTTTTTTACATTAATTTTAAATTTTTAGGTTTATATTATCTTTGAAAATTTTGAGTTTGAACTTTTTTAAACAGTTGAACTTAAAAAATAATTTTTATTTAAAAATATACATAATTGTTTATAAAGATTTAATACGTGTAATTTTATTATATTTTTTAATTTTTTAATGAAATTTTGTTAGGTATGATGCAGAAAGATTAATAGAAATTTAAATTTCAAACAGATTTATTAAGAATTTCATCATTTACGTCAAGTGTTATGATAATATCTAATATATTTCTTTTGTCAAACTCAAATAAAAAGCTTGAAAGTGATGATGAATTTTCAGTTTATATAAAAAATTTACCGCGACTTTCCATGTTAGAGAATTTATTTAATTATTTCATCCTCATCCTAAAATTCAAATTAATCATTGTTGTCAATAGATAAATTAGAAATGATACTTAAACAAATCAACTTATAGCTAAAAAATAGATAATAAATATGAAATTTATGTTCATGAAAAGTTAATTTATATATTATATGAACTCAATTTTTGATACGAATATTTAGTATGAATATGTGGACACAAATTAATTTATTTTAGTGAGTGTAAAGGCCTAAAGGGTGATTGGAAGTTTATTATCAATATATACGCATGTATCTTTCCAAATCGATTTTTCCCTTGTAAATTCACAAAATTCAATTCACAATGCCAATTACTCTTTCACCGCTTAATCCATCATTGCCTTCGGCCTTTATTAACCTAATTATGAAGTGATGAGCGCATTATCTAAAAAATCAGACATGTCGATCTTTATAAATTATAACTTACACACTTACAATCATAATTGTGAATTTAATAATTTAATAATTATGGATCATCTCAATAACATATGATTATATACATTATTCTGGTGATATGAATTCAAATAATTTTTTTATAAAGTATATGCAAATTTATCTTATGGAAAAAATGACCAAGTCTTCTTCATCAGACAACTCCGAAACTTATTTTTGTTTGGTTGTAAGAGAGAGAGAGAGAGAGAGAGAGAGAGAGAGAGAGAGAGAGACGGACAAAAGGAAGGAAAGAGTTTTGCTTTACTGTGTGGTTAAAAAGCTAAAGGCCAGCCTGAGCTTACCCAAAGCTTTTATAACCAAGAGGTGTCAAAGGCAGCAGCAGACACCAGTGTATATCAAAGAAAGTAGCTTCCTTTGGAGCCCAAAGAAAAAAAAAAGAACCCATCTTTTCTCAAATATATAGGCATATATATATATATATATATATATATATATATATATATATATACACACAGAGAGAGAGAGAGAGAGAGAGAGAGAGAGGGACTAGAGAGGACGAGAGAGATGGTGGGCTCAGGTTCAGCAGATAGGACTCATAGGAGCAAAGAAGCTGTTGGGATGATGGCCCTTCATGAGGCACTTAGAACCGTCTGTCTCAACTCAGACTGGACTTACTCTGTTTTCTGGACCATCCGTCCTCGCCTGTATCTTCCTTCTTTTTGTTCTCTATTATCAAATCTTCATTTTTTTTATTTCTTTTCTTTGTATTCACTTGCTCTCTGTTTATTCACTTTGCTAAAATTTCCTTTTTCTTCTCTCTTTTTAATTTCTTCAAGTTTTTGTAATTTTCTCATCTGTTTTACTGAATCGGGTCTCTTTGTTTTGGCGTAGGAGAGTAAGGGGCGGTAATGGTTGCAAGGTTGGAGATGACAACGGCAGCTTGTAAGTATGGTTTTGGGGTTTTCATTCTGCACTTTTTTCTCTACTTGTTTGGTTCTCTAGAAAACTGAGGAAAACGAAATAACTTCAGAGCTTAAAGTGCTGCAAACTTTTGCCTATTAAGTTAACAAGAAAACAGAGGAAAATGAAAGAACTTCGTACTCAGGCATTACATGTTTCCTTGTAGAAACATGAGATATTTGGTTAATGAGAGACTTTGAGTCATTAATTGATTTTATGAGATGGGTTTTTGTTATTATCATTTCTAAATTCAGCAAATTTGTGTAAAAATTGTTTTTTTCCCCTTCTGGTGAAGGATGTTGATGTGGGAAGATGGATTTTGCCGAGGAAGAGTGACAGATTATTTAGAAGATATGGATGCAGAAGATCCAGTGAAGAAAGCTTTCAGCAAATTATCCATTCAGTTATATAATTATGGAGAAGGGTGGGTACTGGGTAGGTGCTATTAATATTTCAATAGATTTAGCCTTACAAAAAAGGGGAAAATAGATTTTTATTTTTCGTACTGTATGTTTTTGATTGGTTGAAAATATGATTTAATGAAAAGGTTAATGGGGAAAGTTGCATCAGATAAGTGCCATAAATGGGTGTTCAAAGAATCAGCAGAATGTGAGCCCAATGTATCCAATTATTGGCAGAGTTCTTTTGATGCTGTATGTTTATCTTTCACTGCTTCTTTTTGTTGTTAAAATCTTAATTGTTGGTTAAATGCTGTGTTGTTATTTAATTTGCAGCTTCCTCCTGAATGGACTGATCAATTTGACTCTGGGATTCAGGTCTGCACAGTAACTAATTGTTCTTCACTGCTAGTTTTTTTTTCTGGTTTATTTTTGTCTATCTTACTCGGACTCAGCGTAAGATTCTGATACGGGTATATTTAGTTTCCTCTAAGATTTCCATGTCGATATACATATACATATACATATACATAATTGTGTTCGGCATTTACGCTAAAGTTCGAGTAACATATGTTTTTATGTCGGTCATTGGGACATTGGTGATTCTTGATTTTGTCTTGACCAGACAATTGCTGTTATTCAAGCTGGCCATGGCCTTCTCCAGTTGGGTTCCTGCAAGATTGTGAGTCTGATAATTAAAGTTTTCCATTAGTGATGATGGTTGTAATATATGATGTTTCTTACATATATGTGTGTTGTATGTATGTATGTATTATTCAGATACCTGAAGATCTTCATTTTGTGCTAAGAATGAGGCATACCTTCGAATCTCTTGGCTATCAATCTGGTTTCTATGTCTCTCAGACGTTTCCGTCGAATAGGAACGGTTCATCGTCGTCTATAGTTCCTTCAAATCAGTCTGCCATTCCGTCCTGGCCTCCTCCGCCTTCAGTCTTCAGCTGGAACCAGAGGCCGCTTCCACCAGCAGCTCCAATGGTTGGTTCGCCTAATTATCAGAACCTGGCTAGGGTCAGATTTCCACAGGCCAAAGACGAGACCAACATGTTTCTCATGCCTCGTTCATCTGAAGCCAGAATGAAAGATGTGATGAATGAACAGGAAAGTGACGTCAAATGGCCTAATGGTTTGAGTTTCTTCAACTCTCTCACCGGACGGAGAGAAGACGCCGACCTTTTAGTTAACCTGGAGAGTTTAGGAGCCAAACCGGACCTGGACCACCATCCCCTTATTGTTGAAGGAAAAGATAATCAGAATTTGGATGCCGATGTGAACCATACCGAGTTATTGAGCTTGGATAGTCATCCGGAGAATATAAGGAAGAGGGAAAACAAGTTTAAGAGGAGCTTTACATTACCTGCAAGAATGGCCACGTCTTCTTCTTCGACGTTGTTAGATCATCATCAGCACCAACTGGGGGAGTTTTGGAACTCTGATGCAGGGATGTATGGCGATGCCATGGATACCTTCTTGAAATGAAGGGTTGTATTAGAGGGAGGTTTTATATTTTCGCAAAAGGATTTGTGCTATTTAGTTGCTGAACTTATGTGCTTGCTTTTATGTTCTTTTAAATTCGCTACTTTGATCCATTGGAATCAAACTTTCTAATCTTTTGTGGTTTAGCCTAATATCCTACTCTAATATTGAACCCTAAAATTCTTAACCTATAAGAATGAACAAAATTTAAAAAAAAATTAATATAATTTAAAAATAATTATAATTAAAATATTAAGGAGAATTGATCTAATGATAGAATGGTTTCATGGATCCAAGGCAAGTCAACAAGATTCATTTGAAACAATGTTATATCCTGAGCAAGCATGGGTTACTTGAGTTGCAAACATGAGATTCCTCCTAACAAAACATTGAAGATCTTAATGATCTTGTCTGAACGAAGAAAATGTCTTGACTGTCGACTTGCACCCTGCATGAAACTTGGATCCATATCCATTTGCGTTTCTTTATTTGAATAATGAAGTTTGCAAATGAATGTTTCATTTCTTACCAAGCAGAATTTAACAAAACCCAGATTTTTTAGAAGCCAGTTCAATGTTTTTGTTTACAATTAACGGAAATTAAGATATAAAATTAAAAGAAATTAAAGGATATAAAAGTTTAACCCGGATTCGATTAGTTTGAATTTATAAATATATAAAATTAAAAGGAAAATAGAGAAATAGAAAACTTAATTTGATTGAAAGTTCTATTCTATTTTATGTTGTTTATCCAAACAAGTTTTATTTATAATCAAGCAAATGTCTCTATAAATAGATACTAGGATTAGGATTAGAAGTCAAGTTGTTCATGTGATTCTTCTTATATTCTTCTATTTCTGACATTAGTGAAAATTTTGCTTAAAATATGAAATTTTGATGTTGATCGCAACACTAAATTCACATTGTTGCAAGTGAAGGTATGAAAATTTACAAGAATTCTCCATTTGTGATGAAATGGTAGAAAAAAACTACTAAGTTTTATGTTTTGTCAGATTCAACAATTGCCGAAGATAAAATTGTTATTTTCTCCTTCATATTAGATGACAATGTTATTGGTGAAATCGCTTTGATTGAATAAAGTAAATGAGAATTATGTATTGGACCAAACAATTGAGAGTATAATAGTTCTTAAAAGCAGGAAAAATAAATAAATTTTGTGAGTATAATGAAATTGAGAAAAAGAAGAGTCCAATTCTTCACATAGATTAATAACAAAAAAGATAAAATTGACGTTGATGATCAGAATTGTGTTGTGCATGATATTACTTATAGTGATATGACTGTGAGCAAAGTTGATACTTATGATGACGTTACTTATGATAAGACTAAATCTAAACTTGAGAAAGACTTGGATTCAGTTGGCAATCATTGTTGAAGAATATCTCTTTAAGGAGTTTCGTGGAAAAAGTGGGGAACTTGATCGTCAAAGTGAAAAATTGATTTTTTGTTGAGTTTAATTATTCCGTCGAATTTGAGATTTTCCCCCTTAACTCCTTTCACTTTCATAATTTGTGTCAATATGGAGATGGTTAGAGTTCAATTCGAATTCGATAATACTCAAATTAACTAAGATGCAAAATTAACAGAAAATTGGAAAAATATAGAAAATCTAGTTTGATTGTAAGTAGGGACTTTATTCTATTTTATATTGATTAAAAGTTGAAAATCTTGTTTGAGTATATTTCTAGAACAAGTTTTTATTGTAACCAATTAATTGTCACTATAAATAAATATTAAAGATTATATTTAGAAGTCAAGCTGTTCATAGGTTTCCTCTTGTATTCTTCTATTTTCGATGTTAATAAAAATTCTCTTTTCTTTTCCTGTATTTTTTTAAAAGATTTTTTCACATAAAATCTTAATATTTATTTTATTATACAATCATTATATATATCGTTATATTCTAATATGTTTTCATATAATTGAAATCCGAATCGAACTGATTCAATCCAAACCTAGTTGGGCTTCTTAGACCATTTTTCTGGTCCTTTGGGTAGTGTTGGACTGAAACCGAAAGAACTAAAGGCTATTTAAAGTGTATCTGAATCATGCACTCAGGGCAAGGTCATATTCCAGGTATTATTGTAGAGGAAGTGTATCTAAAGTCGTCAAAACTAAAGTTGCGATCTAAGTTAGTTCAAAATAATCATGACGAAGCTTTGAAAACTAAGAGGCCAACAAAGAGGAAATGGCGAAACTTTAAAAGAGTTATAGATGTTAAAAATAATAATAATACTTGCAACACAGTGTACGAGACTACTGACAGATAGTTGGACTTACAGAAGTCAACTTATGCTGGAACAGATTAATCATCCCGGATAATCCTAGGATCTAGCGATGAATTTGAACGACAGAAAATCTCGGAGAAAGCCAGAACGAAAGTACTTATTTATTTTCTTTCTAGTTGGCAAGAAGTATTTCATCAAAATTCCAAACAAAATGATGTTCATAGCAGAAAATCCTCACAAGTCAATCAAGAAATATATATATATATATATATATTAATATGCATTCATATGTTATTCTTGTTTCTTGGAAGGTTCCATAGCATGACATTCTCTACAGGCCAACAAAAACAGGCTGAAAAACCTCAGGCAAGGTTCCGATCTTCCCTTAGTGGCAGTCCTTTGTTGTTGATGATCACCTTGTTTCTTGCCTCTCAAGGCATCTTTCCTCTCCACCCCACTATTCTTCCTCCTGGAAGCCTCGCGTTTCAGAACAGGCACCGCCGTAATGTACTGCCATCTCTGAGCATCCCCATATAGCTGAGCTGTTACCATTTTACTCGCTTTATTACATGCATGGATCTTGCTATGGCACAGCAACCTCCTCTCTGAATTGTCGCTCGAGCTCGTCCGTGCGCTGCTGCAACTGCTCCTGCTGTTCGTGCTGTTACTTCTGGAAGACATCAACGAATCCTTGCTGTTGATGCTGCTCGTTCTGCTCGTCTCACGAGAACTACGACCACTCGCGACGACTGCAGTAGTCGCTGCAGGTGGTAAAGGAAAGGCATGTGGCAAGAGTCGGCCGTTGCAGAAAAGATGATCTGCCGGTGAGGTCCTATATAGATCTTGAGAAGGCGAATCCGGGGTAAAACACCCAAATTCGAACTCCGAATCCAGCTCTTCGTTCTGGGTGATAGGGAAGGAGAATATCTCACCGGAACTCGACCTTTTCCTAAGAGTTTCCATGAAAAAGATGTTAAATTTTACAATAATTTGATGATTCCTCTATTGTTGTTGAAAGTTTGGAGAAGTGCATGAGTAAGCTTGTATACTTATACCTAAACCAAGTTGATGAATAAATTGATAGTATGATAGCTAGGAACAAGGTGAGAGAATCATGTGTTATGTCGAGATGGGGCAGCTCTTGGGGGTCCCGTTGTTGGGTGATTTTGATAAGTTTTGTGTTGGTGTTCATTTCTTGCCAACCCAACCTTAATGTACCACATGGGAGAGCTTAGTATTGTAATAATATCTTTGAATGTGGGATTTTCCCAAGTGTGTGTCTTAAATGATTAAATGATTCAAATGTAGGGTCTTTTTGCATCTTTGACCAAAGCTTAAGATCTCCCAAAATAATCTAAATTCTATAAAGATCGAGTCTTAAGTGTGTGATACATATAATAATACATGTTTTTATTTTTTTAGCATAAACTTGAAAGGTTAAAACCCAAATCTCATCTATCCTTTTTAGTTGAGATGAGAGTGTATTTGGGGTAAAGCAATGTATTTCAATATGCGTATATATGTATGTATGTATAGAGTAACCAACTTCATTGTTTCAATATACCTTACAAGCAATTGTAAGAAAACCATGGTGACATTTAGATGAATACGAATAATTGATCTTTTTATTTAAGACATTCGGTGTTTGATAGTCACATAAACCCTAATGATATCTAAAGATAAATTGATTTTTTTTAATACCATTTTTCCATTCACAAGACTTGAACATACGTTGATGTTAATTCATCATCTTGTTTGTGCTTTATGATTGCCAAACATGAGTTTGATATTAAAATTTATAGTCATTTTGCTTTATGATAATCAAAGTTTGGGCAAATGGGGTGGCGTGGCATTCTCTTTAGCCTTTGTGCATCAACTTGCTTTAGTTTTTGACACAGCCTCCCAAAAATTCTCTTCCATATAAAGCAAGGAGAGCTTTTTAGACCATAGAGATTGAGTCATTGGCTACTTGATTTTCCCCACACAATTGCTTAAAAAATTGTTCCAACTTAGTGTTAATAAGTACTTATTTGATAGTTTAGGCTCTCTCAAGCCTAGAAACGAGGACAAAACACAAAGAGGTCCTTAAATAATTAGCCTTGTCTCCCATTTGGGTTTCGTTGGAGGAACTTTTGGGGTCCATTTGAGGTCATCATGCCTTTGGGACCACCAGCATTCAGCCTAGTTTCGGTCTCCTACTTTTCTTTAAGCCACCGCAGGCTGCAAGCCATTGCCTAGTACTTTTGTTTTCCCTTTGTTGACACCCTTAAATCTTTAGCTTAAAGGATATGGAGATGGTTGAGTCCTTATATTTAGAGGGGTGGGTTTAAGTTGACTCTTTGAGCTAACTTTTGACTTGGGCACCTTCCTCATTGTTTATTCAATGGGCTTTGGTTTGGACTGTGTTTAGTGTTTTGAACTCATATTAAGGCTTCCCTAATAGTATAATGGGTGGGTTCTTTCCTTCTATTAGGAGCCCAATTGGATTACATATAAAATGTATCAATAAAATTTTTATTAGTTTAACGATCAACTTAGAAGTTAAAGTTTATTTGGATTTAATATAAAAAAAATTTAGAACACAAATCATTTAGATGTTTGTTGATGGAATAAATGGGTTATGATGATTATAGACGATTCATCTCTTTTGATCGGGATAGAGAATTGTAATTGGTGATTGGACGACGGTCATTGGCCAATGTTAGAATATTTTATCTTCAAAGGTAGAAGAGGAGAACAAATGTAAGAGATGATTCCAATCTTTCTCTCGGTATTAATTGAGAGACATTATAACAACTCTTAATCCTGCTATTAGATGTATGATTGTTATGACAACTCATATGTTAACAAACTAAGTGGATATGATCACCTAATAGTAGATTTAACTCTGATAAATCATGTGGATCTATAAGAGTTCGTGTCAAGAGATTCTTTTGTGATTTTATAGAGTCCCTAAAGTACATAAAAGATCAAAGATTCGAATATGATCTTGAATCCTCTTATGGCTTTGAGATGAAGAAATACTAAAATACAAATTAAATTTTAAATATTTATATACTTGTTATATAGACTACTTGAATATAACATGTTAAAAATATATTTAGTGTCATTAACCTTCTTTGAAGATGAAATTAAAATGTTCTAAAATTTGAGAACTAATTTAAAATTTGGTCCATTGTTTAGGGACGCCTAATAGAAATGATACCCAGCGCAAAAATAAGAAGATTTGCATGAATGTCTCGAAAGTTTAACCCTCACGGAATGGAGAAGAAAAGTAAAGGCAGCGTGTCAACAGTTGGGTATACTTCAACAAACACCTGTCTCCCTCATTTACTTCCACAACCATCTTCTTTGCTTCCTCATCATCTTGTTTCCTGTCGTTTTCCCCTTCCCTTCACCACTTATTAGATTTGATATAATATATATATCTATATATACATGCACATACAAGTTCCTTCCATTTTCGAAAGCTATGAGTAGTGGCAAAGAAATCCTTCATAAGATGAAGGTATTTTGACTATTTTCTCTTAACTTACCATCATTATCATCTCTATGCTTTGTCTTGACTATACATATTCATCTGTTTATATGTTTATTGCAGGAAAAAGTTGGCTTAGGTTCCAGTACAGGTGAATCTGGGAAAGGAAAGAGCAAGATCTCCAAGAACATAAAACATGGTTATCATTTAGTGGAGGGGAAATCCCATCATCCCATGGAAGATTATGTTGTTGCTGAGTTTAAGCATGTTGGCAACTGCGAGCTTGGTTTATTTGCTATATTTGATGGTCATCTGAGCCAAGTAATTCCTGATTATTTGAGGTCACATTTGTTTGATAATATCTTGAACGAGGTAATAATGTCATCAATGTGCAAACTGGTGTTCCATGGTCGTTGATCTTTTGTTAAAGTATGCTCCTGATTAGATTGTGTTCCTTTGTTTTACAAGCAGCCTGACTTTTGGATAGAACCGGAGAATGCGATACGGAAGGGTTATCGAATAACCGATAAAGATATATTGGAAAAAGCAATCGATTTAGGCCGAGGGGGTTCCACTGCAGTGACTGCAATTTTGATCAATGGCGAGAAGCTGGTAATAGCGAATGTAGGTGATTCTCGGGCTGTTATCTGCAAGGGTGGTGAGGCTAAACAGCTCTCGGTTGATCACGAACCGACCATGGAAAAGGAGATCATTGAAAATCGAGGCGGTTTCGTTTCGAACTTTCCAGGTAACGAATACGGATGATCATAAACTGCATTAACAAATTGATCATGATATAAAAGCTGCAAGTTTTGTTGTCATTGCAGGGGACGTCGCGCGAGTTGACGGGCAGTTGGCTGTGGCGAGGGCATTCGGCGACAAGAACTTAAAGGAACATCTTAGTTCCGAGCCGGACATCACCGTGGAAATCATCGATGATGATACAGAGTTACTGATATTGGCAAGTGATGGTTTATGGAAGGTTGGCAAGGGCCCTATCTAAATATGATTTCGCCCAAGATTGAACTGTTTGATTTATTTCCTTTGATACGATTGCAGGTAATGACGAACCAAGAAGCGGTCGATGCGATCAGGAACATTAAGGATGCTCGGTCCGCAGCCAAGTACCTAACAGAGGAAGCTGTTAATAGGAACAGCACGGATGACATTTCGTGCATTGTCGTAAGATTTTAGTGATTTTAAGTTTGGCAATTGTGTCCTGCTTTCATTTGATAACACAACTCTTTCCCAATAATGTGCAAGCACCTTTGTTATATTAATAGAATATTATATTAGATGTTGTGCTTTATGTATCTGCCTAATTGCTTTGAACTTGCTTGTTCGATCTTTTGCTTCAGATAAATGATCAGATTTGTACATGATATTTGATAGTAATCCTTTGAATATTTAAGACATGTATCTTACAAGTCTTTGTACACCGCAGACGCTGCTTTCCAATTTGGTTCTTGTATTTGATATGTACTACATGTGTAATATTTTTTTTTGGGAGAGAATCCGTAAAACTGAACAAAATATTTTCTTATTTATGTTTATTATCATGTCACTCTGTCATGCTAACATCTCAGTTTTCAGTAATATTTACAACAATATTCACCTCTCGGAATGTGTCACATACTCTTTACTTGAATACAACTGCTATAGGAAATTATATAGCATATGATCATTGATAAAATAGTAGACTCCATAGATAGAGTTGCAGGTACAGAGAGCTTAGATTCGACGACAAGGCAAGCTTCCGAAGAGAGGGAGCATGGTGATCGCAGGTTTTGGTCTTTAAGCTCCTTATCTGATTTGAGAATTCTTAAAAGATGAACTCCAGCTCTTTGATCATCGGCCTGCCTGCAATGACTCTTTCAACTGTGGACTCGTCCCTTTGCGACTCAAACCTTCTGCAGATGATTCAGCCGAATGCCTGTCGTTGAGTCCATCCAACCTACTCCGACAGCTCCTTTTCGCCTCATCAAACTCTGATAGCTCATGGATCTTGTGAAAATATACCACGATGACAGAAAATTTCTGACCTGTTTACTTGTAGGTCAAGCAATTAGCATTTTAAGTATCAATAGAATTAAATAAACAAT
Organism: Hibiscus syriacus; assembly: GCF_006381635.1. NCBI lineage: Eukaryota > Viridiplantae > Streptophyta > Magnoliopsida > Malvales > Malvaceae > Hibiscus > Hibiscus syriacus. Next base: position 2,024,258 of record NW_024063078.1, read on the forward strand.
CAAACAATAAACAAAGTCCAAAACCTGCTGCATTGCAGACAGAAACCTTGCTTGATTCCAGCAACAACCGCAACCGGACCCTCTCCTTTCTGAAGCATTCTTCTTCTAATCATCAGGGAAACCATGATAACCTACGGTTCCCTCTTCTTCGTCGTCCTCCTCCATTGACAAACTAAACTGGTTCAAAATTTGGGTGATCATGTATGTTGGTGACAGACTCTTGAGAGACATATTAAGAAAAGGGTCATTGAAATGACTACTGGCAAAGTAACCAATTGTGTGTGACTGTTTGAGTGGGACAAAGCTTTTTAGAGTATCAGAGTGCATGATTAAACAAGAATGGGACCAAAATGGACCAAAATGGACCTAGCAATCTATAGTTCTATACCATATAGACATTCAATTTCCTATTATATGTCATATAGGATCATAGGAAACATCAACATTCCTATTGTGAATAAGACGACTCCATTGTCTCTTGAACAATCATGAAGGAAAAAAAGAAAAGGGGGGGGGGGCTCAACTAATGTCAAATTTCAATTCCAATTGAAATTTCTCGCACACTATAAAAAATAAAAAACCCAAAACCACCATTGAAAAAAAATTATTGAACCACTTTATATAATGTTTTGATATAACAATTTAAGCCAAAATAATTTTCGACTTGAATTGAATTTATTCAAAGTTTTCAAAATAATTTAAAGTCAATTAAAAGTGAATTTGAGCACAAAAGTGATTTTCTCGTACGTAATACTGATATTGTTCTTACATTATCGACATTATATGAACAATACTGATACTTTTCATGTGGTATCAATAGCCTAGATAAGAGAAGTATCGATACACTCTAGTTAGTACAGATACTATCATCTCAAGCTCAACTAATGTCAAATTTCAATTCCAATTGAAATTTCTCGCACACTATAAAAAATAAAAAACCCAAAACCACCATTGAAAAAAAATTATTGAACCACTTTATATAATGTTTTGATATAACAATTTAAGCCAAAATAATTTTCGACTTGAATTGAATTTATTCAAAGTTTTCAAAAATAATTTAAAGTCAATTAAAAGTGAATTTGAGCACAAAAGTGATTTTCTCGTACGTAATACTGATATTGTTCTTACATTATCGACATTATATGAACAATACTGATACTTTTCATGTGGTATCAATAGCCTAGATAAGAGAAGTATCGATACACTCTAGTTAGTACAGATACTATCATCTCAAATTCCAGAATGCAAAAATGGTATCGATACCCAAAGGGGTACCAATACTACTTTACATAGGAGTATCGATACCGTCAGGCCCAACGACTAGTTTTATTTAAAAATAATAAAGGTAGTACCGATACTCCCTATAGGAGTACCGATACTCTCTGTACTTGCAGTTTTATTTTGTAGAGAAAAACATCCCCAACGGCTCCAAATCACTCCCAACGACTAGAATCGACCACAAACTCATTCCAACATATATATACAAGTTCAAGACACTTGAAGAAGGGTTAGAACTTTTCACTCTTTATTCCTATTCTCTTGTAAATATTTTGTTCTTGTGAGCTTTGATTCTTTGTAAACACATTCCTTTTTGAAGTTTTCTTTGTTTACATCTTTTTCCTTGTAAAGAGGTTTTGGTTCTAGCCGAGCCTTTGAAAAGCTAGGGAGTCTTGTAAATGTTATCTCTTTGTCCTTGAAAAAGAAAGAACAAATTAGTGGATTTGTTGGAAAATCCTTAGTGATGAGCTAAGATAGTGGAGGTAGACTTAGTTGAGAAGCCGAACCATTATAATTCGTTGTGCCTATTGTTTATCTTTTCTTTATCCTTACTCCCTATACAATTTTTTCCAATTCACCCCTTGTACAATTTTTGGTTGTCCAATATGAGCTTCAAAAATCCCAACAAAAATGTTGGTGAAAGTGTTTGAAATGGTACAATGATCAAACAATGTTACATTCATTCCAAGTTTAGGGACTGCAAAACAATTTTACCATTATATTAGCTTACCTTTTTTTCATAGTCAATCCCTCTTTAGTGTGAAAAAATGAAATGTGACCTAAATTAATAATCTTAAGGGTAAAGTATGTAAATAGTCTCCAACTTTTAGGACACTTGCATTTTGGTCACCTAACTTTTGAAACTTTCAATACAATCATCGAACTTTTAGTTCATTTTCAAGAAGGTCTCTATAGTTATCTCCCGTTAGTTTTTGCTGATGTGGCACCTAACCCTTGTCAAACCCCATTAACCCACTTCTTCTTTCTCATCTTCTCCTTCTCCTTCTCTCACACCTTTGGTCACCTCACCTTCGGTCAGCGGTGGCTTATACTATCATCACCATCATCATTGGCGTCACCTCTTGACCACACCCTTGATTCATACTCATCGTCCACCGTTTTTCCTAAATTGGGAGAAGACCGTTCAAACACTCATCCCTGATCTCTATCGTCAGTTGTCTATAACCGTCACCACTAGTACCAGTAGGAGCGCTGCCTATCCCGACAAAATTCCCGTTAGCCACTTGTCGAGACTCACCTCCGTTCGTCGTGGAGAGGGTAACGAATCTCGTGAGAAAACCCCAACACCCATTTGATGTTTTCATTGATTTTTGACCAATTTGGATGTCCATTCGCCACATTGCCACCACCGTTGGAGTCTTCACACCGTTTCGACCAAAACCCAGTCAGTCGTGCCTCGTTGTCGTCGTCCCTCCTCCGTCTGTCGTTGGTTAAGAAGAAGGAGAAGAAGAAGAGGGTTAACAAAAACTAACGGGAGGTAACAACAAAGATCTTATTGAAAACGAACTTAAAGTTTAATGATTGTATTACAAGTTTCAAAAGTTTAATGACTAAAATGCAATCGCCCTAGAAATTTGGGAACTGTTTATATATTTTACCCTAATTTTAATTGAATCTAAGATTTAAACTAGAAACTTTTGACACAGATAATCAAACATTTCTTAAAATTATATGGTTAAACATTTCTTAATTGCCTCTATCATCTAAATCCGGGTCCATTAATGTTTTATGGGCCAAACAATAATAGGTCCATTATATGGTGAAACTGTTAGCTTAACAAGTTTTAAAAAAGATGATAAAAAATATATATTTTGGTCCTCCAAAATAATAATTTTTCAAATTATATTTTAGCCCTTCAAAGTTTTATAATTTTCTTATCTCCCCTTAGAAGTTTCTGGCTTCCCCCTAATCTAACTGGTCGTTGAAACGCAAGGTCAATACAAACACTAATTTGAGAATTTTTCCAAATTCATCTTAAATAGTTCAAACAAATTTAAGTAACAAATTGAGAAAAAAATCATCTCTTCTTCCCTTCAACGTTTCGTTTCCAAAGGCCAACTTTCCCAGGTAAAAAAGCTTGCTTCTTTATTTCATCTTCCTTGTATGGGGTTTTTCAAGTTATATATATACGTGTGTGTGTGTGTTTGCATATGTTGATGATCAAAACTTCTAATCCGATTGAGAATCTAGATTGGGTTTGAGTTAAAACAGGTTGAAGAGATAGCAAAACAGATAACAAGGGTTGATCTTGGTTAGAGCTTGTGTTTGGGCTTTGGTTTGCAAATTTGAGAAATTTGTAGCTCTAGTAGTTGATGGAAGGCTTGAGTGGTTGAACTTTTGATGAAATTCAGTGTAAATTTTGTAGAGGAATAGGCTGCCTATGGGACTGGTATTAATTGAAGTTGTTTTGAGGTTTAAATGAAACGGTTGCATTGGGTGTGGCTAGTAATTACTTTTGGTCTGGTATTGTATTTAATTTAACAATCACATGAAGTCATAGTTTCGCCATGAAAATCGCCCTTGGGTGTGGTGAAACAGGGCAATCTTGCCTGCAATCCTGCTATTTGGAGGCATAAAGTTGTACTTTTGAAACATTTAGGTCAAAGCATTTATGTTAAGTGTTAACCAGAAAGTGTTAGTGTTGCCTCAAAAATATGGTTGCTGGTTTTCCATAGTTCTTTATTCCTTTTTCTAGTCATATGAACCGAAATAAGTTCCCAGCAAACCCTTTTTCTGTGATGGAACTCGGATGCTAGAGTTGGAAACATTTATGTTCAATCTTTTTCTATATTTCTCCACGTAAGTGGGGGTCCTTGGAGGGTCCTATTCCCATACGGGTACTTAAGAAAAATGTCGAGTTGGAGCAACATAGCCTTTTCTTTCTAATTTACCATTATAGATTAGGCCTATCTCCTTTTATTGATGTTTCTTATGCATTTTCTGATAAACCTGATAATTGAACGTTGTGGCAAAACCCAACAAGGAGAATAAGAGGACATGGGCATTGACGAAATGTTAGTTTTCATTACTTAATTATTTCGATTGACAGACTGCTTGTACTGAAGCTTTGAAACATATTGAATGTACTTAAAATATAGAACACTTGAGATCGGCTGATTTCATTGTCGAAGCAATTGTGGAATCAAAAGATGTGAAGAAAAAGCTGTTCATCGAACTGGATAAGATCGCAAAGTGTTCGGCCATTTTAGCATCTAATACAAGTTCCATCTCCATTACTCGGTTCGCGTCCGAAACCAGCAGACAACACCAGGTTTTATTTGGAGCCATGTTTTGGACATTTTGATACAAGTGACTATCGCATGCAAAATCACATCACGTTGTTGAGATTGAAGCGGACACGTGCAGGTCATTGGAATGCATTTCATGAATCCTCCTCCAGTAATGAAGTTGGTTGAGATTGTTCGAGGTGCAGACACATCAGATGAAACATTTCATGTGACGAAAGCATTGGCGGAGAGGTAATGTTTGATTAAAGAACTCCTGTGAAAAAGAAACATTAATAACTTCTTTCAACTAGCTTTATTGCCTTTTGCATGTGGTAGCTAGCTAGCATTGTCGTCTCTGTTCCAAGTTGCAAATTTCAATTGGATCTGATGATAACCAGTATGCTCTCAGGACTATCCCGGCTTTATCGTGAATCGAATCCTTAAGGCAATGATAAATGAAGCATTCTTCACCCTTTATACTGGGGTGGCCACCAAGGAAGATATTGACACAGGAAAGAAGTTAGGGACAAACCATCCCATGGGTCCCTTGGAGCTTGCAGATTTCATAGAACTTGATGTGTGTTATCTGTTATTGAAGTTCTACATACTGGTCTAGGTGACAATAAGTATGCCCCTTACCCTCTTCTTGTGCATTACGTCGGTGCCAGTTGTGTTGGGAGAAAATGTGGTATCGGGGTATACAATCACCATAAACCATCTCCTCGGCTCTGAATTTATCTTATTTAATGGTAATTCTGCAAATTGCATATGCATGTGTCCCCTATGTTGCTTGCCAGCTCAGAAACCTTTAGTATAAGGCAAGGAACATTAAAAGAAAACCCTCCTTTTTCCTCACAAATGATGGCCAAGGTGACCCACAGGGAGGAAACCCCAAACCCTACCAGAGACTATGAAATTCATCCATTGTTTCCGTAACCCTAAAGTTGGCATTATTAGGCACCATCTTTACTTTATTGAAAGTGATTGAATTGGAATCCAATAAGGGTTGATTATTACACACCCCATAAAAAAGGACTTTTAGGACATATTTTGAAACCAAAAACAAAACAGATATGAAGTTCTTGTTCCAGTGTCCTTGCTGTTCTTGTTTCTGCTTCGTGAAGCCTAAGCAAGGGAAACCAAAGGTGAAGGATGCTCCGAAGGTGGAGAAAGAGAAGGAAGTGAAGGCTGACAAGGCAGAGTAAATTCTGTTTCTTTACTTTCTTCTTCTTCTCTGCTGCTGCTACTCAAGTAAATTGTATGTAATAACTTTTCTTAAATTTATCCGAGTTTGCATGAAAATGTTGTGCAAATGTTTTCATCTTTGTATTCCGATTCGATTTTATGTTCTGCAAGTGTTGCCTGTCTTGTAGATTTGTATCATAACGATGAACGATAAATCTGTTTTGTTCTGATTTTATCAGATGTCATTAAAAGAATGACCAGATCTGCTTGTATTACCAACATTTTCCTGAGAACTCAAGCATTCATTAGGTTCGAGTTTGTTGTTACGACATTGTGGTTTATCTTGTAAGTAGGGAAGCCATCTAGTTCAATGGAGCTCAACTCAAAATTCGACATTTAGAGCTTGGATCGAATTCGATTGATTATCATTTTTAAGATTCAAACTTAATTTGATATCACAAATTAACTACTGGAGTATGAAGTCTGGAATTTCGTAGTTTCATTTCATGCTTCAAATTAGGTCAAGAACTGTGAACAAAAAGAAAAAGACACAAGCATGTGATGTAAGAGACAAGAGATCATGCAAAAATATGTCAGTATTTTATATTAGGAGGGACGAATTTATAATTTTAAGTAAAAAAAAACGTGCAAAATTTCAGGGAGGCAAAAACATAATTTTAATATAAAATACAAAGAAAATATTTAAAATATATAAGAATTTGATTTTTTTAGGTAGCAATCTCCTGTATCCGTCTTCTCTAGGTCCATCATGGCCCACACAAACAAAGTTCAATTTTTTCTCGATTAGTCAGGAAATTTTAAAATACAACTTGTTAATATAATGTTAAAAATGATAAAATTAATTATAATAATTTTTTTTATTAAGAGTGTAATTTTTTAGGTTGAATAGAGTAACTTCTTAAGTTAAATAGAGTAATTTTTTAGATTGGACATGTTGCAACTGAAACTGTTATATTCTTAATAACATTTTCGGATATAAGCCTTAAACCACTGCAATATAATTTTTTGGATTGTAATCGAAAATAGTATAAATTTATATAATTTTTTAGATTGAAAATAATAATAATATTGTAGATCAAAATTGTCTTAAATTAATTTTAAATTAAATTGTCTTATCGTATAACTACTAAATTTGTAGCCATGATTTCTTTGGCAATTTTGAAAGTTAGAGAGTGAGATTGTCGGTTTGGTTATAATTTTTTTTTAAAAATATAATAATCAAATTAATTAGAAATGGCAAAGGTCAAATTGCTTTACGGGTTTTGCACCGATTTATTTTAAATGGGGTGATTTTTTTGTAGAAAAAAAGGTACATAATGGAGTAGGGTGTGTAGGATAATTGTGATATATGTTTGCTTCGTTCTGTCCTGTTTCGATTTTTAAAATTATTATTTTATCTATTTATAATATTTTATATATCATGTTAATATTTTATATATATCATGTTAATATTATCTTCTTAAATATAACTTTTCTGGTAAAATTGTCATTTTATCCCTAACTTTTCTACAATTTAGTTTAAATATCTCAACCCATATAATCCAATATTATTACATACTATAATAATAAAATTAATAATTGATATTTAATCATTTATAAATATCGAAATAAATCAAAATTTGATATAGAAGATTTAGGGGCATTACAATTTTATGTTTTCATGGAATTAAATTTGCGCCAATTCATTAAGTTAAAAAACTTATATTTTTTATTGACGATAATGAAAACAATTTTGTATTATTTTACACATTTCACTTATTTTCATTTTCTAAAAGAACCATTTTCTAACATAACACATTTTCTTTAATATTTCCTATTTTTTTGAAAAATCAATAATTGATCTAACGAGATAAGAAATTAAATTATTTAAATAAGGTCATGAATATAAATCTTAATATTGTAAATGAAATAAATTATATTAGAATTAATCGTCACAATAATAAAACCAAGACATTAAAAGTTTACAACAACTTTTATTAAATGTTATCTTCTAGGTGAAAATTAGAAAAAGCTGAAGCTGGGTAAGATTTCAACCCAAGATCATTAAAAGCGAATAAGAATACATTACTATTAAAACAAGTCTAATGTTCAAAAGAAACTGACAATATATTATATATAGATTTAATTATAATTGACAAATTTTAATATAATAGTATGTAATATTGTATTTTTATTTTAATAATATAGAATAAATTTTAAATATTTTTATGAAAATAATATATATTATTAAATATGTCGATAGTTTATTAAACTATGAAAATATATAATATTAGTTTAATCTTTTAAAAGCTATATTATTTATAAATTAAAATAATTATAAAATTACATTTTCATCTTTAAACTTTGATAACCTAAATTTAGTTCTTTCTAACTTCACTAAAATTCTTATAAAATATTTTAAATTTTAATATTTATTCAAATTTTTTAATAATTAATAATATATATATACTCTAATAAATATAACTGCTTCAACTTTATAGAATCAGTTGTAGCATGCATTAAATTTACACCATACCATCCATAGAGTAGAGCGGGCAGCTGGAGAGCAAAACCACCATTGATTTATTACTTTAAAAAATGTCTGTCCCTTTTTCCCATATATATAGGGTAAGGGAGAGGTAAGATAGTAGGCTACCCTCAACACCAGGGGAGAGCAGCTTCCGTAAGAGACCTCCGAATTATGAAATATCCTCTGTGGGACTCGATCCCACGACCTCAAGGTTAAGAACCTTGTGCTCTACCAACTGAGCTGGATGCTCGTTTCTTCATTGATTTATTACTTTAGATATACGTAATTACTAACACCCAATAACCTTGGCATGTCTTCCCTTAAAAAACAACAATTTCATTTGTTTATCGTCTTAAATTTGTTACAAATTCACTTTAGTATTTAGGGTATTTTCACTTTAATCATTCAACTTAAAAAATTTGTATTATAATCACTAAAATTTATTTTTGTTACGGTCACTATCGTTAGCTACCGTTAAAAAAATTGACATGAGATGTTAAAAAATCCTATAAAACCTAAGTTTCTTCTTCTAAATTGGCAATTATCGCTCCTCCTTTAGTCGCTTTTTTGTTTACTTTCTTTCTATCATCATCCACAACCACAACCATCAATAGCATAAACAATAAATAACAACAAACAAACAAAAAGAAGAAGAAGAAGAAGAAAACAAAGTAAAACTATTGATCTCAATTTTGGCAAGTTTTTAATGAACGTAGTGGTCACCTAACAGTGGAAGGCTCTGTTTTACATAAAAGGTTAATATAATTCAAGTTCAAACTAATTCGACGATTGAATATGGCAAATCAAAAGGTTTTAACTTTTAGTCTCAATTGAGATTTGAGGAGACTGAAAAAAAATTCAACGAATTTGAACCAAAAGAAAGAAATAGAAGAATAACATGAGTAATTTAGTGATCTTTTAGATCGAAGAAAAGCAGCGAACAATGAAGAACATAGAAATGAAATGAGAAGCAATGACTGCTAACATGAAAGAAGCTTATAATTTTTTAATGTGCTATCTCAATTTTTTTAACAATGATGATTATAATGAAAATGAATTAAAATTTTAATATAAGGTTTAAAAGTTCGGTGACCAAAGTGAAAATAATCTAAAGGTTTAGTGACCATCATTGTAATTTATGCTAAATCAATTTGACAACGTTAGTAAGAAGCGTAGGTATCAATATTAATAACATTTACTTTCTTGAGCTGCTACTACTACCCTAGAAGGCAAGAGAAGATCATAGAGATGTCACAAAGAAAATTATTTAGAATCAATGAGATTATGTTATCAAATATTGATATTCGTCACGAACGATGAAAATCAATCGTGGTGAAGGAAAGTTTTAGGCATGGAGGAGGTGAGGAAACAAGTGTTGTTCTCACTCCTGATGATTGTCTCTAACGTTTTATGTCAACTTTTTAATAGGGGTGACGTAATGAAAACATAATAAAAATTAATGATTATAATACAAGTTTTAAAAGTTGTAACCAAAGTGAAAATATCATAAAAGGACACTGATGAACAATGTAATTTACCCTAATAACAAGGGGAGAGTGTTACTGTTATTAATAAGCGTAGGTATCGAAAGTAATAAACATCTACTTTCTTCTCTTCTCTTTTAACCTTCCTTGAGCTACGACTAGTACCCTAGAAGGCAAAAGAAGAGCATAGAGATGTCACGAAAGAGAAGTTATTCAGAGGCGACGGAGACTCTGTTACCGGATGTCGACCGTGGAGACGAAGACGACGATCAATGGTGGTGGAGGAAAGTTTTGGACGTGGAGGAGGCGAGGAGACAAGTGTTGTTCTCACTCCCCATGATCGCATCTAACGTTTCGTTTTTGTCGATAACTTTGGTGTCTGTCATGTTTGCCGCTCACCTTGGGGAGCTCCAGCTTGCCGGTGCAACGCTTGCTAATTCTTGGGCAACTGTCACTGGCTTCGCTTTCATGGTTAGGACTTCATTTCTCAATATTCTATCAAATTATTTTCTTCATTTTTTTTCAATATAATTTCTCCTTTTATTTGATATATATATTAACTTAGAGTATGCAGTGTAGTTGGTTCAATCAAGACGACTATGATATACAAACTCAGTTTTGTTGGTGATTAAATAGGTTAAATCAATTATGAATTTTCATAATCAAATGGACTTTATATATATATATATATCTTTTTGAATTCATTTATAATACATAATATATAAATTTTTAACAAAACCCAAACCTACATTTTTTTTGAATTCATTTATAGTATGCTTATGTTTTGATTATTCAACAGTAAAATAAAATTAATTTGATTGTTAAACTTTCAAATTTAAATTTTTTAAGTCACTTGAACGTTAAGTCTAACATTGTAACGTTGAAGTCCAAAAATATTACATTTTTTTAATTTTTTTATTTATAAAATTAACTTATGTTTTAGTTTTTTTTCTTGACTGATATTTTTGGGTAAACTCTGCAAATAGTCCCATATATTTTTGGTCTGATCAACTTTAGTCACCAATTTAAATATTAAGGAGAAATGGTCCCTAATGTTATCAATCCATTTGATTTTAGTCCTTAATGTTAACGATCCATTTGATTTTAGTCCCTCAGCTGTTAACTCATGTTCAATTTCAATCCTTCAATCATGTTAGAGACTTAAACAAACGGGACATAAACATAAAGGGGTTAATGAAAATTAATAGCAAAGGGACTTAAACCGGACGAACCGATAATGTAAGAGACTATTTCTTCTCGGGTCGGGTGAAACATTAATTTTGTCGGGTCGGGTCGGGTCACGGGTGGAGAACCCTTTCTTCTCGGGTCGGGTCGGGTGGCCCAAAAACCCGACCCGACCCGACCCATTGCCATCCCTACTTGTCATTGACCCCATTTAGTACATTCCTTTGTGAATGAAATCTTTGATCTTCTCCCATTATGGTTCTAGACAGGATTAAGTGGAGCTTTAGAAACACTATGCGGCCAAGGATTCGGTGCAAAACTTTACCGAATGCTGGGGATTTACCTCCAATCATCGTGCATAATCTCATGCTTTTTCTCGATCATCATATCCATCTTATGGTTCTACACCGAGCCCATTCTCATTTTGCTTCAACAAGATGCCCAGATTGCAAAAACCGCCGCTCTCTACATCAAGTACCTAATTCCGGGCTTATTTGCCTACGGTTTCGTTCAAAACATCCTCAGATTTCTTCAGACGCAAAGCATTTTGCTGCCTCTGGTTTGGTTTTCGTTCATTCCGATGGGCATTCATATAGGCGTTGCTTTCGCTTTGGTGAATCGTACTGATCTGGGTTTCATGGGAGCTCCGTTGGCGGCTTCGATTTCACTGTGGATTTCGTTTCTTTCGTTATCGATTTATGTGTTCTTCGCTAAGGAATTTGACGAGACCTGGGAAGGGTTTTCGTTGGAATCGTTCAGTTGCGTTATTACGAACTTGAAGTTGTCCCTCCCTTCTGCCGCAATGGTTTGGTAAGTTGAGGGACTAGTTTCATAATTTTCATAAAGTATAAGGATTAGACTCGTAATTAAACCAGTTTTAGTTCCAAAATTTTGATTAAACTATTATAGCTTGAATCCTTACTAAATTGATCTTTCTCTTTTTCCCAGTTTAGAATACTGGGCTTTCGAGCTTCTTGTGTTGTGTGCAGGGTTGATGCCTAATTCAGAATTAAATACTTCATTGATTGCAATGTGGTAAGCAAAATATTCAGGGTTTGTTGCCAGTGGATTTTAATGACGAAGTAGATGCATTTGAATTTCGAAAATTATTAAGCTTTACGTGGTAATTTAAAGCTTTTGACATGGAAACTTTTTGCTCCCCCCCTCCCCCCTTTTTCAAAGTGTGAATACAGAAGCGATTGCCTACATGACAACTTATGGCCTCAGTGCTGCTGCAAGGTAAGTTAAATTATTATCTTTTGAGTTATTAATATTCCTCCATTTTGCCCAAGATTTATAAATTATATGACACAGCACAAGGGTTTCGAATGAGCTAGGAGCTGGGCATCCAACTCGGGCCAAGAACGCCATGGCTGTCACCCTCATGCTCTCGGTCCTTCTTGCACTTGTGATTGTCCTTGCTCTGGCATTTGGTCATCATATCTGGGCTGCTTCCTTTAGTATCAGTTCTTTAATTATCAACCAATTCGCTTCAATGACACCCTTTCTTTTAATCTCGATAACCATCGATTCTTTTCAAGGCGTCCTATCAGGTATGCTATAATTCGATTGTCATTAATGGTGAATTAAAAGCATAGTTTAAAAAATGATTATTGAAGATGAAAGTTCATAAATGTTGCAGGGGTGGCCAGAGGAAGTGGTTGGCAGCTATTGGCAGCATGGGTTAATATGGGGACTTTTTATTTCATTGGAATGCCAATTGCAGCTCTTCTTGCATTTAAATTCAAGCTTTATGCTAAGGTAATACATATTTTATCCTATTGGTCACTAAACTATGGGGTTGATTCTAGTCGGATCACTGAACAACAAGATTATCAATTTGGTCACTAATCTTTTCATTTAGTTTCAATCAAGCCACCACCCTGTTAGCATAATTGTTGACGTGGGAGAGAAGTAAATTTGTATAATAACACATTCGATTTTCATTACTTATGTCTTCTATACATTCATTAGATGTGTTATTATCCCAAGTATGATCAAATTGATAGAATGTGTCATTATACAAATTTTCTTAATTGTTATCAGCGATGTCAATAATTCCATTAACAATTAACGATCAATGGTTTAATTTAAATTAAATTGAAAGTTTAGTGTCTTAATTGATCATTCTTTTGCTGAAATGATCAAAATAGAATGAACCTTATATCTGACTGATTTGCGAAGCATTATAGCAGTTTGGTATCACTTTGAGTTGAGGGTTTTATCTCCATAATTGGCTATTAATTTACTCTAATGAAGTTATTTTCTTTTCAGGGTTTGTGGATAGGCTTAATATGTGGTCTCTCCTCCCAAGCTGGTGTCCTCCTATTAATCACTTTGTGTAGAAAATGGACAAAAATTGAAATTTCAGAAGAGAGTGATAGACAAACTAAAATTTCTGTTTAATTAATCTTCTAGTGAAAACTGAAAAATTATATTGTACTATCTACATTTTGGGCTATAAGAATGGGAATTTCATATGTTTTTTTTTCTTATTTAAGATTTATATTGGCTTAATACCCAAATAAGTTCTCAAACTATACCATTTTTCCCGAATAGGTGCCTACAATATTTTTTGGATCATTCATGTACTTAACGTTACAAACGTTACCACTTTAGGTGCTCGGGTCGTAACAACGTTAATTTTCTTCGTTAAGTGACACTTCACAATCTGATAATTTAAAAAAATAAAATTATATATTTTTTAAAAAGAAAACACATGAGGAGATGAACTTGTTTCAAAAGGATACGAGACAGGTTTTTATCAATGTGATTTTTTTAATTGTTTAGAGTGATTACAAGATAATATATGTTTAGAATTTTTTTAGTCATTAACAACGTACACACACTGCAAACACAATTATTTAAACTCGATATCTCTAAAGAGAACAACACTCTTTTCTATTATTGACGTCACTTAATATATTAAATTTATAATATATAATTAAAACTAAAAAATATTAACAAAGTTTACTGTTTCTGTCCATGTTCTTCAGAAAAACACCACCACATTAAAATGGAAGTTCAAATAATCTACTCAACCACATTAAAATGAAAATTTCAAAATATCTTAATCAATCACATTCATGAAATTTATTATTTTTTCTTTTATCGTTAACAAAGTAAAAATATTTTTCTCTTTTATGAGTTTGATTTGATTTTTCACCAACTTATAATTTCATTAAGTAGAATTTCTTAATCAAAATCTTTTTTTTTGGATAGGATTTCTTAATCTAAATCTAAGAACGCAGCAAAAAAAAAAAAGTCTCATACGACTTCACTCTAGACATAATAAAAAAAATTTGTGGCTTTACAATAATATTTATATATATACAAATACATCATTTATACTTTATCATAAATCTTATTATTTTTCGTTTATAATTTCTTTTCTAATGAAAAATTAGGATATTTTTTCTTATTTTCTTCAGGATTGGATTTGACGATTCCCTCTCTAATTAACATTTATTTAATTATATTTATCCATACTTCATTGATGGACACTTACAATCATTGAAGATATGTTACAATTCAGTGTTGATAAATTCAATTTGTCAATATACGTAATTGTTATATGTATTTTTATATTAGTGCTGATATTATTTATCATTTACTATCGATAATAATATTTATTTGTATATATTATTTTTTTAATCGTACACTCTTATAAATTTATTGTATTTTCTATCTCTCTCCTTGAATGGTTTTATTTTAATTTTTTTAGTAATTAATATATGTACTATGATAGTTTAAATAAAATGACCTGTTAATATAATTGATATCCTGTTACTTAAAATAATAAACATAAACACCCACGTAAATATATACCTCAAAAGGGCTTTCTAAAGCCGCAAACAGAGAGGTGTTATCATTAGCAGACAAGAAACTACAGGTTGGTTCTAATCGCAACTACAGATGACTACGAAGATGGATTGACGATGATAGAGGAAAATACCACCAACGCTCACCAAATCCAAGACCAGGTTTTGCAGCAAATACTGGAGAGGAATGCTGGGACTGAGTATCTAAGTCGATTCATCAATGGCCAGACTGGCAAGCAATGCTTCAAAACCAATGTTCCTATTGTCACTTATGAAGATGTTAAGCCCGACATCGATTGGATTGCCGACAGGGAGACATCCGCATCCTGGTAACCGAACCAGTCGTCGAGTTCCTTATGAGGTGCAAAATTATTGTCTCTTTTGTTTTATTATTTAAATTTTCTTGCTATGTTGCCTAGTTCGTACTAAGTCAATCCCTGTTTGATTATTTGCAGGACTGGAACTTCAGGAGGGTTGCCCAAGTTAATACCTGTGACGGCTGAATTTCATGATCAAACGGCTCTTTGTTTTACCCTCATGAGATCTGTGATGAACAAGTAAGAATTTAAATAAGGAAAAATATGTCCATATGATCCATGTCACTGTCATAGTTGAGCACAAACCAAAAACTGACTGGTTCATGTTTATTCAGACAATTTGGTTGCCTGGACAAACCCGGCAAAAGAATGCAAGTTTGGTTTGCCAAACCGGAGACTGAAACTACCGGAGGTTTCAAGGCAAGAACTTTTCTAACAAGTACGTTGAAGAATAGCTGGTTTACAACCAACGTTTCCAAGATTTGCACAAGCCCCTTTGAGATAATGTTTTGTTCGGACAACAAGCAGTGCATGTTCTGTCAATTACTACTTGGTTTAATACAGCGTGACGAGGTCATTTCGGTGGGCTCGACCTTTGCAATCGTTGTGCTAAGAGCTATCAAATTTTTAGAAGATCACTATGAAGAGTTATGCTCCAACGTAAAAACAGGTCGACTTAGGATTGGATCACTGATTCAGGCTGCAGAAATGCGGTCTCCTTGATCCTGAAGCCTAATCCTGAACTGGCCGATTTGATCCAAAACATATGTAGTTGTAAAGCATGGGAAGGAATACTCAAAAAGCTTTTGCCTAAAGCTAAGGTTATTGATGCCATTACTACAGGATCTATAAGCCAATACGTTGAAACACTTGAATTCTACAGCGGAGGGCTGCCTATAGTGTTGAATGTTCATATGTGCTCAGAAGTCATTTGTGGTATCAATTTAGAGCCTCTGAGCAAACCTTTTGATGTCTCTTACACGTTTCTCCCTAACATGGCTTACATAGAATTCCTCCCTGTCAACAAAGACGGTACGGCGATGTCTGAACAGAGTCAGTTTAACGGTGAACCTGTGGATCTTGTAAATGTGAGGCTTGGTCAATATTATGAGTTACTTGTCACAACTTTTGCGGGTAAAGTCTCACCATAATAACCTTAGTATGCGGTTGCGATGAACTTAAAAACCCTTAGGTGGCGTTTGATTCGCTAGAATGTTTATGAGGGAATTGAAATCTGTGAAGGAATTTGAATATGTAGGAATTAGAATTTGAATTTGAAACCTGTTTGGTTGGTACGAAATTGAATTAGAATCCAATTCCATATTCTATTTGGTTTGCAGACATGTCAGATGAATTTGATTTCAGTAATGTAAAATGACATAATTGTCCTTCTTATTTTTTTTGCTTAATTTTAGTTTGTTTTATAACTTACATGTAGCAATATATTATAAAATTTTAAAAAATATTAAAATTTCATTTTATTGATTGATTATTCATTTCAATAAATTATAAAAATCATAACTTAAAATCATCCCAATTAGGAATGGCCATGGGTCGGGTTTTTGGTCCACCCGACCCGACCCGAGAACAAGGGAACCTCCACCCGAGACCCGACCCGACCAAAATAAAGTTTCACCTGACCCGACCCGAATATATGAATTAGAAACCCGACCCGAAATAATAAAAAAATTATTTTTATTCAATAAAAACAGTGACTTAATTGAAAATATATATATATAGAGGGGTATTATTGTAATTATTCCTAAATATATAAGGCAAAATTATATATTTTTTCGGGTCGGGTATTTTTCACCCTAAACCCGACCCGAATATCACACTTAAAAAAGCTCGACCCGAATATTACACTTAAAAAAACCCGACCCGAATACCAAAAGATTGATGAGGGTAGTATGGTTAAATTTCACATTCCCTCATCCAAAGAATTTCAATTCATCATGTTATGGATGTAATTTACTTTCCCTCCCTTGATGGAATTGGATTCCAATTTCTCCTTTGAAAACTTGAACTAAATATGGGAAAGTGATGGAATTGGATTCCAATTCCCCCTAATTCCAAGGGATTCCAACGAATCAAACGCCACCTTATAATGTTGCGGTTGCAAATTAACTGTTGATTTTTGATTCAGGGTTATATAGATATAAGGTTGGAGATATTCTTAAGGTGACTGGTTTCCACAATAACGCACCTCAATTTCGATTTGTAGAGAGAAAAAACATAATTCTAAGCGTCGAGTCTGATAAAACGAGTGAATCGGATCTCTTAAAGGCGGTGATGGAAGCAAAGACTCTTCTCGATCCGCTCGGGTTCATCTTGATATGGTACACTAGCTATGTTGATACATCTTTGATACCGGGTCACTATGTCATATTTTGGGAGCTTATGGCAAAAGAAGGCGACAACGATACCAAAGAGCTCGATCCAATGATAATGGCGGAATGTTGCTATAAAATGGAGGAGTCGTTGGGTTTTATATACAAAATTTATAGGAAGGAGAATGCAATTGCAGCATTGGAGATTAGGGTGGTAAAACAAAGAAGTTTTGAAGCATTAATGGATTATTATGTGACCCAAGGAGCTGCTTTGAGTCAATACAAGGGACCTACTTGCATTAAATCTAAAGATGCTCTTAAAATTTTAGACTCCACGGTGATAGCAAAGTTTTCTAGCCCAAGAAAACCAACGTAGTAACTTGTAGTTTTCTTCCCCTAAAGAAGTATGTTTTGTGTGCTAAATATATAACGAAATTTATATTGTGTTATACATTTAGGCTTTGTTTGGTATAAAAGTTAAAAAAAATCTTAATTAACAAAATTTTCATCTTTCATATCAGATAAAGTCTTAGTTCGAATTGTTAATTTGTGATATTATAGTTTTTGTGTGCATGATTATGTGTATTAAGCACTTGTTAAGAGACCGTATCCAAGGTCTTTTATGAATACGTTGTTTACTTGGGTGTTATGTTAATCACAGTACATCTGAAGATATTTTAAATTTATTTTTATAAAAACAAAATTCAAGGTAAATTTCACTCAATTATTTTTATGGTTCTGTTTTAAACACCTAATTTTTTTTAAATCATATATAAATTTATATTTTTATTTCGTTTTTATCATTTATTGTTAAAAAATAAATAAAACTGTTAATGTGATATTTTTAATTAAATTGATAGTTTGCTTTCATTGAGGTATCGTATTCTAGTGCTCATGTTGAGTAAATAATCCGATCAATGACGGATCAGATCTGGTTTATGGGCTGAATAATTTAATTATACATTATTTTACCCTCAAATAAAATTATAATAATAGTAACGGTGGAAGCGTGAATATATTTAAGGGTAAATCATATAAATGACCACTGAAGTTTAAATAAATTTCTCTTTTCTTTATTGATGTTTCAAAATTAATGATTTAGTCATTAATGCAATCAATTCATAACAAACAAGTCTCTCCACCGTTAACAGTGTAACAAAATGGTGATGTGGTATGTCAAGCCGGCTGACTTGACATCGTTTGACCGCACGGGACAATAATTTTGATGGGTGTTTGATTCTTCCTTTTTAAAGAGACCACAATCCCTCGATACATGTTCTTTGAAATGCTTTGCAGAACAACGGGGACCGATTTAAATTTAAGAAATGGCGTAGGGTGGTTATGCAGGCACCCAATATTCCAATTGAGTAAGCCGATCAAGAAGACACGAAATCTAGGGATTGTAAATAATGGAAGAGGTGAATGGTGAAGTGTCTATGTGTTGCTTGTTGATCATTAGGTGAATGGTGACTGATGATTATGTACTACTGTGCATTATAATGGTGTAGTTCTCATTGGTTGATTAAAATTGATATATTCTAGGCACAAACTAACTTATCTCAGTGAATAAAAGAATCGTCGTTGTTCCTAGAGGTCATAGATTTGAACACCAGAGACTGTAAGGGTGATTGGGTTTTTATTGTTAAATATAAGATACCTTTATTCGATAACAATATATATAGAAAATTACTAATATGAAAATGCTAATAATTTTAAGAAATAAAAACCAACACCCTCTAAAGTAGTGGACTCTCTCTACTTGAAGCCCAAATATCAGAGTTCATTTTGATACTATCATCCATGTCCTCCAAAATATTGCAAATTGCTTGAACTTATCCTATATTTCCATTTAAATATATTCACGTTTTCCACTATTACTATTATTTTAATCATATTTGCGGGTTACGTATAATTAAATTATTCAGCTAAAACCTGATCTGGTCTGTCATTGATAGGATCATTTCATCCGTTCTAAGGTCGCAAACAGTGAGGTGTCAAAATTTTCAGACAAGAAACTGCAGTTTGGTTTTAATGGCAACTACAAATGACTACGAAGATGGATTGAAGATGATAGAGGAACTAACCACCAACGCTGAGCAGATCCAAGAACAGGTTTTGCAGCAAATACTGGAAAGAAATTCTCGAACAGAGTATCTAAGTCGATTCATGAATGGCCAAACTGACAAGCAATGCTTCAAAACCAATGTTCCTATTGTCACTTATGAAGATGTTAAGCCCTACATCGGTCGGATTGCTGACGGTGAGACATCGAACATCCTTGTAACCGAACCAGTCGTCGAGTTTCATACGAGGTGCAAACTTATTGTCTCTTTTTCTTGTTATTCTTGATATGTTCCTAGTTCGTACTAAGTGAATCCTGATTGATTATATTCAGCACTGGAACTTCAGGAGGGTTGCCCAAGTTGATGCCTGTGACGGCTGAAATTCATGATCAAACGACTCTTTGTTTTACCCTCTTGAGATCTCTGATGATCAAGTAAGAATCTGAGTTCCTATATATATATTTGATCTTCTTAATTTAAGCTAGCAACCCTTGTTCGCGTTTATTCAGACAATTTGGTGACTTGGACAAAACCGGCAAAAGATTGGCACTTTTTTTCGCCAAACCAGACACTGAAACTGCTTCCGGCATCAAGAAAAGAACTGTTCTAACAAGTATATTGAAAGATCCTGGGTCTAGAGCCGCCGTTTTTAAGCTTTACACGAGCCCCATTGAGGCAGTCTTTTCTTCAGACAACAAGCAGAGCATGTTCTGTCAATTACTCATCGGTTTAACACAGCGAGATGATGTCGTTTCAGTTGGCTCGACCTTTGCAACCGTTGTGCTAAGAGCTATCAAGTTCTTAGAAGATCACTATGAAGAGTTATGTTCCAACATAAAAACAGGTCGACTTAGCAATTGGATCACCGATGCAGGCTGCAGAAATGTGGTCTCGTTGATCCTAAAGCCTAATCCCGAACTGGCGGATTCGATCCAATGTATATGTAATTGTAAATCATGGGAAGGAATACTCAAAAAGCTTTGGCCTAAAGCCAAGCTTATTGATGCCATTGCTACGGGATCTATGAGCCAATACGCTGAAACACTAGAATTCTACGGCGGAGGGCTCCCCATAGTGTCGACTGTTTATATTTGCTCAGAAGCCGTTTGTGGTATCAATTTAGAGCCTCTGAGCAAACCTTTTGATGTCTCTTACACGTTTCTCCCCAACATGGCTTACTTCGAATTCCTCCCCGTCAACAAAGACGGCACAACGACGTCCGAACAGATTCCGTTTAACGGCGAACCTGTAGATCTTGTAAATGTGAGGCTTGGTCAATATTATGAGTTACTTGTCACAACTTTTGCAGGTACAATTTCCTATCTTGTAGATGAAAAGTTTAATTATAATGATATACAATCTCTTTTATTATACTATTGACTCCTTTTTAAAACTTTTTACAGGATTATATAGGTATAAAGTTGGAGATATTCTTATGGTGACTGGTTTCCGCAATAATGCACCTCAGTTCCAATTTGTAGAGAGGCGAAACATAATTCTAAGTGTGGATACGGATAAAACGAGTGAATCGGATCTCATAAAAGCAGTGACAGAAGCGAAGACTCTTCTTGAACCGTTTGGATTCATCTTGAGATCGTACACTAGCTATGCTGATACATCTGCTATACCAGGCCACTATGTCATATTTTGGGAGCTTATGGAAAAAGAAGACGTCGACAATACCAAAGACCTCGATCCGATGATAATGGTGGAATGTTGCTGTAAAATGGAAGAGTCGTTGAGTTTAACATATAAAATCTATAGGAGGGAGGATTCAATTGCAGCATTGGAGATTAGGGTGGTGAAACAAGGAAGTTTTGAAGCATTAATGGATTACTATGTGTCCCAAGGAGCTGCTTTGAACCAATACAAGGGATCTAGTTGCATTAAATCTAAAGATGCCATAAAAATTTTAGACTCCAGAGTAATAGCGAGGTTTTTCAGCACCAAGAAACCATTGTATTAAGTTGTAATTTTAGGCATTAATAGAAGGTGAAATGTCATTGTACTCGTTTTAAAATTTGAGTTAAAGATAATTATATATGTAATGTATTATTAATAATTAAAAGAATTTTAAACTCCATAACCATAGCAAGACTATGAGCAACTCCATTTCTCTGAACTGAGAATAGATTTAGAAAATCCAAACAATTTTCTATCGTTCAACATTATTTATTTCATCATTTGAACAAGAAACAACGAAACTCTAAACTGAGTTCATTTAGGTGCTCAAGGATGTAGAGGTTTATACCTCAAATTGAAGTGTGATTATAAAAGTTCAGGCTTTGCTCATCCAAGCTTACCATTCTTATATTCACTCTTACCTTAAACGAATCAAATCAAAACATGTCCAACACAAACTGTCTTGCCCCACTTCTGAATTGAGATTGAATGAGAAAAAAATTACACCCGAAGCTTTATTCTTTAGAGGGCATAATTTAAAGCACCCGCAAAACACTTGCTTCTTTTTTTATTTATTTAAAGATTCCTGCTTTTTTTTTGGTTCTAGCCATTAATATACACACGCAAAGAGGGTTTTTTTTTTTGTGATTGGTATTATAAACGGAGGCTCTAAAATGGGGAGTATTTCACAAGCTTATTTAGATAGCCAAGCAGTGAAGGAGGCGAGATCTTCGATATCTGAGCTTTGCCGCCAGTTCTATAGCCTTGGATGGGTCTCTGGAACAGGTGGCAGCATCACCTTGAAGGTCCACGACAGTTCTATCGCTAAGCCTCAGCAACTCATCCTCATGTCCCCTTCTGGTAACTATTCCTCAATCATCAATCAATCAAACAATCATCTTTTCTTTTCGATGTTCTTTTGATTTCTGAATATTTAGTATTGGAACTCAAATCTGTGTGTTTTGAACATTTTAATGTGGGGTCTTAGATAGCTGGATCAATGTTTTTGTAGCTTAATCATTAGTTTTTTAACAAGATTTTCTTGGTTCTCGGTCCTGAGTATTTGTTATTGAAGCTAAAAGCTGTCTTTTGTAATGATTTATTCGGGAAGATTGATCGTTTGTTCATGATATTGTAGCTGAATTAACTATTTTTAACTTCTTTATTTCTAGGTTTTGTTATTTTAGCTTAAATTTTATTTTATTGTTCTTTTAGCTTCTGTTTAGGTCATTCATGCTCAAAATTTTTACTTTATTATTATTATTAATCAATAGGGTTTAATAACCTAGCTGTTTGCTGATTAGCCCACTTATTTGTTTTCTTTACACACTTGCTTTTGGATATTAATTATTCAAGCATGACTGACTCTGATATCTGGGATATGGTAAACATACCTCAAACTTCCCCCTTTTTATGGCCTTTTTGGGTACTTGGTATATGCTTTTCAAGCCTAAATGAATCCGAATATTGATTTTAGTCCATACGAGTCTAATTATCTTCCAACATCCTTTTTTTCCCCATTAAGAATTTACAGTCTGATACCTTGTAGATAGAACTTTTCATTTACAATCTGTTCTCCATATGTTGTCGTTCATCTCCAATTGCATGTTTGTTTATTTCTTTGCATTCTTCTGATTGCTGGAATATTGTTGTTTAAGAGTTACTGTTCGTATTCTCTTCTACAATATAGCTTCATTATGGATTTGTGACTGGGTGCTTTGATAGGTGTCCAAAAGGAGAGAATGGAACCGGACATGTATGTATTATCAGGGGATGGGGCTATAATATCTTCACCTTCTCCAAAGCCGTGCCCTCATAAGCCTCCTAAGTGCTCTGATTGTGCTCCTCTTTTTATGAAGGTAATTATTATCTGTGTTTTTGTAGGAAAAACATACAAAAGAAATTACTGTTGGATTGAAATCGTAACAAAGCCAGGTGTGTTTGTTTTGGTGCAAAAACTGATTAAAGATCCCTGTTGCAAATCAACAACCGGCAGATTTGGTTCTCATCTAGTTTAGGTGCCCTTGATCATATCGTAACTTACAATTAGTAGGGTGAGTTATGCATGCGGAACTTATACCCAATTACGATCTTTTGATGTATATTCTTGCACTTGTTGCAGCTAAAATTGTTAAAGTTTACATTGGTAAAAGTGAATCCTCTTTGTTACTTCATCTGATGCATTCTAAAACTCATTAACTACATAATTTTTTTTGTTCTTTTACCCAAAGGTTAGCCGCTGATTATTTGGTTTGGTTAAGGAGTCAAAGTAGTCCTGTTATGTCTCCATGTTATAATGTTGATGAATTATCCATGACAGATGTAACCAAATCAGCATTTAATGGCATGCCGCCTCCATTTTTATGTTTCGAGTTCTGTATTTATATTTAATGTTCTTTCTGCCTCATAATTCAGGCATATCATATGCGTAATGCTGGGGCTGTTATCCACAGTCATGGAGTAGAATCCTGTCTTGTAACAATGATTGATCCACATTCGAAAGAGTTTCATGCAAGTTATTGTTTTGTAATATTATTCTAGGGTGTGTTTCTCGCTATTTCTCACCTTTAATTTCCTTCTTTTCTGCTAGACATCTGTGTTTCTTTTAGTGATTGATTTACTTTTTCTGTTTTGGATGTTTGCAGATCACTCACATGGAAATGATAAAAGGAATCCAGGGACATGGTTACTATGATGAACTTGTGATCCCAATAATTGAGAACACAGCCTATGAAAACGAGCTAACGGATTCTCTCGCCAAAGCTGTATGTTTCATTTGCATTAATCTTGTTAATAGATAGATTATGAGACAGGTTTTATAATGATCATAAAATGTTATGTAGCGGAATGAGATTATCAAATATTCTATATCAACGAAGACCACTTCGCTAATGAGAACATATTGTCTACACTCCATTGCAGTCCATTTCAATCAAATTTATCCACGCATAACATTGCTTTTGCTCAATTGAAGTCTACTTCATTTTTTTTTCAGATTGAAGCCTATCCTAAAACAACAGCTGTGCTTGTGTGCAATCATGGCATATATGTATGGGGAGACTCGTGGATCAGCTCTAAAACTCAGGTTCGTTGAACTTATGTATATAATTGAGTTCCAACTGGGGAAATTTCAGAATGTGTATCTGGAGCCCCTCTCTCATGGGCTTTACTGCAGCTTACAAATGCCAAAAGTATTTTCGTATGCATATGAATTAGAATATAATAACAAGATTAAAATGTAAGACCTCCATTAAAAGTTGATGCTCCTCCCTAGTAAGATAGAGATTCTTACATGTTGCATCAGTCGTATTTTGTTTCTTACTATTTCAGGCTGAATGTTACCACTACCTATTTGATGCTGCTATTAAATTACATCAACTAGGCTTTGACTGGTCTACTCCAGATCATGGCCCCATTCGGAGTGTTAAAGGAGTTCCAGGTGTCGACTGTAATGTGTCTAAAAAGGCTAGGACAATGGATTCAAATTGTAACTTGAAGCCGTTACCTGTAAGAATTTTGCAAATTCTCCCTTCAGTTTGTTAAATTCAGAACTTTTGCAACGACAATGTGCCCCCTCTCACAAAAAATTTCATATGGGGAACTGTCTTTTAACTTGAATGGATGAATGACGTATTGGTAGACTCTGCTTTTTTCATTGCTGAACAAGAAGATTGTTACATTCTTTCGTCAGAAATACACACTCCTTTACGGTTTGTTCTGTTGCAGCGTTGCATTGTCCTTGACATTGAAGGAACCACTACTCCTATTTCATTTGTAACGGACGTTCTCTTTCCTTATGCCTGAAACAATGTTTGGAGGCATTTATCTGCAACATATGCTAGTGCTGAATCCCAGGAGGATATTAAGTTATTTCGTTCTCAGGTAAGATTTTTCTTTTGACCTTTGAACCTCTTATTATATTATGCTGTCATCATGATACAATCTTTCGGCTTTGCTTTCTTGAAGCAATTATTCTTAATATATTATAGGAAAGAACTGAATTTAACAGTTACGCCACCATGGAGATTAGGGTGATCAAAGAACTTGATATTGACTCCTAAATTAGATGTCTATATTGAATACATAATGGGTTTTCTGCAGGTTGAAGATGACTTGAAGCAAGGTGTTATTGGCGCTGTACCTATCCCCTCAGAGGATTCAGGAAAAGAGGAGTTGATTGCAGCGTTGGTTGCTAATGTGGAAGCAATGATAAAAGCTGATCGAAAAATCACTGCCTTGAAGCAATTGCAAGTAAGAAAAATGAACTCAAAGAAAATATATTTTTAAAGCTTACTGTTGGGATGAGCTAATACATGAAGCAAAATAGGGCCATATATGGCGAACTGGATTAGAGAACAAGGTAGAGCACAAGGTTCTTAACCTTGAGGTCGTGGGATCGAGTCCTACGGAGGACATTTCATAATTCGGAGGTCTCTTACGGAAGCTGCTCTTAACTTAGTGTTGGGGTAGCCTACTATCTTACCTCCCCTTACCTCATACATATGGGAAAAAGGGACAGCCATTTGGATTAGAGAACAATGAACTCAAAGGCATAGTTTTTGATGATGTAGCAGAAGCTCTTGAAAGTGGCATGCTTCGGGTGTGAAGGTATCTTGCATATTTCATTTACTCGAGTTTATTTTCCGAATGAAGTTTCGCACTCCATATTTGTAAAGCCTACTCACTAAACAAAGCAGTCATGAATTACAATCTATTACCACAGAAACAGGATGATTTCTCTTATTTCTTAGAAGACTTGCATATCAATTACGAAAAACGAAGCATATCCTCATATATGTTAAAGAGTGTCTAACCTTGTAGCTCTCTCCCTCTCCATAATCCCTTTTTGAAATGATCAGTAATCCTTAATTATGCTTTGAATTACCGATGTCTGTCTATATTTGTCATTCACACTCAAGTTCGAGTAACTTAGCTCCTTGACCTCTTGAATATTTACTGGAAGTTCAATTTCAATGTTAACCACTGCTTCCTTTTTTCACCACAGGTATACATATATTCCAGTGGTAGCAGATTGGCTCAGAGGCTTCTCTTTGGAAATACAAAATTTGGTGATTTGAGAAAGTATTTATCTGGATATTTCGACACTGCAGTGGGGTAAATTCACAATTTTCGTAGTTGCTTCCGTTCTTATCACTCAAATTTAATTCAAGGTAACACTTTATTTTGCCTTCCTTGCTTGCAGAAACAAGAGAGAAATACGCAGTTACGTTGAAATAAACGAGACCTTGGGTGTTGACAAGCCATCTGAGATACTATTTCTGACCGATATCTATCAAGAAGCCATTGCTGCAAAAGCTGCAGGTATTGTACTGCTCCTTTTTTTTTTCCTTTTTGCTTTTCAACAGTGAATGCCAGATTACAAAAATCATGGGTTCCACTTCATTTCTTGTTTTTCTCTATGTCCATATTTCGAGACCCTGTTTGATTCCTGGTTCAGTCTATAAAGTTTTACACCAAAATAAATGATAAGTACTATTTTCCATGTTCCTTTCTTTGTTGTTGGTTTGTCTGTTTGTTTTTTCCCCCCTTCAATATGCCGTACTGTTAAAAGAGAATCCGAACCATAGCAATTCGATAAACAACACTTACCATAACGAAAATGTAGTAAATTTCTCTTCACTTCCTTGCATAAGTTGTCGAAGGAACATGTAACTTGAAAGTTTGGTTGTTCTGTAGATCAGTTTCCGATATCAGTGTTACTCAAACTAGAACATTAAGGCAATTTATACATATCTTATTCTTATATTAATGATTCTCCATGTCCTAGGTTTGGAGGCTATAATCTCTATCCAGCCGGGGGAACGGTCCTCTTCCCGAGTTTTGTACAGCAGAGCCAACTAAATTCTGAAAACCTTCTTCATCCATCAAATAACTAAATAACCTGAATGGTTTTTTACCCCAACTAACACCACCATTCTCAAGAAAAATGACATTGTGATCTGATATAGCCTTGGGTAACAAATACTGTATAGTCTCAGGAAAGGCTTCCAAGAAATCTACCAAATTGGCGATCAAGGAATGGGTAGGGAATAGAGATCAATACCCAGCTGTAGAAATTGCAGAATTAGAAAGGAATATCCACTTCGCAGAGGATAATTTCCAGCAAATGCAAGACTATAATGGTTGTGAAAAAGCTGCAGAATTGAGGACTATGAGAACAGAATTATGGAAGCTTTATAAATTGAAGAACAGATTTGGTTTCAAAATTCGAGATCAAAATGGGTGCAAGCAGGGGATCGTAATACAAGATTTTTCCATGCATGTGCTTCAATCAGGAGAAGGAGGAATTTTTTGAGTGTTCTAAATATCAATGGAGAGGTTATTCAAGATCCAACTATCATAAAAGATACTGTTAAGGACCATTTTTTTGGAATCTATAATTCTAAGTCTACTTTGGAAGTTGAAGATTTGAAGCTGAATTTTTCCAGAATTTCTGGGGAGCAAAGTGTGTTTTTGGAAAGAGAATTTACAGAGGAAGAAATTTGGGAAACTCTTCAATCGTGTGATAGCAATAAAGCTCCCGGACCGGATGGATTAAATATGGGGTTTTTCAAGAGATTTTGGTCTATTCTAAAGGTCGTCAAATACTGGATTGCTCTCTTATAGCTAATGAGGTAGTTGATTTTTGGAGGAAGAAATGGCTTAAAGGATGTCTGTTTAAAGTGGACTTCAGAAAGGCCTATGATACTGTGGATTGGTCCATTCTCTTTACGGTTATGGAGAAAATGGGATTTGGCTTCAGATGGAGGAGTTGGATCAGACAATGTGTAACAACAGTCTCAATTTCAGTTTTGATTAATGGGGTCCCTTCTCAGGAATTCTCTATGGCAAGGGGTCTCCGTCTGGGCTGCTCTTTATCTCCTATGCTTTTCAACTTGGTTGGGGAACTTCTAAACTTACTGCTTTCAAAAGCAGTATCTGAGGGACTGTTTTCTGGACTGCAATTTGGAAGAAATGAGACGGCTTTTAATTTATCTCATCTGCAATTTGCAGATGACTTAATTATTTTCTGTGGAGCTTCGAAGAATCAGATTTTAAATGTTAAGAGGGTCCTAAGAGTGTTTGAACTGATTTCTGGCCTTCAATTGAATTTGAAGAAAAACAGATTATTTGGTGTTAATACGGCAGTGGAGGAGGTTGAGGAGTGGGCCTCGTCTATTGGTTGTGCAGTTGGGAATTTTCCCTCTGAATATCTAGGTTTGCCTCTCGGTGCATCTAGGAATTCTTCCTCTCTTTGGGATCCGGTGGTTTTGCAATTTAACAAGAAGCTTGCAGGTTGGAAATCGAACACTCTTTCATTGGCAGGGAGGCTAGTCTTGATTAAATCGATTCTCTGTTCACTTTCAACCTACTATTTATCTCTGTTTAAAATTCCTTTCTCGGTCAATTCCAAACTCAATTCCATTATGTCAAAATTCCTATGGGGAGGTGGAACGGATAAAAACAAGATTCATTGGGTCAGCTGGTCCAATGTGTGCAAATCTAAAGAGGAGGGAGGTTTGGGAGTGTTGAATATTAGTAATATGAACAGAGCTTTATTGGGAAAATGGTCTTGGAGGTTTGCTAATGAAAGGAATGCTGTTTGGAGGAGGTTGATATGTTCAAAATACAATATGGATCCCTACTCTTTACTGTTCAATAGCAAGTTACCAGCTCAATCCTCTTGGATTTGGAGTTCAGTGGTTAATTCTCATTTTAAAGAAGACTCATTTGGCTCAAAATTTTGAAGTATGTGCAGAATTCAAGTTGGTTGTGGTTAGTTTATCTGTTTTTGGCAGGATAAATGGGCAATGGACTGCCCTCTTAAGGTCTCTTTCCCAAGGTTGTTTGCTATCTCTTCAAATCAGAGTGGTAAATTGATTGATTTCGGCGAGTTTAGTTCTCTAGGCTGGATTTGGAATATTTGATTGAGGAGGAATTTGGCTGATTGAGAATTTGAACAGTGGACTAATCTGATGACAATCATTTTTAATTTTTGCTTGTCTAAAGATGCCAGCGATGCTCTGATCTGGAAAGGGAAAGGGGATGGTGTTTATTCTGTTAATTCATGTGTGAAGATTTGTTCCTCGGTTTTCTAGGCGAACTCTTTTTGGAAGAAATTTTTGTGGAAAGGATTGGTGCCACCAAGGATTGAGACTTTTATGTGGCAGGTGGTCCTTCAAAAACTACCAGTGAGGACTGAACTGGCTAAAAGAGGGGTTTCGGATATTGTAGATCTTTCATGTCCTTTATGTAATTTGGTGGATGAATCCTCTTCACTTATTTCTCTCTTGTTTAGTCGTGTGGTCTTTGTGAAATAAATTTTTGCAGTATTGGA
This sequence comes from Hibiscus syriacus, assembly GCF_006381635.1. Classification (NCBI taxonomy): domain Eukaryota; kingdom Viridiplantae; phylum Streptophyta; class Magnoliopsida; order Malvales; family Malvaceae; genus Hibiscus; species Hibiscus syriacus. Next base: position 2,053,939 of record NW_024063078.1, read on the forward strand.
GTATCAGTTCGGTCTTTCATGGAAATGCGCAAAACTTTCTTCTAGCTTGGGAAGATCTAAATTCCGGTTCTACTATTTGGAACTTTATTCCGGCTGTTGTTATGTGGACTGTTTGGAAAGCTAGAAATGACATCGTCTTCGATAGAGGGAAGTTGGATCAAACTAATTTATTTTTCTTAGCTAGAGTAAGGCTTGCATCTTGGTTCCTAGCTAAGTTTGCAGATTCGGTCATTTCTTTGGATTCCCTTATCAGTGACCCTTCCCTTGGGGATTCATGTTTCCCTCCAAACAAATCAATTGTCTCTACCATCCCGTGGTCCCTGCCTCCTAAGGGCTTTGTTAAATTGAATGTGGATGCAGCTACTAGTTCTGACTGGAAGAGCAATGGAATTGCAGGCATCCTAAGGGATGAAGAAGGTTTACTTTTAGGTTCTTTTAAGACGGCTTCTGATCTAGGTCCACCTATTTTGATGGAATTAAAGGCTATTAAGGAGGGTTTAAATTTCTTTCACTCAGTGAGAGGAAGTATTAAGGGTCGGTTGATTATAGAATCAGATTGTAAAATGGTAGTGGATTGGATTAAGGATGGATCTTGTTGTCCTGTTGTCTATGCCTCCATTGTTAGGGAGGTAGCTGTTAAACTCAAAGAAGTCGAGGGAGTTATTAGATGAGTGGCTAGGACAGCCAATATTGAGGCTGATGGGTTGGTTAAGTCTGGTATTGGTTAATTTTTCTTTGTTGTTGGGATATCTTATTTTGGGTTTTTAGGTTGTTTGTAAGGGTTTTATTTTATTATTGTATTTTATGTATCTATATTAATAAAGTTTAAGGCACTCTTTTCCTCCTTCCTCCGATTTAAGAATTCAATATGAGTTCCTTAAATCATGAAGGAATTTTTTAATGAGGCCTCAATTCCTATAAAAAAAAACCATGGGTTCAAGACCATCAACTCTTTCTCAGATCTCTTATAGAAATTTTGTACTACTGTAATAATATCAACTGCAACAGTTCGTACACATAATAAATCACTGTCGGATGCAATGAATATTGGTTTTCTGCAAGTTCTGTTTGTTTGTGGATTCATTCTGAGCAATGGGAATAATTTCGATCCTGGGGAAGACAACTAATGTTTTCAGACAATCAAGTGTTGACACTTTTGTCACCCCATAAAGGATGTAAGGAGATATCTACCACACATTTTGTTATAATAAGTTTGCTGGTACAATATTGTCTCAGACAAAGAGGATTTGGTTTTCATTCTCAGATGATGAACCATCGGTGTCTGCTGTGAAACACAAGATCTCATGAATGTTTAAAAAATAGAGAATTTACTATGTCGGGAGACGTTCGAATCCAAAACTAAAGGTCAACCGATGATTTGATAACAACACAAAATCTTTCGACAGATAAACCAGCATCGGACACAGCTTTGATCATTTGGCTCAGGTTTGCAATAAAAAGCAGTAAATGCTGGAAACTAATGAAGTAGAAACTGCATGCATGCAGACACTTGTATATAATGAAGTTCAGTGGATAAAACAGTTCTCATTACTATTTTTATAAATGCTCTTCTGTACATACGTAAACGGGAAATATCTTTAAATTTTTGTTTTTCTGTATATATCTCTAATCAAATAAATAATTTGTTTGATTTTTGCTTACTTTTTCCCCTTATTAAATGTCTCTAAGAGAGCAAAAGCTAAAAGTATAGAAACTAGCCTAGAAATAGCTAACCAGAAGTTAGCCCAACTAAAAACCTGTTGGGATTACAAATTATGTTAATTCGATTCTTTATTTTATTATTATTTTAAAATATTCGTGCTTAATGTATATTTCTATAGGAAAAATATTTTTAAAAAAAGTAAATATTCATAGGTACGTATCTATATTTGACACTCGCTCTTATTCCGAGCAATGACTAAATAAACTTTTAGAAGGGAAAAGGTAAAAAACCCTACACGTTATCTGTTCATTTTTGTTTCTTTTTTCTTTTAAAACTTCATTTTCAACCATAATCATAAGAGAAGTCTCAACTTTTTCCACTTCAGCATGCTGAGTATGTTCCCATTTCTTAAGACCTCTGGCTAACTGATGCATCTAAGACAAGAAAATGATTTCACAGTTTCTTACAAGCCTTTGCCTCAAGTCTTTGATACCTAAAAACAAATGTTCCAGTATCAAAGTTTAACTGCTTTTTCAGCACAGCTAAAACAGATCAAACCAGACCAAAACTGGTTAGGGTTGTTAAGAAAAAGCAATCCAAGAAAAAGGGTAAACAAAACACAAAAGCAGCATTCTACTTAATATTATGGTGTAGAAAAGTGAGAAAAGATTAAGAGGATCCAATATTGTCACATCTTGTTTGATCCATTTTTTTCTCCTTTGTTATGGTGGGCCATTTTTAGTGATAGAAAAGCTTGACTATCATACTATTGTTGATTAACAACTGCAAAGTTTTTGGCTAATGAAAATGAATAGAGTTTACAAGGACAAATCACACTCTTACATAGTACAAGCAATTTACTAAAAGTTTCAAATTTTATTTTGAAAAACAAAATGCACCCAAAATTCATTCCCCTCCCCCCAGTGAATTGGACTCAGAAACAGACATCCTTGTAACACACCATGATGGTCCATTATTAAAACATGCCAGAAAGTATTCATTCTCCAGCTCACACCTCAGTCACTTTTTTTCTTCTTAGCAACAGAAATATATCTCATCTTTCTGATCTTTTGCTATATATAACTCAATTATCACAGAAAGAAATTGAATATTATTCTTAAACGGCAGTGTTCTTACAACAACTATAATGTCTGTAATAATCCTATAGTAAGAGTTTTACTTGGACTCATGGTATTAGTTTTCATTTCTGATGCCCTTTTTAGCTGAAAAGAGCTGCAAAGATTACATTAAAGCATGGAACACAATGCCACAACCACAAAGCAGAACAAAACTAAAGGAAAATGAAATGTTCATTATATGCAAAACACAAAGGATTAGTAGTAATTGTTATGGTTTTCAAGTAGCAGGTCGAAATCCAAGGATAAATGAAGGAAGAAGATGGTGAAAAGGAAGAGCATTACAATAATCAAAGGGGGATGAAATCATACAATTGAAGAAAGATCTTCATAACTTCGTTTTTTTTTCTTGACAAATCACTCTCAAACTAACATAATCATTTTCTTCTTCTTTGAATCCTTAAGAAGAGCCTGAAACTCTGGGAGAAGTAACCGGGAAGAGTGGCAAGAGCTGAGGCTCGGTGTCTCTAGGAGTTGACATGGGTGATGGATGCAAGTAAAAGCCTTTCTCAGCTATAGCTTTGTCTTCCTCAGATGAATTCCCTAAAGAAGGTGAAGACTTGTTGAAAGGGTCTTCATTTAATGGTGTAACCGGGCTAAGAGCTAGCTTTGGGAAGTCGAGCAAGCTCGGAGACAATATCTCGGCATTCCTCGGCGAATAAAAAGCTCCACCACCACCGTTGTTTGCAACACTAGAAGGCAGGAAAGTGTTGATCATCATGAGGTTGTTCTTCAGGTTACTGTTCCTCCTCTCGTAAAGCTTGAAATTTTGTTTCTTGGGTGAGTTTGTTTTCATGGGAGGAATGGGAAAAGATGATCTTGATGGTATTCCTTGATCTTGATGATGATGTTGTTGTTGTGTTGGAGGCTTCGAGGAAGCTTGTTTAGCAGTCTCCGATGAACCAGTGAGCATTTGGACAACCTGTTTGAAAGTAGTTGTGTCAGCTTGCACAAAGGTTGTTGAAGGGTTTGCCTCAGATCTGGAGATGGGGATCGGAGTTAAAGGTGGGGTGTGAATTTGGACAACCCCATTGCTGTTGCTGTTGTTGTTGGTTCCATTGCTATGCGGAGAATTCAAAGGAGATGAAGAAGACGATGACGATGGGAAGTTCAAGCTCTTGTTCTCTTGAACTAACCTTGTTGAATTCTCCATTGATGGGGTGATCTCTCTCTCTCTCACTTCTCAACACCCTGAAAGAGAAATTTTCTTGGGGTTTGTTTGGTTAAAGAGAAAAAAGAAAAAGAAAAAAAGAGAAGAGTGAAAAACAATGGTTGATTGCTGTTGAATATCAGAAAGGTTGCTTTGCTTGTTTATATGTATTTTTGTTTTCTTGTGTTGTGACAATGGCATTTGCAGCAGCAACTGGTTGTAGTTTTTTAGTCCAACTCTTTTTCTCTCTTTTTTTCTCTCATTAGAATTATTATTATTTTATTAAATTTGAAAAACTATTGCTTTATTTGATTATTAATTAGATTTAATGAAGAAGTAAATAAACAATAAAATGGATATTGGGTTTTGGGATTATAAAAAAGATAAGGGTTATTGGTAGAATATGGAATTTCTTTTGGCCCACCTATAGCAAAGTGTTGGAAGATATGAACTAATATATTCATTTATTTGAGATATAAATAAATAAATAGATTGGAATATATATGTGGAATTGGGCATTATTGACTTCAGATCAGAGCCCTGAATAATATATTGGTAGTATGAGCCACTATTGTGTGTTGTTGATGGCCTTCTTGGTATTGTTTAACCATAGGAATAGCATCCAAACTATACATTTCATAATCACCTGAGAACTCCCATGCACAAATGAGACCAATCAGTATCCCTCATAACTCAGCTTCGAAAATCGAGCAAATGCCGATAAACTTAGAGAACCCACGAATCCAAACACCATCGGAGTTTCTGAGAACATCACCACAAGAAACTAGACCATTCTCTTTATTCCTAACACCATTAGAATTGATTTTGACTCAATTCCTCGGAAGAGGACTCCACAAATCAGTCCTTAGAATCATAAACCCCTGTGCAAACCTTTTTTCAGTTTCCGCTGTAATGGCCCTGCATGTACTCTCTTTCAAATATTTACATTGCTCAATCAAAGGTCAGGGTGTCACTTAGAGGTGAATCAAAAACAATGAAATTCCGATGAAGCCATAAATTCCAAACTGTGGCACCAAAGAGAATACCCTAGTCTTGAACGTCTATAACAAAATCTCGAGGGCTCGATAGATTCATCACCACCCACACTTGAAACTCCATGTTGAGAATTTCCAGTTGTCGATCCCTTTTAATCATGACTATCCATATCGTCATGGCCACCGAACACCGCCTGAGTATATGATCTATGTCCTCAATAGGATTGAGGCAAATAGGACAACTACAACTGACCTAAAATGTCGATGCATCCTCGCCATATTAGTCATCTATCGACCACAGCATGCCAGCCATAAGAAGATCTTAATACGCTGTATACCTCGGTATTTATAGATTAATCCTCATATAGATTCTGAAGACTCGCCTCTATTTTTTGTACGAATGCCATATGCAGACTTCACGGAGAAAACTAAATCACTCCTTCCTGTCCATCTAACATAATCGCTAAACAGTCTGTATAGGTCCTCTCTTAAAATTTTAAAAATTCATCATCTTAACCTAAAAAATTATGGATGTCCCTAAACATACAATGGATGTGGAATCTCTCTTATTTTAAAGTAAAATTATGCCCAAGAATGTCAAAATGTTTTTTAGTTATGAATCAACGTCACAAAATAAGAGAGATAAAATTTGTACACTGATGGAAGGAAGAGGGTCGATTCCTTTATAATATTTTAATCCTCTAAATAATAAATCGTTGTGTTTTAATATTTTTCTCGTTGATTAACTACAATTTTGTGAAGGATAGGACATGTAAATAAAGTGCGTGACATAATATAATCCACTTGTACTTTTGAAAATATTACAACGAACCATTTCTCAGGTCATAAATTAAATACAAATGTTTTCTTTTACCAAGTGAATCTGTTCGAATTCGATGGGATCCAGTTTTCAATTTGTTGCATCATTATATTAGCATGAGGTTCTTGGTTGAAATGATAATTAAAAAAATATATAAATATTTTATGTGTAATGGAGTTATAATTATGTTCGATATGATGCAAGTCAATCAGAATCAATCATTATAGTACAATCGAATTAACAATAAAAATATACTTAAGTTCGAATTAAAATAAATTTAGATAAAATCTACACATGATGAAACCTAAATCAATATTATAAAATTAAATTTAAATTACATCATACTTAAACCTAATATTTCAAAATTCTCAAACTTTAATCTTATCATTAAACTAAGTTTTCTCAATGATAAGTTTTTGGATTTTTAAAATGAGTATATCACGCTTCGATGGACATGTGGTAGGACTCTGTGGGATATGACGACAAACTCTGCTATTAGGATGTCCTTAGGGGTGATGTCTGTTTCCGAAAAAATGAGGGAGGGAAGACTACGGTGGTTTGGGCACGTCCTTAGGCGACTACCGTCGGATGCGGTCAGGAGGGTAGAGTCGATTACAGTCGAAGGTGCCAGAAGGAAAGGACGACCAAGGCGGAAGTGGGATGACTGCTTGAGATCTGATTTGAGGGATTTAGGCCTTACCGAAGACATGACCTATGATAGGAAATTATGGAGGCTTAAGACTAGGGTAGTCGAGTAGTGTGAGTCACATCTATAGGGTGTATCATCTTTGTCTTCTTTTAAATGCATTTGTAGTTATTTCCTTGACTTTTACTTTTTATACTTTTCTGTTATTGGTATTTATGAAAGATTAGAACTGGGCTTGCTATCGTTGTCTCATGTGTATCATTCTCATCATGTTTCCTCTGTTAATTTTAGCCGGGTCTTAGGTTTCTGTCTATATGCAGAGACTCTTTCGCAGGGATTATTTTGCAGGGATTACTCCCCATTACAGAAGCACATATGATATTAATGACTGCATATGAAGATTGTTTAGCTATGTATTTATGTAATTATTTATACATGCATTGCATTTTATCTATATTTTTAATTTTCTGACTGCCGGAGGTCTTTCACGGAAGCTATTCTCAACCTGGCGTTGGGGGCAGCCTACTACCCTACCTCCCCCTATCCCATACATATGGGAATTGGGTTTTGTTGTTGTTGTTGTTGTTGTATGTGTATCGTGGTCCTAATTTTGTCATTGATTTTAAAAATTAATGGTGGATGTATAAAGTTATATTCTATAAAAATATATTTAAACCATAAAACAAAAAGAAAGAATCAAATTCTGATTATAATGGGATAGATAAAATAAGTATACGTATATTATGTTGGAAACGAAGGGTAGGGGACCAAAGTCCCATTACAAAAATTGGTGAAAAGGGCATCAAATTCCTCCTTTTTTTCTTCTTTTCAAAACCAAAATCATTATTGTCTTACATTGTGGAGTGCCTAACATACCCCAATTATGCAACTAAATAAAATAAAAGTTATTTGATTAATTAAATAGTACAATCCTCCATTCAAGCATAGCCCAACAATTAAAAAATGATTCGGACCATAATTTAATTGTTCGTATATTTATATTTAAAAACTATCATTAAATCAATTCATCGAGAGTTCTCAATAATAAAAAGGAATGTTATTTTCTCTAAAGGTCATAAATTCAAGCAATTGCATTTGTATATGCATTGTCAATTAATTTAAAAATTTTTGAATATATATTACATTGTAATCACCCGATATTATATTTTTTAAAAACAAACTATCATTAAATAGATGGAGTATTATTCCAATTAATAAATTTTCAAACCACAAATCTTTTTTTCAAAGTCAATTTGTTTAATAAATGATTAAACTAATGATCTTTGGTTCATTCTTACCTCATAGGTACCACAAACCAATTCATTGTTTTAAACACAAAACCAAAGTTTTTTTTAAAAGAAAAACAAATAGCTCCATAATTACAAATTACAACTCAATTGAGAAAATTCCTAGAAAGTAGCAATATTTGTCAAATTTATAATAGAAATAAAAAAGTACAAAAATAAATTAAATCTTATGTTCCCAAATTCAATGGTTTTCTCTTTCCTTTTCCTTTTTGAAATCAAACGATAAATCCCATCATAACATTTAATAACATAAATCGAAATTAAACTTTCTATTACCTTTATAATAAGCTATTAAATTGGATTATGTAGCATTTTCTAAGGCCGTGTAAAAGCCATGTAATGTGTGAAGAGTACAAGGAATTAAAACATTATTAAACTTATTTCTTTTAAAATTTCCACGAAAGTAATGCTATTTACGTCGTTGATTTTACAAGGATAATTATGATAATTATATTTATTGAGTATAAAAAAATTAACAAAAAATAATTATAAATTAAGCATAGTAAACATAGAAATATACATATCGTAGTTAAAAAATTGTAGGGGCTTGGCCGGCTTGACTAAAGTTTTTTTTTAAAATGTTGAAAATTTGGTATCAATTAGGTAATTTTTTTTGGATCATGTTGGAACAGTACCAACTTATTTATTTGGAACCCTACTTTTGATTTAATATTTGCTTAGTACACTTTGTTGGGACCGCCAAACACGGTCTTCTTTTTTGTCTCAACACCGTCACTCTCTAAAGTATACCCAATATTTTAGCTTCATCTTTGAGCTACGAAACCGGCCTATTCAATTCCAAATCCCTATAAATATATATGGGATAGGATTCTACCCTATTATTTTTATATAAAATGAATAAGTTTTATATCATGTAAATAAATTTTCTCTGTTCATATATAAATATTGTTAATTTATAACTATTTTTTATTCTAATCGGAGTTAAATATGTGGTGAATACAACATAATATAAGTTCAAAAACTCTTAATCATTTGATAGTAAACGTTTATATCACAACATATGCATTGCTCGAACCCAAGGCTTCAAGGAATAACAACAAATCTCTAAACCATTAGTGTCCCTTAACAACAAACTTATTTTTAATAGGGTAAACTACATCATGCAACACTTAATTATCTTTTCACTCTTATTTTAATTACTAAAATTTAAAATTTTGAATTTAATAACAAAACTTTCAAATTATTCATATTTTAATCGTTATAGTTTATTTTATTAATATTTTATGTTGTAGTGTATTTTATTGTTACTATTATTATCACATAGGATTATAATAAAAAATAAAAAGAAATTAAAACCTCCAAACTAAAGTTTAAACCCTAAACATAAACCTCAAATCCTAAATTTCAACCCTAACCCCAAATAACAACATAGAAACCCCAAAATGCAACCTACAAATTTCAAATCACAACACTAAACTCTAAATTGCATCATCTAAACACAAAATAACAACCCATATACTCCAAACCACAACAATCAAACTCTATATCGCATCACCTGAATCTCAAATTGAAACCCATAAATTCTAAAATCGAACACTCAACCCTGAAGAACAAACCCCAAATCACAACTCCACCCACTCCACCGTCAGAGCTCCAAGATGAATTAGAAATTTGAATGGGTATGAATTAAGATTTGTGATTTTGGGTAAAATTTAGTGTTTGAAATGATTTTATTATTTTTATCTTAGAATACAGTTGGCATTAAAAATTAATAAAGTATACAATATTATAATAAAAATAATATTAAAATAATCCATATCATTGGAGAGTGACCAACACAGGAGTAATTTAAAAGTTTAGTTATTAAATTTTAAAAAAATTAAGTTTATGTGTCTAAAATAGGAGTGAGAAAAAAATTGACTAATACATGTAAACGTTGTATGGAAAAGGATGGTGGATATTGAAATTTAAATTCAAATTTTAATATATGTTGTATATTAAAATGATTATTTAAATAAATTTAAATTTCCTTTTGATTTAAAATTTTAAAATTAAGATTTTGATAACTAAAATTATGGGGCTTGATATAGGGTTACATGGGAAACAAAGGGAGAAAATTTTCTTGGTGTGTGGGGGTGTTTTGGTGGGATCTAGAAGAATAAAGAAATGAAACATTTCGATTGAGACCTTAACTTTCAAGTCCTTTTCCTTGTCAGATTAATAGTAATAATAATGTGATAAAGAAAATTTGTCCATTACTAACATTACATGGTTGTAAGTCAAAGCTACGTGGCCTTACAATGTTTTGCTTTCTTTAATTTACTCTCAACAATGATAGTAATGGGTTACCATCAATTATATATATATATAAAATGAAGGAAATATTAACAACAATTTTAATTATTTATTTATTTGTATTCGTTAAATGTATGGACCTTTCATATTCAAATCTCTCTGTGTACCAAGAAAGGCCAATAATTAATTTATGGATTGGTCAAATGAAATTGGGGAGAAAACTAGATTGAAAAAGAAATCCAATAAAATATTGTCAATTGTTCCCACTGAACTACCTTATTCAATCTTTAAACTTAGTCTTGTTGACCTAATTTGCACGTAATCATGATAATATGGTTGAAGAGGAACTCCATTAATGTAAAGTCTTTTGTGTAGTTATCTTTAAATAAATGAAGTTGAAAACAATATTACTTTCTTTTATTACAAGCGATATTGATTTATTGATGTATTAATTCGAACCTGGTACTATTGAGAAATGTTAGGGAGTTAACTCTCTCAATTCAATTTCTTCCAATAATAGCATCATGATTTAATTTTTAAATTTTACTTAAACGGTCTAATGACTCATTACATTAAACATTTTATAATTAAATTAGAAATGATTCTATTTATATTTAAATATTTTTTCTTCCTTCGTTGATGGAATATAAAGGGTAGGTTTCAACATATGATATTTAAAGTCAAAATTAACTAATTTTTTTAATAAAAGTCGATAGTGTTATTAAAAAATGAATATTCAAAATTACAATAAGAGTTTATAACTATTATCGTAAACTAAATATATAATTTGAACATTTTCCTATAACATTGAAACTAGCCACTTTAGTTCATATAAGGACATATATGGAAAAAGGTTAAAATCCAACCAAAATACTCGAACAAAAAATAGATACAAACAAATCTGACTACATCGACAAACGAACAACAAGAGGGGATTAAGCTATTAAAAGATCACCGAGAACGGCAAATCATAGTCGAGCGTCGTGAAAAACTATCCAAGAATGCAAAATCGTGTATCCAAAATCAATTCAAGAGTCCATAGCTGGGAAGATCAACTGGATTACAAATAAACACTATCTTGATCAGTTGTGGCGTCGTCAAATCCAACCTTAAGTAAACATAAAATAAAAAGAACGACAAAAGGACCGAAAAAGAAGACGAAAAATGTATCACAAAGGCATAAAAAAATTGTCATAAAGGCAAGATAAACGTGCCACAAAGATTGAATTATTCTTATTAAAAAAAATTTAAAAAAAACAAAGAAATAAAAAAACTGACAATCGACAATCAACAACAAAATTGATGTTGTCGTCGGTTAAACAAAATCAAGAAAGAAAAGCTTGATTTTATCTATAGAATATAAAGAAAAGAAAAAAAGGAGGAAGAGGGGGAGATTAAAGTATTTTTAGACTACGTTTTAAAACTTGTTTAGCCATTTTCAGAAATTAAAGCACATTAACCCTTTTATATATATATATATATATATATATATATATATATATATAATACAAATATATAATGAATAAGTCATATGATGTAAGCATTAACCCACTTGTAAATGCATTTTTTCCTTTTTTTATTTTCATTTATCTCTTTAACAAAAAATAATCTTTAACAATTTCACTATTGTTATCGAAACTAAGTCGATTTCCACTCTATCAATTTACATTTTCTCAAAATCTCTTTAAAACTCACAAAATTCAACTCAAAACCTTAAAAAACGACTCTAATCCACAATCTTCATCGATATATCACACAGAATCGAGATATATGTTCCTTGTCTCTGTCTTCTTCACCTTCCCACTATTAGAACTTGAAAGAATATGTTTTAACGTCAAAAAATATAAGAGAAATTAAAAAAACTTGGGGGGAATGGAAAGAGAGTTTTGGAGGCGTTCAATGAATCTTATAAGATAAAATACTTTGTTATTACGTCGTTAAATAATTAATGATGGAGTAACTAAAACAATAATAATTCAAAAATCTAGTGATAAAATTTTAAAAAATATATAAGTTAAACGTCTAAAATAGGAATATGATTAAAATTAAGTGATGAAAAGTGTTTACCCTAATAAATACAAAAGTAATTAAATAAATATGATATGAGTCCCCGTTAAGTGTCAACCAATAAACTTAATACATTTATATTTAAAATGATAGCACATTTAATAAACTAGTTAGATAATTAAAAAATAATTATCAAATATAAAATATAATAATGTAGGAATAGGTTTCTTCCAATAGGGACATTAGAGACAAAAGAGAGGAAGGGAAGGGAAGGGGACCTCATGTTAAGAAAAACAAAACAAGGTCATTAATAGTTTTAAGAGAAAATAACCTCAGTGACCGAAAATGTCTTATAATATACGATTTTAATCAATTTTTTTTTATTTACCAAAATGACCAACAAAATCGCAACACAATCTTAAATTCGCAACGCGAACTCTAATTTTTCAACTCAGTTTCCAAATTTGCAACGCGAATATCCAGATTCGCAACGCGATTGTAAGATTCGCAACACGATTTTGAAAAATGTGTTGCGATAGTTAAATTGTGTTGCGAGAGTTTGAAAAACGAATTGTTGCGATAGTGAAAAATCCAAAATAAGTTTACATTTTAACTATTCCAAATTCACGTGGAGTTTGAAAAAATAAAAAATGTGTTGCGATAGTGTAAAAGATTCCCAAGCCATTTGTAAGATATTAGTTTGAAACAATAAAGAATGTGTTGCGATAGTGTAAAAGATTCCCAAGTGTTTGCAATGCTCAATCCCACATAGTATTGGAAACACTATTGGGAATGGGTATTTAAGGTTTGGATTTCCCACTTCCTTGTTGAGTGGAAGAGAACAAGGGGGACTCTCGCGCACCGCCGCCGCCGCCGTCCCGTCCCGTCTCGGGTCGTGGTAATACGTATATTCGACACGTCCGCGCGAATACTATCTTTTTTAGAGAAAATTCTTAAGAAATCGCAGCGTGAACTTGGGCTATCGCAACGAATTTAGACTAACGTAAATTTGGAAAATCGCATTGCGATTTTGTATTATCGCGTTGCGATAGTCAGAATCGTGTTACGATTATGTATTATCTCGTTACGATAGTCAAAATCGTGTTGCGATTTTGTATTATCGCGTTGCGATTTACATATTCGCATTGCGATTTTCTAAAATCGCAATGCGAATTTGGATTTTTAGAAAATCACAATGCGATAGTCAAAATCGCGTTGCGAATCTGGAAACTGATTTGCGATACTGGATATCGCGTTGCGATTTACATATTCGCATTGCGATAGTCAAAATCGCGTTGCGAATCTGAAAACTGATTTGCGATACTGGAGATCGTGTTGCGATTTAGAGATCGCATTACGATTTTGTTGGTCATTTTGACAAATCAAAAAAAAAATTGATCAAAATCGTATATTATAAAATATTTTCGATCAATGAGTTTGTTTTCTCTAGTTTTAAACGTTGCTGACACCATAGCTGTCTTTTTCTTCTTCTTATTAATTATTATTATTATTTCTTTTCAAAGTTCAATATTCATTAGTACTGTTGTTTTGAAAATACTCTAATTTTATTTTTGTACGAGAACGTGACATACTCTAATTTTAGACAAAGGTTAGTTTAATTTGGTTTTCCAAATGTCCAATAGACAGATGTTTTTAGATAATTTAAAAAAAAAAATATTTTAAGTTTAGTTTGAAATTTAATATTTTTTATTAAGTTAAGTTGGTTACAAAGTAATAATTATTTTAAATACTCTTAATTAATTGACAATGAAAGTCTAATAATATTTGTTGTTATTGGTGTTCGAACCCACTTAACAAAAATAAATTCTTATGATAATCTCAACTTTTAAGTTTTATACATTTTTAGGATCGTTGGATGAAAGAAATCAAAGATTGATATTAACTCCTTATTTTTTTTTCTAGTTAATATATTCTCATTTCTTACTGATAATCTCAACATTTGATTTTCCTCATCCATCGTTCCTAAAAAAGTGTAAGAATCTTAATTTTACATTGGGTGTAATTGGATCGTGCCTCTATATTATGATATGTTGATAAATTTACTTTACCAATATTTAAATATTTTAAGATTATAACATATAAAATATATAAATTTAAATTATGATAAAAATGTAAAAATAATTATTTATTAAAAATAAATTTATAATAATTATATGTCTCATAAAATATATAAAATTTAAATAATTTTGATATGTAAAAGTTAATAAGATTAAAATTCAAAATCTATAAATAAATTTTCAAATACAAAAACTAAAATAATCTCTCCCAACCTTAACATTTTTCTGAGAGAAAAATCATCATCATGATTGGTATCATCTCGGACATCATATTGTTTGAAATTCCATTGTAAGTGGGCTTTACTTTACAATTTCTTTATTTTTTTTCCCAGTAGGCAGCCCACCTAAGTGACACCCTTTGACTCTAATATTCTATTTTTAACATCGTTTGACTATTTTTTGAATTAATACTTTCGGCTAACGTGGCATAAAGGTGTGTCTCTGGGGATGCATTTTATGTAAGGCGCGTTTTTAAGGATGCGCTTTCCGGTCACGTGTAAAAATCGGGTGTTAATATTGTAAATATTTTTAAAATGACGTCTAATATGTAATTGAGTTATATTAGGGTGATATTAATGTAAAAACGTCAACTTTATTTATTTATTTTTTGTTGTGAAAAAAACTTTCTACGCTAAAATCTTCAAATATTTTATTGCAAATTATTTTGTAACTCGATAAATTTTGATTTTGGCATGAAATTACACAATACGTGTTATGTAGTATATGAAAACTTTGAAAGTAAATAATTTAAAATATGAATAATTTTATAAAAGTTTTATAACTAGTATTTTTTTATAAAAGGATGATGATGATTATGATGATAATAAATATTTTATAATTTAAAAATTATAAATTTCATATATTTTTGAAAAATTTATTGAATTTTAAAATTGATTGTTTAAAAATATAAAAAATATTAAAATAAACTTTTAATTACAATTGAGGGATCAAATCAATTATTATTTGTTAATTATTAAAATATCACCTCTTTATTTAAAAATATTCTTTCTAATATTAATTTTAAAAAATATAAAATAAATATTAATAATTAATGAATAATAATTTATTTGATCCCTCAATTGTAATTAAAAGTTTATTTTAATATTTTTTATATTTTTAAACAATTAATTTTAAAAGAAAATAAAGTTTTCAAAAATATATGGAATTTATAATTTTTTAAATTATAAAATATTTCTCATCATCATCATCATCCTTTTATAAAAAAATACTAGCTATAAAAGTTTTATAAAATTATTCATATTTTAAATTACTTACCCTCAAAGTTTAACTGTAACACCCCAACCCGTACCCGACCCGAATACGAGTCTGAGGTGTCACATTGACTTTTCAAACCTTGACACTTAAAGAAAAACCCCGGGGAATTTAAAACTTGTTTAAAACAAAATACTTTAATTTACATAAAAGAGACCACAAAATACAAACTTGATCAGAGTACTCATAATTAACGACTTATTACATGTCAACACTCTATACACAACAAAATACATACTTTGTCGATTACTTCTGATCTGATCTTCTAGTAATAATATTGTCCTTGCTACTTCTATTCTTGCTCTTCACGTTTCTTAGTACCTACGTATAAATCACTTACACGCTAAGTCATAGACTTAGTGAGGCAATAAATAAACATGTAACAGTAGATTCATGAATATGCATTCTTACTATTTGATCATGATATTTCAATATACATTGATATATTTCCTATGACATATATAATCAAGTCATGCACACATGAAACTTACCTTTTTGCATCACTTTCACTTTAATTTATATTTCAATTGCTGTTGCTGTTGCCCATGTATATTATTAAGATAGGGACTCAGCTCTGGAGTTCCAGCTCAGAGAGGTACGATTGCAGTCTAGGGGCATGTATTGACCAGACATATTTTGACATTCGACCGGCCGGTCTATCTTGAAAATTTTTGACTCAAACCATAGCTCTGATACCACTAAATGTAACACCCCAGACCGATGCGGGTAGCCCGATTCGATCTGAGAAGTCACATTAGGTCCACCGGAGTGACCCACTGTAAAAATGGCGGAAAATTTAAAACTTTTTTTTTTAACATGTAACTTATAAAATGATTTATCAGTGTGCAGAAATAAAACAGATTTTCAGACTCGTATATAAAACAAAATACAATTACATGCCCCCTAATCACATGTACCATACTCTGCAACAACACCGGAAGAACTCCCTTACTGAAGTCGATAGATGCACTGGTACAATTCTTTTAACCTGAAAAGGTGAGTAATAGAATGAGCTTTGGAAAGCTCAGTAATACAGAACTACCAGATGATGCTGAAAAACGTGCAGATACAGATAAACATATTTTCCTTATTGGTTCAGATATTTACATATTTTTATGTTGAGCAGAGATCCTACTAATATTTCAGGTGGTAACGGACAATGAGCTTTCGTTTCAGAGAAATATTTCGGATGACTGAGTTCAGGAGATCAGAATAGGTTTTCTAGTGTGTTCCCGAAAAATTCAGTAAAAAGATACAGATCTTTTAAAACATATATATATATATATACCCCCATCCGTTCACATCATAAATGTGTAGGTTCCCCAGAACCATACACCCAACCGCACATGCCATTTAGACCCTGAGCACAAAGCCGAGGAGTCTGCAGATAATCTTCCTCCAACGATAAACCCCCAGATAAAACATTTCTCCGTCGGTAAACGGAGATATCAGAAATCAAAACATAATTCAGATCAGATATCAGAACAGAATCCAGGTTAGGAATCAGAACAGATTTCAGATCAGATGTCAAAACATAATTCAAATCAGAAATCAGATAAAATATTCATATAAGTAAGGAACACACTAGAGTTTCCAAATATTATTTAGAGATACAGGATAATCTTATCGGGCAGAGAAACACAAATCTTTAGTTTAACGATAGAATATTGAAATTTAGAATCACTATTGGAAGAGTTCATTAACTGACAGAATCATCAGTTATTCAGAATGTGAATTATCAGGATCATATCTTATTCGGACAGTTTTCAGAAGTTGTACGTAATCAGAAGAGTATTCAGAATCCTTTGTATCCATGTCAATTGATCGGATAATCGAACAACTTGATAACGAAGATTCAGAACCTTAACAATTTATATCCACTGGTCAATTCATTTCCCTTCCAGGGTATTTACTTTTTAATACCACAAATTCTTGTTCATAGATCACCTTCAGAATCATCGCTGAATAGATCTTCCAATGATCTTTATTTCATTTCCAAGCTTCCACGATATCATGAAATACTGACGTGCTTGATTTGTAGTTCATGTTCCATAAGGACAGTACATCTTATAAACTCATCAAAATTTCCAGACTTATCCAATTCACTTACTTAATCCTCGATCATTGAGGTTACTTAGCTTATTTAGCAGTCAAATTCATTCCAGTTACTTCGGGGTTTTTCAGAGTAATTTAGACGTTACTGAATTTTAGATACATGTTGTACTTCCATTCCATTCGATTTGGTCTTCATGGTTGATTTGATTAACAAACGTCCAATTCATAGTATTGAATGCGATCTAGAGTTGAATTGAGTTGAATACTCCCAAAATTATCATCGAGTCAAACTTAAGAAGAGGAACACGCATTCCAGTAATATCTATGCTATTTAGGTATTGACATAGTTTTAGGGTTGATATACTCACTTAAGTTGTTTTCCATTACTTTTAAAGGTATGCCAATACCTATGTTTATTTGGATTCCTTAATTAATCCAAGGCATTTACTTGGTATAGGTCATGAGGGTATTTTGGTAATTTTTGTATTTAGTTTTATTCCATTCATTTCAGAGCTCGAGGATATCCAATCATTCCTGAGCTTGGTGATAATCTTGGGTCATTTCCATTACAGGGGTATTTTGGTCATTTTATAGATCTACGGTATTTCAATCTTTTCGTTCCATCCGATCTTATTATTTAATTCAATCTTATCATTTACTTCAGTCCTTTCGAACAATTCTGACAGCAGAATACCCCCGATAAATTACTCTTCCAGTATTTACTCATTATTCGAATATTTTCAGGTCAAGTGTCTTCTCAGACTTTACAAACGGAATATCATAAATTTTCCTGCACTAAGTCGGGATCTTAACAATTAAATCCGTACTTATTCGAGTTAAGTACGAATCCTCTAAGTATTTTCTCATTCAGAGTCATCTCAGACTATTCTACCTCTTAAGGCATTTCCGTAATTTCTTAGCCAGATAAGTTCGATATTAGCTCTTAACGAAAATAATATAATTTAGAGATCCTATGATTAATTGCTTTCTTGAACAATCTCTGATCTTGAAATAATTCCCTTAACACACTTCTAGTATCTTGCATAAACCTTCTTGGGGTTAAAAACCGGTTATCCATAATTTCTAAGTATAACTATCATTTCTTATGCACATCAATGTATTTATCGTATCAATATGTCTTTTCAGATTTATTAATCCACTTCTAGGGACAATTCTTATCATTTTCCAATATAAGGGTAATTTCGTATTTTTACCATACCGAAGTATTCTCATAATTTCCCATCCAAGTACCTTTAACATTTAACCTTTGATGATATAAAATATAATTTACAAATCCATGTCTGATTTCTTTATCACTATTCACAAACTTGTAATTTAATTCTAACAATCTTTCAATCTCTTATATTAGTCATTCGATCCGTATTCAGTTATAGAATTTCTACCACATTCATATCGAGTGAATAAATTATTCAACTCCACAAAAGTGACCAACATTATCTTATTCATGCATTTACCAATATCAACATGTTCCATAAAGCATAAAGAGGTAGTAAAGTATTACCTCGATTTCCGTGCAATATTGATCGACCATAAAAATTCCATTCGAACACCTTTGATCTTCAATTCAACTTCCAATATTTCCTCGGATCCATATAAACAGAAATTATATCAGAAACGGAGCTTAATTACGATAAACAGATCGAATTGGGTGATAAATCAGTGAAAGACGGCTTACCGGGTTTGAATTTGGCGAAACGGACTTCGGATTCGGATTCAGGACGTCGAAAGCATAAAATATGACTTTTCGGAAATTTGGAATATTCGGTCAAAATCAAAGTCAACGGGTTTAACCGGCAATTTCGAGGTCTTCGGGTTTGAATTTTGAAAAACAGACAGCGGAATCGGATTTGGAACGTCGAAAAATGTCAGGATAGGTATACTCGGTCGAAGTCAAAGGTCGTTTAATGCTCGATCAAAGCCGGTCAAAGTTTTGGTCAACAGTGGTCAACGTGGGTCAACGGTCAACGTGGGTCAACGGGTCGGGTCAACGGGTCGGGTCGGGTCAACTGGCCGGGTAAACGGGTCGGGTAAACGGGTCGGGTCAGGTTATGACCGGTCAAACCGGTCAACTATCCACTAAAACCGGTCAAACCGGTCACTTTTGTTTTCCCCACGCGCAGTGGCGGCGCGTGGGGGCGCGTGAACAGTGCTAAAATCCCGGAAAAATTTCTAAAAATTATTTTGAGCGATTTCGAGATACTTACAAAGCTCGGTTCACAATTTTGAACGGTGGAGAGCTCGATTTCAACGAATCGGAAACTTTGACCGCTTTACCTCCTCACGCGCCGCCGTGGACGGAGACCAAGGATGACACCGGCAAACTCGGAACGATGCAACGAACACGATGGTGCGGGAGGTGTCGTAAACGGATGACCCAATCGTCGTGAATCGATGAAAACCCAACTAAAACTGAGTTATTACCGACGATACTTCCGACTGAAATTCACGACGAACGGTGATGATTCACGACGAAAGGTTTGAGGGGTTTTGTTCCTCGGTTGACAACGAACACGATGGTGATTTTGGCTCGTCGTTTGGAGGTCGGACGACGAGTAGATCGGAGTTCGAAGTAGGGAGAACGGGAGAGGAAAACTGGAAAATTTTCCAGAAACATACGGGAGTCGGGGTTTATAACATCTCATAATTAAAAATGGTTAAACCAAGAGTTTAGCCACTGAACTTCCTGCACTTCTTAAAACGGTCTGCCATCTTTGAAATCTTACAATTTAATCCCCAAATTTCTTCCAAATACCAATTAAATTCACCATTTTATAATTTCTTAAATTTAGCCCCTAAATTGGGGTGTTACATAGTGAGGCAATAAATAAACATGTCACAGTAGATTCATGAATATGCATTCTTACTATTTGATCATGATATTTCAATATGCATTGATATATTTCCTATGACATATATAATCAAGTCATGCACACATGAAACTTACCTTTTTGCATCACTTTCACTTTAATTTATATTTCAATTGCTGTTGTTGTTGCCCATGTATATTATTAAGAATAGAGGTATGTGAGTACATTGAGATTGTGCACTAATGTTGTCACCACAGCTCGTATAAATTCTCTCATGGGGCACCGAACATTTATTCAGTATTCGTCCCGAAGGACTGCTATATATGTCCCGTAAGACCACTACGTCCCGAAGGATTACAATACCTTCGACTCTTGGCATGTCTACTATACCTATAGCTCTCGTATCATATACTATGGGCATTTATTATGAATATATTTCTCATCACTTATTCTTTCTCTTCTGTCACATACCACATGTATGTGTAACCATATATTTTATATCATATCACATATTGCATATTCATATGTCATTTCATATATTCACATAGCTTATTTCATTTCACATTGGTCATATCTCATAGCATATATCACATATGCATATAATCATGTATATCATATCATATATCTTATGTTTCATGCTCTTATGTTTATGCATATCATGTATTCATGTACATATAAGAGTCACATATCAAATAACATTTTAGGAGTCACTTCTTACCATAGTAACTCCATCATTGGCTCATCGCAAGCCAATCGTTCAATAATATAAGTACAATTAAAATTGCACTCACCTTAGCCTTGCTTTGATTCGATTATAATCCTTTGATTATTCCGGAACTTGTTTAGGCTCAATATCTACATAAATATATCATTTCAAAACAACTATCAGAAGCCTAAACTTTAAACTTGATGTTAATAAATTAAATCGGTTTAATGAATCAAATTCCATTTTTTTCATTTAGGGGGAATCGATACCCCCAGGGGGAATCTGTTCCCGGGGAATCGATACTCCCCAGGGGGGAATCTGTTCTCCCTGCACATACTGGAATTTTCGTCCAAGAGGGGGAATCGATTCCCTTCATAGGGTATCGATTCCCTCTACCCAGAAATTGTATTTTAACCCCGAAAATCATCAATTCTTCACTTAATTCTTCTATTTTAAACCCCTATCATGTCATTAAACTCAACTACCACTACTTAAACCAACTTATATCCATGAAAATCATCTATAACTTCAAAATCCTATCCTTCATATGTAATTCAAGAATCATACTCAAATTTCAATATGTTCTAAATACAATTCTAACACTTCTATCTTCTTATTATCATAGATGACAAGTCAAATTCAACTTAAAATTCAACTTATCAACTCTATTCTATGATTTCATATAAAAACTCGTTTTCTTAAATCTCTTATAACTTCTTCAGCTTTTGATTATAAGACAACTTAAGCTTTCCTTAAGCTTAGTTATCATCTAATGATCAAAACCTAACCTTCAATTTAACAAATAACCAACAAATAGAAAACTCACCTTATGCTCTGCACGTTGGAGAAGAAGAAGATAAGAAGAAGAAGAGTTTTTTAAATACTCTCCCCCAACATTTATCTCTTCATAAAGAGATAACAAAATATCTTTCATATTAAATGACCATTTTGTCCTTTAATTCCTTTGATAATTACTAATTATTTTCAGGAAATATTTCCGAACAAATCATTACACTATTCAAATATCTTACTTTAATCAACACATTCTGAAGTTTTACAATTTAGTCATTAACCCGTATTTTGGTATGTTACATTACCTATACTAGATTACACGTATTGTGTTATTTCATGCAAAAATCAAAATTTATCGAGTTATAAAATAATTTACAATAAAATATTTAAATATTTTAACGTAAAAAGTTTTTTTCACAAAAAAATAAATAAAAAAGTTGATGCTTTTATATAAATATCACCCTAATAAAATTTAATTACATATTTGACACCAGTTTAAAAATATTTATAATATTAGCACCTGATTTTTACACGTGGCTAAAAAGCGCATCTCTGAAAACACGTTTTATTTCCACATAAGTAAACCCCAATAAAGCACATCTATAGGGACACGCATGTGTGTCATCTTAGCCTAAAGAGTACTATTTCGGGAAATATTAGTCGATTGGTGTTAGATAAAAAATATTAGAGTAAAAAAAGGTGTCTTATGCCAAATCGTCGCCCCACCTTCCCCTTTGGGTAAAAAGAAGTGAATTGTTAAACAGATGAGCAAAAGGATAATGATGACTGATGAGAGAGAATGGCATTGGTGATTTCACCAATCTCAAAAACTAATTTTTTTTTTGAATAATCAAGCATCACAATCCATCTAATAACAAGAATATATTCAAATTTAAGTCATATATATATATATATAATAAAATTAATGAACACTTCCTAAAAAAATGTGGGTTCTTTATTATGATGCCAATGAGAAACAATAGTGTGTAATGTTTTGTTCATGAGAGTGTTCGAGCAACATTTTTGAATTCGTTTAAGCAAGAATGAAGAATCTTCTGGCGTTTTTGAAGAGTTTTGTCTTTCCTTTTGCAGCACATCAATGGCATCCGGAGCTATGAACATATCCATGAACTTCTCATCATTCACTGCAAACAGGTCCAATCCAATTGCCACCACAAGCCTGTCCCGACTACATATCCGTATCCGACATTCACATTTAAGTCCAAGCTAATCACATATACGAATAATTATGAAGGCAGAGACTGAAGAACTTAGAAACTTACCATGGGATCAAAAATCCAGAGTTCAGGGTTGATGTCACTCAGCGGTCGACGAGAACTTCACGTATATGTGCAAAATGTTGTGCTGCCGATGAGCAGATTTCAGAGTAACTTGGACCTGTTTTGGAACCATTGTCACCATTACCAAATAAAAGACTACCACCGTTGTGAACTTTAGCCAATTGATCATTATTTCTGTTGCCAGTCATTCTTGCTATACGTTTTCTCGGTCCGACATCGATGCAATTACCGAGCTCATTCTTGACTCTAGCATATACCACCTCACAAGTCTGGTCAGGAGATGGGGTGCAGTCATTTTGTTTTCTTGGAGAGCTTGTCTAGCTTCTTTACCTTTTCCTGGAGTGGTCTGCTGTGCATTCTTTTCGGGAGGTATGTTCTCCTGATAGTTCATCGTCTCATCACGTGTTACTTGGCCAGCTTCAGACAGCTCAAGGAAAAATGAAGTGGATGAAGCTTGGCTATACATGTGGTATGAGCTCGTACTTGACCCGAAGAATCCTTGAAAATCGTTCTCGTAACAGACATGAGAATATGGATTTGTGACTGAAAGAAGATGGTGCCTAACTAGTTGCTTTCATTGTTTAGCCAAATCCTTCATAAAGCGATCGTATGCATGCCTTAAAGCTGCATGAAACCCGACATGCTCATCCCAGTTTCCAGTATTCTTCTCATCTGTGCAAATTAATAGAAATAAATAGCCAAATGATGGCTAAAGGGTTCAGTCAATAAGGGGAAATGGCTTCTTACATTCTGATTCACGGCAGCGGTTCCTCTCTAGAGCAATGTCAAAAAGATTGACTAGAACAAAGGAAAGCCAATCACAAGCAGTATCAAGGAGAGGGGCGAGCCATGACCGTGCTGCAGTGCGTGTTATTTCTGCAGCAGCCTCTGTTACTCCTCTACCCCCACCCCGGCCAGCATTTGCAAGTAAGATAATTGCAACCTGTTCCAGGAAAATATATCTATTTACTTATGCTCGACATGATATTCTTGGGGAAAATTTCAAGTTTGAAATATCTACCTTCTCTCTTGATACTGAGGGACATTCAAGGGAATATGCGGCACAGCGGAATTCGTGCATTACCCTTTTTAAAGCAGCTCCACCATAAAGACGAAGAACAGCATTAGCAGGTATTATATCAATAGAAACACCTGGCCAACTCCCTAAACCACTCTCAGATCTTTCCTCCTCGGTTGTTTTCCCCCATTGCTCCGGGGAATGATCTGCTGCTCCATCAATTAAAACCCCCTTAAGCAATGAAAAGGCATGGTTAGTTTCAAGTAATTAAACCACAAGTTACAACATAGAGGCCTCATATCAAGCAACAAGCAAGGCTTATTCTTTCAGTCTCCATTATATATATAAACAGTTAGACACCTAATATGGTCAGGACCCTGAGCTCAATGTTATATCTCATAGATGATAAAGCCAACATAGTAAGCTAGAAATCTGAACCTTGAGTCTATTATCAAACTTGGAGACCACAATTATTGTCCTTCTAAAGGTTGGATCGATTTCACGAATTGAATCTAACCACAATGAAGAGCACCACTCGACGCTACTCTGCTGAAGGAACAACAGAATAAGATGAGGAGGATTAGCTAGTGACTTCACCATGGAAAGAATTTCCTCTGGTGCGTTCTCTGGTTCTCCCTTCTTTGCCTGCAGATAAATTTCCAACCATATATTTTGATTCATAAGTAAATCATCATATTACAAGATTTCAACTAATCTACTCGGACTTTTTTTCTCCTCAAATAAAGTAACAACATACCTTAAGAACAAATCCTGGGGTATCAATGATGGTGAGGTTTGGACAATGTGCAAATTCAGCTCTCATTACAATTGGCTTAGGAGAAACTGAAGTTTTAGTTTATTTTTAAAAAAAAAGTGCCTCAGTTCTTGATTTTATGATATCTGCAATTGCTGATGCTGAAACAACCGACTTCCATATTCTTCAGAATCTTCTTCCTGTGTTCAGTTGCCAATTTTAAGTATCAATGATAAAGGTAAAAAAGGATAACAAGGGAAACATAGCAGGATGTAGAAATGGAGCATTTACTACACCCAGATTTAAAAAAAAAAATCTTATGTTAGATTCTAAGTTTTTCTTTTAAGGAGACTGAACTTATAAAATTACATGGACGAAAACAAATTATCAATTAAAAATATAAAAAATAAACTAATTTGAATTTTTCGACTGCCCCACTTTGGTCCATCCCCGTCCAAAACCTAATAAATCCTTGGAAAATTGCTACATTATTGATATCTACGCTGCTTGATAATAAAAAGTGTTTTAAAATTCAACTCTTTTACACTAATTTCTAACAAATTATTCTGTCCAAATTCTATTATAAAGAAAAGCACTGCATTTTCAATTAAGTTCTTCAAAATTCCGGGTATTCCTTTTGATTAAACAATTTTGTAGTTCTTCTATATATAATTAAATAAACACAAATAAAAGCTTGGTTTAACTAATAATAACATGAAACACAAAAAAAATCCCTTAAACCCGTTAAAAAGAAACCAATACAAATTCACAGTAAATAAATTAAGAAGAGCAAAAACCACCTGGAAGCGACAACGAGGCTCAAGAGCAGAAGGGTCATGAACCATCTGCAAAATGAAAGGCCGGCGAGTGCTCATCTCCACTTCACGAACATTGAAACGAAACCCCAGCAAAGCTTCTAGGAGAGAGATTTTCCCATCCGATTGGCCACCGCTGCGGCTTGGAGGCGGTTGTATGCCTCGAAACGGGACAGAGAAGAGGGGGAGGAATCATCACGTGGATGGAGATGATGAGAGTGAAATATTTTGGACTTGTCCGCCGGGGTTTTTGTAGGAGTCGGCGTCGCCATCGCCGTGGAAGAGAGAAAGGACGAAGGTGAGGCTAATTGGAGTTTTAAATTTAAATTCTCGAGGGAAATAAATACGTCGAATGATTGTGGCTGCCGGCGAGAAGTGGATGGGCTTGAGCTGGGATTGGTTTGGTTTGGTACCAATTGGATCCATTTTGTTTTTCGAATTATGAAATGATTATCCAGCTCAGTTGGTAGAGTGCAAGGTTCTTAATCTTGAGGTTGTGGGATCGAATTCTACGGAAAATATTTCATAATTTGGAGATCTCTCACGGAAGTTATTCACAACCTGACGTTGTGGACAGTCTACTATCCTACCTCTCTCTTACCCCATTACATATGCATCTAATTTTTTGTTTTTCTAATTAGACCTATAAAATAAGTGATATTGATTTCCGTCAATTTAATTCAACACGATCATATATTTTTCAATCCCATCATCGATAGATCCAAAAATACGTCTCTTATAATAAGATGGAAATTTTTTATCTTAATCAATCATATCTTATTATATAATTCTTATCATGTTCAGATATAATATTTGTAATTTTTTTTGGTTAAAAACAACATTTAATTATGTCAAGACACAATATTCTTAATTAAAATACAATTTAATTTCTTTGTATAATGCATCATACTTGTTGAGTAATTGCTACTTTATCTCAAATATGGAAATGCTATAAGAACATCAACTTGTCTATATAGAACACAACCAATTAAACGAGAATTACTAAGTTTTGATCTCAGTAAGCATTCAAACTGAACTACCAGCAACATAATGAGTTTTTTTTAGTGCAACCTTCATGGATGCAAAGAACATAACTAACTATTACCTCTATGTACCTAGCTACTAGCATTTCGATCAACCAAAACTTGCAGTTTCATTCAAGTTAACTTCTTCAGACAAGATAATAGTAAACCGATACTAGAAGTATCAGCACCGCCATCGCAGCCGGAGCGGACCATGTCCAGTAGTTGGTCTACTTCTTACGTCTCAGGATGGCTCTAGGAAGCGCCTTGAGTCCTTTAGTTCGATTTCTGTACCGAATATTATTCTCCTTTTGCACCTTATCATTTGCTGAAACAGGAGCAGGAACAGGTACATCAGAATTAACATCAGCCTTATCTGATTCTGAAGCCCCGGCCACGGGTTCGGTTGGTTCTTCGGGATCGGTAGCAGTTTTAGATGCTGCTGACTTCTTCCTTGCTTTCTTTTCACGGTCCTGAAAGAAAATAACATCACGAGATTTAAGTTTTAATCCACACTACTTATCAGAAGCGAAACAAGAAAAAGAAGCAAATAATTTCCTTGAGCTTCTTTTCAGCTTCCTTTTGAGCTCTTATAGCTGCTTTGGCAGCTGCCTTTTCAGCCATCTTCTTCTTCCTTTCTAAAGCATGCTTTGCTTTTGCAATTTCCTCTTCTCTCTTCTTCTCTTTCAGTTTTGCAGCACCGACTTCGTTGTTTTCAGAAGTGTCCTTTTCTGATTTGCCTGATCCGGAGATCTCCTTCTCTGCCACAGCATTCTCCGGAGAGGATTTCGACTTCATTACTTTGGTGTCAGCATGTTTTGTGGACCTTTTTTTAGTACCTGGTTGAGGAGAGGATTTGGCTTCTTCCTTAGGTTGTCTCGAACTCAATTTCGAAATTGTTTCAGTTTCCGAAGTTGCCAGTACCTCTGGTGTAACCAGTGGTTTCTCGTCAGGATTCCTTATCTGACCATCCCGGCTCAATTGCCGACTATCCAGGGATGACAGAATTCGTTTCTCATAATCATCCCTGAAGGCCTTGTTCCCGTTCCAGAGAGCCATAAACTTCTCAATCTGAAACCAGTATAGAAGATACGAAGGACATGAGTCTCGACATACCTCGACAGCTGCAAGCTCCTCAAGTGCCTTTATATCTTTCTTGGCAGCTACGATTTTGGCCTAAGAGTGATTGGCTCTGGAAATAGTAGGCATTCTGAAAATTCGAAAGATCGATCGGAATTAAAACGAGTCCCTAGTAATAGCTCAGATAATGAAGCTCAAAAGTTGACTATAATGCTTGTCAATCCTCCATGTAGTGACAGTAGCTCTTCAAGTATAAATGAATGTTTCAGATATGGTCATGTGTGAGTATGAAACAGAAGTTCTAAAGTTTCAAGCAACAAGATGATGCACTTCTTCATCGCGTTGTTTCCTCAGTTCCTGAATGGCTTCGTAAGCTTTGTCCCTCTTCTCGGTCACATCTTTCAGCTCCTCCTGTAAAAAGTCGATTCTCTTCTCGATTGTATTCAATTTATCTTTAATTAGTTTCTTCTTGGACTGGACAGCATGCTGCTCTTTCCTTACTCCATTCAAATCAACACCCATAAGCTACAATAAAACAAATAATAGCAAGTTGAAGGTCTTATTAATACAGGATGAAAGCGGGAAAGCAAACTTCAAAAGGCGAAAAACGGAAGTTTCTTACTTTAACCTGATCTTGAATGGCTTCTTTCTGACCCATTGAATCCTGAATCTTTGCTCTTATTGCCTCATTAGTGATAACCGTTTCCCTGGTTCCCTCTATTCGTTTGATTTCTCTAAGTAGTTGTTTCTCCTCGGCCAACGGGATGCTTTCGTGCTGAATGTGATATTGCAAGCAATGAATCTGTAGTTCATCGATTCCATTAAGTGGGTAAAAGGAAAAGGATTGATCGTGGCATAAAACAATCAACAAGTTCTTGAAACAGTTCAGAGTAACATACGACAGCATTGAGCTCTTCCTCGGATGAGCATAGACCACCGAAAGCATAGTTATTAGTGCGAAGCTTGCCTAAAGCCTGCTGCAGTGACTCTATTTCCTTCTTTTTCTCACCTAAAATCTCCTTGAATTGGTCAAAATCAACATTCAAGGCTCTAACTTGAGCAAGCAACTCTGCTCGATCCGACTACACCGACATAAAGATAATGCATCAATCTGGTTGCTACATGCTCACGGACTTAAATTTCGAACATTTATTGCTAAAAGCACACCGGATCAATTCAACACAAGTCACTCACCCTCTTAGCTTTCAGTTCCTCAGTAATCTTGAACCTGGCTCTATTCCACTTTTGCAGCTCTTTATCAGCCTGATCAATTTTGGCTTTTATTTCCGGATCGTCATAAAGGCGACACCTGACAAAATAGATCGAGTGGATCTGTTTAGCTGCAGGCCACTCGTCGACAGCATCCGTCGGAACATCGGGATTGGATGCATTGTTCCCGTCTCCCTTATCCGGTTCCCTGGAACTGGAAACAACTTCCATGGTCTCTTTATGAACAGGATCATTGTCCAGTTTCACATTTTCCTTGTCAAGCAAAAATGATTTGTCTACTTCAGCTACTTGTGCCATGTTTGATCCCACAATCTCTACACCCATTAATCACAGAAATTGATAAAACCTAATAAAATCCGAAAGCAAAAAACAAAAATTACAATACCACAATGTATAACGAAAATTTATATATATGATTGATCTAATACAATAGAAAAATACAAAGACATAATCCAGATAAAAAAAAGGACAATGAAAACATGCTATAAGACAAGATCAAATCAATAACTATCAATAAAATTAACATGCAAAATGATATGAAATTTATATAAAAAAAACATAACATTGAACTGTCAATGTGAACGAAAAAATCAACAGATGAAATGAGGAACAAAAACCCAGATAGAAAAACATAATAAATGAAAGGAAAAAATCAAATGATTACCTTTTAGAGAGATTATCAAGAAAGGAAAAAAAAAACCCTTGTGCGGAAAAGAATTTTAAGTTTGTTTGATAAAGAAAGATGTTAAGATCTCAGTCTCTCTGTTTTGGTATTCTATTCTTATTTACCAGAGAGAAGCACACGAAAGCAGCAGATAAAGCTTTATATCAATGCATGTCTTAGAAGAGAGATTGAAGGGGGAAAGGATTTTTAAGTGAAACAAATTATTATTTTTCTCTTTAATTAGTTCTAAAAAAAACAGTGGACTAATGTTTTTCATGTCAAAGTTGGCAGTTCCAAAGGATTGTCTTGTTTTACTGCTTAGATATTAATCAAGCGATATCTGTGATAAAATAATAATTATTTTTGAAGGTGTCCAATTCGAGCACAATAAATATTAAAATAATTGAAATTTATATAATTTTAAAACTTAAATAATATTATAATTTAAAATATACATTAATATTAATTTTTGTAATATATATAATTTAAAGTTCAATTAATAACTGAAAGTGATTGATTTCGTACGCCTTTTGTCACCTTATCCGTTAGTGGAATGTTTGTTCTTGTTTATTTTAACATGTTTTTCTATTTCATCAATCTTAACTCTAACGGTAGTCAGTGTCGTCGATGATTACGAGAGCCCAGGTTTGACGCTGCAATAATACAAAAGTACCCCTATCCCCTTCAAAAGTGGTCAAGTTTGTTTGTTTGTTTCTGATCACTTCTAAATCTGACATTTATTATTTATGGAATTATTTCATTATTAAAAATTTAGGGTTATTTTGTATAATTCTTGAATTCTTCAAATATGTATTTGGCTTTTAATATTTATTTTAAAAAATATTTTTGTTAATAAGAAATAGTGATTAAATTATAGTGGATGTAAATAAATAAAAATAATGACAACTTTACTGATTTGAGTTGCATGCATTCCCACTAATCAATTAATATTTTGCGGTCACTATTCAATTAAATCAAAGTCAAGTAAAAAAAAATCGAGAATCGATAAGTCATATTTTTTTTAACTCATACTTTACTTAAATTTATTTGAATAGAATTGTTCGAGTTTTTATTTAAATTTAATTATAAATAATTATAACATTGTGTTACTAATTGATTCTAATTAAAATAATTTTCTATAACTATATACAATATACATATATATTTCTTTATGATTTTTCTCATGCGATATAAATATATCGTGCAAAGATAGAAACTCGACTCAAACTTGAAAACTAAATCACTAATTACTAAAATTTTAGAATTGTTCGATTCACTCAAATTTTATTTGAATTTTTTTAATTGAGTCGAGTAGAATTTATAAAATTACTAGAGTACATTAACATGTGCTATGTAAGTGTAACAATAAAAATCTCAACAACTGTTAAACTTAGTTGAGTTAAAACTTATTTAAATATGTTTTATTTTTAATTTAAAAGTCTAGGTTGGATCTGGGTAATTTATAGTTCCTAAGTTTAGATGCAACTTAGATGTAAGAGTGAAATCAGTTTTATTTATTAAATATATTTCATTTCATTTTTGAAAATATTTTCTCCATGTTATTTTCTCTCTACATTCACAAAATCTATTTTTAGAATATGTTTCCATTAATAGATTTATGATTATATGTTTTTGTTGCTTTTGTCAAAAGATTTGATCTTTTCTGATTTTCTCCTATACTTAACTAATTGTTTATTTCTTTTTCTCAAGGATTCTTTAACAAATTGTTTATTTTTGTCCTTTTCATCATACCATTTTCACTTTTCTGTATGTTTTACATTCTGGGAAATGGAACCAGCAAAAAACAAGAATAAATCAATGTTGTTTACTTTAACAGCTACGAGATTATATCTTTGGAATTAATAGAAAATTAAAGGGTGTTCTGTTTTTTCTTCCATTTAATTTTCTGAATTAAAATCCAATTGTAACTGAATCAAGATATTGAGAACTTGTTTTTGTTTTAGTCCCCCCACCCCCTATTTTCTTTAGTTGGTGATTGCAGATCAGTGTTTACTGGAAGGATCCTATGATAATTAAGCTTTGGCAATGATGTTTGTGATCATGGAGAAGAAGTGGATATTCCCATTTGTGATATCTTCCCTCGTATGCATCTTCTTCCTCGTCTCGTCCTTCAACATGGGACTCGTTTCATCAGTTTATAACATCAATTCAATCTTCTCCATCTTCACAATGAATCAAAGAAAGCCGGGGTACGTCGAGTCGAAGGTCGAGCTCAATCCGCGGCCGCCACCGTCCGGTCCGCCCATACCTCGATTCGCTTATTTGATTTCGGGATCAAAGGGTGATCACGAAAAGCTATGGAGGACTCTCCATGCATTGTATCATCCAAGGAATCAATATGTGGTTCATTTGGACCTTGAGTCACCTGCAGAGGAAAGGCTGACTTTGAATTCATGGATTCGGAACCAGACGGTATTCTCCAAAATTGGGAATGTTTTTATGGTCACCAAGGCTAATATGGTTACTTATAGAGGTCCAACAATGGTGGCCAATACCCTCCATGCTGCTGCCATTCTTCTCAAGAGGGATAAAGATTGGGATTGGTTTATAAATCTCAGTGCATCAGATTATCCTCTTGTGACTCAAGATGGTTAGCCCTCGTATCATATGCCCTATTTCAGTCATTCACTTGTTTACAAACTGCTGTGTTGATCGATTTCTGGATTTGCAGATCTTCTTTATGCGTTTTCGCCTTTAAACCGGAACCTTAATTTCATTGAACACACGAGCGAGCTTGATTGGAAACGGTAAGTTCATCTCCCTCTTTACCTCGTCACTGAAAACGGTCGTAAATGTTGAATGTTGACATGTTTTGCCTGTGGTTGTTTCAGGGAAAAGAGAGCAATGCCTTTGATTATAGATCCGGGACTCTATATGTCGACCAAGTCGGAAGTATATTGGGCTACGCAGAGAAGAAAACTGCCTACAGCATTTAAATTATATACTGGTTAGCCTTCTGTCATTGACTTGATATTCTTCAATTTGTAAGTTTAATATTTAAGAATGTATATAATGTATGAATATATATTTATATATAGCTATATGCATTTGTTTAGTGATTTGATGTACATATGGATGGACTGCATATTACATGCCTGCAAAGAAATAGTTCATATTAGCATATTGCAGCCTTTCTCATATGTTACATCTGCTTTTCGATAGAAAAGTGAATCTTTTGAAGCTATGGGGTGTCAGAATTTATGATAATGTTTATACACAGACATATATATATGCATTTGCTTAGTGATGTGATGCAGATATGGATAACTGCATTTTACCTTTTCTGCGGATAAATAGTTCATATTGGCATATTGCAGCTCTTCTAATATGTTAGGAACTGAAACTTGGAAGCCTAGTTTCCATTTTCATGGAGGGGGTGAATTTGTTTTGCTTTTACAACATCCTTGTCAATGGTTGCAGGTTCAGCATGGACAATTATGTCACGTCCCTTCATCGAGTACATTATCATGGGATGGGATAATCTACCCAGAATTCTTCTCATGTACTACACAAACTTCATCTCTTCCCCTGAAGGCTACTTTCAGACAGCCGTGTGCAATAATCCGGAATTCGCCAAGACTGTCGTCAATCATGATATGCACTATATTAAATGGGACAATCCTCCTAAACAGCACCCGCATGTACTTTCCCTTAATGATTTAGGCAGGATGATCCGAAGTAACGCCGCATTCGCTCGCAAGTTCAAACAAAACGATCGCGTACTGAATAAGATCGATGTCGATTTGCTTGGCCGTGTTAACGTGAGTTTCACTCCCGGTGGTTGGTGCTCCGGGAAACCAAAGTGCTCGGAAGTTGGGGACATTGACAAGCTCAAGCCAACTCTTGGAGCTCGAAGGCTTCGTCGTCTCTTAGATAGATTAGCTATGAAAGCTTATCTTGGTCAAGATCAATGTAGATAGTTTAACATGATTGGGATGTTCAATGAGGCAAGACAAAGCTGTGAAAAATGGAGAATTTTAATAATGTAATTGCTCCATGGCTGTGAAAAATGGTACTCAATTTGAACCCCCATGCCCCCAAAAAGAAATTATACTTTCATATCTCAAAACTGTTATTCTCATTGTATTTTCCTTCCATTGAGCAATAATATAATTAGCTTGATATATTGTTGTTCTCAAACATGGAAAACTCTTGATGTTCAAGTTTCTTCTGATTCAGATTTCCTACTGGATAGCTGTTTACATCATTTAAATCAAAGTTTACCAAAATGAAAATACCTTATTATTCATATACATACATGCATGCATATAAATGTGTGTGTGTGTGTGTATAAGAGTTGCAGGGAAGGAGCAAGGTAACTTGATAAACAAGCTAGATTATGCTTGTTTCATTACATTAAATAATCTAAAGATCACTGCATTTAACCTTTGGCAGATCTACAGGAATGGGTTATATATCTTAGCAAATTACAGAGTGGTAAAGAAATGCACATGTTTCATCACAGAGAAAGATCTCTCAATCAGCTATAAGCTAAACTACATATGCCTCACTAGCAGTCTTCCTATATGAACTGAGCTATACAAGAAAGAAAAGAAGACTTCGGTTCATATTTCAGAAGAGAATTGGCAGCCAAATTATTTGCTGCCATCATCTTGACAATGTTCATCCTGATTTGATGTTCACAAAGTTTAGCTCAACGACTGGAAACAAATAATGAATTGGTTGATATTTGGTTGCCTTCTAACGGAACCTTTTTCATCTTTGCCTTATCCAGGCGTGCTCGTCGAACAACTTCTTGAATTTGACAATCATGATCCTTGAGCATCTGATCCATGTTGCCTGATGGAACTAATAATGGACCAGAATAGTGTATTTTGTGACCTTTTGAACCATAACCAATCTGGAAACAAATCATTGAGATGAATGCATTAGATACTTGAAATGAATACAAGTTACACAAACCAACTGAAAACCATACTTGACCCTCAAAAAAATCAATGACAAGGCTCGTTTTTACACAGTTTTGACCATGAGAACCAATCATCATAGCAAAAAGCAGGTTCACTACTTACCACAACTGGATCTTTGATGTTACTTCTTCCATCTTCTTTCTGGTGCATATTATGTTTAGGATCCTGTTGGAAGGCTTCTGATGCCTCCTTGAAGGAACCAGGAGATCTTGCAAATACTTTTGGAGCTTCTGGTTGCGAAGAACCAGTTCTCTCTCTGCGATCTTCAGATACAAGATCACTTCTTGCTGCCACTAAACCTGGCATCATTGACAAGTCAGCCGGAGTAGAAAGTTCTGGAGCGCATCATCGACATTTTTTCCAGACTTTGCTCATGCAGCTCGGTGAGCCAGTGGTCCCGAATGGGAGGCTCTCTTGTGATGATTCCCCTGTGCATCTGCATTTGATTCTACTGCTTGTGATGGTTGAGGTGGATCTATAGGAAAGCCTGAGGCAACTTCTTCAGGATGAGGGTTAAACTTCTCACTCCGACTCTTAGAATTGGGTTGACCTTTTCTTTTCTGGAATGTCAAAGTAATATTTTTAGAGATGAAATGGCATGTATTGACCAAACATGTTTTTTGCTATATTAAATTATTTACGTAGAAATCTTTGATGCATACACTACTTAAGAATGGCCATCACCAAACATGTTAGAGCAAAAAGAGATGAAATGGCAAGTATTAACCAAATCATAAGTTACCTGCATTGACAAGACTAGTTCAGCATTGGCATCAGGCGCTGGCATGGCTCGAGACTCTCTTGTTGCTCTCCTGTCAAGGTCGGGTCTCTGACCCTTAGTTCCTGCTGCTCCTTGTCTGACAATAGAAAAAGTAGGTTTTTATCAGTTTAGCACCTATTCCAAGCACTAAAGATATCAGACCATTAAGACAGATGTGGCAGAACATGGAAAGAAGATACAAGTAGCTCATCCTGTAAAAACAAAAATCAAGTATTTGCTTGCTGGAATAATATGCAATAACAAGTTTTTTGGATGATACTTTTGAAGCACTCAATTTTTTCTGGAAATAACATCCACATAAGTATGTAAATGTTCAAAGAAATTTTACTTCGGAAGCATGGCATCCATATTGCACAAGCATCTAAAAAATTTATAAAAATAAAAAGGTCAAGTTCTTATTGTAATTATAGAATATTCACCTTCTCGCTTCCTCATCCCTCATTTTTGCATCAAACTCTTTGCTAGGAGGATACTTGGGCAAGCTTGAAGGACCACAGGGAAGCGGATTTGTGGAAAAGAACTGAAAAACCACAAGTAAAAACAAGTCGAGGAAATTGGATGCTGTGTGTGTATATATATATATATATAGGACAAAAAGAAGCATGTACGAACTTCACAAATTTGCGTGCACAATCGACAGTACTATTCTAAAGAATGCTCTCCAGATTAAACTTTCTGAAGTCACAGTGACGTAAACGATATGGTAACAAAGTGCTGTTCTTCTATCTCAAGACAACAGGGTATTGAACACAAGCCAGTTGATGACATAATCAAGAGTTTTGGCATTCAAAGTCCATATATGAACTCAGGCATAAGTTCTTTCAATGGCCTCATGCGGGAAGACTCATGTTAGTACATGACAATTAACCATGACAAAATGCTTGGCATACTGCAAGCAAGCATCATTATGATTTATCCTGAACGAGTGAAATGCAGCAGAAAAAGTTGTTTCGATGAAGGGAAGAGAAGAGAAGAAATCGAGGAAGCTAGGGATTAAAAAATTAGGGCATGAAGATAAAGGAATTGGGGAAAATCAAAACAGTGATGTTTTGAGTAAAACAAATGGATTGGGGCAGCAGGTACAAGCCCAGATGAAGATAAACCTTAACCCAGTGGAGAATTACTCTAATGAGGATTAAATCAACAACGGAAGAAGGGTTAGCTGGCGGATTAAAGAGTTGTTGAGGGAAGGACAATTCTGTTAGACACGTGTCCAAAAATAATAATATTCTGTGTCCAAGTATGCTATATAAGCAAAGCTGATGTAAAGAGAAGTTTCTAAGTAATTTGATGAATGAATTTCTTCTGAATTCTCAATTCTATTTCCAATTCTATTTCCAATTTCTTAATCCCTTTCTTCAATCTTCTTGTTCACTACCCTAAATCGTGACAATTGGTAATCAGAGCAGGTCTTTTTGATCCAAAAAATACTCTTCTTTTTCTTCTTCTTTTCAAGCTGGGAAAACAAAAGAAACTGCAGAAGATGTCCGACCCTGCACCATTGGAATCTCAGGAACAAATTGTTTTTCAGTCGCAGGAAAAAATTCCCAAGTGGTGGAAGGCACAAAAAGCACGATGGGAGGAACGGTTTGCTGATATGGAAGCTCGTTCTGATGAGACTAGAGAGTATCTTCTACGTCTCATCCAACTAGTCAAATGTGCTGAGGAAGTAGATCAAGCATCCCCTCTGCACATTCAACAACCTACAGATAAGAACACTGCTAAAATGGCAGGTAATATTCCTTTACAAGTGGTTGTCATTACTGATAAGGAGAAATATTCTTTTAACCCAAATGAACCTGACATTTTGGCTTCTAAGCCTGCTTTGTGTCAGGCCACTGATTCTACTACTGAAAACAATCCAAAGTTTAAGATCGGGAGTTCTCCTAATATGTTGGGGGAAACTTCTAATGTGGCTAATGCGGGAGTTTATGTTCCTCGGCCTAGGATTGAACTTCAGTTTTTTGATGGGACTAATCCTCGTAGTTGGGTTAAAAAGTGCTAGAAATACTTTTCGAATTTCTCGATTCCAGAACATCAGCAGCAGGAAGTTGCTACTATGTACTTGTCTGGCAGGGCAGAAACATGGTTTGATGGTTATGTGATGCAGAAACATAGGGTTACTTGGCATGAATTCGTGAGCGATTTGTGTCACAGATTTTCTGATGCTGATGATTTAGTTGATGTGGTTGAGGAATTTAATAAATTGGCACAAAGATCTTCAGTGGAAGAATATCAGACAAAATTTGAGGAATTGCAGCCTTTTATGTTACAACTACATCTAGAATTGGAAGAAGGGTATTTTGTTTCAAGTTTCATCAGTGGACTTAAAGCAGAATTGAAGCACAAGGTTAAAGTGCATGAGCCTCGTTCTGTTGCTGAAGCATGTCAAAAAGCAAAATTGTATGAACTGTCTTTAGAAGTTGAAGGGTTAAAACCCAAGATTCCATTTGGCCATGATCATGATCATGCAATTCAATTAAAACAGGGAGCTGAACCAATTAATTTGCGGCCCTATAGATTTCCCCATCACCAAAGAACAGAAGTGGAAAAGCGGATTATTGAAATGTTGGCACCCTCCATAATCCAGACTGCTAAAAGCCCTTTTGCATCTCTTTGTTTATTGGTTAAAAAGAAAGATGGCAGCTGGAGGTTATGTGTTGACTATAGGCAGTTGAATGGTATGACTGTGAAGAATAAATTTCCCATTTTCGTTGTAGAGGACTTGCTGGATGAACTTTCTGGTGCTAATTTTTTTTCAAAAATTGATTTGAGATCAGGATACTGGCAGATTCGAATTAAGCAAGAGGATATTCAGAAAACAGTTTTTCGAACCCACCATGATCACTTTGAATTCAAAGTGATGCCATTTGGTCTCACAAATGCACCAGCCACAATTCAATCTCTTATGAATGAACTGTTTGGCCCCTATCGGAGAAGATTTGTCTTAGTCTTTTTTGATGATATATTAATTTATAGTAGGTATTGGCAGACACGCTTACAGCATTTGGAGTTGGTTTTGAATCTGTTAAGGAACAATCAGCTATTTGCCAGGAAGACTAAGTGTTTTCCTTGCCAGGAAAGAGTAGGATATTTGGGTCACATTATTTCTGCCCAAGGAGTAGCTACTACAATTATTCCATTTTGGGTTCAGGAGGTTGAAAACAGTTACAAGAATGATGAGTGCGTTAAAGAAAGGATAACTAAAGTATCCTTACATGACAATGACTCTGGCAAATGGACATATACTCAAGGAGTTTTGAGGTACAAGAAGAGGGTGTATATTGGCACAAATAGGGATTTACGTCAACAATTGATTACCTTGCTTCATTACTCTCCTGTTGGAGGGCATTCAGGATTACAGGCCACTTATTATCGAATTAAACAATATTTTTATTGGCAAGGGATGAAATCAGCCATTAAGGTCTACATTCAGCATTGTGATACTTGCCAGAGAACCAAGATAGAACATGTTCCAAAGTCGGGTTTGTTACAACCAATTCCAATACCACAACAAGCTTGGGATGTTATTTGTAAGGAATTTTTGGAAGGTTTGCCATTATCATCCAGGTTTAATCGTATTCTTGTTACTATTGACAAGTACACTAAGTATGTACACTTCCTTCCCTTGGCTCATCCTTATACAGCTAAAGATGTTGCTAAAGTTTATTTGGAGCAGGTTTTTAAGCTTCAAGGTACACCAAAGAGGGCCATTTCAGACATAGATAAAGTTTTTACTAGTCTTTTCTGGAATGAATTTATGAAACATTTGGGTACTGAAAATTTATACAGCACAGTTTATCATCCCGAAACAGATGGACAAACTGAGAGATTGAATCAATGTCTTGAACAATACTTAAGGAGTTTTTGCTTCCTTAAGCTTACTACCTGGTTGAAATGGTTGTCCCAAGCTGAATGGCGGTACAACACCGATTTTCACACAGTGCTGGGAACAACACCATTTGAGGCTTTATATGGTTATAAACCCCAAATTTTAACATGGAAAGGGGAATCAGGCAAACATATTATCTACTCGACAACACATACAAACACTACTTCAAGATCAATTACAAAAGGCACAGGCTCGAATGAAATTGTATGCTGACAAAAAACGTTCAGAGAGGGAATTTCAGGTTGGTGAAAAAGTTTACCTTAAACTTCAACCTTATGTCCAAACTTCGATTGCTCTTTGCAAAAACCTCAAATTGGTTGCACGTTATTATAGACCTTACAAGATAGTCAAACGAATTGGTTTAGTGGCCTATGAATTGCATTTACCAGATTCATTCCGAATTCATCCAGTTTTTCATGATAGTTTGTTAAAGAAGAAATTGGGAGACAAGGTACTGACCTCATTTGACTCTCCAGAAATGGAACCAGATGGAACCTTAAAGATCTATCCAGAGAAGGTTCTTAATAAACGAATGATCAAACTCAAAAATCAAGCAGTCACTCAACTCTTGATTCAATGGGCAAAATATGGGGCCTGAAAATGCAACTTGGGAGGATTTTTCGGTTCTGCAGTCCCAATTTCCTCAGTTTGATCCTTGGGGACAAGGAAATTTTGAAGCCGGGGGAATTGTCACGATGAAGGGAAGAGAAGAAATCGAGGAAGCTAGGGATTAAAAAATTAGGGCATGAAGAGAAAGGAATTGGGGAAAATCAAAACAGTTACGTTTTGAGTAAAACAAATTGATTGGGGCAGCAGGTACAAGCCCAGATGAAGATAGACCTTAACCTAGTGGAAAATTACTCTAATGAGGATTAAATCAATAACGGAAGGAGGGTTAGCTGGCGGATTAAAGAGTTGTTGAGGGAAGGACAATTCTGTTAGACACGTGTCCAAAAATAATAATATTCTGTGTCCAAGTATGCTATATAAACAAAGCTGATGTAAAGAGAAGTTTCTAAGTAATTTGATGAATGAATTTCTTCTGAATTCTCAATTCTATTTCCAATTTCTTAATCCCTTTCTTCAATCTTCTTGTTCACTACCCTAAATCGTGACAAAAGTTTTGGCCCAATTGTCAAACTAATAATATGAGTTAGTCTTTAGATATTAGAATGTGGCTGAGCCTCAAAAAAACGTGTTTCCTACTTTTAGCAACAGTGAAAATTTTCTTAAAATAGAAAATAGAGATTGAAAAGGGAAATGAGCTAAATATATGTGTTGATATCATGTCATCTTGCTAAAAGAATCAAGTCATTTGGCAACAAAAAAAAAATCCTTCATTATCAACATTCACCCTGTGGTACCATCCCCCTGAAAGAGAGAGGAAGATGCTGCAGACATGCATGGATATAGTTGCCTGAAATATAATAAAACATAATTTCTCAAAAACATACCTTGCTCTTGAGAGCAGAAGCTGCAGATCCGCGATCAGCAGGGTCAATGGAAAGTAAGGTTTCCATGAGTGCTAATGCCGGTGCAGGAAATTCCTTAAGAGTCTGTTTGGATCAAGGAATTTAGTATTCCCAGCAGGCATATTTGTTTACTGATGAAGGATACCCATGTTTGGTTGATGTATGATTCCTAAGTGAGGGAATTTATATTACCAACAGTAATTTTTGGGTTTTATTACTGGGAATGTTATTCCATTATATCATCATGTGGTCATAATTGCTTAGCTATTTAATCACATCATCACTTTCATTCCTTATTAGAATTTGACATTTGTGTTTCAATTTCCCTCCTTTGACCTAATTTTAGGTGGACTTTTGGAGTTCAGTTGGTCAAAAAATTTAATTAGAATAAAAAATTTATTTTCATGTTAGTAAATTATCGATTGATATAATAGGATAAGATGTTAAATATTTTAAGTACAAAATATAAATTAGATTGAAAATTTTAGTTAAAATGTCACAGCCATAATAAAATTTTATATATTTAATATAATTAATCAATCAATAAATCAAATAAAAATATCATTTTCATATGATGCTGATCGGATCAATTTAGGTTGGATCAATGCAAAGCCACAGCGGTTTCTTTTCGCCCCATTAGATGCAATCAAGGGCGTATCCAAGCCTACCTAGGCGATGGCCCATCCCATGTCAAAGTTTAATACTTATTTAGTCACCTAATTTTATTTAATTTTTATTTTGATTATCTAACTATATTTATTTTAAATTACACTTAGTATTACGTTTTAGTTCTATTTTGATCCTCGTCTTTAAACTTAGTGGTAATGTTGATATGTTTTTTCTACTTTTTTCACCCTGCTTTTCCTCCATTGTTGAGCCTAGAACAATGTGTGCTGATTTCTCGCCATTTATTGTTAAATTCGAGCATATATTGTTGGGCTTCGTTGTCTTTTCTTGAAGTGCATGTTCTTGACATGGGTGCAGGATAATGATATACGCCACTCACACACCCTAATCTGCAGAGTCTTCTAAAAAATTAGGTAGACAAATCGCGTTATGAAGTTAAAGAAAGTGATGGTTCCTCAATAGTCGTAGATGCTTTCAATAAATAAAAAATGGATACTTGATATTTCTACAAGGAAAGGATCGCTCTTGTTAGGGTTTTCCTCTTTCTTTGTTAAAATCGTTTTGAAGAGAGGATTTGAGAGATTTTTGTGTAATATTGTTATGTTTTTATCAATGACTCTAAATCCCTTGTTCCTTCTAATGTAATTGTAATTTGAAGGAATTAATAGAACTAATTTTATTACATTTTTGTTGACATTTTGGTTGTTGGATTGAATTTAAAATGACCCATAAGTCTATTCTTGAAGATGAACTGATTTGATTAATTTCTCATTATTTTTTTTTGAGCTGAAAATGATCCATTAGTCTATTCTGAAGATTTTTTAGGTTAAGGGATGATCAGTTTGTCATTCAATCATAAAAAAAGCTTGCTTTTGTCCTTGAAAGTGCTGAAAAGCTATTTTTTTCTTTCTTTTTACAATTCAATGTCTATATGTAGATTGATGGAATGGAAGCACTTTCAAATATTGATTTTCAATGATGTCTATTGTTTCTAGGTTTTTTGGTTTGAAATCTTTTTTCTAGCTTATTATCGAGTTAAAACTCGAGTCTGATGAGGATTTAGAGGTAGCTGTTCTAAATATTGGTTGCATCTGTGAAAGCTTGTTGTTGTTCTTCCATATTCTCTAAGTTCTGAATGGTAATTGTTGTCTCGTTTATGGATACCTTAC
The DNA here is from genome assembly GCF_006381635.1 of Hibiscus syriacus. Lineage (NCBI taxonomy): Eukaryota > Viridiplantae > Streptophyta > Magnoliopsida > Malvales > Malvaceae > Hibiscus > Hibiscus syriacus. The sequence continues at coordinate 2,096,427 of NW_024063078.1, forward strand.
ATTCACCAATGGTGTTATTGAGACAATGCTCCTTTGATACTCAATAAATGGAGTTTTTCACTCGTTCGTAATTATGAATTCTATTTGATAATTCATGTCTTCAATTTTTTTGCTTTATTTTCAAGTTTTGATGTGTAAATCATATGAAGTGGCTTCAATCTGATCTTGATCCTTTTCATTTCAGGGAACATCTTTGCTTTCGGGCTTTTCGTATCGCCCTTGTATGTTCTATTTTCCAAGTTTTAAGAATTTATCATTGAAATGAATAGATTGGCATATCTTATCCTCTAATTAGTTATGGCTATTGTCTTTTGTTTTAACTTTTCAGACCCACGTTTAAAAGAATTATCAGAAACCAGTCTACCGAGAACTTCTCGGGATTGCCTTATATATATGCTCTCTTGAACTGCTTGATCTGTACGTGGTATGGCACGCCCTTGATATCTTATGACAATGTGCTGGTTATGACGGTTAATTCGATCGGTGCAGTTTTTCAAATGACCTACATTATCATCTTCATTGTGCATGCTGATAGAGAGAAAAAGGTTATCTTTAGATGCATTTGTTTTTACATACCATTTGTTTCTTAAGTGCACTCTGTAATCTGTATTGTTCTCATGTTGCCTAGACTCTCGTGCTCTCGTATGATATAGGAGCCTCCTCTCGTACCATCGGTCTAGGTGTTGAATATTAAGTACTTTAAGAAAAACGGGAAGTCCGGGTACCATAGTGTTGTTTTCCACTGTCAGTCATATTCTTTGTGTTGATGGCAAATTAGGATGATTGGGTTGCTACTAGCAGTTTTTGGCTTTATCGCAATCATAGTTGCTGGAAGCTTGCAGATAGCCGACCGAGGAATGCGATGGATCTTTGTTGGGTTATTAAGTTGTGCTTCTCTCGTATCAATTTTGCTTCCCCGTTGTTTATAATCGTAAGTTGGTTGATCAAATGCGCTTGTAGTTTTCTTTTCTCTTATACTTTGATTGATTTTGAAAATTTTTAAATTTTTAATGACATGATCTTTGTTCCCAAAATTTAGTAATTCGAACAAAGAGTGTTGAATTCATGCCATTCTATCTCTCCCTCTCAACATTCTTGCTGAGCACCTTGTTCTTCCTATATGGCATCTTTAACTTCGATGCCTTTATTTACGTGAGTTGCCTCTAACATCGATGACAGCTTCTTGTTTTCAATTTGATAGTTGTCAATCTTATATGTTAACATCACCTCTTTGTTCTTCAGGTTCCAAATGGAATCGGAACTGTGTTGGGGATTCTACACTCGTGTTGTACTTCTACTATAAAACAAAGTCCTTCGAATGATCCCAAGAACCACTCATGGTGTCACACGTGACTCTTGCTTTTTTCTTTGAATAGGTAATTACTTCTATATTCTGTTTCTATGCTTCGATATTTTCTGATGGTATGCTGGTGGAAAGTTTTTTTATGTTGAGGTGTATAGTGACAAGAATCTTGATGTATGGTCTCGTTTGTTGTATTTTCCTGAGCGTGTTCCATTTCTTTGTCTGAACAAATTTGTTTGTCAACACTCTGAGTTAATAAGGGGAAGTGTCTAGGCTTTGCATACATGAGCGAAGCATAACCCGATTTCTGCTTGAGACCGATTCAATTACATATGGCTACTATTTTTGCATCCTACCACATTTGAACACAATTTGTGCTCACTTGAATGCATAAAGGAACCGAGGTTGATTTCCTGCCATGTCTGTTTTCACTTGTTTAACCTCAAAGCATCACCAATTTTTGGATACGGATGTTCGAGTATGTTCCGAAAGCAAATACATAAAGGAAATTAAGGGTCGGAATAATATAGGTTCCAGACTTGTAGAAAGTTGAATTAAGAAGGATTCTCATCAGTTCTGCAGAAATGAAAGCTAGTACTTGTTAGATTTCAGCTTAGATTAGATAACTTGAATTAGCTTCAATATCCTTTGCCCAAGTTACTCAGTTTCGACTGTTAATCATGCTAGTTTATATCATACTGGTATCGATGCTATCGACTGTTAAATCAATTTTAACTACATATTTCAAATTCGGTTTAAGATTATATCAATCATGATTAAAACGATGTTCATATTTTGAAAAGGCAAAGGATTCAATTACATTATGGGAAAAATTTTCTTTGTAACATCTCGTAGAGTACGAAAAATGAAGGAGGCCACTCAGTGTTGTTCTCACCACTGCACTGAATTTCACCTGCAATAATATAAGCTATGGGTGTATTTAATTCGATTTGATTTTTAATAAAAGATTAATCTAGCAACACATATTTTTTAAAATCGAAACTGAAATCGAATCAAATGGCATAAAAATCATAGTTTTTGATTTAATTTGGTTCAAATTTATGATTTTCTATTGTTCACTATTTTTTAGATTCAACAAACAAACCTTAAAGCTTAAACAGAGTGCAAATATTACAGCTTTAAGTTCATAAAGAAAAAAATATTAATCTTTAAGGTTTTATTTATTAAGTTCATCTTATAAACAATGTTATGTTAGTAGAGAATTGGGTGTAATCGAGCTGAGTTAAATTCGAACTTGATATATATAAATCTAATCTAAAATCAAGGTAATACATGTTTAAAGGTTCTCAACCAATATATGTTGTTGCTCATACCTTTACATATATAATATTCTAATCCGAAATCTCAAAATATCAACAAACCACTAAGTCTTTAAAAGAGCTTCTCCGTTATAAATTTCATTCGAGACATTGCAGTAAAATACAATATGATTTTAGCTATGGAAGTTGAAGAACATAAAATCGCCTCTTGATCGCCTGATCGGAACTTCTCTTGATAAATCATCAGGCAACTGCCTTCTTTCACCGTACAAAACAGCTCACTAAACCACAACTTACATTTCCCCCCATAAGTATCGGCCGTTGCCAAACCGACAACACTGAGTTATGACTCTGCCACTGCATATTCTTTCAATCCTAGCAAGAGCGGGTGCCTCTCCCCACATTTTAGCTCTGCTCACACCATTTCACATCCATGAGTCTGTGACTGTGTCTTGGTCCACCATTGGCAACCACAAGCCTTCCATTTGAAACCATGGCGGGGCAAAGACCAACAATGGTGGATGCAGCACAATGAAGATAATTGCTTCTTCAGTTTGAGTTTGGTAACACGGGTTGTAGTTCTTATCGAAAGACATTCTCGAGGCCGATTTTTCAACCATGCTAAGACTAAACAGAAACCCCTATTGCCAAAATCAAGTCAAAACCAAGCGAGGACTACGTCTCATGATAATATGTACTGCATTGTCCCTACATTCCGGTGAGCCGTGACGACGACTGATGCAGCACCAACTGCACAAAACTGGGTTTGCACGTGCAAGAGCTTTACATCAACATGTAGTATTTGCTCGGTCTTGGATTTAGTTTGGAACCTATATTATTGTATATATATATATATAAGATAAATAAATTATTGTATAGAAAATATAATAAACATTATATCTTAGATAACAAAAATAATTTACATCTTTTTATTATTATAAATATCTATGAAGAATTTCACAATGTAAACATTTATTTCCATGATGTAAAATTTTAATATATTTTTACATAAATTATGTAAAATTTAATATTAATTAAAATTAAAATAATGATATATTTAAATACTCAAGTAATATTATCAACAAATAGAATTTTTATATAAATAATTTTTATTTAAAGATTTAGAATTTAACTTGCTAAAAAATATAGAACAAGGACAATTTGGTAAAATATACATTCCAGTAATCTTTTATTCCATCAACCAAACACTGTAATCTTACATTCCTGCCAAACCAACCAAACACAGTAATGTAACATTCCCAGTAATCCTATTCCTTAATTATCTTTTATTCCCACTAGTAATCTTACATTCCGTGAACCAATCACACCCTAAATGTTTCAGCAACACAGCGTCTATAAGGCTGTTGAGGCTTAAAAATTGTAGCATGAGGCAACTTTGATTTCCCCAATAGTCTTCAGAAGGTGAGATACATTACAATCTAATTTGACTTGTATCAATACTAATCTCCATTCTTGGGTCCCACTTTTCCAAATCAATTTCCCATTATATCATCATGTGGTCAATAATTGCTTAGCTATTTAATCACATCATCACACTTTCATTCCTTATTAGAATTTGACATTTGTGTTTCAATTTCCCTCCTTTTGACCTAATTTTAGGTGGACTTTTGGAGTTCAGTTGGTCAACAAAAATTTAATTAGAATAAAAAATTTATTTTCATGTATAGTAAATTATCGATTGATATAATAGGATAAGATGTTAAATATTTTAAGTACAAAATATAAATTAGATTGAAAATTTTAGTTAAAAATGTCACAGCCATAATAAAATTTTTATAATATTTAATATAAATTAATCAATCAATAAATCAAATAAAAATATCATTTTCATATGATGCTGATCGGATCAATTTAGGTTGGATCCAATGCAAAGCCACAGCGGTTTCTTTTCGGCCCCATTAGATGCAATCAAGGGCGTATCCAAGCCTACCTAGGCGATGGCCCATCCCATGTCAAAAAGTTTAATTACTTATTTAGTCACCTAATTATTATTTAATTTTTATTTTGATTATCTAACTATTATTTATTTTAAATTACACTTAGTATTACGTTTTAGTTCTATTTTGATCCCTCGTCTTTAAAAACTTAGTGGTAATGTTGATATGTCATAATAAGTTAATGTCATGTCAAGATTGAAAACTAATTAAAAATGACATGCAGTAAATCCAACTTACTGGTTTCTCTTTAGTTCTTCTGTAAAGAAGCAAATTGGTGCTGGTAGTTTGATGTTTTCAAATATTCCTCCACCTATAGAGGCATTAAATCACACTATGATTGCGGAACCATCCATGTCTTGGTGGCTGCCCCCAATTGAACCAAAATATAATCCCCCAGTAAGCATAATATCTATTCAAGTTTTCCTGATCCAGTAGATGGTGCTTACATTACACCTCAAGAACTGGAAGATATCAAAAACAAGAGAAATGTAAATGAAGAAGAAATCCTCAGTAAGTTCCAACTTTTTAAACAGTTTGATACTGTTGAAGAGTTTTTGGACCATCACTATGCTGCCAGTGGATCTTCAACAAAGCAGGTGAGTGGCTTTCAAAGATTTATCATGGTCTTCCCTATTTTATAGTTATGTTCTTATGTTTTCAACCAGTAAACTTTGTTTTTATCAATTTTTCTTTGTGGCAGGCACCGAAGAACTGGGCAAAGAAGATTCAGGAGGAGTGGAGATTTCTTGAGAAGGATTTGCCAGGTGAGTTTGAAGTGTTTTATTTTTCTTTGAGGGATTTTTCATTTACATAACGTGTTCTTTCTTTTATCATCCCTTCTAAGTAAATACCATCGATTAGTGGAATACTGCAAGCTTGAATTATGACTCAGAGTACACATTAAGTTTTGCGCAGAATGTTAACAGCTGAGATCTTACACTTTGCTTGTGACAATTTCCCTTTTACTGATGGAATATATAAATAATATGGTTGCTTACGAAATATAATTTCTACCGTTTCAACAGATACTATTTTTGTTAGGGTGTATGAATCAAGTATGGATCTCTTGAGGGCTGTAATTATAGGAGCAGAAGGAACTCCTTACCGTGATGGTCTCTTCTTCGTTGATGTTTTCTTCCCTGCAAGCTATCCTATAGTCCCACCAGTATGTAATTGTTTATAAATTTGATTGCATCGCATATGATCAAATTTTTGGTCTGATTAGTAGGAATTCCTTTGCAGCATGTTTACTACCACTCTGGTGGGCTTCGACTGAATCCAAATTTGTATGGTTGTGGAAAGTATGTCTTAGTCTTCTTAACACTTGGTCTGGTAATAAGAATGAGAACTGGATACCTGGTATGTCTACCATGCTCCAAGTTCTGGTATCTATTCAGGCTCTAATCTTGAATCAGGATCCATACTTTAACGAGCCTGGTCGGGCCCGTCATAAAGGCACACAACAAGGTGAACTATTGTCCCGAAAATGCAATGAGGATTCATTCGTTTTGTCACTGAAGACAATGGTCTACTCAATGCGGAGGCCGCCAAAGGTATGCAGAAGGAATTTCTTTTAATGTTTTCAGTAGGCATTAAGGCAGTTGTGTCAACGATATTATAGGGACATTTTAGTACTGAATGTGAGTTGGAATGTATAACATAAATTACTATTTCTTCTCTTTTTTGCTTAAGATTCTAATAAATCCATGTTTGGCTGCAGCATTTTGAGGATTTTGTTGCGGGTCATTTCCACAGGCGTGCTCAGGATATTCTTGTAGCATGGAAAGCGTATATGGATGGTGTTCAGGTAGGTTGCCTGGCAAAAGGCGGTGTTCAACATGTCGATGAAGGTGGCAAGAGCTACTCAAGTAAGTTTAAGGTGTCTGTTGCCGGATGTGTAAATATGCTCGTGAAATAATTTAGTACACTCGGAGTAGAGGACTGTGAGAAATTCCTCACTGTCCCCAAATGTCGACATAATCGAGTTGATGACAACATTCGCAAGGTTTCAGTATAGTGAACTACATTTTAAAATTAAAATTTTGAAACTGGATTAGGAATGGTTTCATTTATAAATATGCATAGCCAGTTTAAATCGAGTTGTTAGCAATTAATTTAGGATTGAATTGAGCAGTGTCGTATGCTTTCCTTCATAGGATGCTCACATAGTCTCTGACGTTGTAAATTGACGCATATACGGATGGGGGTATCGGTTCTTTTCAGAATTTTCAATCTGTTACAGTTTGAGCTTAGCATGTTATTTTGTTAATATAAGGATTATATGCGTTCTAGTTGGTCGAACAGCTTTTTTAAGCCAAGATGTTCACCCTATTCACAGTGCATGCCAGTTAAAGATAGAAGCATATAAGGTGGGATTAATACAAGTTAATTAAAATTAAAATTCCATAATTAATATAAAAATTGATATTAAATTATAAATATTAAAATTTAAATATAAAATCTACTAAATATTACATCTATTAAATTGATTGTGTAATTACATTTTCCTTTTACTTCATATGTTAGGGAATGGGGCACAAGAAAGTCAATGTTGATTTTTGTTGAACGATGATGTCATATAGAGTAAATTATGGTTTCTTCCGTAAACCGAAAGCATGGTCGAAATTTTCCGCCCTCTAAAAATCAGGTCAACTTCAGCAAGTCTTCAAACCAAAGACTGGGCTAAAAAGTTAGCTTGTGCCTATTAAGGGATCGAATTCGAGATAATATTAATTAAAATTTTGAACATATATATATATATATATATCATGCTCAAAAAAGAATTGGTTTACTATGATTATTATCATTAACCGTTATTTAAAGTACTAACATGTCATGTTAAACGTATCTTCTTCCTTTTTTTTCTCTCTTTATCGGTTTAAACCCGTCGAAAAATATTCTAGTCTCATCAAATTACAACAAAAATTAAAAGGTAAAGTTTTTTGATTTGTCACTTTCAATTGTCAGATAAATTTAAAATTGATCTTTTTCTCTTCTTTTGTTTTTTATTTGTTTATTGTTTGCTACTATTAGTGGTTATAACTGGTTACAATGATCAAATGAGACTAGTGACGGTAGTTTTGTGGTTGGTTTGATCGTGGAAGGTATTTGTGACTAGTGGTGTGGTGTTTGGAACTTGGATGAAACGACGGTGATGAATGATTCGGCGGTCGTGAAAAGATTATGAAACTCTTGAGTACGGTAGATACTTTATTTAGAAATGCCAATAATCAGAAGAACGGTGGATGGTGAGGAAATAAGAGAAAAGAGGTCGATAACTGTCAATTAATATGAGAAACTTAAGGGCTTTTTGAAAGAAAAAAAGATCACTCTAATGTATCGTGTTAGTATTCTTAACGACAGCTGACAATAATAATCGTACTAAAAAGAGATTAAAAATTCAGTAGTTATATTATAAGTTTTAAAAGTTTAATGAATAAATTACAAATATTTTAAATTTTTAATAAACATTTATACAACTTACCCTTAATTTTAATAGGATAATGACTTGTATTATAAAAAATTGAATTTACTTGTATATTTGAGGCACGGCAAGAGGGAAGACTCGGCAAACTTCCCTCAACGCGTATCGGATACGGCAGGACATGTCCCATTCATGTTTTGTTTTTCTAGTTTACCAAAGAGAAGAATCACTACAAAGTCCACAAAAATCCATCATTTTTCATTGATTTTTAATGACCTCAACATGTTCCAATGCTTTCATTGGTTCCACCTAAAGACTAAGCACAGTAAGCAATTAATGAAAATGAAAATATTTTTTTTGTTTGTTCTTCCGATTTCTCAAACTTTATCATGATTAATCCGAACCGACCCAAGTTACACACTTAATTTTAATGGGTGAGTCTATTAACGAGGTACAAAACCTCGAACTAAAGACATGTTTAAATTATATCATTTTATTTACGGATACCAATGACTCACGCCAAAATTACCTATCTTTAAAGTCCCAAGTCTTTGGCAGCCATTTTCTCCCAAGCACTTGAACTTGGAAGTTTCTCATGCAATTGCATGGACCACTACGATTAGCACATCAAGTGGGAGCTTAGAATTATATATATTTCATGCCATTTCACAGTTTGCAGTATAAGTTCATCACAATCTTGTTGTCTGAAAAAAAAATCAAGCCTTGTTATTATGGATTGTTCCATATTCTCTACTTCAACAAAGATTTTGTTTTTCCGTGCTTCCTTGTTGTCTATCATCTTGTTTTTCACGTGTCTTAATATAGTCCGTAGCACTGCAACTGAGTTTCGTTATGGCGGTCACTGTGGTTCAGTTGTTCCTGAATCGAAAGCAGTTGATGAGGAGTTCAAAATCTCACCATTTCCTGGACGTCAAAACGGTTACTACAACGGCGGCAATAATGTCCTGAATCGTAGCTCCGATCAGTATTATTATCCACCTGCGTCGAAAGTTCTCGTTTTCGAGACTCACCATGTTTATACGACTCGTGTCGAGGATGTCTTCAAGGTGGCAGGAAACCTGATCTTCCAAAGCTCGTACGACTACGAACAGAGTTTCTCCAATCATGGGAGATACTACTATCCGTATTCGAGTGATTCGGGTGTTCGTGGAACTCTGGACTTCGATTTTCATGGATTCTGGTCGAGAACGACCGGGAAGCTTTGCATGGTTGGATCGGGTTATACTTACTCCAAAGAAGGTAAACTGCTTCGTCTTAGAGCTGTTCTTAAGTTGAACAACGTTAAGGATTCAAGTGATATCAATACTTTAATTACTGGAACCATGGATAGCTTGAATCCTGCCGATAATCCGAATTACTTCGATCCGATCTCGGTGTTGATGTTTCCTCAAGGAAGCTACAGATACACCAAGGTTTTGAAAAACTTTATTCAAGGGTGTCCTGGGAGAACTGATGTCCCAGAGAAGTCATCTCTCAGCTTATCAAGGACTAGACATGTATGTGATGTGTTCTCGGTTCAAGATAATGCTTTCGAACTCGAGTATTCTAGTGGTTGTGGTTCTTCAAAGAGTTGCAGTCCTCTTGGTGACGGCCTTGGATATTCGCCCCGGTTTATGTATTTGAGCATGATTCAGTGCTCGGATGATATGCTAAGCTTGAGGTTTCTGATAGAATTTCCTGGTGATAATACCTATATGAGGTATTCTAGATCTTCCAATTTCAGTTCTTCATTGATTGGAGAAGGATCTTGGGATTCAAAGCAGAATCGGCTCTGTATTGTTGCTTGCCGAATAGAGGATGCATCAAGCAGCTCGTTGGAGAAGTCTCATGTTGGAGACTGCAGAACAAGGTTGAGCTTAAGATTCCCAGCAATCTTGTCTATCAGAAACACTAATACTCTTGTAGGTGAAATTTGGAGTGAGAAGGCTAGGAATGAATCCGGTTTCTTCGATACGATTGTGTTCCGTGACACCGAATATAACAGGGGGCGAATTCAACTTCAAGGTTTGAAGTATGAATACATGGAAACTGACCAAGTAAAGAAGTCATGTCCAAAGAAGAGTATCAATGGGAACAGCAGTAGACAGTACCCGGATGGCTATTCTGCAGACATGGCTTTTAGTATGTCAATCAATGGTCCAAAAGGAAGAATCGGATGGGGTTCGTCGAGTCCTCTTGCGGTCGGGGATCAGCCTCATCAGATTTTTCCCTTCCTAATACCATCCTCAAGCTCAAGGCCTAAAAGTTCTGATGCTGGTGTCAGCTTGCTTAATATCAGCTATGAGATGAGAATCAACCTATATCGTTCGGAATTGTTTGCTGGCCTCGATCCGTTTAACCGAACTTCAAATGGATATTTGAATATCCTTATTTCTGCTGAAGGATTTTATGATGCTGAAACAGGTAATCTGTGCATGGTTGGCTGCAGACATTTGGGGTCACACAACAAAACAACGGACTGCGATATCGTTGTAGATGTCCATTTTCCTCCATTGAATTCAGACAGGAAAGGAAGCAAAATCAAGGGAAGCATCAAGAGCACTCGGAAGAAAACCAATGATCTGCACTTCGAGCCTTTGGAGTTTTCAGGAAGAGCTTATTATTGCAGTTGGGCAGCGGAATCGATTTGGAGAATGGATTTCGAGATGGTCATGTCTGTCATATCCAACACTCTTGCGATTGTCTTTGTAGTACTTCAAATCTTTCATGTGAGGAGGCACCCTGGAGTTTGTCCTTCGGTTTCACTTCTCATGCTTCTTATTCTAGCCCTCGAATACTTAATCCCTTTGGTTCTAAATCTTGAAGCAATGTTCGATCAAGATAGCGAACGAACCATCTGGGCAAGAAGTGGAACACGGCTAGAGATGAACGAGGTGATCATTAGAGCCGTAACAATGGTGGCTTTTCTGCTTCATATCCGTCTTCTGATGCTCTCATGGACAGCTAGATGTTCCGAAGAAAAGAACAGAGCCTTGTGGATTGCTGAAAAGAGGGGGCTCTACTTATGCTTACCAGTATACATAGCTGGAGGTTTAATCATCAGCATCGCAGGGCAGCATTCGTCGTCCTACATAGAGCAGACCATTTTGGGAGGATCTAGAGCATATGCTGGTTTGATCCTTGATGCCTTTCTTTTCCCACAAATCGTCTTCAACATGTTCCTGAACTCGAAAGAACTGGCTCTTTCTAGATTCTTTTATATTGGATTCACCCTCGTTCGCCTGGTTCCCCATGGATATGATCTCTACAGGACACACAACTATGTTGATATGACCGACTCATACATTTATGCAAATCCTACTGCAGATTACTACTCAACTGCTTGGGACTTCATTGTTCCTATGTTGGGTCTGTTCTTTGCTGCAATCATATACTTACAACAACGCCTTGGAGGTCGATTTTTCCTTCCGAAGTGGTTCCAGGAATCAGTCACATATGATGAACTTCCAGTGGATTCAGAGGAACAATCTCCATTGAAATCTAGCTCCTAGATACACCATTTGTTACTTCTACTTGCCATGGAGATGTTTCGAGTTCTGTTTCCGAAATAATACCGTTACCATAAACGGGTCTGATGTTTCGAGTTATGTATTCTGAAACTGGTATTCTCATCCGATGCATGTATTCGAATATATGGAAAAAATTTGGAAAAAAAAAAAGATCCGAACTTGAAAAAGGCTGATTCATGGTTATAAATTCCTTTTTTTTTTACAACTATGACCAATACATTATACATGCAATGTTTATGCATCTTAAATACATCTTCTACAAACAGGGCATGTTAGATGATTCCAGAGCCAATGATCAATGCACCTCGAATGAAACATGTGCTTACAATCCGGAAAAACCCTGCATGGTTCACCAACCACATATTCATCCAAGCAAATCGGACAGTCTTCGGTTTCCATCGGATGTTTGTCGACCCCGTAAACCATCGGAGGCAATGCTTTCTCCATGGCCTGCTGCCTCAACACTTGTCTGCAATGAATTCTCTCCGGGGAACCTTCGACCGTATCCAACGGTTGCAAATAGTGAACTATTATCGCACGGTGAGTCGCAGTCCGAACTCGATGAATCCCTCTTCTTATCATATCGGAAAACAACTTCCCGAATATCGGCCAATTGAGACATTCACAGACAACGTAATCGAACAAGAAGACGATGGATGTAGCAATGATGCAGGCTCCAACAATGCAGGATAATAAAACAATGGCAATGCCAAGGGCTGCAAGAGAAGATATTATAAGAGGTAAGTTTATTGAATGGATTTCGAACCTTGGAGTAATCATCTTCATAAATGTCTGGTTTTTCCTTTCTTTCTTTTTTCTTGAAAATTACTTACATAGAAAATAGATATGACAGAGAAAAAAAATATGATGTAGATCCAGATTTCTTACAATATTAGAAAATAGATGGCATTGACATAGTTATATGTATACTACATGGAAAAATGTAAAATTAATCAGTTCAGGTGTTTATTAGTTGTTAAATTCTTGATAACATCTAAACTAGCTAAATTTAAAATATTAAATATAAATATGTATATTTAATATGATCGATTTTTCCCTATCCTATCATATATTTACAGAAGCATAAAAAGGTAATAACACTTAAAAATATCATTTTAAAAATACTCGTTTTTGACGATCAGTGTAAAGTCGTGCCACGTCAGTTGTGCTTCTCAGAAAACGTCGAAATAAAAAAAGACTAAAAATATAAAATATTATACGGATTTTTATAAAAAAAAATTACAAGTCTGATTTAAATAGAATGCCCTTTTCATAAGCACGAGCTAGACAACACGAACTTTTCTGATCTAATAAAAATTCCATATTGTGCGCGCTCTTCAGAAGCACGAGCCTGAGGGTAGCGATAACACATGTTTATAGGCATTGTCTATATGTATATAATTTCTCTTTATCATTAACAACATTAACATATTCTACAGACGTAACGTAACATTAATTTTGAACATATAGATGATAAAAATAAACTAAAACGTAACATTTAGTTTAATTTAAAAAAAATAACTGAATGACGAAAACATAATAAAAATAATATTTGAGGTATTAAATTTATAGTTTAGTTACTAGACGAGTCAAAACTGATAGTTTAGTTACTAAACGAGTTAAAATTTTAACGACATGTACTAAAATGAAACAAAAACAAAAAGTCAGGCATGGTTTTAAAAGAAATTGAAAATTTAAATACTAAAACGAACTAAAACTCATAGTTTAGGTACTAAACGTGTAGTTTATCTATAAATTAATTCATACACTGGCTTGTCTCTTGTCCTCGGTGTGGTTAGGTAACCTTGACAAGATCCGAGAGTTTGTAACCAAAACATTAGAATAGTAATAATAATAATAAAAGAAATCATTGCCTGTGCTTCCAGCGGGATCAGATTATGGATAGATGGCTGTGCTTCATTGGATGTAGTTGCAGATTCAACAACAGATTGCAACTCGAGTCGATGGATAAATCTGTGCTTTTAACTGCTTCAAATTGGCCGCGGATAACAAAGCAGTGACAATGCTGAAAAGACATATTAAGGTTGCTAGTTGCTACTCATTTATATTTCATGTTATTTTCATCTGTAGCTCCCAAGGATTTATGGTGCTAAATGCTACTAAAAGGATTTTCGTTTTGTAGGTAGCTGCAAAGGCAAGAACAAGAGGATATGACATTGTCACACCGGGAAGTGAAATCCCACGATGGCAACATTGGAGTGTTCGATTCTAATAATTTTATTGACGAGAATAAAGTGATTAATGATTTATCTCTTTTGATTTCAACGTAAAACGATCGTGGGACTGACAAATAGGTGGGTAAAAGTACGCAAGTAAATCAGAGTTTGGAACAACATCAATTAACTTCCAGAAGATGAAGCCGCTTGATATACTTGAACTGTTATCATCACAATGTAATGTTGAATTTTCTAGATTACATATTGAATCTCAAACTAATATGTATTTCATGGTTGAAATTTCTCTTCAATTATTTCACCATATTTATGCATGCATGCAAATTCCCCAAAATTATCTCACCGTCATACCATGTGTGTATGCATGCATGTTCCCTCAAACATAGTAGGAGCGAAGTTAAAATTAAATTTTAAATATATGTTTTTTTTAAATAAAAATTAGAATCAATCCATCTTGAAGAACAGAGAATTGACAAAGTAAGATCATATACTTGCGGGTGACAAGGTGACACGGCATACTATTTTAGATAATATATTTTTATTTTTTTTTTTTGGAATTCTTGATCCTTATTCTTTGAACTGACTGGGGGAGTGAAACGCAATTTTTTAATATTAATTTTATTGAGAATGACAATATATGATATGTGACGATTAATTAATAACAACGATTAGATGAGTTGATGTTTTTCTGTCAAAAAAAATATATACGGAATTATCATCTCATCACGTCGTTAACAATTTAATTATTTAATATTTTTTATTAAATTAAAAGTGATATAAAATAATATACGATCTAAGTATTTTTAATAATTTGACAATAAACGTTTTACCATATTTGCAGTTATTAGTGCTCGAACTCGTAGTCTCTAAAAATAACGATAATTATTTTAACTACTAAAATAAGTTGGTTCGTGCTAATTAATTAATATCTTAATTGAACTTAAAATCAAAATTCAATATCTGTATTGAAACGTTTTAAAATTCAATATCAAATCGATATAAATCTAATGTTTAGTAACTAAAGTTGCAATTTACCTTAAAGGAAAAACAAAAAGTAAACATCAAATTTCAAAATATCTAGAACTTCAAAGATTCCTCAGAATTCGTCTCCTTTTGGAAATGATGGAGAGTTTCTAGAGATTCAACAGCTTAGGCAACTGCTGAGCAAGAAAGAAACAGGGCAGGTTAGGCAACTTCGTTTTTTGTTTTCTGTTTTTTTTTTTTGTTTTTGGTCTGCTTCATCTGTTCATTATTTCCGCGTTCTAATTTGCATGTTCCTACCAAAGCGAAATTCCAGTTATCCAACGAACATAATAGCATAATAATCTAATTTAACTATAAATATAAAAACATTTAGTAATAAAAAAATATTATTTTATCAACGAAATTAATTCAAATAATAAGTAATTTAATATCATTTAAATATATCTCGAATTTAAAATTTTGTATACGTAAAAAATATTTATTAAGAAACTCACCAACTAAAATAAAATATAAAGAACAGGAAGATTAATAAACTTTTGGATAGCATCGTCTAGTCAGCAAACACAAAATTTACCTAAGGTGAAAAAAGCAAGCTCTCTTTTTTTATTTTTATTCGGTTGTCACATTCTTATAGATGTTGGTTCTAACAATATTTTATTTTACTGCTTGAAATCTTTTAATTTTTTTATTTTAAATTCTCTACGTGTATCTTTTTAATAATTTAAATTTAATTTAAATTGCAGCTCATACTCCTGATCTTATCTTCAGTTACCAATACAATCCTTTATCCAATTTAACTGATTATTTTTTAAAAATAAATTAATAATAAAGGAAAAGGAAAACAAATGACTGCTTGCTGTTTGTCCAACAGAAAACAATGGTGTACTCCGCAGGCCGCAGCTGTTTCTTATTTTTTCACCCACTGAAATTTTTAAATAGGCCACGTGTCCTTTCCTTCTCCTCTATAAATATTAATCTCTCTTTCTTCTCTTCATCCCCATTAAAATCACCTCATCCAAACCTAAATTTACACAAAGGAAACAAGAAAGCAAGCTTGGAAATCCAGTTTTTTTTATCAAAGAATAACCCAGTTTTCATTTCGGTCTGTTTCAGCTTCCTCTTCACCGGTAAGTTCTATCTCCATCTATGTCTCAAGTTCTATCATTTTCCCCCTTTTGGGGGTGTATTTGTTTGACCATGTTTTGGTGATTTCATCTGTGTGTATAATGATAAAGGATAGATTTTTCATCTGTGTATATAATGATAAAGGATGGATTTCTCGTTTCCAGTTTGGGTTTCTGATTCTTGAAATTATTGAATATTTTAGAGATAGATTTATTCTTGGAAGAAGAAAATGAAAAGGGAAGAAACGGGAATAAAGAGGAAAGCGATTTGGTTTATTTTAGCTTAGAACATTACATATCTATTTGATATTCTGGAATTTAAAATAAGAAATCATTTATCTAGTATGATTTTATATTAGGAGACTAAATTACAAAACATAATATCAATAGAAAATATGAATAAAATAATTAAATTATACGAGAATTTTAAATTTGCAGATGAACTATCATCCGGTCAGCCCCTTTAGTCCATCCCTATTTGAAATGATCCTTTTATTATTTTATATGGGTTCTAAACTGTTTACATCTTGCAGAATGGCTATGGAATCAAACTTAATTGAGCAAGGATCACACTTTGCTCCTGATGGAGATATTTCACTCAAGCACAAATGGAATTCGATACCAGAATCAACAAAAGAAGTAGAAAAAGATTCCGGCTGCTTCGATTGCAGCATTTGCTTCGAGTCTGCAAAAGACCCTGTAGTCACCCTCTGTGGTCACTTGTACTGCTGGCCATGCATTTACAAGTGGCTTCACGTACGAGCTTCTTCCCTCGATTCAGGCCCGCAACATAAGAACTGTCCCGTGTGCAAGGCGACCATCTCTTCCGGTTCATTGGTTCCCCTCTACGGTCACGGCACATCTTCGCAGTCACATTCCAAGAATCCCCATTCAGATATGGTCATTCCTCAAAGACCACCTCCTACATCGAACATCACAACCACTTCTTTGCATCTAAATCACCAGCAATACTTCCCTCACCCTCATGGAGGATATGCAACCTTGGCATCATCCGACCTCGGTGGTATACCGATGATGAATTCGTTCCATCCAATGATTGGAATGCTGGGAGAAATGGTGTGTGCTAGAATGTTTGGGAGCTCAAACACAAGTATGTTTGCTTATCCTAACCAGGCTTCTTACCCTTTTTCAAGGAACAACAATCTTAGGATGAGAAGGCAAGAAATTAAGGTCCACAAATCTCTTAGTAGAGTATCCATGTTTCTTCTGTGTTGCATCATTCTTTGTCTTCTCTTGTTTTGAAAAGTATTGAACTTTAGCTTGTATAGTCGCAAAAAGAGAAAAAGAAGTTATTGTTGGAAAATTTATGACGAATTCACTTGCCATTGTTCTAACTTTTCAAGCATAGTAGCATTTTCCATAAAGGAAAAAGAGCTCTCTATTTAAGACCATTTCCTACATTTGAGCTGACCTATTCAACATGAAACAAAGACTTTGTTTCCTTAACATGCTTACATTGTTTACTAATAATAATATTTAGGGGTGTTTATTGTTCAGTTTTAACTGGTTAACGGTCTATTAATTAAATATTATATTGGTCAACGGTCTTTTTATCGATTAATTCAATTTAAAATTGAATAAATCTAATTAATGAAAAATATTAAATATATATTTGATCTCTTTAAAAATCTCATACTTAAATAATATGAGATTTGTTATGATAAAATTCATACATTATTTATATAAAGAGTTTTTAAAATGTTTATAATTTTATACCTATGTATTCATTGAGTAATTGAAGATAATGCTTATATACACACATTAATTTTTATTATCTTTTTTGAAATAAAGTTTTTTACCTTTTATTTTTATTTTTTTTCATTTTGAGAAATAAAATATTCGATGTTCTATTTTAATAAATAAAAAAGGAAAAAAAATATTCAGATAAATTTAATGTCAATAAGGAGGAGAAAAGTAATATATCTCGATTCTATATTGATTAAATGGTGAAGATTATAGATTACATTAAGATAAGGTCAAAGTTTTAGTCGGTTTTAGAAAAAATCAAATTGAAAAGATGAAAAATTAGAGAAAAATGAATATTTTGATATCAATTATGTTAAAAAATGACGAACAAAACGAAGATAAATAATCGTCAAAGGAAATAAAAAGATTAAAATGTTAGATTAAATATAGAAAAAAAACAAAATGTGACGTTCATATTAAAGAATTAATGATAGAACGACTTAAATCCGTAAAACTTGAAGTTTATCGAATTAATTTTTTTATATATATAATTGAATGAAAAAAAAACAATGAAAGTTAAAGTGAGTAAACTGGTAGTTTACCCTTTTAATTATGGGATTAACCTAATCATGAATGACGAGTGCACCTTCAAAACGCCACGAAGCTCGAAACGAGAACAGAGCAACCGACCAAACTACCAAACTCTTAACGATAATAGGAATAAAGACTACATCTTTCCAACAAAAACCTCAGATGGAAGTTCCCATCAGATGTTGTCTTCAAAGATTCTGAAAAAGCCATTTTCTTCCTTTCCTACCAGAACCTTATTAGACCTAATTTATCATTCTTCTCTTCAACAACAACACCCCACTGCCTTCATCAAACCCGTGCTTTTAATCCTCAAATCCAAACCCAATTCTGCTCTTAACTTTTTCAAATGGACCCAAAGTTTCTCAAACTCTCCCCATGCCTTACCCTCCTACTGTGCGCTTATTCACCTCCTGCTACGCCATGGAATGTTTGGTGCCGCGGCACAGGTGTTCGATGAAATGGTAAATCATTCTGCTACAAATATCGATGTTCTTGAAGCTTTTAGTGAAGGTTTTAGCGATTTTGGCTCGAACCCAGATGTCGTTTTTCGGTTTTTGTTTGAAAATTACAGTAAGAAAGGGATGGTGGATATGACTTTTCATGTGTTTATGAAAATGGCTAACGAGGGTCTTTGCATCTCCAACAATTTGGTTTATAGGGCGTTGGAGTCTTTTCTTAATGCGAATTGTGTTGATATAATTGTTGATAACTATGGCGAATTTTGTAGATTTTTTAGAAGACGAGGCTTTTGTGCTTATGGGATTGTGATGGAAGGGTTTTTGAAGAAGGGGGAGGTTGGGAAGGCCTTGAATTTTCATTCAAGGACGGTTTTGAGAGGTTTAGAGATTGACATTGTTGCTTGTAACAAGATTTTGAAGGCTCTAGCTGTAAATAAGGAAATAGGAACTGCTACCAAGTTGTTTGATACGATACTAGCTTTTGGACCGTTGCCAAATGTGGTGACTTTTAGCACATTGATTAACATGTATTGTAAAGAAGGGAAATTGGATACAGCATTTGAGCTTTACAATGTTATGATACAGAGGAATGTAGTACCTGATTTAATTCTGTATTCTATACTTATTGATGGTTATTTCAAGGCAGGGAGATTGGATGAGGGGGAGAAGCTTCTCTCCGATGCTTTAGATCGAGGTATCAAGTTGGATGTAGTTGTTTTCAGCTTGGTTATCGATGCATTTGGGAAGGTAGGGAATTTGGGAAGAGTGGTTCAGCTTTATAAGAGAATGTTGGAGGAAGGTTTATCACCTAACATGGTGAGTTACAGCATTCTCATAAGTGGATTGTGTGGAAATGGTAGGATGCTAGAAGCTTGTGGCATTTTTGGTCAAATTATCAAAAGGGGCTTTGAGCCATCTCTAATAACCTATAGTAGCCTCATCGATGGCTTTTGCAAGATGGGAAATTTGAAGGATGGGTTTCACCTGTTTGATGATATGGTAGAGAAGGTCCATCAACCGGATGTTGTTGTTTATAATGTGTTATTAGATGGCCTGTGCAAAGAAGGGATGGTTAGAACTGCTCTCAGGTTCTTCTTTAACCATGTAAGCAGGGGTCTAAAACCCAATATCTTCATTTTTAATTCCTTGATGGATGGTTATTGTAGGTTGAAACAGTTAAGGAATGCCGTGAAGGTGTACATGTTAATGAGAATGTATAGCATACAACCAGATATAGTGACCTACACTTTGCTTGTTAGAGGTGCTTCTAAGCAAGGAAAATTGGATGATGCTCTGTTAGTTTTTTTCCAAATGCTGAAGAGGGGTTTTCGTGGAGATGCTATAACATACTGTACCCTCATGGATGGATTCTGCAAATATAAAAATCCAACTACTGGATTGCAGATATTTAAATTGATGCAAAGGAATGGAGTAGCTGCTGATATTGCTGTATATAATGTTCTCCTCAATATGCTTTTCAAGGAATGGTATTTAGCAGAGGCATCGACGCTGTTCTGGAAACTTGTTAAGAAAGGGCCAAAACCCGATATTATAACATACAACACGATGATATGTGGTTACTGCTCATTGCAAAGATTGGATAAGGCCATTAGCCTTTTTAAACAGCTGACTACTCCCCCATTAAGACCCAATTCAATTACTCTTACTATATTGATTGATGCTTTCTGCAAGGAGGGTAGAATGGATGAAGCTATGTTGATGTTTTCCAAAATGTCAGAGAAGGGTCCTGAACCCAATGTGGTAACATACGGTTGTCTAATTGATGGCCACTTCAAATCGCTGAACATGAGGACTGCCGCTGAGCTTCACGAAGAGATGCTCGAAAACAAAATCTCTCCGAATATTATCAGTTATAGCATACTCATCGATGGCCTTTGCAAGCAAGGATTAATGTTGGAAGCATCACTCGCATTCCGCTGTGCTTTGGATAGACATTTACTGCCTGACATTGTTGCATATTCGATTCTGATCCGTGGTTATTGCAAAGTGGGTAGGTTCATCGAGGCCAAGTTGTTATGCAAACAAATGCTCATGGACGGAATAGAGCCGGATGATCTGTTAGAACGAACCCTTGTGGAATATAATCTCTAGGATAGCATGGAAAATGAGTCATGTACAGAGATCTTCTTGTAGTCCAATTTGTGCTCATGGATGACTGATTTACATTTACAGGGCTGAATTATATTTCTAATTTACAAAAGAATGTAATACTGAATTTGCTCAAATGTTAAAACCTGTTTTGAAGAGTATTATATTGAAAAAAAGGTTAGTGTTTGGTGAATGAAGTACTCTTTTATATGTTTTAAATTAAATTATGAAGTTAATGATTAGTAAATTATGCGTTTAATTAGGGCAAGTATGTTAGTTTTATAGCATTTTATGTTCTAAATTATTTTTTTAAATAAAATATTGTACAATCTAACACATTAATCTGTTTCATGCTCAAACTTGAATTCAATGTAGCTCGGCTTCCTCAATTGTTTTATTGTTCATATTTTATAAAATATTTGAAAAAAACTATATTTGTATTAATATTTACATATTTTTAATTAATTCATTTCAAACCGAATTAACTCAAAGTCAAATTAAATTGCAAATAATACATGTTCGAATAATTAGAACCAAATCAATATAAATTAAATTGAAATCCAAAATATATTCAGATTGAGTCCATGAATCTTTAATATGGCATGGTTTAATTACATCTGGTTCTCATTGTCATTTCAACATTTGGTTTCTCCATGGAAATAAAACATTCTATAAATTTGATAGCCATTACCACAAGGTTCCGGTGTGAGCAATAGATGTAGCCATCTTATCCGCAAAACTCAGCATCTGCACAAGGTTTCTTCGTTATTGCTGTAGTGCTCTAAATTATTTAACCCTTTTAGTTAGAAGAATCCCCTGTTTTCTTATTTTCCTTCGCGAAACTCAGTTCTTTAGGGTTGATTACATCAACTCGAATCGATATTATTCTGCCATTCTCTTCTTCGTTCCATTTAATCGATTCCTTCTCTAGCTGTTTCATAATCTGCAAAAGAATATTTTTCAAGCGTTTAACTTATAAAACAAATAGATCGTTTGCATTATCTATATGATGATTAAACTCAAGTTAGCTTGCAATGCATAAGATTTCGTAAATTGCTTAACCATGTCAGGAGTTCAGTTAAGAAGCTTAACACAATCATACAAGTTAAGCCTGCTGTTGAGAAACTAATATAAAGATTGGGATGTTTGTTTTGGGGTTCAAAAATATATTCAAAGTACAATAAATAATAGTTTGAAACAATAAGTCATACCAATCGTCTTCGAGCTGCCTTTTTAGTATCTTCTTCAATGGTTCCCACTATAATCCTTAAATACTTAATAGCTGTGTCAAAATGAGTAAATGAGGAGTTATGGTAGTTTACTAGTAAAATATAAAGTACTGTGTGATGACCTCAAGATGAGTAAATAAATAAGTTATTGTGGTTTACTTGTAAAATACAAAGATTTGAGAATAGAAGAGAGTGGTAGCTTACTAGGGATGCCAGATACAGAAGCTAAATGGATTCGGAGAAGATTAAGAGCTTCCTTGGGTTTGAAGTTACGCAAATCAAGAGACATAATTTCATCATCTGCGCAACTGAATTCAAACTTTGTGACACCATTTTCAAAAGCAACAGAGCAAATTGTATAACAACACTAAGAAATTAAATATATACCAACCTGGATTCAAGCATCTTTGCAGATGATTTTTCGTCTGCCTCTCGAGCCTTTCTGTTAAAAATGTGACCCTAGACATTCACCAAAAGAAATAAAACTCATCAAGAATTACATCTAGTGATGAGGATATTACCACTATAAAAGTTCTTTTAGGAATTGTATATTATTATTATTATTATTATTAAACCGCCTTTTAATTTTCAGTTGATCGAGTGTTGAAGATTGATATAGGAAAAAATATATCTAAAGAGCGGCAAAGATCTGAATCGTACTAGCTCCATGATTTTAGTTGCTCTTGCCTCGTCACCCTCAGCATATGCTTCAGCAGCCTGGAAGTTAATCAAGATTGTTACCAGTATTCACACGTTTCAATTTAAAAATCACTCAATAGAAGCATTGGCACTGTAATGCTGCAAAATAGGCTGAATGAAGAGCAAGTTCTTGAGACGTTGCAAAAGAAAAGGAATCGTGAAACTTATTAGATGGCCTCATCAT
This sequence comes from Hibiscus syriacus, assembly GCF_006381635.1. NCBI lineage: Eukaryota > Viridiplantae > Streptophyta > Magnoliopsida > Malvales > Malvaceae > Hibiscus > Hibiscus syriacus. The sequence continues at coordinate 2,119,202 of NW_024063078.1, forward strand.
ATATCTTTAAAACTAAAGCAGCCTAATGATCATTATTTACCAACTTTGGACTTGCTTTTCTAAAACTAGTTCAATGAAAAGTTTATAGAAAGATATTTATCGAGTATATCTTCAACTTTTTGCAGATTAAACAACTTACAGCTTTATAGTATTCTTTCATAGTCATCCAATACTCCTTCACAGCTTGACGTAAGTCATCGTAGCTATTCTCATCGTCGTCACATTGATCTTCCACTGTAGAAGAAACCAAAAACAAGAAGGTTATGATGATCAGAAAAGTTGTTATAGGAATAGCAGAAATGAAAGAAAATCATTAACTTCGTCTGCAATGTTCAATGGATTGATGTGTATGTATGTCTATCATGCAGTCATGGGAGTAACAACTCTATCGCAATATGAAAGCATATGTAAAACTTTTACCATCTTTCGAAACTTTCATCATTTCTACAACATTTTTTGTAAGGCTTGTATCTTTGTCCTCGAGAGGTTCGGTCACCAATTCACCGAGTGCCTTTGATCTCCTCACCTCACTAACTACACGGTTTCTTTTTGCTGCTTCCTCGGATGTTTCAGTAACAGTGAACAAAGCTTCTAAGATTTCTCTCTCTTGATTGACTTTGTCTTTGTTTCCTCTTGGAGATCTTTTAGGATTTCTTATCATAGATGCAGTAAAGGTGCAAAGAATAACAGTAGCAGAATTAAATATAAGAACCAATCAACGGCAGCCTTCCTCGAAAACATATTTGTTTCAAAGAATTAAAAGTCCAACAACGACAACAACAAAATGAAAAAGGAAATACACCTTTGAGAAAAATCTTTGGATTGCGGTTTCCCTTGGATTAAAAAGGATTGGTTCTCCAGACATCTCCCCGTGAACTGTACAAAGGATTGTGGAGAAAAGATGAGTAAAGAGACATGTAACTTTCAGACAGGAATAATTCCTGTCAACTGCGGGGGTTAATATGATATATGACACATTACTGGAAATATGAACATTCGCACAATTCAATTGTAAAAAAAACCAGTACTATCATCTGAATTTTTGAGAAGTTGATAGTGCTTTCTGCTAGAAACCATAAAATAATTAGGTACTGAAATGGACTAAACTCGGCCTCACCTTTTCAGCAGCTATACCAATAACATCATCAGATTTCGCTAAAGTTGAAGCTGACATATCAAGCAGTTTGTCCATGCTCTATATGACCAATAAAACAAACTAATGTCATCAACTGAGGTTGGGATGATAAATTAATTATAGATCAACAGGAAGATGTTAAAATGAATGCAACATAGAGGCTGAAACTGGAAAACGTTGAATGTTCTTTCTCTTCCTTCAAATGACCAACCGACATTGAGAGTTTAAGTCATGATCATCACAAAATCTGGTCTCTCAGGAAAAAAGGAAAAGAAAAGAGAAAGTACTTCCTATGAACAGAATCTAAAATGCTCGTGAGTTACAAAAAATAGTTGTTATCTGATAGAACAGAAACTAAACAAAAAATTCATTAGACGCATTCAAAATTCAAGCTCAAAGGGTAGAAATTTTTCACCTTGTCCACATCATACCCGCAACAATCTGCAAATCAAACAAATGGCGAGGTTAAGCATATTATGAACTCAAATAGTAGCAACAATAGACAAAATATATATGCATTTATATATATTAGTTACAATCTTGTATCCTACTAAAGAGAAAGTATCTTAAACTGACTGCATTGTTTTCTAAGCTAAAAACTATCACTTCCAATGTGGAAAAATAAAAATTTGAGACCAGGGCTTCGAGAGATGGAAAAGATAAAGAAACCAAAGGAGGTAGAAAAGGCCTAGGATAAACTCACACAATCAAACATGTAATAAAATGAACAAATTACTGATCGATATATAAGCATATAAAGAATGAAGAAGAAACTCATGCATAACAAAATCTTGGAATCACAAAATTCCAAGTCAAGGATCATAAAAATGATGATCAGATTAAAAGGGAAAAAAGCTTGGAGCGAAAAGAAATTTAAAACAAAATCAGATATTGTCCTCTGCCTACATTCAATCCATTAATAATGTCAATGCAGTGCTAAGAAAGCAAAGTCTTATAAGATCCGACACGGTCAGAAATAAAGATAGCAATTTGCATGATGAGAGCAGTAAACAACTCAAAGACTAAATAAGGTAATGGATTTACCAAGTACTTCTTGAATTACGGATTTGTCAAGTTGAAATCCATCTCCTAGCATCTGAAACAAAAATTTCTCAAGATCACCATTTGTGGTGCTATTCCTAGTTTTTCTACTTGATGGATCTTCTTCACTCCATATCAAAGATTTAAGTAATTTCTTTGAATCTATTTCCACAGGTTTGGTAGCATCAGAACAGTTCTTTCTTGACGACCTTGGTTTAACATAGTTTTTTCCTATCACACCAGCAACACTGCCTGCTGATACAGAACATCGTTTTGACTTATATGTTCCGATATTGAGATTGATAGATGTATTTTCTGAAGATGTTGTACTTGCACCAACAGACTTATTTTCATATGCATTGGATGTTGCTCTTGAAGTACTTCCATGGTTTCTTGCATAGAGAATGTCGCCGGTAACATTGACATTTCCTTTTGCATCGTAATAAGCAGAAGCAATGTCCTCAAGAGAAAACTTCGAACCAAAAGCATCAAGCAGCTCATTGAGAGCTTCCTCATCAAAAATTGAAGCACAGGCAATGCCTTCCATTCTAATATGTCCTGCACAAAAAGAGAGGAAAAGGAAAAGAGATGTATAAATTTTGATGAACAGATATGATATTGGAAGAAAACAAATATGGTTGGGAAAGAAATACTGAAAAACGAGCAGAGAACAACTAATTTAGCAGGCCAGCTGAACTTTATAAAAGTGATGATATACTTGCCAGATTTGCAATTCTTTCTCTATACCGCCTAATCTTTTTTATTGTATTGAAATCATTAAAAACAATTGATGTAACGGACAATTCGTTACGAGGTCGAAACGGCAGTTCATCTCAGTCCACATTCAGGATCACATGAGAATCACAACTGGAGTCACATGATCCACAGCGCAGTTTGAAAGAAGACCTAACAAATCAGGTAACTATGGCGTTTGAAAGCGGTCTAGCAAATAAGGTAATTGAATTATAAATTATATCAACATTCAAATGACTAATTTCTTGATGGCCCTACTTAGAGATATTCAAATAAAAACCAACTAGTAATCAAGAAAAAACCAAAACCAACTATGATTTAGAATCATTCTTTCTGGTGGCAGATGTGATTGTACTCGTAAATGCAGAATTCAAAACCTAAAGGCAAAGCAGAACCGTTTTTTCAAAGCAATGCCAAATTGTCTATAATTTTTTTACCCTTTTCTGTTTTATCAACTAAACAACATGTATTAGACATGTAAAATCCAAAAATGCTGTAATTCGAATAAGAAAGGAAACTTTAGTTAATAAAGAAACATCTTATTTTATAGAAGTTCTGATAAGAAAACTGGACAACACACAAAAGAAAGCAATGGAATAACTTATATTTATCTCTCTATCTGTTTTTTTTTTCAATTCATCATTAACCAAACAGATGAATGTCCAACAAATCCAACTATTATGCAATAGAAATGATCAACAAATCCACTTCTGCAGCAATGAAAATGTTAAAATAAAAAATAAAACAATAAAAAGGTTTTCATTTTTCTTCTGCATTCATTGTCCACCGGTTTCTCTGTAACCAAACAATGACCAAAATTCAGAATCGTTACTCGAATCTTCAAGGAAGGATGATAGGAGTGAGAAGTAGATGAATAAGATCGAGCTTACCTTACAAAATATCATCATTTCCACATAAAGATCAAAGTAAGTAAAAGTATGATTCAGAAAACAAAGAACTAAACTTTTTGGCTACCAAAAGGAAATCAAAAAGTTTGTGCTGAAAAAAAAGTGAAAAAAAAGTTTAGAATGAACCTGCACGTGTTGAACGTAGTGATGAGTCACATTGTATTTCTGGAAGAATTGACATCATGAAACTCAAGCACAAACATAAATCTGACATCAGAAAATATAATTTGCATGAAAAAGTGATCAGGCCAGAGTTGCAATGTCACAGAGAGGATTAATGGTAAAGATTGAATGAATGCATGAATGGTTACCTGAAGTAAATTTCGCCTTTTTTTTTTTGTTCTTTTTTTAGGTTAAGCTCAGCATCTTCAAGGAGTTAAAATCAGATGAAAAGGGTAAAATCAAAGGGCTACTTGTTAAAGAATCTGATGATGCTCTGTAACCCTATTTCAGTAGAAATTATATCATTAATTATTCTCACTAGTAGGAGTGAGCATATCGAGTCAAGTAAAAAATTTCAGGTATTCGAATTAATGAATAGTATTTTATGATATATATATATATATAATGATTAAAATCGTAAAATGGAATTAGTTAGTATTATAATATTATAAATATTTATAATTAAATTTAAACAAAAATTCAAATAATTCGATTTTAATTTTATAAATTTAACTCAAAATTTTTAAATAAATTTAAATTAAAATAGAACTCATCAACTACTCATCTCTAACTCTAATATTTTAAAAATGAGTTAATATACATTCACGCTTAGTAGATGGTAACTCATTATTAATGACATACAACAATTACGATGATAGTTTATTACGACTCCAAATTATGATCATTTAAACATAGTTACGATTCCTAAACAAAAAAAAATATGATTTTATTTAAGATAAAATACACTAAAGATCACTAAATTATGTTTAAATGATCGTTTGATTACTAAACTTTTAAAAATTATAAAATGCTTATTATAATTTTCAAATAGTTACAAATGACAATTAAGTTTATTGAATTATTACAAAATGATCCTAAAACAAAATGCTTATTATTGAAATATAATAAAATAGTCATTAAATTTATGGAACTTATATAATTGATTAGAACATCATTTGATTATTTTGTAATAACTTGATAGATTTAATAATTATTTTATAACATTGTACTTTACCCTTTTCCTTTTGTTAAAAAATTTAAAAAGCTTTCATTTTTCAGCTTTCCTAACTCATTATGCTGGTAATTCACAAGTGGTCCTTGGGGCTGATGTTTGTATTGCAAGAATGTTTTTCACCTACGGTAATGGTAATTACTTGTTTCTTGTTGAGCTTCAATAGATGAATCTCTAAGATCAGTGATGGATGTTCTACTTGGAAATAGAAAACTACGTGAACTGCTTTCTTTGTTTTACAAATTCCTGTTACAGTGTACATGTTACAATCTGTGAACCTATGAATCTGTTCTTCTTCCGTCAGAAGAGGCCTATGAATCTTGGACGGAACAGAATGAAAAGAAAATTGTGAGCAACCCTCTTGGAGTTTCGTTAGAAACTTCCGAAGGTCCATCTGCGTGTGACCCTGGCTGCTGGTTGCATCTCGATCTCACTTGATGTACTAGCACGGGATGCATAAACATCGGTCAGTCGATGAAGATTTTCATGGACTGACGTTAATGTGGTTAATGTGCTTGTGTCTGTTTGGATGGCTGAATCATCGGCGAAACGCGCATGCATTCTCCTTCTCTTTCTGCTTCTTCTCCTAGCCTCCTTACCCCATCCATGGATCGTCTCCCTTACGCTTTGCGGAATTAGAGCCGCCTTAAAGTTTGTTCCCATCTGAAACCAGAGTTGTGAATGAGATTAAGTGCACATAATCAACCGTTAATGTCTTTGTCCATGAACAATTATGGTATACCTGAGTGACCAGAGCATAGAGTGGCAGAGTGATGTAGCTACACACAAACTGCCCGGCAAACCTACGAGGTACAAATGATAACTCAAGGACCGATACTGACAAAAATTTCACGACGAAATCGAGACTAGAAAAAATGTATACATACCCCAAAACAATTCGCATGTAAACAAGCGTATGGTTACTGAGGAAACATGAATTATAGCCGAACTGCCACTGCAAAGATATCAACAGAAGGTAATTATCATGCCAAGATCCTACATGCCTCTGGGTTATACCATCAGAGTTTGATTCTTATGTTTATATCTCATGTTCTGTAAGGCTTTTTTACTATGTGAAATTACAAGAAGCATTCAGCCGATGTCGCAGAAATATAGCAACACATATCGACGGAGAATGGTGCATTCTATCATATGACAGAAAATCATCTTCAACATTGTTATTAGATGTCGGTGCAGTCGGGGAAAAGAAAGTACCCAGTACCAAAAGAATGAAGCTAGTTCGAATGAGTTCTGCAGAGAAACGAAGCAAGAACATTAGTCCGACGAAACAAAATACAGCCTGAGATGTAAAATTCTTGTACTTAGACTGATTTGCTATAAACAACGACCTGGAATAGAATGAAATGGATAAGGTACAACAACCCTTCTGGCTTCTTAAACCAGAAAAGTTCATCTCGAGGCCTCAGCCTTGCTTCAGAACAGTAGCTGGTTATCCCGGCACTCTCAAGTGTCAACGTCGCCATGACATGCTGCAACTTTGCTCCCACAAGAAGAACAAGCTGTCACATGAAGTTATAAGCATACAAAATCAGAATGACATTAAAGATTACAGTCCAAGTAATCCGAGCTAATTCTGGACTTACAGTAATGGGAATGATAGCTATCCAGAAATAAAGATAAGATCCTGTAACACGAACGCACACCATTCACATAGGTGACAAGATCGATATCGTCGTTCCTACATAGTCCTCTGCGCTTTAAACAAAGCGGAAACAATGGCTGAGTTGAAATGTACAATACCTTTCACATTGCATAGCGTGAAGACGATAACAAAACCCCAAAGAGGAGCGCTGCAGGGAGTTAAACGAACAGATTGTTAGCAATCTGCAATGCTAAAATCAACCCAACCATTAAGCCGACAACGAATGGCGCTGTAAATCATTCGATATAGAGAAAGATAACGACGGATGCACGATGTAGGAGCAATCACAGGCTTCATTAACAATTTGACTGAAAAGTATGAATACATTACTTGCCTAATACCAACTATCTTTCGAAATTCTTCTTCCATGGAACGAACCATATAGTTGTGAAAATCGTATTTTGGGGACAGATTGTGATTCTGCCATGAATATGAAAGAAAAAAAGGCATAAGCATTCATAAGATTACTTCAATGAACAAGGCTATAAACAACACATACTGTGATGAACCCCTTGCGAAGAGTCAGATAGTCATTTTTAACAACCGACCACCCGAATTGCCGGAAGAAGCATATCTGCAAGTCGAATATATGCGAATGAGAAAAAACATACAAACGCATCACAAATCGACAATGAATCAACTCTTGCAGTAAACGTAGCAAGAAGAAATGCTCTGTACCTACCAACCAGATAATGGCTCTGTTTTTCGTCAAGGGGTTCGATCTGTGGTTTACAACGAAAGCTGTTTGTCTTTGCATTAACGACTCTCTAGCTTGTGCTGCACCAAATAAACCATAATCAATCATATAATGTCTTGAAAATTAAGGCATCAAACTGTTTGAACATACCAGTTAAAAAACCATGTTGTCCCTTTCGAGTTTCCTCCTCCCATGCCCTCCATCTATGAATCTACCAAAATAGTTATCAAAACGTGAGCAAATAATAGCAGCATAGAACTGTTAATTCCTTCATAACAATCAAAAGATCAACCTTCACGATTGCAAGTAGCATCGTTAAGCAACTGTAAGCTATATGTGTGATCGCCATTACGAAGATGAAGCGATGCAACTGCTCGAGACCTTCATGTGAAACAAATGGCTCATGACCCTGCATAACACAATAATTCAATGGAAGATCGTGTAGAAAAAACATGCAGAAGGTTAAAATATGGATCAGCTACATGCCTCTTTGCAGTTGATGGTGTTCATGCCTCTCAACATTCTCGGAAATGAGCTAAAATCGGAAGCCGTCAAAAGGCGACGCTCTTTGGAGGAATCATTTTCATCTCCTTCATCCGTCTCAAACCTGGAGCATGGTGCGAAGGTACCATGATAGAACCTTGATGAGATGCAGATATTAGCTATTTCTGTCGATGTTGCTACTAGGAGGAGTGACATGAATCCAAGCAGCATTAACTCTGAAGAATTTCATTTTGTAGTAATTTTACGATAAATGAAGTGATGGTAAATATGAGTATGGGACTCGAAAACCGAACCAGAAAACAACATTTCATACGTTTCATTAGGTTAAAAGTTAATGAAATATACCTTCTTTCATCTTATCCAAAGCTTTAAGCAGAGGTTTTCTCTCAGTTTTCTTTAACCACTGAAACAAAAAATATATATAATACAGAAGATGTTATCTTTACATTGAGCCTTTAACGATCAACACACGATACTCACGCTGGTTAGGTAGTGAATTGAGCGCTCCACGATCAAAGAAACTGTAACAAAGAATGTCAACACAGTAGCAAGAGACCATGTTGGCGTTGATGCAACTGATCTCATTTCTTTATCATCCTCCTCCACACTTTCCACCATTTTTAAACACTCAAAAAATCCTCTAATACTTATACTGCCTCAATCTTAAGCTACAACCAATGCTACCCAATATAAAAAGAAGAAATCAACAATCCATGATATTACACTTCAAGAACAATACACAAAATTTTGGAAACCAGAAAGCCATATCCCTCTAAATCTTAAAAATCCACAAAGTTGATCTTCAAATCTTCAAACTTCCTCCTATCCTTTGAATATTAAAAACTTTGAACCCATAAACTTCTAATCCATGATATTTCCCCCTTCTTTTCAACCTTTTGGAAAGAACCCGAGTTTTAGCATGAAAAAGGAAATTGCATGCAGTATTGGGTGGCGTTTCCTCAGCTTTTTCGTTCATGCAATGGTAAATTCTGATCACACTGAAGAATTAAACCACCATGAAAGCCAAAAACTTTGAAGAGGAGAGTTTAATACTTTGAATAGTTTTTGGCCTCTCGAATATTCAAAGCTTCTTCTCTGTGTGGAGTCTGAGCTCTTCTTCTGTATTAAATGTCCATTTTTTACAGTTCTACGTAAATATAACGAAAAAAGAGGAAAGAGATGATTAATGGAAGGAAAAGACAAAGCAATTGAATCTTGAAGAGCTCACATTCACAGTTATGGCAGATCTCATTTGTAGCAGAAAAAATAACGGATTTTCATATTTCAATGAGCTTGAATTTTTTTTTTAGAAATAAACATGGAAATGACAAATGAGAACTTTTTATATAAAAAGGGTAAACAACATTGGTGATCCCTTATGTCTTTGGTTTGTTCGATCATGGTCACCGGTTCAAAAAAAATGGTTTTGGTCACCTTTGTTTTCGATGTCTTATTTTGGTCACTCGATAGTTAAATCTCAATAGTTTGCTTACATATTGTTAGTAAAAATGGTTAAATTTTAACTTGACATCTAAATTTTAGATAAAATACTAATTTAACCCCTAAACTTTATATAAAATATTAAATTACTCTTAAATCCAGTCAAAGCTCATGTCATTTGCTTTCACTCATCATCTTTGAACTTCTTTTACACCCAATTAAGAATTTAACTCAAAACAATTTATCAATGTGGTCCTTTGACTAACAAAAATCGTCATTGATCGTTACAGTACTGATGTGGTAGTTTACAGTAGGATTTTTCATGGACGGTTAATCGTATCGTTTAGCTTAAACGGTCAGTTAAACGTTATAACGTTTACGATATTTTTCTAACCGTAACCTAACCGTTAAGAAACGGTTAACCATTATTAACGGTTTAGTTATAAGTTAACTTATGGTTAACCTATTACAATTATTTTTTTAAATAACACAATGTGAATGTTTTAAAGTTCCATAATTCATACTAAAAAAATGTAGCACTTAACACATACTTACACTGGTGTAAGTGAATAAAATAAAAAAGTGTAGCACTTAATATATACTTACACCAATGTAAGTATGTACACCTTTCAATATATTGGTACCTAACAATAAACACATAATTATATTGGTGTATATAAGTTTATATATTTTTCAAAGAAATAATAAATTAAAAATAATAAAATATATATATATATATTAAATTATTTGTGTACAAATTTTATTAAAAAATATATAAATTATAAATAATAAAAAATTATATTTTTTATAAACTTTAATGTAAATATTATACTAACAGTTCATACACCATCAAAGCTTTAAAGACAAATCTTTAACATACATAAATTTTTGTGGAAGGACTAGTTTTGCTAGAGAGTGGAGAGTGAGTGAAGTTGTGAAACTGAAGACTGCCCGATAAATTTTAGGAATAGAGATAAAATTTACTTCTAATTCTATTAATATATTTTTCCTAAAAAATATAATTATAAATTTAATTTATTAACGGTTAAAATGGTTAATCGTTTATTAAAATTTGTAAATGTAACGTTAACTTTAACCTTAATCGTTAACCATTATTTTTAGCGGTTCAGTTAACCGAAACTATTACATTAACTCTTCGATTAATTAACATGTTAAATGTAACGATTATACCGATTAACAATTACGATTAACAGTTATAGGTTTTTTAAACACCCCTAGTTCACAATGTTGATGTAATTAGAGATGGTCAAAACACCCGAACCTATAGAGGTATTTTAAAAAAATGGGGTTAGGAGCGGGGTGGGATCAAATTTAAGGTGAAAAAACTAACTCGACCCTACCCAATATAAATTATTAATTTATCTCTATTTATATATAATATATTTAATATCTTAGGGATTTTTATCTTTATCTTGTTAAAATATATTTTTTAATTATTAAAAATAAAAAAAATTATAAAATATGTTATTTTAACTGTTTAAAATATAATTCATAATTATAAATATATTATTTTAATTATTTTAAAATATTAACATATTCAGATTGGGTTGACTCGGGGTCAGGATTTTAACCTAAAAATTGGGACAAGATCGAAGTGGGAGAAAAACTAAAATTTATTGGGGAAGGATCAAGTATAAGAAAAATATTTTCGGATCGGTGTTGGGGAAAACCGACTTGACCCACCCCGTGCTCATCCCTAGATGTTATAACCTATGAAGTTAGGGTGGGCTATATGTGCTAAAGTCCACGTGTGAATGCTAAAATGATAGAGGGATTTAATTGATTTATTTTAAAATTTGAGAGCTTAACTATTCTTTTATAAAGTTTGAGAATTTATTTAATTTTTACGGAAAAAAACATAAAGACTAAGAATTATTTAAAATTTAAAATATTATATGTATTAGATGTTACAAATAACTAAAAGTAAAAATACTATTAAAAAATCATCTCTTTTTTTTTGTCTCATTGCTAATATAATTATTTTTTCAATCATTGATAAGTCGTTCATCTCTTTTTCTTTTTGTCTTCGTTAAAGGACTGTGGTACCAACTCTAATATTAATTGTCGACAGTTGATATTTTTTATTGTTATTTTCTTTTATTTTTTAATAAGTTTACGTGTATGATACGTTTTCTTCTTCCTTTTGACATATTTTTCCTTTGTTTTTTTGCACGTTTTTCAATCGTTATTTTTACTTATCTTTTTCTAGGGATTGATTTGACATCGCCACGACTGATCAAGATAGTGTTTTTCTGTTATATTGTTGATTTTCCCTACTTTGTACCCTCGGATTTGATTTGGATACCCGTTATGCGTTCGTGCATAGCTTTTCGCGTCGCTCGAGTCTGGTTTATGGTTTGTCGGTGGTCTTTCAATAGATTGATCCCCTTTTGTGGTTCGTTTGTCGATGCAATCATATTTGTTTATATCTATCTTTGTTTGAGTTTTCTTGGTTACATTTTAATCTTTCTTTGTGTGATCTTAAGTTGTTAATTTTGTTTCAATGATTACAAGAAATTGTCCTAATTATATATTTAATGCTTAATTTACGACTATTATTGTAAATTTTTATTATAATTTAGAATATTTATTATTTTAAATAAAATTAGTGATTTCTACATAAAAAATAAAATAATAAATATTTTAAATATTGAATGCATTTATTGAGTAATTCTTGGATCGTCTCTCATCCGCATAGGTATATTACTATTTGTTGAACATATTTTTGATTGAATCAACTTCACTTTATCTATGAATAGCTTTTGAGGTTCTTCCTATAGTTTAGAGACAGATTATGAGATAGACTTTACACCAATGTTATGTTCATAAATTTGCAACATCTCATCATTTTATACTAAAGGAATAACCTCAAAAGTCATTGATAGATAAAATTGATGTTGAAAAAAATTAAAGATTTTTTTTATGATAGCTAACTAATTAGACAATTAGTGATATTTCTATAGCGTAGGCAAAATCGTCGGTAGTTCTAATTGATACCGTTATCGTAGTTGTCGGAGATTTTATTCTAATTTTTTTATACTTTTAGAAACAAATTGAAAAAAATAATTAAAATACATAAATTACAATGAAAACTTATAAAAATTGATTATGCAATAGAATGACCGGTAAACTATACAAATAGTCATTAAATTTTGAGTAAGTTTTCGTTTTTCCCATAAAACTTTCAAAAGTTTTACCTCTAAACTACTATAAAAAATGACGGATCACTAATATTATTGATTTGTAACAAAATGGACACTATTCAGTCATCCCATTAAATTAATAACGGGACAACGTTATAAAAAGGTTAATGTTTAATTTTACCTCTAAACTACTGTCAAAACATCAAATAGGTCTTTAAACAATAATTTTATATTTAATTTACCTAAAAAATTAATTTCCAATTTTTTTTAAATACTCACCACCACCACCACCGTATTCTTCCCCTCCCCGCCTCTCCCACCTCACCAGCTCCCAAACCCAGTGATGGGGGCTGCAATCGGGATAAGAGAAACCCGAAGCTAGGAGATTTGAGAAACTAAAACATGAATATCGCTTAGTTTGAAATGGGAAAAAACATTATTCAAAAAAGTAGAGAAAAACTTTTCTGCTGCATATTTATATATAAAGAACTTAAAAGTCAGCTTCTATTAAATAACAGACACTCCTGCCACCAAAGTGAACAACCATCAACCTATGCCTGAAGATAGAACTAAAATGGTTGTAGAAGATATGCTCGATACTGAAGTAAAGCACAGTAGCACACCATATGCTTTCAGCTTTAAACTAGAATTTACCCACCATGTCTTGAGTTGATATGGAACATGCTTTACATTTAAATTATTCAACACTAAAACTCTAACAATATATTCATAACGTTTACGGCATAAATATCATAAAGAATAGTGTAAATTTTCAAGAACTGATGAAATACTCTGTTATGAATGAGTCTGTATGAGTAGATAAGAAAATGAAGAATACTCTTCACATCACCAGCAACTTTCCAGGTGTTGTTTTATTCCTTCTTAATGACTACAACACTTACGAAACTAAATACCAAATTCAAGAAACAAACTGTCTTTTAGAAGGAAGCCAATGAAATGTAAAGATACAAACCAGGCATATGAAATTGAATATATTTGCACCGTTCAGTTAAGCATTTGACAAGCTCAGCAAGGTCCTTAGAGCCTAGATTAGGTTATAGGTTTTAAACCATATATATAGCAGGCAAAAGAACCCAAATCCTTAGCTTTTTTTAAAGTCAATTTGAAGCCTTTATTTGTCTTTATTGCCACCAATGATTATCTATGAAATACCTAACATATAAAACACATATGACAGCCAAAAAAAAACATCTGAGAAAACAGCCATGCAGTTTAATCTTAAAAAACCTTTACGTTTCATCTGTATATTCTTGCCTCTCTCCAGCTCATATCTACGTTTCCATTCAGCAGCCTCAGCTTGTGCACTAGTTTCTCTTATTCCGATTCCAGTCTCCATCATTGGGTTTGGGAGCTGATGAGGTGAGAGAGGGGAGGAATACGGTGGTGGTGGGTATTTGGAAAAAAAATAGAAATTATTTTTTAGGTAAATTAGATATGAAATCATTGTTTAAGAATTTATTTGATGTTTTAGTAATAGTTTAGGGATAAAACTAAATATTAACCTTTTTATTAACATTTCACGCCATCAATTTGACGGAGATAACGGTGGAGTGACTATTTTGATACAAATCGATAATATTAGTGACCAATTTGTAGTTTTTAAAAGTTTAGTAAAAAATAAAAATTTATTCAAATTTAATGACTCGTGTAATTTACCCTAAAATAAAATAATGATTTAAGCATGGGATACAAAATTGAATTCATTCATCTGATCTAAGAATGAAAGGAATCATTCATTATTCTGGTCTATCTAATAGTTGGAAGTTTGATTACCAAACTCTCTTTCTAAGCAATAGGTTCCATATGTTCCCTGAAAACCTTTAACATGTCGGAAAATGTGACGATTCCGACCAAGCTACAATCATCTTCTATAACCCAAACGTAGTTAACTCTATGAGAAATGGCTTGGATCATCACTGCAACTAATGAACTCTTGGGATGACAAACGATCGCCTCGGCTCCCCTCACCATCCTGGCCGAATAACTCATCGACCTACTATGTCTCAGGGACCTCGGCAATGGCGACACTTGAACCCCTGTGGATTCCTCATCGGACCACGAAGATGATGACGATGAGAATCCACCACATGACAGTGACGTAGTCAAATGTTCGAGCATTCCATTCAAGTTTCTCTCCTTCAACCGTGCGGAAACGACCCGGACTAGGTCCTTTGGTGGACCTCCACAGTCGATGTAGGCCATTAGATCCCCGGAGGACAACGTCTTGATGGCTGCTGCGACCGTCTCGTCGCAGCAGGCCAAGGTGAATGGAGAGATTTCTCCGACCAAAGTTCCCTCGCTGTCAACGACGGCCACTGAAGTTTGGTCCATTAGAGCTCGAGAAATGGCTCCTATGGCCGCAGAGGCAGGGGAGTGGTACTCGATGGTGAGGATTTCGGAGCTGATGATGCCGAGTGTGCCGATGGAGAAGGCGGGGATCGGCGAAAAGAGGCCAATGAAACTGAGTAGGAATCTGATTATGTCTTCTTGTGTTAGCCAACAAAATTCACGGCCTTTGTGAATAGTTACCGTCGGTGATTGCTTCTGGTGCTGTTTTCTCTTGTTCCCAAGCTCCGTTTTGATTGGAACAACAAGGTTTTGAGCTCCTCCAACTATAAGATCAATTGCGTGCAACAAGCTGATAAAACAAAGAGAATGATTAGAATTAATAATTTCAATGAAGATAGAACAAAAACTGGGACTTCAATTACCTGCAAGAGGGTTCCACATGCAAAACAAGGCCATGGATCTTCGGCAAAAGCACAGAAACAGGCTCCTTCAAAGCAAGCGAAGGCGACGCCAACTTTTCATCTTTACAAAGATAACAAATCAAGTCCACCATACAAACTCTGCCTACACATCTACAATCATCCCCGTAATCACCAGCAACCTCACGATCGCAACTCCAGACGCTAACAGAGTTATCACCGGAAGTTTTCAACACCTCAAGAGCGTCGGCGACGGTGGACGTTATCGAAAGTGACCTCAGCGCCGGCTTGCCAAGACACAAGTCAGATAATTCATGTGAAAATAACCTCACTGCCATGCAAAAAAAAAAGGTTTCTTTTTTGTTTCTTAGATTAATTTCTTGAAGATGGATGGTGTACGCTGGAGATTGTTGATGGGCATATATATAATATAAGTGGTGGCCGTGTTTGGTTGGAACGTGAAGGAAAGAGGATGGTAGTACGGAATAAAGTACCAAATTGAGGGCAGATATGATGTAGGGTCCACTGAATTTTGTATTGTAATATGAAATTAGTGAATAATTGAAATTACAGATCAGCTGTCCAGTTGCCATTCTGTCATGCCATCTGTGCCATGAGTTTACGGTTTCATACTTTAAAGTGCAGAGTTGGTTCACATTATTATATTAATTATTTGCTTTTACACGTCATCAAGTTATTGCAACGTGAATGATCTTTTTCTCGACGGTTCTCACTTTGATTTTGAGAAAACAATATTTTATTTTATTAATTTTGTTTAATTAAATTAAATAGATAATTTATTGTTTCGATTTTTCAGTTCGTGTGAGTTGTTTTTGTAATTTATTTTGAATTAAAAAATATTGATTCAACTATAGATCAATCTTATTCATATATATTTAATGGCAAATGTATGTGTACTTTAGAGTGGATATGCGTATAATTTGAAATTCGATATTCTTATGTCAATTATTCATTTTACTAATGGAATGTATTTTGAAATATTATTTGCACATAAGTCTCGTAAGAAAATTATATATATATATCCCTTTAAAAAATATTTATGGACCCACTACAATATATATTATAACTATCATTTCAATTGTGAATAAATTTATATTCAAAAATATTATTCTATAATCTCTTAAAAGTAATAAAATGAATTTAATAGTTGAATCTATATTTGAAGTATTATTTCAAAATTCATTGAAAAAAATTAATTATGTATTATGATGATTACTTTTGATTTTAATTATTTAAAGTATTATTTGGAATTGTACTAACAATTGTATTTATACCGTAAAAAGTAAAATGGATTTAATAATTATATATATATGATGGAAACATAATGGCTCTTTGTTTAACTATAGGTGTAACACCCCAATTTAGGGGCTAAAATTTAGAATTTATAAAGTGGTGAATTTAATTGGTATTTTTGGAAGAAATTAGGATTAAATTGTAATATCGTAAAGTTGACATACCATTTTAAGAAGTGCAGGAAGTTCAGTGACTAAATTCATAATTTAGTCATTTTCCTTTATGAGAGAATTTATAACCCCTCTCCCGTGCTGCAGAATTTATTTTTTCAGTTTTTCTCTTCCGTTGACCCAACTTTCAACTCTGATCTACTCGTCGTCGATCTCCGATCGACGAGCTGAAACCACCATCGTGTTCGTTGTCAACTAAGGAACAAAACCCCTCAAACCTTTCGTCGTGAATCGTCACCGTTCGTCGTTAATTTCAGTCGGAAGTACCGTCGGTAATAACTTAATTTTAGTTGGTTTTTCATCGATTCACGACGACCGGGTCATCCGTTTACGACACCTCCCGCACCATCGTGTTCCTTGTTCCGTTCCGAGTCTGCCGGTGTCATCCTTGGTCTCCGTCGACGGCGGCGCGTGAGGAGGTGAAACGGTCAAAGTTTCCGATTCGTTGAAATCGAGCTCTCCGCCGTTCAAAATTGTGAACCGAGTTTTGTAAGTATCTCGGAATCGCTCAAAATAATTTTTAAGAATTTTCCATGATTTTTAGGCAGCCGGAAAGGGCCCCACACGCCGCCAATGCGCGTGGGATGATCCAAATGATCATTTTGACCGGTTTTGGAGCAGAGTTGACCGGTTTGACCAGTCATAACCCGACCCGACCCGTTGACCCGACCCGTCCCGTTGACCCGATCTGACCTGTTAACCGTTGATCGAGGTTGACCACTGTTGACCAAAACTTTGACTGGCTTTGACCGGGCATTAAACGACCTTTGATTTTGACCAAGTATACCTATCCTGACATTTTTCGATGTTCCAAATCCGATTCCGCTTTCCGTTTTTCGAAATTCGAACCCGAAGGCCTTGAAATTGCAGGTCAAACCCGTTGACTTTGATTTTGACCAAAAATTCCAAATTTCTGAAAAGTCATATTTTATGCTTTCGATATCCTGAATCCGAATCCAAAGTCCGTTTTTCCAAATTCGAACCCGGTAAGCTATCTTTCACTGATTTATCACCCGATTCGATCCGTTTATCGTAATTAAGCTCCGTTTTTATATAATTTATGTTAATATGTATCTGAGGAATTATTGGAAGTTGAATTGAAGATCAAAGGCGTTTGAATGGAATATTTATGGTCAATCAGTATTGCACGGAAATCGAGGTAATACTTTACTACCTCTTTATGCTTTATGGAACATGTTGATATTAATAAATGCATGAATAAGATAATGTTGATCACTTTTGTGGAGTTGATTAATTTATACACTCGATATGAATGTGGTAGAAATTCGATAACTGAATTCGGATCGAATGATTAATATAAGAGATTGAGGGAATGTTATAATTAAATTACAAGTTGTGTGATTTGTGATAAAGAAATCAGCCATGGATTTGTAACTTATATTTTAAAGGTTAAATGTTAAAGGTACTTGGATGGGAAATTATGAGAATACTCTGGTAGGGTAAAATTACGAAAATACCCTTATGTTTGAGGATGACAAGAATTGTCCCTGGAAGTTGGTTAATATCTCTGAAAAGACATATTGATCCGATATAATTACAAATGTGCATAAGAAATGCTAGTTTTGCTTAGAAAATTTGGATAATTGGTTTTTAACCTTAAAAGGGTTTATATAAGATATTATAAGTCTGTTAAGGAATCATTTCGAGATCAAAGAATGTTCGGGAAAGCAATTAACCATTGGATCTCTAAAGTATAATTATTTTCGTTAAGAGTTAATACCAAAATTATCTGATTAAGAAATTATGAAAATGCCCTTGAGAGGTAAAAATAGTCCAAGTTGACTCTGAGTGAGGAAGTAACATGAGAATTTGTTTTTAAACCGATAAATTACTGATTTGATTTTTGAGATCCTATTTTTGTATGGAAAATTCTGATAATCTGTTAGTAACATCTGAGAAGGCATTTAACTTGGAAATCTCCAACTTGAGTAAGTACGTGAAGAATAATAATTTATCGATGGTGATATTTTTTCAGAATAGTTCAAAGGGACTGACATAAATGATAAGTTTGAATTAAATAATAAGACCGAACGGAAGGAAATGATTGAAATGTTCTAGATTTGTAAAATGACCAAAATACCCCTAGAATGGAAATGACTCAAGAATGTCACCAAGCTCATGAATGAATGGATATACTCAAGCTTTGAAATGAATAAAAAAAACGTTGAGCACCAAAATGACCAAAATGCCCTTATGACCTATAATAAGTAAATGTCTTGGATTAATTAAGAAATCCAAATAAACATGGATGTTGTGCTACTAGTAAAAGTTATGGAACGCAACTTAAGTGATCAACCAACGTTAGTGCTATATCATTACCTGAATGATATAAGTATCACTTGAATTTTTGTTCATCTTCTCAAATTTGGATCGATGATAATTCTGGAAGTACTTGGCTCGGCTAAACTCTAGAGCGCATACAGTACTAATAAGTGGGTATTCGTGAGTCAAATCAACCACGAATACCAGAATGACTTTATTATATAAATAAATTGAACTGAAATGAAGTACAACGTGTATTTGAAATTCAGAAATGTATGAATTATTCTGGAAAACTTTAAAGTAATCGGGATAGACTTGCTTACTAAACGAACTAAGTAACATCAATGACTGAGGATTAAATAGGTGATTGGATGAGTTTGGAAACACTGTTGAACTTACATGATGAATTGTCCTTATGGGTTATGAGCCATGGATCAAGTACGTCCGTATTTCCTGATATTGTTGAAACGTGGAAATGAAATAAAGACCGTTGGAAGATTTATTCAGTGATGATTATGAGGATGATCTATGGATCTGCATTATAGTATTAAAGAGTGAATACACTGAAAGGATAATGAATTGACTTGTTGACATGCATCAGTTTAGGAGTTGTGTAACTCGAGTTGTTTGATAATATGATCGATAGTCATAGATTGTAAATGACTTGAATCTTCGATTCTATATTTCCATCTAAAATCACTTCGGTCATGTTGGAAAACGCAAGTAACGCAGAAGGAAAAGATTATGAATACCTCATTTGGTTCAATTGGGCTGAAATCCTATGAATTCAAAGTATATTCCTGAATACCCCTGATTGTTTGGGTAATGGAATCACTCGCAGTAAATCTGAATTTAGAATTATTATGTATAAAGGTTCCTGAACGTTTTCCTGATGCATATAGAAACTTAGTGGAATTCTAAAAGTATCAATCTGAAATGCCTGATTAGATCGATTAGAAATCGATTCTCTTCAATAAGATCTTATTATTGGAATCCGATCAAATTGCACAAGTTCATGTTATCCATATTGATAACTACAAAATGCATCTGAAAAATAATTTGATTCTCTAGTGTGTTCCTTATATTTTGAAAAATTGTTTTATTGTTTTAACATGTGGTACACTGAAATCTATGGTTACTATTTTATGGATGCACTGACTTAACGGTGATGGCTTATGGATTTGTATAATTATATAAACTGTATCTTGGAGATACAGATTTGTAAAGTACAGCTCTGATCAAGCTGGAAAATTTTTATGGACCTAATGTGACTCTTAGGTAGGCTTTGCAGCCTTGAGATCATTCTCGGGTAGGCCATGCGGCCCTAAGATGTGTTCTTAGGTAGGCCCCACGACCCCGAAATCTATCTTGGGTAGACTCTCAGGCCCTAAGATGTTCCCTTAGGTTAACTCTTTGTAAGATGGTTTTAAAATACGAGTTTAAAAAGCTCCACTACAGTATGGTTTATGGGATTTTACTGAACTATCATTTGATTAGTGTACCTATTATGGTTTTATTGTACTGATGGAACACACTAGGCATCATATTCGACCTCATGAAAACGTGATAGTATGAAAGGTTTCTTATGAACTGAGATTCATGGCTTCTACTCGATGAACTTCTAATGGAACCCCAGATTATTCCGCCCACTGGTATACGTATGATTCAATAAGGAAATTATGGCTTCCCATTTATCTGCATGTCATATAGCATCATCTGGTAGTTCTGTATTACTGAGCTTTCCGAAGCTCACTCTATTACTCAACATTGCAGGTTAAAAGAATTGTACCAGTGCAGCTATCGTCATCAGTAAGAGAGTTCTTCTGGCGTTGTTTTCAGAGTATGATACATGTGATTAGGGGGCATGTAATTGTATTTTGCTTTATATACGAGTCTGAAAATCTATTTTACTTATGAATACTGATAAATGATTTTATAAGTTGCATGTTTTAATTAAAGTTTTAAATTTTCCACTATTTTTACAGTGGGTCGCTCCGGTGGCCCTAATGTGACACTCTAGATCGGATCGGGCTATCCGTATCGGTCTGAGGGGTTACAATAGGTTATTAAAAAAAAACTAAAAGTTAAATAGCTAATTTTTAATTTTTTAAAAAATAAAATCTAATTTAAAATTTGTATTAGACATATCGAATTTTGTTAACAAGGAAACTAATAAATTGTAAGGTTGGATTTCTTAATAAATTGACATAATAACTAATCTAATAATTTAATTTGTACTATATGTTCATGATTAACACATAAAAAGAAAATAAGATACAAACGTGCATAGATCACTGCATATGCTGAGAGTTTGTATAAAAGGAATCATTTAAAACAATGTGATTTATTTGAGATTTTGCTGCAATTTTGGTTATTAATGTTAGATAAAATGGCAATTCCAAGATATGTTTTCCATATGTAATTTTCAAATATATAAAACTATTTTCTCTTTGTTTTTTCTCGATGACAAGCAAATAAATTACAGAGTACAAGATGAAAAGCTATTTTTTTAATGCGTAATTGGTTCTTGAATTTAAATTTTATTTAATTTTAAACGTATATGTTTAAAATTATGATTTTTAGAAGAAGAAAAATTAATTTTTTCAAACGATAATTTTATAAGTAACCAATCGTATCTAGTCGAAAGAAACTTACAGCCACTTAGTTTTGGTCAAACATAAAAAAATATATTTTTTAAACCCAAAAATAATTTTAACAAGAATTTCTCTTAGCAGGCCCAACTTAATTTGGTATAAAATTTAGGATAAAGTGTAAAAATGATCCATTAATCATAGGATATTGTTTGATTGAGCCCATCGACTATTAAAATTTATAAAATGATCCATCGATTATAGGAAATTGTTTTATTGAGTTCATCGACTATTAAAAGTTATAAATTGGTCACCCGACTATTCATAATGTCCAAACTCGTCATTTTCTATTAAAAAATAACAACAATATGAGCTGGAAGTTAACCTACTATTGAGATATGATAAAATATGATCTCATAATCTCAAACAACTATTATATCTTAGTCGGTATATTAACATCCAGCTCAGAAGACCATTAATTTTTTAACGAAAAAAGACAAGTTTGGAACATAATGAATTGTCATGTGACCATTTTGTAAGTTTTAATAGTCGAGGGACTCAACAAAACAATATCATATAGTCAGGAGACCAATTTTATATTTTACCCTAAAATTTAATAAAAATATAATATAATTATTTAAAAAACCTAAAAAATAGGAAGAAAAAAAAAAAGAATACCCTATAACCTTAGAGAAAAAATTATAGTCAACAATTTAACATTTTATTGGACCTAATTGATCATGATTTTAGATGGATCATTTTAACATGATTAGAACCCAATCCAATTGGACTAAAGACAACTGTTCGTGAGAATGAGAGACAGCAAATGCGGACCAAAAAGAGGCCTATTAAACAAATGATGCCATTTCAACTTCCAAGTCAAGATTTTATCCTATTCTTCGTACATTTCAATTCCTAGTACTTCAAATAAATGTTCAACGTTTGATCGAGTCTAGTCGAATTAAAAAGGTTTAAATTATTTAATTTAAATTTTTTTCAAATCGAGTTAAGTTTATAAAATTTGAATCGAATAAAAGTATTCAAGTTTATGTTTAAATTTAATTATAGATATTTATAATATAATGATATTATTTGCTTATAATTTAAATAGTTTTCTATGACCCTATATAATACATATATATTTCTTCATTTTTTCATATAATTAATAAAAAAGTATTTTTTTCATGTCATATACATATATCATATAGAGTTGAGAGACTTGACTCAAACTTAAAAATCAATTCACTAATTACTAAAAATTTTGAATTATTCAAGTTGCATTTTATAAGTTGACTTGAATATAAAAAAATTTCGAGTCAATTTTATGAAACTAAAAATCAATTCAAATTAAATTTTTCGAATCGAATATAAATCAAATAAATAAATTTTTTAAATCAAATCAAATTTTATTCAAACCATACTTCAAAGTTGCCCACAGTTTGTCATTTTGAAAACCAAGGTTCTTATATGGGGGAGGTCACTTCCAATCGTTAAAAAAGGTTAATGGGGAGTTGATGACTTTTATACATCTTCAACATATATAATTTATTATTTTCACAGATTATATTATATTTAAATTACTCAAATTTATTTAAATTAAAAATTAAAAATTATTATATATTTAAACTATTAATTTTAAAAAAAATATATGATTGTTATATCCCTTTTGTATCTCATCCAGAAGTCACACTCGCATTATTATTTCTCTATTTAGTTGACTTCTCGCATTGTTATTTCTCTATTTAATAAGTATTGAAAATTTCAAAATCTCATACTTTCCGTAATTTCTTATGATCTATAAAACTTAATATTTTTTTATAGTTACAGATATTGATGTGACATCTAATAAATTTATTAAATTTATCAAAATTAAATTTTCTTATAAGATATTATATCTATTTTTACTATTAATTTATATGTAATCATCATGATGACATGACATTAACACTAGGAGTTAGTATATAAACTATAATGAATAATTGAAGAGGAATCTTTAATTATCTTTTTCAGTCTATTTCTCTTATTATCTTTTTTCAACTCTTTATTTTTCAAACCTATTCATACAACTACCAATTATAATTCTTCATTTAAATCAAAATATATAAATTATTTATAATCATCACAATTTATTTATTTATTTTGATGATTATAATTATCAAAATTAATAAATAAATTATTTATAATTATCAAAATAAAAAACAAAGTGATTATGGAGGTTCAAACTTGAAAGTACATGAAGGGAAAATAATTAAAATATTAAAAAGAAAGGTGTGCCATTGATATCAATCCACAGATCAGAGAAGAGTACACTGAGCTTTTATTTTCCTGGCTGCAACTTGATTCTGACGTTTCTCAGGTTTTTACCAAGTCTTCCCCTGCAAAACCATACAGTGTGCTTAATAATGTAAGCTTGCAATTATTTCAGACACAGCATCTCCGTAGTCTTATTGTCACTGTTTGTAGTCTAACCTAAACTACCCGTTAAATTGGCAAAACTCACGAGATATTACTGTAAAAAAAAAATTCACGTGATAATGTTGTTCAAGAAATAATTGTTCAAATGGTGTGAATTATACAGTGCATGGATTGATCGCCATGCAAGTCAAACGAGATCATAGGTCGCCATACACTCGGTGCGACCTTGTAGGTCGCCATGTAAATGGCTCGAATTCCTCCGTGATTCTGCTGAAATCACGACGAAAGTGGTTCTGTCTCCCTCACCCCTGTCTCCCTCATACATGCAGCAATGAAATCACGATAAAAGTGTTCTATACGAGCTGTGGCGAGAGGATGAAGCTTTGCTACGAGTTGTGGCGAGAGGATGAAGCTTTGCTACGAGCTGTGGCGAGAGGATGAAGCTTTGCATGCGCTATGCACGTCGGAAGAGGTCTCCTGCATGCAGTGGGGAGCAAGCGAGCATGCAACGGGGAGCAAGCGAGCATGCAACGGGGAGCAAGGCGCAGGACATGGTCGCCCAGCGTGCATGGCGACCTACAAGGTCGCCTGGCGTGCATGGCGACCTACAAGGTCGCCCGGAGGGCATGACGACCTATGCTGAGAAGCTGCCACGCCGTAGGTCGCCCGGAAGGCATGGCGACCTACGGCCAATACTGTGCAATTCACCCTATTTGAACAATTAATCTTGGGAGTACGTTATATCCTTAAATAAAAAATTCGATAACATTATCTCGAAAGTTTTACCCCGTCAAATTAATGGCTAAACAAATGAGATTGTCAATAGATAAAATAATAATAATAATAATAACAAAGAATTCCCTCAATGATGGCGAACAAGAAAGGAAACCAAACCAGCAGTTTCCACTTTGAGACAATAGATAATGTCATGTCAGAAAACAAATACTAACTAAAACAAAAGAAATTTCAGAAGATAAGAAGACATTGGTATAATGTTGCCACCACAGTGAAAATATCGAATAAATATACGATTAAAACCCTTCAAACCCATCTCTACACCCTTTTCACTGTATTTTTCATCAGATTCTTGTGTGTCTGGTTTAAGGATTGAGGGTTACTTTGAAAGAAAGAAAAAGAACAGGGAAGATGTTGGCTATTTTTCACAAGGCATTTGCTAATCCACCAGAGGAGCTGAACAGTCCAGCCTCTCATAAATCTACAAAGAAGCCTAAACAGCCTGAAGAAACCCTAAATGATTTCCTTTCTCGTCACCCTCACGGCACTTTCTCCATGAGCGTTGCCAACGCTGCGGTCTTGGCTTATGTCTGTCACGAAAGCCAGCCTTCAATCAATCGGAGGTAACTCGTTTTGTATGAGAAAATACCTCATAATTACGAAAGATCAACACCTTGACACTTGTTTTGCAGGTTGTTTTGTGGGCTTGATGACATATATTGCCTCTTCCTAGGGAGCTTGAACAATCTGTTCATGTTGAATAGACAATATGGGCTTTCAAAAGGGAGCAATGAGGCAATGTTTGTGATTGAAGCTTATAGGACCTTGAGAGATAGGGGTCCTTATCCTGCTGATCAGGTGGTCAAGGATCTTGATGGTACCTTTGCCTTTGTTCTCTACGACAGTAAAACCGGAACTGTATTTGCTGCACTGGTAAACAAAAACCATCACCCCAAGCTGAAATTTTCGAAATTTAAACCGAAGGGTATCCTTACAAACAAACAAAAATTTCGATTTTTTTCTTCTCTCAGGGCTCTGATGGTGGTGTTAAGCTGTACTGGGGAATCGCAGCTGATGGCTCCGTGGTGATATCTGATGATTTAGAGGTCATCAAAGAAGGATGTGCCAAATCATTTGCGCCTTTCCCAAAAGGTATACCCTTAATTTGCTGTTCAAGATCTGAAAAATGAGTCTGTTTTGAAAATGTTTCTCGTGTTCTTCAGGATTCATATTTCACAGTGAAGGAGGGCTGATGAGCTTTGAGCATCCGATGAACAAAATCAGGGCGATGCCGAGGGTTGACAGTGAAGGAGTGATCTGTGGTGCTAATTTTAAGGTTGATGTTTACTCTAGAGTTAACAGCATTCCACGTGTGGGAAGTGAAACTAACTGGACTGACTGGAGTTCCCATTAATGATACAAATAAAAAATAAAAAATGGGAAACTAAACATATGCTGCAAAGTTGCCATGGATCTGTACTTCTTCCAGAGATTAAACAAACACTAGGGTTTGTTTTGGTACTTTATCTATGCTGTGTTTTTGGTGTTTCTTTGGTGTTGTAAATAATGAGCTTGAATACTATAGTTCTACTTTTCTTGTGACTTTTGCCATTTGCCTTTTACTTGTAAGGGTATTTTCCTAGAAAACTTAATAATCAAAGAGAGTTGGTGGGGGAAAGTTTCAATTCAATTTGCACATGTTTTACCTAAAATCCAAATCTCTGTGTTTGTAACCATAAGGTCCAAACTCTGCTGTCAAATGGATTCAAATGCAACTCCCAATAGATTTTATAATTTTCCATTTAAAATTTAAATTTAAATTAAAAAAGAGAATTTATTTTATTAAATTAAAAAAGAAAATTGCAATTTAAAAATAATTATGAAAATTAAAAAATTATAATTTTATTGGACAACACTATAATTTGTTCCACGAATGTTTATCTCAAATATTTGAACAAAATTCTTCTACCCTTTTAAGTACTCTTTTCTATGTTTCACTAATGCTTCAATGTCACATGTATTAAAGAATTTTATTCCACATGTTTAATGCTATGTTAATCTCATATGCAAAACACTAGTTGCAAAATTTTCTATTGAGCTTTTGAGAAATAATCCAGAAAAACTAAGTAGTCAAAAATATATATATATATATATATATAGAGAGAGAGAGAGAGAGAGAGAGAAGAGAAGAGAAAGACGGACTACAATGCAATAAAGACGAAAGCTATTGCCATACTTGAACCTTTCGTTTGGATTACGCTAACCTAGCTAATAACCATGACTGCTGCTTCCCAAGTAAAATGACTGTTAATGTTCTCTGCGACTGGTTCAAGGGAAGCTCCACCAATAAATTCATAGGCCAGAGGAACACGCAGTAAGCTCACACAGAAAGTAAAGGCTACAACTCTCTTCCTATAAATTAGTAACACATAATTAGATGTTCTTCATTGTTATAGCATAGATATATCCGATTAAAAAAACAAAGTCATGAGTTTTCGTTGTACGTTCATGGAGCTTGCTCTGTTTTCTATTAAGCTAACAATCATGGCAACTTCAGTTGCAGCTCAAGCAAAACCTGGCTGCCAAATCCACTGCGGTAATATCACCATCCCTTACCCTTTTGGAACAGGCAGTGTTGAATGTTACATCAATGAGAGCTTTTTCATTCGTTGTAACACCAGTTTCCACCCCCCGAGAGCGTTCTTAACCACCACCGATATCGAAGTTCTCCATGTCTCCGTCGATGGTTATTTGCGAATCCGATATCCTGTAGGCTACGACTGTTATAATTCATCGGGAAGTAGCAGCTATTTCAATGCGGGGTTCACGCTCGGAAAATTCTACATATCTCACACGAGAAACAAGTTCACGGCCATCGGCTGCGACACCTACGCTTACGTCGAGGGTTTCGTCGGGCGGACGTACTCGACCGGATGCGTGTCGTTTTGTTACGACGAGGCAGATGTAGTGAACGGATCGTGCTTCGGCATCGGCTGCTGCCAGACAGATATCCCTAAAGGAGTGACGGATTATAGATTAAGTTTCGATAGCTATTGGAGTCATTCCAAAGTGTTGAGCTTCAATCCTTGCAGCTATGGATTTGCAGTGGAAGATGGAGTCTATGACTTCTCTCTATCACATTTTCTCGACCATAATTTCAGCAAAAAGAAGTTCCCCATTATTATTGATTGGACAATTGGGAACGAAAGTTGCAGAGAAGCTAGAATGGATCCACAAAATTATGCTTGCAAGGAAAACAGTGCTTGTATAGTTCCAGAAAATGGTGGTGGATATTTGTGCAGGTGTCTTCATGGTTTTCAGGGTAACCCTTACCTCTCCCATGGCTGCCAAGGTAAAGATAGCATCTTCGTCCTCAAATATGTCTTTAAATTAATCTCTGAGCTTTTAAATATTTTAATTTCATCTCCAAAATTGTAGATATTAATGAATGCGAGACACTAAAGCCTTGCAGCAAAATATGTCATAATGTTGTTGGAAGCTATAGTTGTTCATGCCCGGAGGGTTTTGACGGTGATGGCCGGAGAACGGGAACGGGCTGCACCCCTAAAGCCAAGCAGCGTTTCCCCATTGTTGCCGGTACACTAGGTATATGCATAAGCCTCTTAGTTTCACTCCTATGCTGCTCATGGGTGTATTTGGGGGTCAGGCAGAGAAAGCTCAGCAAACTAAAACATCACAACTTCCAGCAAAATGGTGGGATTTTGTTGCGGGAAAAGCTTTCGGAAGGTGAAGAGTACGGTGCGACGGCTAGAATCTTCACGGTCGATGAACTCAAGAGAGCGACGAACAACTACCACCAGAGTCGAATCCTCGGACAAGGAGGTCAGGGTACTGTTTACAAAGGAATATTGCCCGATGGTCGTAGCGTCGCCATAAAAAAGTCGATCATCGGAGATCAAAGCCAAGTTCAAATATTCATTAATGAAGTCATTGTGTTATCCCAAATCAACCATAGAAATGTGGTGAAACTCTTTGGATGTTGTTTGGAGGCACAAGTCCCTTTGTTAGTCTATGAATATGTAAGAAATGGAAACCTCTTTGATCATTTGCACTGCACGGATCATGCATCGGTTATACCATGGGGAGCTCGGTTGAAAATCGCCACGGAAGCGGCTGAAGCCCTTTCCTATTTGCACTCTGCGGCGGCTCCGCCAATCATTCACCGCGACGTCAAGTTGACCAACATACTTTTAGACGAGAACTACAATGCTGAAGTATCCGATTTCGGCGCTTCAAGATTGGTCCCTTCGAATAAAGAACATATAACAACACTTGTGCAGGGAACACTAGGCTACTTGGATCCCGAATACTTTTATACAAGTCAATTGACGGAAAAGAGTGACGTCTATAGCTTTGGGGTTGTTCTCGTGGAATTACTAACCGGTTTGAAAGCGGTTTCGTTCGACAGGCCAGAACACGAGAGGAATTTGTCTCTGTACTTTGATTCTGTGATGCAAGAGGAACGATTGCTGGATATTATCGATGGACGAATAGTGGACGATAGAAACATTGAGCAGCTCATGGAAGTGGCAACTTTAGCTAGGAGATGCGTGAGAGTGAAGGGAGAAGAAAGACCAACTATGAAGGAAGTTTCGTCTGAATTAGAAGGATTGCGGGCAATGGTGAAATTCCGACGGGAAGAAGGTGACTTATACGAGGTAGAGTTTGAAGAACTGCTTCATGACTTCTAACATTTATGCTTACTTGTTGAATCCTCACTTATCACTCGTGTTGTATAATAGATTTAATCGTGTGCGCTACCATATTTCTGTAAACTGATCAAACTATCATTGATAATGCAAACAATCGATTTATCTGAGTCTTTTGAGTTTATTCGATTTCGATATTTTTTTCATTCAATTTATTTAATTACTGTTATATAAAATGAGACAGAGAGAAGTAACACACTCCATCTTCCACCGCAAATCCATAGCTGCAAGGATTGAAGCTCAACACTTTGGAATGACTTCAATAGCTATCGAAACTTAATCTATAATCCGTCGCTCCTTTAGGGATATCAATCTGGCAGCAACCGATGCCAGAGCAAGATCCGTTTATGACTTCAGCCGTGTCGTAACAAAACGACATGCATCTGGTTGGATACGTCCGCGCGACGAAGCCCTCGATGTAAGCGTAGGTGTCACAACCGATGGTCGTGAACTTGTTTCTCGTATGAGATATGTAGATTTTTTCGAGCATAAACCCCGCGTTGAAAAAACTGCTACTTCCCGATGAATTATAACAGTCATAGCCCACCAGATAACGGATTCGCAAATAACCATCAACGGAGATGTGGAGGACTTTGATGTCGGTGGTGGTTAAGAACGCTCTTGGAAGGTCGAAACTGGTGTTATGAAAAAGCTCTCGTTGACAAAACATTCGGCACTGCCTGTTCCGAAAGGGTAAGGGATGGTGATATTGCCGCAGTGGGTTTGGCACCCAGGTTTTGCTTGAGCTGCAACTGAAGTTGCTATGATTGTTAGCTTAATAGAAAACAGAGCAAGCTTCATGAACATACAACGAAACCCCATGATTGTTAGCTTAATCGGCTCTATCTATTATATAATATTGAAGAGCATCTAAAATATCTGCATTTATAGGAAAGCTTGTTTGAATATTCAAAGTCATTTCCTTGGTAAACAAAAGAATATTCAAAGTCATTTTAGTTGCGAAACAGCAGTCACTAGCTTTAAATGTACGTCTTTGTTGTATTGTAGGCTTTATCCAATGGCGGGCCATAATGAGTGCAAAGGGGCTTCGAAAATATGTATATATCATTTCTCCATCACACACACGCACATATAGTTAGGACTGATTTAAGATCGCTAGATAAGTGTAAATAGACAATGCTCCTAGGATCACAATTACCATTGTAACAGCAGCAGAGGTACGCCTTGTCACCCTACATTTTTCCCTTACAAATTGTTTGGAAAGTAATTGCAGTATCCCAGGACCCTTTTCTGTACGATGCTGTAAATAGACAGGTTTCCGGAGACAAGGACTTTCTACAAATGGCATTGGATTCCGGAGAGATAGTTTGGAAGCGTTGTTTGTTTAAGCGAGTTTGAATCTGTCATGGTATAACCAGGAATGCCTGTGTGTTCCTTTCACTGCATCGATTGACTGGCAATGCGGAATATTTATATAGGGCCAAAGTATATGCTTCCTTCCTGTCCGATAGATCAGAGAAACTCGTAACAGAAGGAAGATGCATGGAGGTGATCATCGTAGTCACTCTTTGAAGGTATAGGAGGAATGACTTATCTACTTTTCGACATGGTCGAACCATCTCAGGCGAGATTCCCTTAATGAAATTTAAGTTGCATTCAACATATTTTTCTTGAGTTTCTTGTATGAAAAGACTTCCATGTTAGCGTGTTAAATGTTGTTCAAGACAATAAGAATTGAGTGAAGAAAACGAATTGTAAAAGAATTTCATTTTCAATTCAATAGGCTTTTCGCCCTATCATCTTAACTCTACAATTTCTGATATCAGAAAATACATCTGTATCTAAATTCATGGTGTAGTTTTTTTTTCTCTGAACAAAATCTATACTTTCCTCATTGCTCAAATGGAGTGGTTTTTCCATTTCTCCCACGCCCAATGAGCAGAGGCACAAAGAAAGGAATGAAACTCAGCTAATATTACTAATCGCAACCAATAACTCACTCTCTGTACACGAGTTCACCAAATGGCCCTTGATGTTCCCTACCATTTTCTTTCTTAAGCTCGTTAGATTCGAACCGGCAATCCAAAATTTTGGAAAGTTTTGATCTCACCTCGTAGTCCGGCAGTCACAATCACCATACCCCAGGCTGAGATGTTTGGGTTTACACCAGGGGAGAAGTCCACACTGATCTTGGGGCTCCTGGTCCGAGTTGCGAAAAGAAGCTTCTCCTCTGGCCACGTAGCCGAGATTCTGTCGAAGAAGTAGCTATTGGTTGCACTAGAAATGATTCCGTGGAGAGGGCTATTGGTGCACCCAGATGCTGATAACAAACCCTCATTTCCACTGTACTCCTCAACGGGTGTAGGAGGATGATTGGCTGTTGAAACTTTGTTTATATGGTCCTCAAAAGAATTTTGATCATTCAACTGAGAATCTCCAAGTCCCCATGTGTCACCCATGCCTGGCCAAGGGATGGCCACAGATACATCTTTACAGTGAAAATGTTCATAAGAAAATGTTCTGGTGACTCCTTTGTTTCTGCTAGGCCGTGATTCTGCTTCTTGTTTCCACACGTAAACATAAGAGTCCTCGCTAGCAGAGACAACATACTTTCCGTTTGCCGTAACAGAAGCTGAGATTTGGCTGTTTGTGTTCCGAAATCCTGTTCCGAAATCAACAGCAACTTCAGCTGAATCAGCACAACTCCAGAACTGTTTATCAATACATACTTGACGACAATGATTAAACTTTTTCAAGGACAAACAAAGTTAGCATCCAAATCTAAAACCGAAAAAACAACTCTAAAGAGTTGATATGCAGACCATGATACACCAGTACATACCATCTCTATATAGTTGACGTACGTACGAATATGAAGAGTCATCCTCAGTCTTCCCTACTTCCTAGCTCTCATCGAAAATCACTATCATCTATGGTCAATCCTTTTCAAATTCGACCATCCTTGCATTTATATTTATATTGTACAAATATGATGAATTACCTTTAAACTTGTGAATTAAATCAGATCCATCAACAACACGTATTCGAGAATCTGCTGATGTGATGAGTACTTCCGATGAACTTCCAGGTGCAAACTGTTGCGAGAAAGCAACCAATTGAGGAAGAATAAAGTGAACACATGACGTCAAGAAATATGTAATAGATTCGAGTAAAGAATATCTAATTCAACTAGAAAAGGATTTATGCTTTCCTTCCATATGGATTACCTGGAAACCTGTAATTTTCTTATGATGAGATTTCTTCTTTTTGTTCTGCAAATTGATTTCACTTCTTGGTTGTAACTTGTTCTCTGGAGAAAATGCATACATGCAAACGTTTAAGAAAACTTCCGTGGCAAATGAACCGTATGCAGGCACAACAGAGTTGATAGAATTCATGAACTTGTACCTGAAGTATCGTATAAGCGGCAGCTTCCTTTGTATGAGCCAACCAGTGCACCCTTCAAAACAATTACAAGTTCCATGAGCAAAAAACTGTATGTTACATAGAATGAACTCAACATTGATCATTGCCCAACCTGGCCATCAGGTGTATAACAAGCAGCAGTGACCATTTCATGCAGATCATTCCAATCGACGACTTGACGATCAGGAATGCTCCATATGCGTACTTTAGCGTCTAGTGATCCACTAATGAAGTATCTATCATCAACTGGATTAAACTGGATGCAAGTTACTGTGTCAAGGCAGATCCACACAAAAAAATGATGCATGATTAGCAATACATAAACCTATTTCACGAGACAGAACATGATAAATAAATAACAACATATTACTTTCATGGTGGACCTTCGAATTGCTGGTTCCATTGAATCTACACTAAGAACGCTTAAAGGAGTCTTACTTTTTTTCCAACTAATACATAGCTTATTACAACTATGAAAATGGGTAAGTTTCATAACATTTACCACCACTTCCTGAGGGAAGAGTAACTTTTTATCAAAAAAAAAAAAGAGGGGATCAAATTGAAGGCATGAAATTTACAATTTACTTACCATAATCACTGTGTGAAAATATTCTCAAACAAGTCTTGCTAATCAAGTCCCAAAGCCTCACTGTTTTGTCCATTGAAGATGAGAGCAATTGCTGAAAAGAAAAAATAGAAAAATGTTTGCCAGAATATACTCCTGCAATTTATGGGTTCATGAAGCAGTGAAGCTGGAAACAAACATTCATAACAAAGTTTTCACAATAACCTCTCGAGAAGCTTCCTGCAAATAGAAAAGGAAAACATAGATTCTAGACCGAGTACAAGACTTCAGCATACTTCAAAATTTGAAGGACTTTTAAGGCATTCAATTATGGATACACGCCAATAACATTTGTGAGTGTTTTATCAAAAATTGTGGTGGTAGAAAAATTAGCATTTCTAATATTTTAACTCAATATTAAAGATGTGCAAAACTCGAAAATAGTCTCTTGATGATCTGAAAGAGTATATAATCAGAAACAGTAACATTCATGAGTTATACAAGGTACATTAAGGGCATCATTTGGCAACCTTCGCCAAAATCCTTGGCAAAGGAAGAAGGCATCAAAGACTATAACCAAGACCATAGAAAAGGGATAAAGACACATCCAATAGAAAGATCAAGCCTCTCGCCAGAAAATTCACTCTTTAAACAAATAGAAAGCTATGTAAGTCAACAATGTGAATGTATACTTTTCAATAATGCTCATGTTGCACATGACGGAAAAAAATGTGTAGTGAACTTGTTAGATCATTTCCTTCATGAACCAAAATACAGCCTACAAAAATAAACAGCAAGAATTATGATTTTTGGTTCCCAGAACTCAAGACCTAGACATATTTAATACTTCACCATGTACACAAATTTCTACTTCTTGTTTGCTAACCAATTTAGAAGAAATTCTACTACATTTTGGTATTTCGTGGATCCTTTGCGGGTAAAGGTGACAAATTACAGTTTTGTCAAGAAAAGCATGGAGACAAGTAACATATTGACCATTTATTTCCTCATGGAGTGAACACACAAGAAATGGCAGTAGTTCTTGCATTTTGATGAAATTCACATTTACACAAATAAGTTGTGCCTTTTTCATATATAACATTTCATTAAATGCATTGTACACAAAAGCCCTGGCTCTGAGTTTCAATTTGCCACCAAAATTTGATCAAGAAATCTGTCTCACACAGCACAATTTAGAAGAGAAAAAACAAAAATGCATTCTCTGTCTACTTCGGCTAGCAGGTAAATATAACACAAATGCTTGTTAAAAGGAAAGCTCAATAATGATAAAACTAATCACTCTATATTGGTACATATTTCTCAACATACAATAGAGCATTAAAGAATGATGACTAACCTGAGATTTGGACCATGAGAGGTCGAGCACATCATCGGAATGTCCTCGAAAAGAACAAAAAGGTTTATCTGAAAGCGCAAAAACAGTATCTGGCACCACAATGTGGTCCAAGCTCAATGACTTTCGGCCTATAGACGACCTTCCTCTTCTCTTATTCTCAGGATGGTGATCCGAAATTGGGGACAATAGAGTTGTTTCCGGAGATCCATTAGCCACAAGCAGAAAGTTCAAATTCACATCATCGGCCTTTTCCATCAACAATTCCCCTTTCCTCTCCGACTCAACTACCTTCCACACATGAATTTCACGATCCTCACCAGCGCTAGCAAGGTATTTTCCATCCAAACTAAACTTAATGCTCCAAATAGACCCAGTGTGGGCTTGAATCTCTTGACTTTTGTAAAGAGCAGTGAGTTCTTTACATGATTTCCCATACTGCTTCACCCTCACTCGCTCTGGCCCATGAAACGAAACATCCTGGCTATCATCCGGTGCCGAACTTGATCTCCTCCCACCCTTCTCCGATGCCGTATCCCTCTCATCGCTACTACGCCTTTCCTTATGACCCATCACGGTCACACTACCAGCAACACTCTTCATGCTCTTAAACCAACCCCCTTTCTTCTTAAACTTGGAAACATCAGCAGCAGCAGCACCATAGGCATTCAAATCTGCACTATCCTTATTATTACCCTCTTCCACATTCTGCCGCCTCATCAGTTCATGAACTATAGGCGAATGCCCGACGCACATCTCGAACTCCTCCATGGTCAACTGCCTCCCGGTCCCAACTTCCTTCAACTTGTTCCACATCCCATCTTCTCTAATCTCCTTCACTACAAACTCTTTTCCATTATCAAGGTTCTTAATGGTACACACTTGTTCACTGGGATTCTCCGCCATCGCATCTCCGCCATCAAATGATTTAGACCCAAGTTCCCCATTCATACTCTTGCTACTCCGCCCAGTGGGCGGCTTATTACACATAGATCCATTGCTTTCACAGGTTCTTAAGTTAGGAGCCGCAACATTAATACGATCGCATTCAGTATTATTATTATTTACAAAAGACAAAGCAACGGAGAGAATCGAAGAAGAAACAGAAAGCTCATTACAATCACCATTTGATTTCGATCGTACAATTCCAGAAGAACTATGATCTTGCCCCTCTAACTCTTTTTTTACCAAACGATCCGACGAAACTGATCTTCTCTCAAACTCGAGTCCTCTCCCTCTAGCATCGCCAGCACCCAATTCTTGTACCGGACCCACTTCCGTTTCCGAGCCGAGTCTTGTCCGGGAAAGACCCGGGTCGCGGCTGAGTCCCATTTCACGGAGCAGCCGGCTTCTTCTTTCGGAAACGGAGGCGGGTTCGGAGATCCAGATGTCAAACTTGGAAACGGCCATGGGGAATTTCGGGACGGGGAATGGGTGGCGGGCATTGCTGGAACGGGTAATTGGGTCGGAATCCGAGTCGGAAGAAGGTGAAGTTGAGTTAGAACAGGAACAAGAATTAGAAGAAGCAATGCGATCAAGGGATTCGTAGAAATACTCTTCTTCTTCTTCTTCTTCGTTTACTTCGACCACTTCTTCCCCTTGACTTTCGTTTACTTCTTTAGATTCTTCTTCTTGGGTCGATTCCTGGTCTTTCTGGTTGTTATTGTTATCAATGGGGTTTTTGCTCATGCTTCCTTTATGGGCATCATTCCCATTTCAATTCCAACACATGAACCATCAAAAACCAAACCAAACAAAATCTGGGTCGAGATTGTATCAAAGGAAGGAAGAGGAAAAAGGGTGTTTGGAGGGAGGGAAATAAAGGGAGAGAACAATATCAAATGAACGAAGAAAAAAAAGGATTGGTGTGAGGAAGGAAGAAAGAGAGTTGAAAAGGGGGGGGGGGTTTGGTTTGATGTGTTTGTGAGGGAGAAGTGAAGGGAAAATTGATATGATTTGGTTGGTCTTGGGTTTTGGGTATTGGTTATTGCAATGTGAACTGTGAAAGGTGGATGATTTCTCTCTTACTAATAAAATATTCTCACTAACCAAACAGAAGGAAACAATACGAGAGGTTAAAGAAAAGCATATAACTCAAACCTCTAATGAGAATAATCTTGTATATAAATTATATAAAAATTAAATTAAAACTTCATATATATATACAATTACACAAAACCAATGTTTATGTATACAGTGTACATTTCACTAAAAATCATATATAATTTCAACATTTTTAGTTAATTTTTTATTATTATAAATATATATACACTCTTTAATGAAAAACTAATTTCATTGTTTTGGATATTCGTTTTACACATTTTTTGTCTATAACATTTATTAGCTTTTTATTCATTAATCAATTAGATCTAATTTCAGCCTAATACTCGTCAAAATGTTAATGAATATTTAATTAATTAAACAATTTTTAATTATTGCATCACATGGATTGTATGGTTAAAAAAGGAAAGAATTGGGCCTAAAGATGAAGCCATTGAGAGCCCAACAAATTGCCATTTGGTGAAAGTTGTTGGAAATAGAAGGAACTAAACCTAAGCAACTACCAACTGTTTTGTCTTCAATCCTCACACATGCTGTCCAGCCCATTACTATTAAGTGAAGACGACAACTCCCATAGCTTAATATTTCAACCACTTTTGGGGACCAGTTTCTATTGTTTTTGCCTCCCTCTTCCTTTCTTTTTCATTTTTCTTTTAGGGTTTCAAAAATCCCCCCTTTTTTACTTTTATGGCAAAAGAAGATGATGATGATGTTTTCTTCTTTTTAATGTGTGGGTGAATATTTCTTTTTCATAGATTTCATATGGTAGGAATATTAATAAGTATATATTATTGTAATTTATTTAAGATTTTACGTTCACTCGATATAATTGAGATTCATAATTTTTAAATATTAAAAGAAACTAGAAGTACAATATGATTGGATCTTTTTATTAATCGATACTTCTAAATGAATTATTATTTTTTATTCGAAATAAAGAACGATTAATTGATCTCGATATTTAAAAAAAAAATACAAAGATTCAAGTTTAAATGTTTTTTTTTCTATCATTCATGTATGTTATATGATTTATACTTGAGATTCATGTATACATCTCTTAAGAATGTGATCCATAAGATTTTAGCTTAAATTCTCTCGTTAATAATATATTATACCTTACCACTTCAATCGATGCTTATATGTTAAATTTCAACAATTTTAATATCATATAAGGTTAAACTTTACAATATCATATTTTATAACAAAACTTACGGTAGAGTATACTAAAGTCATTGAATTATGTTTAAATGATCACTAATGAATTATGTTTAAATTATCACCATAGTCACTAAACTTTCAAGAGTTACAAAACAATCGTTACTTTTTTTGAACGATTATAAAATAGTCATTAAACTTATCCAACTTTTACAATTGTTATAACATCTTTTAGTGACCTGGTATATTTCATCCTACAAATTTCAAATGGGAGAATGTCAATAGTAAGGAGAAAGAAGTTTGCTATAATTTGAGCATGTTAGTTTTATGTGTACATAAATTTTGAGGTCTCTAAAGGGGGGTGGACTAGTCTTAGAGACCCTAAGCCTTAGGGTGTTTGACTATGTCAAACAACATTGAGGAGGAAAAGAGCATAAAACCAGGACGAGTCAAAGATGGAGAGAGCTTTCCTTTTCTTGAAATTGTTTTAATCATTCATATAATGCCTTTAATCACGTGCTACTTGTAATTGCCTTTGGTTTCCCCTCCAACTCCCCTCCAACTCCACCCATGCCTATAATGGTAGACTTGCTCAATCTAACATTAATTTCGGATTTAATTTGATTAACCACTCTATTTTAGAAAATCACTTATCATAAAGTTAAAATTCGAATTTTAAATAACCTATCAAGTTATTTTAATGGTAAAAAAATGTTATTTTTCTTAGAGATTATGAATTCGAGTAGTTGCATCTACAAGGTATGTAAGCGGTGTCAATTGATTAAGAAAATTCTAAAAATGCATTGTAATCAACTCGTACTATTAAAAAGATCGAATTTTAAAATTTATAACCACCCTTCTTACGTTTCGAGTTAAAGAAAATATATAGGTTTCGGGATCAGATTTGTTCTACAAAGGTTGAAGGAGGTTTAGGGCTGAAAAACACTTCTATTTGGAACAGGGCTTGCATTATTAGTCTCATTAAGAAGATCCTTGCAGGCGAAGGTTCTCTTTGGGTGGCATGGCTCCATAATTACGTTTTTAAGCACCGAAACTTTTGGCAGTTTGAAGCTGGGAGAAATAACAGCTGGTGTATCAACCGAATTCTCAAAATGAGGACCATCGCTTTTCCTCTGATTACTTCAGGCATACTGCACACCAATGAAATTTGGGACAAGATTCGGATACAGCGGCCAAAAGTTGAATGGCACAGGCTCATTTGGTATCCTATGCATATACCAAAGCATAGCCTGATCGTTTGGATGGCCATTTTGAACAGGTTACCTACCAGTGATCGGCTACAAAAAATGGGAATAAATAATGCTGTTATTTGTGTAAATTGCAGAAACTGTAATGAAACAAGGGATCACTTGTTTTCCATTTGTCCTATGGCTGTCGATCTCTGGAAATCTATTCTTCTACTGAATGGAATGACCTTCACAGCTCTGACTTGGGAAGCAATGGTCTCTCGGGCGTGCTTAACGTGGAAAGGGAAATCCCTTACTACCACAATCTTGAAAATTTCTTGGAATGCTTTTATTTACTTCCTGTGGCAAGAACAAAATCGTAGAATGTACCAAGGCCGATCGCGTACTGCCGACAATTTGCTTAAGGAAATTATCGAAGTTGTTGGTATACGTCTTAGGGGGAA
Source organism: Hibiscus syriacus (assembly GCF_006381635.1). Taxonomy (NCBI): domain Eukaryota; kingdom Viridiplantae; phylum Streptophyta; class Magnoliopsida; order Malvales; family Malvaceae; genus Hibiscus; species Hibiscus syriacus. The sequence goes on from NW_024063078.1 coordinate 2,158,821, forward strand.
ACCTATTAATAGACTAAATTGCACTAATTTTGCCCTTTGTAATGCTTGGGGAATTGTATAACCAACCACTGATTTTTTGTGTATCTTGTTCATTTTGTTCAGTCTGCTGATTGGTTTTGGTTGTAGCATAATTTGTTATTTTGGGTAATAAAATTCTGGTTTATCCAAAAAAAATATATAGGTTTCATTGGTGGCAAAATTCACAAATTTAATAAATTAGTAATTGAACCATGAAAATGGATAAGGGAATACCATTTTAAAAATATTTTACATTTTTAAAATTTTCGAAAAAAAAAGAAAATTTAATATATTTCCTCGAATTATTTTACCAATATATGTCACTGTGCATTATACTTCTAAGAATAGAGTCTAAATTTAAACTTTGAAAAAGATATTAGAGAAAAAAATATTAATTCATAATATAAATTGTAAAATATTGATAAAAATAAAATATACATATATTAAATGCATATTCATGTCTTACTAAGGATGGACACATAATTTTATGTTAGTGTCAAATTTACAAAATTTTAAGGAAATACGAACTTATAAAAAATTTTGAAGATAAAAATAGATTTTTAATAAAAAAAATATACAAAAATATATAAAATATATAAGAATTTAAAATATTCGAAGGCGACCGTCCTCATTTACTCTATCGATCCATTTTTATGCCCTACCTCACACATCCACGCTAAAAAAATGTATATTTTTCAATTTATTTCTTCTCTATCCCATGAAAAATGGGGTGACTTCTTAAACCTAATAAACAACTTGCAAAGCAAAAACCAGATATGATTGATTGACAAAATAATAATAATAATAGAGGGTTACACATCTGTGTATATATATATATATATATATATATATATCATACGACCTTGAAAAATGGACCACAAACACATACAGACATGCTAGGAATTAATATAATTTAGCCAAAAGTCACATAGCTATGAAAATCGCATCATTTAACCTTAAAAAATGTCTCTTTTCCCCTTCAAATCTCAGCAAAAATGGTGTAATTACAACTCATTCTTCAACATGAAGCACGAGGAGCTCGTGCAAGAATTTTATAATGTAATTTGGCCAAAAGGAATAACTCAATAAGCTAAACCCTAAAAATCAAAGGAGAGAGTAGGTGGGTTTAGGGTAAATCCACCTCATGTTTTGAGACCAAACTAAATATGTATTAATTTATGATTACAATAATGTCTGAAAATTAACAAAAATCAGTTCACATCGACATATGTACCTCTCATGCTATTATTTCATTTTTTATTTAATATTCGGGTGATCAAAATAAAAACAAATCAAAAATTCATAATAAATTAAAAAAATGAGGATTAGTGACCTAAATAAGAATAAAAATAAAATTGAGTGATAAAATTTATAATTAAATCAAAATAATAATACGAAAGACAATAAATAAGAAAAATGCAAGAAAATGGAGAAACAAACATGGGATAGTGGGAAAAGTGTAAGAAAAAGAAAGTGGAAGCCAACTGCTAAAGTAGAAAAAAAAAACAATAAATAAAAAAGAGAGAAAATATTGGGATTAGTTCAAAATACAAAGACAAGTGGAAGGTGACAAAGATTGCAGGTAAAGCAATAAACAACACCGCCCAAGTTAAGACCAAAGTCATGTCATTGACTTTCATTATACTATTTTATTTATTTATTTATTTTTAGTTCCTATAACGAAATTGTCAGACAAACATAACACCTTCACTCCTATGGCAACAAACCAGACTGGAGTTGGTCTTGTCAGAGTATATACCTTTTTAGGGAATAAAACGATTTTAGTCCTTCAACTTGCTATTTTTTCTCAATTTGGTCTTTGAACCTTATTTATACCACATTATTTTGATGACGTGGTATTCTAATTTTGTGTCATGTGTAACAATTTTAAAGTGTCACTTCATTTCAACGAGTAAAAATAAAATAAAGAAAAAGGTTAGAAAGTTCAAGGGTTAATATAGATTAAACTAGAATAATTATTTATCACATTGTTAAAAAAATAAAGGGTAAATTATAATAATAGTCACTGAACATTTTCAAAACTTGCATTTAGGTCCTTCAACTTTTAAAACTTGCAATACAGTCCCCAAACATTTAATCTATTTGCAATATGGTCCCCGCACCTATGAATATTAGGGCCTATGAATATTAGGGTAAATTATATAAATGATCACTAAACTTTTCAAGCACTTAAATTTAGGTCCCCCAACTTTTAAAAATTACAAAACAATTCTCAATTTCATTCTAAACCACAAATTCTAAAGTAATTCAATTTCATTCTAAACCCTAAATTCCAAAATAATTCAATTACATTCTAAAACTCAAATTCTAAAATACTTCAATTTCTGTCTTTTTATAAACGACGCCAATGTCACTAAATTATTAATTAATTTACTTTTTATATTTAAAAACATATGATAATTTTTTAATATTAATTTAAAGACATGAAATTTTTTTCAATAGTAAGAATATATGATAATAATTCATTTATTTAAAAATAAATATATTTCTGATTATTTGTGTATGTTTTTATATCTAATCATACGTGCTAATATATTTTATATCTTTCACATAAATATTAAGACTACATAAATAGCAGAGTCAAAATTTTATATACGAGTTATGTTAATTATAGTAATGATGTATAAATATATTTTATTTTTATATTATTTCTATTATAATTAAAATATAAATATTACCATGATAATTAAATATTTATTTACTTATTACATCGAATATTTTTTTGTAGAAAAATTATTTAATAAAATCATAAAAAAACACAATAAAAAAATAAACACTGAAGTTGACTACTTCAAAAATAAAATAAAAATCAATAATTTAATATAATATACCCTAAGTTGATGATAACAATCAACTCAAAAGAGATGGGGTTTGTGCCATGTTTTCGTAACATACGTAAACTTTCTATTTCATGGTCACGTTCACGTATTCTTTTAGTTCTAGCACGATCTATTTTTTAATTTTCTAATATAGGTAAAAAAATGTTATTTTCTTTAAAAGTTTTAAATTCAAACAATTGTGTTTGTAGGGTATATCTATATTGTTAATAAATTAATTTTTTTGAATAAATACTATCTTATAATTACATCAAACTATTAAAAAAATAAATTATAATTGAAATAAATAAAAATTATAAGGATGTCAATTGGGGATTTTGATTCTTAATTTTTTTCATTGAGAGATTGTATTTTTTTATTAAATTTCTTCCATAATCATTTTTTATATTTAAATTATTGAAGATCACTAAATTTACATTTACGAGGAGGGAGTGTATTTTTTTCTCTTCACAAAAGTAAAAAAATCAAAACGCTATCACGTTCTTAAAGATAATCTATTATATTTCTCCTTAAATTGAAGTATTTTAGAATTTGGGGTTTAGAAAGTAATTTAATTATTTTGGAATTTAGGGTTTAAAATGAAATTGAATTACTTTGAAATTTGAGATTTATAATGAAATTGAGGAATGTTTTGTAAGTTTTAAAAGTTGGGAGACCTAAATTCAAGTGCCTAAAAGATCAGTGACCATTTATATGATTTACCCTAATTTTCATAGGTGCGGGACCATATTGCAAACGGATCAAGTTTTAAAAGTTGAGGGACCTAAATGCAAGCTTCAGAAATATTCAGTAACCATTACTATACTTTACCCAAAAATAAATTGAAAGTTTTGAGGAAATCAAAGATACTAATGAGTTTTCAATTCTCATCGTAAAAAGCTTTTGTTGAGAGAAATGTCATCTCATAATCAGCTCCTTCCAGTGTTTAGGGTAGTGCAAGCTATGCAATGCAAAGCTTTTAGCAATCTTTTTAGCCCACCTTACACTTAAACATAAATATAATATAAAATAATATAATTTATCATATGTCGAGTTATATAAATGATAAAAATAAAAAAAAAATATCTTAAAAAGTGACAGATATATCATGATAAGTATAAAAGAATGAGACATATAATGGTAAAAATAAAAATATAAGTGTTACTATTTATTGACTTTTTATAATATTTTAAAACACAAAAAAAATCTAATGAGATAAAATAATTATAATATAATATAAATATAATAATCTCTCTATCCCAATTATATTGTCCATTGTTGACTTTTCACATAATTTTAGGAAGAAAATATTTGTATAAAAAATGTGTTTAATAAAAATTAAAATGATAATTTTATCATTAAAAAGTTAAATTTTACTTTGTTGTAAAATTCAAAAAATGGTAGAAAAAATGTGCCTACTAAAAGCTGTTGATTTTTTTAAAAGAAAAATTTAAATAAGACAATTATAAAACACAAAAGAGAAAAATAAAATAAGATAGAGGGCAATTATAAAAATGTTCCTTTTAATAATATATGGTTTCGTTTATTGATTGACTTAAGTTAGGTATTATAATCTTTAGATGTGTTGTTATGAGAATGATCTTTATAATCTAACTTTTTATTTATGATAGTATAATTCAAACTATGAATATTATTAAAAGGATCAAACGTCTCATCTATTTAAACTGATCGATAATTTATAATTAAATTATTTAAATAAAAAATGGAGAAGTATTGAAATGAATTAAAATATTTTTTTGGTATAATTCAAGATTAATTTTGATATCTATTTTTTTCAATTAAATACTTGAACTTAATTTCAGATTCAATTTGATATCTATTTTTTAATGTAAGTTGACATCTGAACTTGATTTCTTGACAATAAGTATATGAACTTAAGATATTTATTTAAATTGATACTTGAACTTGGTTTTTTTATTTGAATTGATATTTATTATTTTAACCAATTTAAATTAAAAACCCAATTTCATATATCAAATTAAATAAAAATTCCAATTCCAATTGAAATATCAAATTTTAATTTTAAATAAAATAAAAAAAAAATTAAATACCTAATCAAATCACGAGAATTTAAGTACAAATATCAAAATATACCTTTAATCTTTTGAAATTACAATAAACAAAAAAATATATAATTAAAAAAATTAAAAAATCTAGCCCACATAATGAATATAAACTGTGAGAAAGGGCAATAGAATGGCTTGTCATAAGATTTGACAAGAGGAAGATGAGATCAATTTTATTTTGAAAGCAAATCTATGGATGGTGCATTACATCTGCCATTCCTGCCCCATTCATGGGTCATTTCCCCACCCTTTTATCTTCGGAAAACAAATTATTTAAATAAATATTTTTATATTAATATTTATAAGTATGAATAAATTTACCCATTGTCCATTGATTTTTAATTGGATTGACATCATAAATTATTTAGAATAAAAAATTAACAACATAATATCTAATAATTTAAATATTTCACCATTTTAAGATAAATCTTTGATGGATCTATTGCTAGAATAGTTTAATGTATCATTATTGCGTAGTATTTTTTTTCTTCGAAATATAGGTGAAAGAAAGATTAATTTTGTTAATATTATTATTGGAAATAAGTTTAAATTAATTCTTTTTGTTAAGAGCTCGACTATGACTATAATCCAATTAAATTTTACACGTTTTTATTGAATCCAATAAAAAAATTATTGGAAAAAAGTTTGAAATATAATTTTTATCACTTAATTTTAATATTACTCATGTTTTTGGTTACTAAATTTTATAAAAATTAAATTTGATTACTTAATTTGACATTACTTTTATTTTGACCACTCCATTACTAAATCACAAACGATGTGATAATATGAAAAATTACTACCAATATGAATTTTTTTACAGACGTGGAAGTCACGTGTTATCCACCTCATTATATATTTTTTCTATTTTATCATCTTTTCAATAATTTTTATTATATTTACTTTACATCTCTCTCACTTGTCATCCCCATTTTCAGGGGATGAAGTTATGTGTTGGGTTGGGTTACTGTCTCCTAATTTTTTATTATTAAAAATATATATAATAATTGATATTTATTTAGAATTTAGAATTTTAATTTATTTTGATTTTACCTCTCTCATTTTCTGTTGTTATTTATATTTTATTTTTCTTGAATTAGAGTTCTAACTCCGTTCCCGTGGTCGTGTTTCATCCCAAACTCATGCCTCTAGTTTATCCATTATAAGTGAACCAATCATCCCTACTTGGCCCATGCAAAATCGAAGATGATGGTTGTATATATTGAGACAATTGAAGCTAAGAGTATGTTTGTTTGCCGTAAAATGAATTACGGAATTAGTTTTTCCCGAAATCCCACATTTGTTTTATGTAATTCGTTTTTCGGAAAATGTTTTCCCGTTTTGTTTCACGTAATTCGTTTTCCGGAAAATGTTTTCTAGTATTTGGTTGGAGGAAAACTGGTTGGTCAACATAATTTCCTTTGTTTTTTTTTAGAAAATGACTTACAGTCTGATTTTTCGTAACTCATTTTTGAACTTTTCACTTCAAAGAATAAATACTTAAAATAATTTTATTTTATTAATTTAATATTAATAAAATATTTTAATATCATTTTCATCAAAATATTAATTATTAAAATATTTAAAATATATTTATTAATAGTTATAATAATATAATAATATATTTTAAATATTATAATAAAATAATCAATTATATTATAATAATATAAGATATTATAATTTTATTTTAATAAATATATAATAATTTTTTATATATTTAATATTTAATAATATTATTTATATATTTAATATTAATATAATAATAAAATAATATTTTAATAAAGATATTTAAAATATACTAATTAATATTTTTAAAATATAATTATAAAAATAATATTTAATAATAAATAAATCATTTTAATATTTTAAAATAATATTATTAAGTTTTATGATAAATAATATTATTTATTATATTTAATATTTGTAATAAATAATTTTTAAAAAACTCATCAATTACTGAAAAAAAAAATTAAATAACATCTTTTAAACATCATAAAACGTTTTTCAGATGTTTTTTAGAAAAATGTAATTCATTTTACGGAAAACATTTTCCGGAAAACGTTTTTCAGAAATATAATTCATTTTCTATAATTCAAATTATAGTAATTCATTTTCCAAAAAACCAATTTCAACCAAACAAATATACCCTAAAGCACAATCAATCTGTGGGTACTTTTCTAAATTTCCATTGATGGTTGTATTTCTATTTAGAAAATAATTATTTCATTTCATTTCTAAATTTCCAAGTACAATAGCATTTGCCTCTCCATTTGCTTCTGGTCAATAAAATTAAAAACAATATTAATATTATTTTTAAAATTCAGATTGACGATTTATATAATATATATTAATATTGCACACCAAGGATATGGAAAGAAAGGCATGCGTTTTATTTATTTAATTTTAACGTATGATTTCCACTATTATCAATCAAATAATAATATAAGCTATAGATTAATTGATAATTAAATATTATATCAAAATTATGCAGACATATCACATGCTTTGATTCTCAAAAACAGCCTGTTTAAGCATGAAAAAGATTTTTTTTATCCTCCTAAAATAAACATATAGAAAAAGAAAGAAATTCAAAATTTTAACAGTAATATAACATGCTTTAGCATCAAATTGAAATTATTAAACCCCCATAATCACATGCTCTTTTATATTGAAATATAACAATAAAAATTTCAAGAAAGTTATGTTAATATTTTTTATTCATTAAATGTTTTCACGGGAATGCGATGTTATTCATAAAATTATTATCATTAAATATTTTATATTTTAATATATGATAACAATATTAACTATCAATAAATACTTTATTTAAATATTTAATAATAATATTTTCATTTTAATATGTAACTTTTTTTTTGCTATTCATTTTGTATTATAATTTGGTTTTAAGGTTCAATTTGGTATTTAATTTTTTTTATCTAATTAAGTACAAAAACTTGACTTATTGGTTAAAAGAGGTACTTTAAAGTTCACTTTTAATTTAAATTAGTACTTATTTTAAATGTTTTATTTGAACTAATTGAATTATGAAACAAAATTCATGTATCTAATTGAAAAAAATAGCTATCAAATTGAACCCTGAAAATAAATTTAAGTACATGTTTAAATTAATTTACATATCAAATTATACTTTAAAATCAAATTTAAATAGCAAAATACATATTTACCCTTTATTCAATTATTAAAATTTCCCCCCAAACCTGGGTTCATAATTTTGTGGATAGGGTAGACTTGATTTTGGTGGTCCATTAAGTCATTTTCTTTATTGGGCCTACTACTGTTTACTCTTTCACTTATTGCTTCCTTCCATTATTATTATTTTCTTATCGTAAATTTTATTTCAAAATTTTCATATTTGTTTCATGTTCAAATTATTAATTATATTTTTTTAAAAAAAATTTCTTAAAGTTTAAGTTTAAATAATGTTCTTAAGAGTCTAATTTATCTCATTTTACATTTTAATATTGTCGAATTCGATTTTGATTTCGAGTTAGAGTATCTACTTGTGATACAATGCACCCAAAGTTCAAGTCCTTTTAAGTGTAGGTAGCTTTCAGCAATAAAGAGAGTTCATTAGGGCCGTTGAAATCTAGCTATGAGATTGTGGGACAAATTTCAAATTCAGAGAAAATTTCCTACCTTGATTTAAAGGCAGCACGTGCTACTGTATAAATGTACAGTTAATTGCAATAGAAAAAGGAAGGATGGACCAAAACATGGTAAAGAAATTTAGGGTTTTTCACACTTTTAGAAGGTACTCGATTTTATTGCTAATCAAAACCCTTTTATGTCCTTTTGTCTGCCAAAAAGTATCCCAAAGGTTCCCACACAATGCAACCACATGAATCATACCAATGACTTTTCAAGTTATTTCATCCCCAATTTTGTATCGTATAAATTGAAGAATTCAAAGGAAAAATCGATGAGTCGAGATATGAACATTGATCAACAACGTTAAAAGTCATAGAAGTTCAATACTAATAAAGATTAATTATAATGTGACATAATAAAGTTCACATATAGCATATACAAGAATCAGAGAATTTTAACACTAATAAAGATAAATTCTAATGTGACAAAATAATTTCACGTGTAAAACATGCAAGAAATAATTATTTATAATTACGTGGAACATAGTTTTCTTTTAATAGACACATTAGTTTAGTTTTCCTTACCTATCAAAAAAGGATTCTAAAACACCATAATTTCTCTGTCACGTTGTTAACTAGCCAAGCTTGTCGTAGTTGAAAAAGATAGGGTGGATGGAAATGAATTGTTTCCTAGGTTTTCGATCAATACCTTGCCAACGATGGAGAGTTTTAAGCAGTGTTTCAAAATTTGAATTTTTGTTTCACTAAATTAACATATTTTGTCCGAATTTCAACAAAACGAAAATAACCAATTGTGTGTATCTCTAATTCAATGATGACCAAATTTCGGACAAGTATGGTATGCCTGCCTGGTTGGTTTTAGAAAAGCAAAGATGGTCAGAACTATTACATGTCATTGCTGGTCTTTCTCTTTGAATTGAAACCAAGGATGTCTGGTCGAAGCTTTCCTGGTAGGTTTGGTAATGGCTTAAACAGATAGAACATGTTTCAGCGGTATCGGCAAATGGGTTTTTACTCAGTGCCGTCACATCTAGTGCAGTAAGATATAAACACAATTTTGCAGTCTTGTTTATTTGTAGCTTCCCATGCCGACATCGGTCTCTCCGACGTAAGCCTGGAAGGTTTTGTCCCTGGCACTCAAATAGCAAATGTGGTTAACTTGTTGATTATGGCATTTAAGAAAATGAAAGCTGCCCCGGCAGCAAAAACTCCTTTCCTCAGTTTCACAAGGAGGCTGCTCACTGAAGATGGTTCGGTATTTGGTGCGGTATGCATTTCTCACTGATCTGGCCGGCAAGCATATATCGGCAATCAGGAAAAACAACCTGTGACACACAATTCCGAGAAGAATCCATGAAACAACCAAATCTAATGTTAGCTAAAACTTCGATGACACTGTGACGTACCAACTATGAAAATGATAACTGCCAAAGCCCTCGAATCACTGGGGTTTAAGCCCTTCCTGCAGCAGAAGCATCGGCTCGCGGCCATTATAAGGGCTTGGCTAACCATGAGGAACAAAAATGCACCAACACCATACCTCGATCCATTTTCATGGCAATTCAATTTAGATTTGGAAAGTTTATAGACAATTTGAAAATAGTAACTAATAAAATAACATGTTTTTAAACGACCCTTACAGCCTAAGAATCAAGACCAACATCAAAGAACACTTCCTTTCCTTCAAAAGCAGCAATTTTCATATATAAAGCTGAAAGTCCAGAGAGCTAAATCAACACTAACTGCTGTTTTTCAAACACAAGATTTGACTTCCTTTCATTTTCCTTCAAACCCAGAAATTGTATGAACGAAACACATCAAGAAAGCATCGGTGTTATACTTACAGTGCTTCTTCTCTGCTCAGCTGCAACAGCTAAACCAAAAGCAATGAGATCAAGAACAGACAGCAGTCAGAAGAAAATGGCACCTCGCCTTATCTTCAAAATGGGGTTTTCATCTTCCTTTTTCGTCATTTTTGAAAAATTTCTTAAAACAACTGTTTTCAAATCATAGAATCCGTTGAAAGCATTTGGTACAAACATCTATGGCTTGTGTATAACAATGCAAATTACGAAGGCATCAATCAAACAAAAAGAATGTGTTTTGATCCATACAACATGATAATATCAAGCAAAGATAAATTACATTATGAATCTCTTTTTTCTTTTTCTTTTTTTCTTTTTCAGTTTCATGAATCCTTGAATGGCAGCAACATCAAAAGCCTTATAGGTACGTTCCACCTGAACTCTCGAAGCACTTGAAAAAAACCAAAAACCCTGTGGAATGGCAAGTACACACACTAAGCAGTATAATAGCTTTTGCTTTTTCTTCCAAAGAAAAGGAGCTTTCTAAACCCTTTGGCTACTTTGGGAGGGTTTTCATCATTGTTCCATTTCTTCCTGCCATGCATCAGTTCCTTGTCCATTGCATCATTTGGAGGTGGAGTTGAGATCTCTATTTCGGAAACCCTATGGGGCTGGAATTTCTCATTCATGGCATCAATCCCTTAAATATTTACAGTTGAAAACCGAACCGACTTGACAGGCACTGGTGGCACAGGATGAACCGTTGTCTCGGGAATATCTTTATCGAATTCTTCCGGTGCTATGTTATCTTCAGAAACAACTTTAGATGCCTCCTTAGTGAATTCTTCATCACCTTTTACATGATCTATTTGCAACGGCTTATCTTCGGTAACCATATTTCCATTCGAGCTTTGGTCCTCTGATGGATTTTGTTTTGAAACCAAGTTTCATTCGGTTTTTTCTATCGGATTAGTCTGCAACTCTTGAATGTCCTTGAAATCGTCAACAATGTCTGTTTGGGGTGCCGCTGGTTCGGGTGCTGCTGGTTCCATTGGTAATGCTTATGTGACCACTTTGGAGTCCTTTTTCCCTTGTGCATTAGAACCATTTGGAACTACTTTATTTGTGCCACTTTTTATATCTGAAGCTTCGACTTTGTTTGTGATTGGTTTCTTATCCTTAGCTTGATCTGTCTTCCGAGCGGTTGAAGAACTGTTTTCCTTCGATGTCGACTTTTTCGGAATGCTTGATTTCGATTCAGCCGGTGCGACCTTCGAAGTATTCTGTGCAGTTGCAAGGCGTTCTATGGTGGAACTTCTAAGGACTGGTTTTGGCGATTTCTTAATCTCCTGAGTCGAGGATTGGATCTTCTTTGTCGCAGGTGTCAAAGTTTTATTTTCAGTTGAGCTCCTCCGGGAAGTAACAGGATTAAGACCGCCACCAGCACTCCTCTCAGTTATCCTCTTCTGACGCTGGATCTCCATTTTCTTTCGTTTCTCCTCTTCCTATATCGAATTAGAAAGGCAAGTAAAAGAAATCAGAAACAGATCAGCATTGCAGTATACTTTTATCTGACAGTCAAGGAACGGCCTCAAACCGAAAGGCAAAAGGGTTGTAAATACCTGATTGGACTTAGTTTTCCTTATCGCGATGTTGCTTCCAGCTGGTGGTTTCCTGCTCTTTGATGCCAAGTCAGATTTGCCTTTGACGAGAGGTACATTTGAAACTCTAGAACGAATTTCTTTGTTAGGAAGTTTCCCCGGTTTTTTAGCATTAGGACCCTTGTCATCGGCACCAGTTATTTCAGTATCAGCGTGCCTTCCGGTCACTTCAGCAGATAATGCATTCATTTCATAGTCAATCTCTGGAGTCCAAGATGTCATGGCATTCTCTTCGGCTGAACCACGTCCGATCATCATGTAAAGGTCATCCAGTTCATACGAAACTGAAGCAGCCTTCGGTACAGTATCCGAATTGCCATGTTCGTGTTCAGCAGCTTCGATTTCAGGTACCATGCCTATACCGATCCTTAACGGATCATCAGATTGATATTCTCCCACCGACGTACCTTGGATCATGAAAGAGTCATTGACAAAAACATCTTTCTTGCTTTCACCAGCTAATGAAGAACCATTTTCTCCATCAAACATTTTGAGGCCCATCATTTCATCCTGATTAGTCGATTTATCCATTTGTTTGTTGATAAACCAGTCGCCTTCCCCACGACTTTTGGCCAATGTAGCTTCCGCAGCATAATCGGAGATATTAGCTCGGGAATTGGTACCGGAATCATTGCCTTTCAACACAAGAAACTCCTCGTTTGTGCTCTCTCTTCTCTTAACGACTGAGCCACCAAGTTCATTAGTTCCGAAATTCCCGACTCGAGTTTCACCTTCGTGATCCCTACCAATCTGTGAGGCCAGAAAGGGATCACTCGAGATTGTTTTCTGCTTCGTTACTCCCTCAGTCCCCTTGCTTGCCAAATTTTCCTCTTGCAACCTTGCAGTCTGTTTATCTACTTCGGAATCCAAATCCTTGTACTGCAAGAGAAGGTTCTGGAAAGCATCCCAGGGATTGCTTCGTTTTTCTCCCTCGGATTTTTTAGTTCCCATATCATCTTCATCATATGGCACAGTGTTTTGATGCCTGCTTCCATCACGTTTGTTATTATGACGGGATGTAGACTTATGTTGTTTCCCCAAATATACAACAGCCTCCTCCACTTGGTGTTTGAGAGAATCTCCATCAATGAACCCTTCCTCATTGGAATTCTCTTCGGTATCACTGCCCTTATCCCCATTCCTCTTCGAAGAAATGTAATTAATGTTGCGGATGACGACTTTTCTCGACGACGACTTCTTTATGTGCTTTTTCTTATGCATTTCTTTGTCTGGTTCACTTTCAGAGCTGGAATTGCTGGACTCAGTGGATTCATCTCTCTTACCTTTTGAAGATTTTTTCGTACTCCTAGAATATGATTTATGACTTCTATGATCATCCGGTTCCCAACCACGAGCAACACTCGAATCCTCTACATTCGGAGGCCAATGCATATTCCCCGGATAATACGGGGAGGCACCAGGCATCCCAGGGAAAATATACCCTTGATATGGAGGCATTTGTTGAGATCCGGAACCGGGAAAACCTTGCATGTACTGAGGAAAATGGGGCGGCCATGGCATTTGTACTTGAGATTTCTCATCCATGGATGCCAAGCTACCATCTGTAGAACATGTTAAAAGATTTCGAAACATCAAGTAGTAGTTTCGGAATAAACAAGGCGAAACAAACAATTATAAGAAATCAAAGATCATTTATATATATCTACATTTGAAGCAGAAGAAAAAATTGGCATCAATCCTTACCAGGGTTGATATCTCCACTCCCAGCCTCCGAGACCTCAGCCGAACCGGTTTGCTTCGCAGTAGAGAAATTTATAGTAAGATTTTGACTAGGGTCATTTTCTTCCCCAGCAAGTACGATACAGGATGTTCCAAGGTAAGACAAGTATGGTCTAGATGCTTGCATTGCTGCTAATTCAGCCATCCAAAGCCTATCTTCATTCTTTCTCTTACATAAGTCCATGAAATTTATGCAAGCTTCCCTGACAGAAAAAAGAAGGTAGTAATCGGCAACAGTACCCTGATGAACATCACTTTGATCATGACAATGACGATCTATACCTTAAACGAGAAGCACCAAAAATGTCAGCAAAAGAGATGAGATCATCTATATTATCAGGTTCGTATCCAGCAATCAAAGCACGAGCATAAGCCATTGCTTGCTCTTTACAAAGTACATTTTTCCTAGTCTCCAAAACTTGTTGAAGACGAACCCTGCATACCGACACCAGGGTGAACAACAAATTCATTTTTAAAAGACGTCAAGCCAATGTAACTAACTGCAGGAACAAGTAATTTACTTGGAAGTTTCTTCCGGAACAGCGTCGCCATTTCCATCAGATTCACCTTTGGACTATATGCAGCAGCATAATACAATTCTGGGATTAAAATGTGTGCTATCAAAGGAAACAGAGCAAAATAGAGAATGCCTAAAAACATACCTTAGATGAAGCATATGACTTTTGGAAATTTCCTGAAACAATCCACTCGGTTCATGTTAATTCCAAATCAGATCAAATCATTCAATTTTCAGACAATTGGACCGAACATAAACATAACGTCTGCGTCTGTCGTCCCGGAAGCGTTCGCTTCATACGATTGAATCGAATCCTCGATCTGCTCGATTTCCCTCTCCACTGTCACAAACCTTTCAAGAACTTCTGGTGTACTGACAAACCTCACAAACCTGTTAAAAAAACACATGTAGAAACCATTAGCAAAGGTCAATGACAGACTTGAAAAAAAACAAATTATTTCCTCCTATAGGAAAATGTCCCTAGACCCATCATTGTAAATCCAAAAACAAACCAGATTGCAGCAAAATGTTTCCACAATTCTCAAAACAAAGGTTGAATTTTTACCTTTGGAGAGTGCCCTTTGTGAACCAGGAAGGCGTTGAGCCCACCGGACGAAGAGTAATAGAGTAACCTCCTTTTGAAATTTGATATTTAGCAGCGCTGAGGTGTGAAATGAAGGGCTCTAGCAACCCTGATGCCAATTTCTCATTATTTTTTCCAGCAAAAATCACCAGATCACACCTTCACAACCAAAACCCAGAACCAATATATATGTATATATATATATAAAGATACCATTTTTATAACTCAATGCAAAATCAAAGAACCAAACTTTAGCTTTACCTGGTTCTAGTTGGTGAAATCTGGAACAAAACATAATCTAAACGTGTTCCGAAGTCCATTTTTTAAAACTCTTTACAAAGATACACCAGCAATTCCTGAGACAGACAGAGAAGTAAAAACTAAATCTTCAACAGGTGGAGTTCATCCATTGTTGGTGTTCTTACAGGAACATGTGTTTTTCATTGGATCTTGTGCTGTTCCTTTCTGCAGGAGCTTTTGTACTTATGTTTAGCTTGGAAGAATGAAACACATTATGGAACTTTAAAATAACAATGCCAGTTGCTACTGAAGAATTGATGAAACTGAAGCTTCAGCACATGAGGAAAGTTCTGAGGATAACAGGGAGATGTGGGAGACAAGATTTTTATTTATTTTTATGCATCATTTGGTCCAGTTACCGACAGTTGTATCCACCAATTTCTCTTTGGTAAATTATTTAATTATTTCAGGTTATATTTTGTAAAATAAAGTTAGTTGAGAGGTCTTTTCTTAGTTTTAATCCTTTTATTTTAATATGTTACACTTTAGTCATCGTATTTGAACAACATTTCTAAACCTTTTTTTTATTTAATTATTGACTTAAAAATAAGTAATTTTGTAATTTATATATACCGAATTAACTAAAACTAATAATTCAAGTTTATATATTTATTAACAATTAAATTGTGACTTTTTTATTTATTATTTTTAATGTTGCTTTGTTGTAAATAGGAGGAGTAAGGGAGTTGACAAAGAATAATGAGAGAGAGATGTTCCTTGGTTCATATTTGTTCATTGCCAACCAAAAAGATTTGCATCTTTCACTCTGCCGAGCAAATATTCCATTTGCTTCCATAATATTAATAATCTTCAAAGTTACCCTTCTTTCTATTTATGAGAAAATTGTAAATTTTCTTCGCCCAACTTTTTTCTCACATTTATTTTAGTCATTAAATTTTAAGAAATTTCAGTTTATTCGTCAAACTTTTAATTTACTCATATTTTGATCAATCAGATTTTAAACCATAAATAAACGGGTGATACAGTAGTTGCATATGTTAATGCGGATTTTTTATTGACATGAAAATCATGTATTATCGAATTCATTTTCCTTCTTTTATTTTATTATCTTCCTCTGAATATGAAAGTTTTATACTTTTATCCTCCTGTCATGTCGATGTTACAATTACCATTATTCAACATTTCTCCGGCCACTCAAGATATTGACGAACTCACCTCATTTTTTTCTATTATTCTATCAGTTTATATTTTACTTAATTCACTTTAAAACTCATAAAGCTCTACCCTAAACCTAAAACTCATAAAGTATCAAACTATTCTAATCTATAACATCCATCATTCGATCACATGAAATCAAAATATACAATTCACTTCATCTTTCTCCACCTCTCGACCGTTGAGATTTGGAAGAAGATGTTTCATCATCGAGAAAAAATGAAGAAAACTTTAGGTTCATTTCATAATTTTTTAAAAAAATATTTAGTCATAATATCGTTAGATATTTAATGACGAAGTGATCAAAATAAGAGTAAATTGAAAATTTTTAAACTTCAACATTAAAAACAAGAGTAAAAAGAAAGTTGAATAATGAATTTTATAACCCTTTGTTTATTTCATTTATGAATACTTTAAAACTAAAAGTAACAATGGTGATACCAATTTATCATCATGTAGGTGAGAAAAATTGAATATCGAGAGCATTAAATAAAAATATATGATATATATATCGTATTAAATGTGAATATGAATGGAGTTGTCGTTATTCTTTAAGGTTTTAAGTTTGAACATCGTATATATAAATATAAGAGTGTTAATTGAATAATTGAGAATTTTTAAATAGATATATATTATATTTATCTCGAATTTATAAAAAAATAGTGAAAAAAATTCAAAAAAACCGAGGGACCCCACAAAATGGTAGTCTGTGCCATGTAGTTAGAAGAATAGCAATCAGAACCATTCCCAAACTAAGCAGGACCCCACGATTGTTTGTATGTTTAAGCATAGCTTTCATTTAATAAAATATATGCTATCTCTACCTAACTTTAATTAATTAGCAGGTTTATAACAATGGTTAGTCTTGTCTTTTTCCCTATTATATTTGTTTTATAATTTTGTATTTGAGGATAGTGGTTAGAGGCAACGGTCGGGTTGAGTTTTTGAAAAATTTGACTCGAGTTAAGAAAAATATTATTTTTCATATGAATTTAATTTGACTTAAGTTTTAGGATAAAAACTCGTATCCAACATGAATCAATCTGATCTTACACAAATACTTATAAAAAATCATTTTTATTTGAAAAATTAGGGACATAATTGGAAGAAATAAAAAGAGATTAATATTATAGCAATTATCCCTAAATATGCAAAAAAAAAATACTATTATTTCAAGTCGGTCGAAGAGTTTTACACCCTAAATTTGACTCGATCCCATCCTTTACAGATTTAACTTTTTATTTTTATCCAGCGTATGTCCTTAAGAATATAGTCATGTACGAACTCAACATGTGAGATGAACCATATCACGAGCTTAAGACTGTAACCTACTATTTATTCTCATTTTTTCCCAATTTTATTGCTTTATAAATTATATCACATTATAAACTTTTAGAATAAAATAAAGACCACAACACTCGAGCAAAAACGTTTTTTAAAGCTACAACCATCGACAAATTTGACATTCATCACTACCTACAATTTTGTACTTTGTAATTAGTTTTGGTGTACCCCAAAAGTTTAAAAGACGATGAAACAATCATTTACTAAAGTTCCATTATCTGTGGACCATTGTTCACACAAGTTTCAAAAGTTCCTAACAAGTTGGTAATGGTAAGTACATTTCTCTCTCTCAACTCTTTGCATCATTGCAATATTTATTAATTAATAATTACATTTATATCGTATTTTAAACTCTGGGGGTTTTGTTTCTCTGATCTTGGTATCCAAATTAATCATCAAGTAATCAAATCATCAATAATAATAAAATAATAATAATATGTAAATCGACAAAAGGAAAATAAATAAATAAAAATGATAGGGTTGGTTTGTGTCATTTAGGTTGATGGGGAAGCTAATCATGAAACAACAATTTTATCTTTCCTTAGCTGGATTTATAAGGACACTTTTGGCTAGGATTAGGACTAAGTACCTATATTAATAGTAACTTTGTTTGGCCTATTTTGTTTATTTTGAGTTGAAAGTTCTGGGATATATAAGGTACGACATCCTTAATATACAATTAAGAAAATACGTTATCGAAAATATTAATATTTTTTAACATTTTCAGTAAAGAGCTGTCTAAAATATTATTGTTTTCTACCAGAAATGTTAATATTGGGTGCTACCTAAAATGTTTAACATTTCCTATAAAGCGCTACCTAAAATATTATTTTTTCTACAAAATTTTTTAATATTGGGCACTACCTAAAATGTTATTTTTTCTACCGTAAATTAGATAACGAAATTAACATTTTCGATAAAAAATAATATTTTAGGTAGCGCTTTACTATAAATGTTAAAAAACTATTAATATTTTTGGTAACGCTTTACCATATATAATCATCGATATCTAATTTATTAATAAATTAATTTAAATAAAATAGTATAGAATTTTATTATAAAAATGACCCTCTCAATTCGATTTACCCTAATTAAACTCGTTTATTCTAGTAGTTAATCTTCACAAGTTGAGATTTGAGTGAAAATTTTGATATAAATATATGATTTTAAATACTTTTAAACTCACATGATAAGTTATTTATGGTTGAGTGGAATGATATATTAGATCCATTAAAAAAGATCATATTTTGAATCTTGATATTGTGAATAAAACAAATTATATTGAGAGAGTTGCCCTATAATGATCATCTGCAGTACTTGATCTCAATTAGTTTATCAATAAATCATATACCGATGTGATTTAAAAGACGATTTTATATATATATATATATATATATATATATATATATATTTTTTAATTATTTATTCTTAAAAGACATTCTATCTACTATGATTTCTCTGTATAAATACCTTACTCTAAACTTGGAATTAATGAACTATTATATATCCCTAATAAATTATAATTTGTTTAAATGATTCTTTTTAAACGGATTTCAGTATTTAATTTTAAGATTTTCCACCTTAAAAGGAGTTAAAGGTTATATGTTACATTTTTTAGGAAATATGGGCCAACACGGGTTTGAGGCCCAAAATAAAAATTTAATTAAAACATTATAATAAAATATGACGTTGTATGAAACATAATAATGGGGCGACTCAATTATTTTAAAAAATACATAAAACTAATTATTGTTGCATCAAAACTTATATAAAGATAAAAGTTTTTTAATAATCTGAAATAATTAGTAATTATTATATATTTAATTTTTTTAACCTATTATTGATAACATACACTCTGCATATGTAATTGTTTAAACCTGAATTCTCTATAGATAATTATGTTCCTTTTTACCATCGAAATCATTAAATGAGACATAATTAAACTATATTTCTAGGGATTAAAAATGAACTTTTTTTCATCTAATAAAAAGGTTTAAATGCTTAAAATGAATCATTACTTTTTGGAAGGGATTAATAGTACAATTGCCCCCTTGGGCTAAGGGATTAATGAATGAGTACACTACAAATATATGGATTATAACATTTAACTAAAACCATTTTTTTATTAGTAGATTATACAGTAACTTGTAAGTAAATGTTAGAATCGATACTTAATCGTAAATAATTTATTTAAAATATTAAATTAAAATTAAATATTTTGAATAAATATTACATTTTAATCACACTAAATTATTAAAAAATAAGTTAAGAACACATATCTACATAGACGAAGCTCTGATGGGGCCCAAAGGGACCCAAACCCGTAAAAATTTTAAATATTCGATAAATTTTGATCTAATATTATTTTGGTACATGTAAAAAATAAATATTCAAATTAAAAAATACAATAACATATTCTATATTTAATTAAGTAGGGGCCGAACTAAAGAAACATAATGTCATATTTTCAATTTTCAATTTTTTTGGTCTAATAAAAAATTAGGTCATTATAAATTTAAATATGAGAAAATCGCCTCAGTGACCAAAAAAAAGTTATAATATACGATTTTAACCAACTTTTTTTGGATTTGCCAAAATGACCAACAAAATCGCAACGCGAAATAAAAATCGCAACGCGATCCCCAGAATCGCAAATCAGTTTCCAAAATCGCAACGCGATTCTTGAAAATCGCAATGCGATAGTACAAATTCGCATTGCGATTTTCCAAAATCGCAACGCGAATATGAAAATCGCAACGCGAACACATAAATCGCAACGTGTATCCGTATATCGCAACGCGTATCCGTAAATCACAATGCGTATCCGTATATCGCAACGCGTATCCGTAAATCGCAACGATAATCCGTAAATCGCAACGAGAATCTGTAAATCGCAACGATAATCCGTAAATCGCAACGAGAATCTGTAAATCGCAACGATAATCCGTAAATCACAACGAGAATCTGTAAATCACAACACTGAAATTTTGGGTATATAACACTGAAATCATAAACTAAATCCCTAAATCGCAACTCATTCCATCTCCATCTATCACTCTCTCCGGCGACATCCGTTCCTATATCCAACGACATCCTTCCCAATCCGGCAACAGGTTTTAGTTTCGCAGCTCGTCTGTTTAGTAAATTAATTTACAACCATGAAATCATCTAATGTTGATCATGTTTGGATAGATTTGTGTTTTGGAGGGTCATGGGATAATGTTCATGGTGTTTTACAATATATGCCTTTACCCATGAATCTTCAACTAAAATTGTCTTTACAAAAGTTAACTTATGAAACTCTAATGCTACGTGTTTCAAATAAATTGAATTTAGAGCCCCTAAGTGGATTTAGGCTATCTTATCAGAGAAATGGTAAAGTTTATTTGTTAACCGACAATGAAGATGTTGAACGATTCATTGCTTACATTAGTGTTTCACAAGATGATGTTACATTGTATGTTGTTGAACCTAGAAGTAGTATTGTTGGGTCAGTAGCGGGTAGTAATCAACTAAGTTTTTCTCAAAACCCACAACCTTTCTCTAATCCAAATCCCAATCAACTTTCAGCACCAAATTCCGGTTTTCGTATTGACCAGTTAGACGATGATGAGCCAACAGAAAAAATTGTGAGTACTAGTCAGTATTCGAAATTTGGTCTTGGTCAATATCCGGACTTTGATATTGGTCAATACACGGATTTTGATGATGTTTCAGAAGAAGAAACAGACCATGTGTGTAATGATTTTAATATTGGTCAATACCCGAATTTTGATGATGAAACACCCGTTGCCGAGGAAGATGTTGTTGATGATAATGAGGAGGAAGTTACGACTGTGAATGAACATGTTGAACATCCATTCTGTAATTCATATAATCCTGAAGAAGAAAAAGAAGAAGAAAAAGTCCCCGAAGAAAAGAAAATGCCACGGGAGTATAACTGGAATATGCCAGAATTACTTCAGTTACCGGAAGAAGAGTTGGCAAAGAAAGCAGTTGATTGTTACACAAAAGTTATTCGTGTCAAGAAAGATGATTGTTTTGATACAAAGGAAGACTTGAAGATAGCTTTGTATACGAAATGTGTGGAAGATGGCTATCAACTAAAAGTTAACAAATCAAGCAAAGATCGTTTCGAAACAAGGTGTATGATTGACAAAAACTGTACGTGGCGTATGATTGCAAAGAGAATAAAAGATTGCAAAATGTTTCAAGTTAGGACTTTTATTGATAAACATACATGTTCAAGAACCCAAGTTTTTCCTCACCATAGACAGGCAAACAAAAAGGTGTTGGGTGGTTTTCTGGCTGAGTTAATGTTTTGAATGGCAGGGTATATCGGGGACATGAAATTATGACTGACATGAATGCTCGGTTCAAGATTAGTATATCATATTCTCAAGCTTGGAGAGCCAAATGTTATGCCTTGGAATTGTTGAGGGGGTCGCCAGAAGCATCGTTTGCCCAACTGTCGGCTTATTGTCACAATTTAAAGCTGAAAAATCCTGGGTCGGTAACTCATATCAAAACAGATAGAGATGGACGCTTTGAGTTGCTGTTTATCGCCATTGGTGCTACGGTTAGTAAATCAATATAATTTTGTTGACTCATTTTTGTTAGTTACATGCATTTCACATTTAAATGATTATATTTCTTGTGTATATTATTTTGTAGATTCGTTCGTTTATTACTTGCATGCGCCCAGTTATTATAGTTGACGGAGCACATTTGAAAGGTCGATACCTTGGAGTAAACTTATTAGCAGTAGCCATGGATGCTAACAATGGGATATTGCCAATAGCTTACGGGGTTGGCAAATCTGAAACCTCTGATTCATGGACATGGTTTATGGGGCATCTTAGGGATTGCATAGGTCCTATTAGCAATCTGACAATCATATCCGATAGGGCAAACTCAATTGACAACGCTGTTAGAAGGTGTTTCCCAGATGCTTTTCATGGACTTTGTGGTGTTCATTTGTATAGAAATCTAAAATCAAGGTCTGCTGGTATAAAAAAGCACAAATGGACATACTGGAAGGCTGTAAAAGCTTATCGGGAAGTGGATTTCAATAAGCATATAAATTGTTTAAGACGTGTTTTGCCTCAGTGTGCTCAAACACTAGAAGATGTCGGGTTTGAAAGATGGTCAAGAGTACATCAACTTGGAGCAAGATATGGTTTCATGACGTCTAATAGTGCAGAATCAATCAACGCTCTAAGTCGTCATTCCCAGAAATTACCCATTACTATGTTAATGGAGTTTTTTCGAGCCTCTATTCAACAGTGGTACTACAAGAAAAGAAACCATGCAGGTATTATTTCTTTGAATTCGTAACTTATCATATTATATATTTTACTAAGTATTGTTTATTTAAATTTACAGGAACATTGGAACATCGTGTTACACCATGGACTGAAAAAAGATAACGAAACGTGTTGTGAAGTCAACGTCATGGAGAGTTGAACCATGTTCAAACACTTTGTTTCAAGTACTGGATAATAACTTAAATGGGCTAGTCGATCTAAATGCAAAGACGTGTAGTTGTATGAAATGGCAAACATCTGGTTATCCGTGTGGCCATGTTATAAAAGTTGCTCTTCATTTAAACCAAGATGATTCAAGCGCATACGCTATGGATTGCTACACTACAGAAGTTTATCGACAGACTTATGCCGAGATTGTCTACCCTATTCCACATCCTTCTGAGTGGGACATACCAGATGACTTACAAACAGTTTTGCCACCAGCCATGGACAGAAGGCTACCTGGCCGACCAAAAAGTCACGATCGTATACCGTCTAAGGGTGAAGAGAAGAAGAGATCGACATGTAGTCGGTGCAAGGAAAGTGGTCATACAAGGTTGACATGTGGATCACCAGTGCCATCAAAATCATCTTTTCCTCTACCAAAATATGGATCCTCATCAAAATCCAAAGCTCATATGGTGTCAAGCAAAAGGCAACCATCTTCAAAATCCCAATCACAATTGGCTTCACCTTTTGGGACTGTTAACTTAGGTGATTTTTAAATGCAAACGTTGTATTATGTGGATTTTATGTGTGAACTTTTAACATTTTCAGTTGAATTAATGACTCAGGCCAACCATTTTGACTTAACCAACTCTTGTTATTCAGTTGTTATCACTATTAGGCATGCATTTGACTATCGCAACACGGAAATTACAATCGCAACGAGAGAATCGCAATGCGAAATGAAAATCGCATTGCGATTCTCTCGTTGCGATTTTCATTTCCGCATTGCGATTTTCATTTCGCATTGCGATTCTCTCGTTGCGATTTTCATTTCGCATTGCGATTTTCATTTCGCATTGCGATTTTCATTTCGCATTGCGATAGTCAATTTTGCCTTCAACATAATGCAGATTGAAATCAACAAAATCAACCATTACATTTCGCAATGCGGAAATGAAAATCGCAACGAGAGAATCGCAATGCGAAATGAAAATCGCAATGCGAAATGAAAATCGCAACGAGAGAATCGCAATGCGAAATGAAAATCGCAATGCGAAATGAAAATCGCAACGAGAGAATCGCAATGCGAAATTAAAATCGCATTGCGATTCTCCCATTGCGATTTTCATTTCCGCATTGCGATTTTCATTTCGCATTGCGATTCTCTCGTTGCGATTTTCATTTCGCATTGCGATTTTCATTTCGCATTGCGATAGTCAATTTTGCCTTCAACATAATGCAGATTGAAATCAACAAAATCAACCATTACATTTCGCAATGCGGAAATGAAAATCGCAACGAGATAATCGCAATGCGAAATGAAAATCGCAATGCGAAATGAAAATCGCAACGAGAGAATCGCAATGCGAAATGAAAATCGCAATGCGAAATGAAAATCGCAACGAGAGAATCGCAATGCGAAATTAAAATCGCATTGCGATTCTCCCATTGCGATTTTCATTTCCGCATTGCGATTTTCATTTCACATTGCGATTCTCTCGTTGCGATTTTCATTTCGCATTGCGATTTTCATTTCGCATTGCGATAGTCAATTTTGCCTTCAACATAATGCAGATTGAAATCAACAAAATCAACCATTACATTTCAATCAATTAAACAAGCACAAATAAGAATTATATTCGCATCAATTACACAAATCAACTTTTACAAATCATCTTTTACAAATCAATTAAACAATCAAAAATAAGCAATAATTCTTATTTCCGATCATCTACTATTGAATCAACTTTTACAAATCAATTAAACAATCAAAAAACAATCAATTAAACTATTGAATCAACTTTTGCAGCCATACATCATTTTCACGCAGTTCACTTCTGAGATTAACCTGCAGAAACCAAACATTTGCTCAAACAACACTTTCTACACATCTAAAACCTACAAACAGCAAATTATTGAATTCTAGGTACTTAACCAAACATTTTCAAACCAAAAGTATATAAACTTACCAATTGTTTATGGACATTTTTATAACGCGGATGCAGGTAGGCAGCGTCTCGTATATATCGATTTAGCCATATAATGCCGAAACCACAAGCCTACTGCAGCTCTATCTCTATCGGTGGGAGGTAGATACTTGATGCTTCCCGTCGTCAAACGCTCCAACGCCAAGCATACGAGAGGACCACAATCTCCTCTGGCTCCGCTCGTTTGTTGTGGCGCGGTCTCGTCTCTAATAACTGTAATATTGAGCTTCTTTGGCTTCTTGTTTCCAGAACGAGTCCAATAATTGATCGCATCCAAGAATTTAGCCAAATGAGAGCACCATCCCTTAATAACATCTCTTAAATCAGCCAATGATATGTAATTTATCATGCTGTCATACACTATTGTCTTAAGGGATGGGAGCTGAAGCTCGACGAGAATCCAATGTTTACGTTCTAAAACAGGGATAAACACCTGCAATCATAAGTAATAATTCATTCATTTGCGCACTTATTTCATAAAACCTTTAAACTCAATCTAAAATAAATACTAACCTTATCGACCTCCCACCATGCAGGATAAAGTTTAGCTTGTCCATTGCCCAAATCAAATGATTCATTTCGTGCATTCTTCAAGTGAACGGCGTGAAAAGACGTCGGCATAATTGTATATCGTATATTTTTATTTTTCTTAAGTTTTCTTATTATTAGAAGACGTGTCACCCACGCATCGATATGCTGTTTTACAAAAAAAGACATATATTAGTGACTTACATAAATTTAAAAAAAAAAATTAATCAAATTGAAATATAAGAAAAATATAAGACTTACCCCCCCCATCGAAATAGCCATTGTCTTCGACCCCTAATAATACGCCCCACCAAGACCGATCAAGCAACAAATAGATATCATCGGTGAGCTTGCATATGTCAGTGAAACACCCCTGGCTCCGCTCATGTAGATAAAAATCAACAGCGGTCTTAGCCCAAAGGGTGTTATCCAGAATTGTGTCCGGTAGTTGTTCCCTCTCCTCTTCAGATACCAGTATGGTACTGGCCGGTAACTCATACAAGACAATGGCTAAGACAAATGCGATTTTGGTTTGCGTTTCGATCTTGTCGTTGCGATTTTGGTTTCGCGTTGCGATTCTGTCGTTGCGATTTTCATTTCGCGTTGCGATTTTGGTTTCGCGTTGCGATTTTAAGTTTCGTGTTGCGAAAGTAAACTATTTCTTCTTCTGCAAATTGAAACTTGAATGGATAAATTTACTTTCAACCAAAAGACAAAACAAAGACAAATACTATTTCACAGTGTTAAAGAATACACAGTTTAGCAGAATTGGCAGCAACCGAACAAATTTACTTTCAACCAAAAGACAAAACAAAGACAAATACTATTTCACAGTGTTATAGAATACACAGTTTAGCAGAATTGGCAGCAACCGAACAAATTTACTTTCAACCAAAAGACAAAACAAAGACAAATACTATTTCAGTGTTAAAGAATACACAGTTTAGCAGAATTGGCAGCAACCGAACAAATTTACTTTCAACCAAAAGACAAAACAAAGACAAATACTATTAATAACTTACCTCGTTGCGAGTAAATTTACTAAGTGAAATGGCTAATCTAAGTGAAATTACGAGTAAATTTATCATTAAGTTAAATATGGAAAATCTTAAACTTACCTCGTTGCGTAGAGTATGAACCTCATTCTGCAACGATACTATCATCTCACGTAGAGCGGCAACCTCACCACGTAAAGTTGACACCTCCACACGCCATGCACCATCGTTATCGCGTAGAGTACCGATCTCCTCACGCAAGGCATTGACCTCATCACGTAACTCCCTTGACTCATCCCGTTGAGGTGGAGGTGGAGAACAGGGAGATAGGAGTCGTGGCATCTTTGCCGGTCGCCTATCATGAGGTGATGGTGGAGAAGAGGCTCGATGATGTGACGGGATAGGTGATGGCTCTCGTTCTAGAGGTGTATAGTCGGGTCGATCGGGTGATGGCTCTAGGTGAGGTGATGGCTCTCGAATTGGAGGAAGTGGATGCTGCTCATCATCCGTGCCATCAAAAAAATTCTGACTAGCTTGCCACCAATCAGTGGCAAGCTCTTCCTCCGTGGGTGTCAGTCTTTGTAATGGAATGTTAGCCTCCTAAAATATAAAAACTCAAACAAAGTTAAACGTCTACTATTAATAACTTGTTTATATATTATATGAAAGTATTTGTGTTAACTTACATTATTTATTGTGGCATATGGTATTAAGTCTTCCCAATCCAACAGAGTTTTCCTCTTCCAGGAAATAGCCCTGGGAATATCATTTGACGTTTTTATTGCATATGTACGCATGCTGGGGAAAGCCTCGAATATCCAAATCTACAAACAATATAATAACAAAATTAGTAATTGTTAAATAATTAATTATAATTTTAGAAACATTATATAGAAATTCTTACCTTAAAGGCCCAAACAAAGCCTGACAAAGTGTATTTGGACCCATCGCCCCGCAAACTTTTGCGGTCATCAAAGGCAGACGACAACTTAGTCCAGGTAGCTTTCCATATATACGAACCCCACGGAAACAGATTCCATGCATTCAGGTCCTCTACCAATATTATTAGCTCCCGATGAATAGGTTGTCTGGCCTCTCTGCCTAAAAAGCCGGCATACACAAGTAGTAGAAGGCATACTCGGACAACATCGACGTCATCCATCCGAGTGAAACCAGCTTTCTTATTAAACAATTTCTTCAGGTCGTCGACATGTAGGTTCGGCTTCTCCATTGACTCATCCGGAAAAACCCGGGATAACCATGATGGGCGGGCGATATGACGAGTGTACCGGCCTACATCATCGTGTCCGAATCGTAGACCAGTGATTAAGCAGAACTCCTTCCGCCCAAAACAAGTATACGCTGGTGGAAAATGAAACCATATCTCTTCCTCACCACGTTGTATACTGTCGGGTAGATTTGATGTCATGGTCTGAAGCCACAAATGGGTCAAATTAGCATCTCCACCCGGATGCTGTACTCTCAGCCATGGCCCGAAGCAGGTTTCCTCAAACAATTGTCTTTGAGCAGGTGAAAGCTTCTTTGCAATTGTAGTGGCTAGGCTGACTTTATTTCTCAAGGTCAATTGAGCCGAAAAAAATTTCTACAAAAACAATAAACATACCAAGTTAGATATACCAAAAACTACACTGTGAAGATATACCAAAAACAATAAACATAAAAAGTAGTAGTTTATTCTTGAAACTAAAATTTGCAACACTGTTTTGTCTTTTGGTTGAAATGAAAATCGCAACGAGAGAATCGCAACGCGAAATGAAAATCGCAACGAGAGAATCGCAACGCGAAATGAAAATCGCAATGCGATTTTGGTTTCGCGTTGCGATTCTCTCGTTGCGATTTTCATTTCGCGTTGCGATTCTCTCGTTGCGATTTTCATTTCTCTCGTTGCGACAGTCATTCTCTTGTTGCGATTTTCATTTATCTCGTTGCGACTCTTCTGCAAATTGAAACTTGAATGGATTGCATTACTTCAACCAAAAGACAGAACAAAGACAAAGACAAATACTAACTTGAAAATCGGAACGAGAGAATAGCAACGCAAAATGAAAATCGCAACGACAGAATCGTAACGCGAAATGAAATCTAAGTGAAATGGTTAATCTATTATTGAAATGACCAGTAAACTTATCATCAGTTTCAATATGAAAAACCTACAATAATGCAAACATTTCAAAATAAAAATAATTAAAAAAACTAACCCTCGGAGGTTGATTTTCCATTTCTGAATATTGTGAGGGATTTCTGACCGTGAATGGTTGTGAGGGATTTCGCCGGAGATGGGGACGGAAATCTTCGGAGATGGGGACGGATTTCTTCGCCGTAGAGAGTGAGAGATGGAGATGGGACTGAGTTGTGATTTTAGGTTTTAGGTTATGAGTTGCGATTACGGGATTTTGTCTTAATATTCTTTTTGTAATTTGAAAATAAAATACGCGTAGCGATTATAATGGCGCTTTAAATATCGCGTTGCGATTTACGGATACGCGTTGCGATTTTATGTATTATCGTTGCGATTTACGGATACGCGTTGCGATATACGGATACGCATTGCGATTTACCCATACGCGTTGCGATTTACGGATACACATTGCGATTTACGGATACGCGTTGCGATTTATGTGTTCGCGTTGCGATTTTCATATTCGCGTTGCGATTTTGGAAAATCGCAATGCGATTTTCATATTCGCGTTGCGATTTTGGAAAATCGCAATGCGAATTTGTACTATCGCATTGCGATTTTGGAAACTGATTTGCGATTCTGGGGATCGCGTTGCGATTTTTATTTCGCGTTGCGATTTTGTTGGTCATTTTGGCAAATCCAAAAAAAGTTGGTTAAAATCGTATATTATAACTTTTTTTTGGTCACTGAGGCGATTTTCTCATTAAATATTAGGCAAATTTACATTGTCATCTTAATTTTGAGTTTAAATACTTAATAGATCACTGTAATTTTTAAAAAAGACCAATATTTCGACCATGTCAATATTTAATCTTGATTTCATCCATGCATATCTAGTTAGACTAAAAGAAATCAATATCAAACTTAATCTTAAGACTAAATTAAACTACCTAATTTGACAAATAAAGGCTTAAATATCAAATTAAAACTTTTAGTCACATTCATATATCAAAATAAAAATGTACTCTTAATTTTAACATTTAAGGTGCGTTTAGAAAGCCAGTAGTTTGTTTTATCACGGTATGAACATAAATTAATATTACATTTTCCGTTTATATTGTGCACATTTTTTATTATAAATTCACAACTTTCAATATTTCTAAAATATATTAGTATATTTTAGTCCCCATTCTAACAACTTCAATTCCCAATGGTTTGATTACCTCATTGATAAAAACATAATATAATAATAATAAATTATCTTATTACAGTATACTCTCTAACATAAAAATTCAAAAGAAAAGTCAGGATTTGGAAATAAATATATGGTTGGTCCACCATGGCAGCGCTACAACTACTTTTGCATGGCAGCTTCATCCGAATTTAGTTTGATGTTTGAGTCAAAATTGGCTCAAAATCTTCATATACTGAATATTCTTTATATTGGTTTTGTTATTTTAATGCATGATTGGGAATAGAAAAAGAGACGAAAGTACATGAGATTCTTTCATTATTTTTCAATCATTTTTTGTTTCCTTTTAAATAAAGAGTTGCAGGTTTTGGTTGTGTTAATTCGGATCAGCAACAATGGCGGAAGATTTAGACATTGAAGCTGCAACAAAGACTGAAGATAACTCGAAAGCAACTGCCATCTTCAAAAGTACATATCAATCAGTTCTTTTAAAGGTATGAACATTGTTTGAAACCACTGTTTTCTTTCACTGAAGCAACTTGAAATTTAAGCTTTAAATGATTGTATTTTCATGGTTTTATTATTCTGCAGTTTGTCGATGTTGTTTATTCAGTCAAATTCGGCAATGGGGGAAATTGTTTTCGGAACAAATCAAGTCCCGGCGAGAAAGTGATCTTAAATGGGATCAGTGGGATGGTTCAACCGGGCGAAATGTTAGCCATGCTCGGGCCATCGGGCAGTGGCAAAACGACGCTGTTGACCGCGCTAGGTGGTCGCCTAGGGGGTCACCTCACCGGCGCCATAACTTACAACGGCAAGCCTGTCTCCGATTCGATGAAGCGAAACACCGGATTCGTCACACAGGATGATGTTCTATACCCTCACTTGACCGTGACCGAAACGCTCGTTTTCACCGCGCTTCTTCGATTTCCGAATAGTTTTACTAAACAAGAGAAGATCATGCACGCTAAAGCCATTATCGATCAACTTGGACTAGATAACTGCAAGGATTGCATCATTGGCAACTCGTTTCTGAGATGAGTTTCGGGTGGGGAACGGAAAAGGGTTAGTATAGGTCAAGAAATGCTTATAAACCCAAGCTTGTTGCTCTTGGATGAGCCTACGTCGGGTCTGGATTCGACTACCGCGCAATGGATCTTGTCGACGTTGTTGGAGCTTGCTAAAGGTGGAAGAACGATTGTGTTAACTATACACCAGCCATCAAGTAGGCTGTTTTACATGTTCCATAAGGTTTTGCTGCTATCAGAAGGTAAGCCTCTGTACTTTGGACAAGGATCAGCTGCTATGGATTATTTTTCGAGTATCGGATATGCCCCATCAGTCGCCATGAATCCTTCCGATTTTCTATTGGATCTTTCAAATGGTAAGCTTTAATCTCACTTGTGCATATTGATCTTGTAGAGGTTAAATTTTGCATACTGAATCTTGTAAATTGTAATGTTTATATAGGTGTTACATCATCAAATGAGTCACTCAAGGAGCAAAACTTGGTGAAGAAAACACTGGTTTCAGCATACAAGACCAACATTGCCGAGAAACTAAGGGAAGAGCTTAACGAGAACTGCGATCGTCATCACAATCAAAACGAACACAAGACGTTCGGAAGGTGGCCGACGACTTGGTGGCAACAGTTCACCGTATTACTTCAAAGGGGACTTAAGGAAAGGAAACACGAATCATTCTCTATATTCAACACTGCCGAGGGCCTTGCCGTAGCGGTCCTTTTAGGACTTTTATGGTGGCAGTCCGGTATTGCTCACTTGCAATACCAGATTGGATTCCTCTTCTTTATATCAGGATTCTGGGGTATGTTCCCTCTGTACCAAGCGATTTTCACCTTCCCCCAAGAACATTTAATGCTCGAGAAAGAACGGTCCTCAGGAATGTATCGGCTATCTTCGTACTTCATGTCGAGAATCGTATCCGATCTCCCCATGGAGCTTATTCTTCCCACAGTTTTCATCACAATATCATATTGGATGACAGGGCTTAAACCCACAGCTGGCAATTTCCTGCACACCTTGTTGGCACTCCTTTTATGTGTACTAGTCTCACAAGGGTTGGGGCTCGCCATCGGTGCCTTGGTGATGGACCAAAAGACAGCGGCCGTTCTCGGTTCAGTCATCATGCTTGCGTTCTTACTCGCCGGTGGCTACTACGTTCAACATATTCCGGATTTCATATCGTGGATCAAATACATCTCGCTTAGCCATTACACGTATAAGCTCTTCTTGGGCTCTCAATACCGAGCAGATGACACTTACCTTTGTGGTGAGCCGGCAAAGGTTTGCTTAGTCAGAGATTTTCCGGCTATAAACAGTGTTGGGCTTGACGGTCAAGTCATATCAGCTGTTGCCCTGGTTCTCATGCTTGGAATCTACAGGCTCATTGCTTATTTGGCCCTCATGAGAATTGGAGTGACCCCAAAATTGGGGAAGTAGCCTAATCTCATTCCTTTATTTCATACAACCAAAGGATTGTATTAATTAAATTATATATTTTTTTATTCTTTTTTTCCATTAAGTGACTTTTGTATTATAAGGATTAGGGAATTGTGTATCCTAAATTCAACCACAATAAGAGTGTTAGATAATTTGATTTATGCATAAATGTAAAATTTAATTATTAATTAAATATTATTTCAAACTTTTATGCTTAAATCATTACTTCAAATTAAAAAGATAAAGTCAGGGTTTTTTCAATAATATTATCTTAGTAAATATCTACTAACAAAGTCCTAATTAGATGCCATTGTTGTCAAATCTGAAAAGCCTGAGTTGAAAGATGATGAAAGAAGAGATTGCGGCAAATGAAATATCAGTCTTTCTAATCAGTGATTCCGTTCTCTTTGTCAGCAATTTATTTATGTAATAACATGTGGCAGCAGCCACCCAAAATTTGGGATTTATGTCATAAGGCGGCTACACCTTTCTCATTTCCCTTATTTTCTACCCAATTTTATATACACATGGGGATCAACTACACCGTCAGTCAATATTGTATCACTGTCTTATTGAAGAAAAATCATAAAAATTTATGGAGTAGGATGTGTTATTATCATATTGATTAAATAAAATATTTAAAAGTAACACATAGTTCGATGATAATGAGAGAAAATATAATGTAAAAAATTAGAAAAAGAATCATAAAAAACATCATATCAATATCGTTGTTAAATTTTAACAGTTTATAATTAAAAAAACATATATATATATAATTAGTGACGATTTTACTAAAAAGTTCGTCTAATGACTAAGATAAAATATAAATATAAATAATATACTGGTGACTAACGATGTGATTTACTTAGTTCATCACATAGTGGCAACAAAAAAGAATGCTCCGTTTTTCCAATATATTTACATATTTTTATACAATATATGTATATTTATATAATTAAGTGAATAATCAGTGGACTGGGACCACAGGACTAGGAGCAGTAGTAGGCTTGAACATTGAAATTTGAGAAGATAATTTTGAAACCCTAATTGATGCATTTTTCACATGAACAAAAATTTGTTGAATTTCATACCTTATTCAACATTCAAATTCAAATTGACAATTAACTCAACATTTAATCCACAAGACTCCCCGTTTTGATTTCATACTTATTCTGCTTTTTTCTCACTTTGTAACATTAAGATTTTAAACTCCTCTAGAGCTGCAGCTAATACTTACTAGATATTTAAATTGTGAGAAATTATTAATGAAATCAGACTTATAAATTATATTAGTGGTATTTAATATAAACGGAATATTAATTCAGTTGTAAATAAGATATCAATTTAAGTTCATATTCAACATGTGATGTTATTTTTTAAGGTTTTGAATATATATATATATATATATTGTCAAAATTGTATTGCTAAATCTGCTTATATTTTCCCACTCGCTGATTTTCTCTGTATAATTTTCTTCATTCAACATATTTTTGTCAAACTCACATATCAACTGCTTAGAGAAAAAATCAATTTATACACTAATTATTTTCTCATTCAACATCTTTTTATTTCTTGCCTTTCTTTATTAAATTTAGAAAAATATAATAATTAAATTATTCATAATTTTTTAAAATTTAATTTAAAATAATTATATTTAAATAACTTTAAAATTATAACACCCCCAAAAAATCATCCCAATGACTATTAAAAATATATATATATAGAAAAAATTAGGTGTCCAAGAACCTCAAACTATATGACAGCTGCTGCTATAATCTTCTACCAATGATTTTCAATCCAATAATTTACCTACATCTTCATACCAACCTTCCTTCATGCTGAAATTGACCCATCAATATTGTTTTGAAAGAAAACTATTGATAATACTTTTATAATTTTGAAATTTTCTAATGAAAAAGTATGGACCGATCTTTCCCTTTTGATCCTTATCTTATATGACATGTGTTTTCATTTTGTGCACTGACAATAAAATATATTATTTAAATACCATTTGATATATATAAATGATTCGATATTTTAGTTTTTAAATTTAAAACTTTAAGATTTATAACATATAATTTTAAATTCTACATAAAATAGGTGATATCGATTAAAACTTAGGGGCTGTTTGTTTACTGCTAAATGGAATCATTCAGCGCTGAACGCTGAATCGTTCAGCATTCAACGTGTTTGATTCTCATATCTGAATGAAGACTATGCTGAATGAAACAACAAAACACTATTGAATGATTCAACATTAAAGTAC
Organism: Hibiscus syriacus; assembly: GCF_006381635.1. Lineage (NCBI taxonomy): Eukaryota > Viridiplantae > Streptophyta > Magnoliopsida > Malvales > Malvaceae > Hibiscus > Hibiscus syriacus. The sequence goes on from NW_024063078.1 coordinate 2,193,563, forward strand.
ATTCTGAATCATTAAGCATCCGATATTTTACCACAATACATATTTTTTCACATGTTGTCCTATTAAACAATCATATCTTATAATATAATAAATCATTATGAAGGTAAAAATGAAAATATTCATAATTTAGATTGAACATTTATAATCATTATCAAACAACATGTCACATTCAGAGTCAGAACCTTTGAAACATTAAAGTCATTGAATCATTCAGCGCTTAATCATTTTATTTTATCAAACATATTCTTACTTATAAAATATATTTTTCTGGTCTTGATATAATTTTCTTGTACACCACATGTCACTATTTGTATCGCGAGATATATATACTTTACGGGTGACCTTTTGTTCATTCACATCTTTATTTATTTAATTATTTTAAATTCCTTTAATTAAAGGGTAAACTATAAAATTGACCACTTTGATTTTAGTTTTATAAACATATGATCACTAGTTTCACAAAACATAAGTTTTAGTCACTTACGTTATCATTTTATTAAGATTTGGCTACTGAAACGTTAGCTGACATGAGTTGGATGACATGACTTATTAATAAAAAAGGTTTAATTTTTATTTTAACCAGTGAACTTTATATAAATTACTAATCATAGGTCCTTTTATAAATTTAAAATAGTTTAGGGATAAAATATCAAATTATACCTTTTTTCCCGTGTTTTCTTTCCATACCCCATCTTCTACGCCGCTTTCCCTCTTCATCTCTAAACCCTTTTTGGCAAAAAAGATGAGGCTGGAGAAGAAAAACATTTGGAAAAAAGGGGTAAATTGTTATTTTATCTCTAAATTATTTTGAATTTACAAAAATACCCATGATTAGCAATTTACCTAAACTTCAAGGGTTAAAATAAAAATTAAACCTTTTTACAAACGTGTCACGTCATCCAATTCATAAAAGCTAATGTCTCAGTGACCAAATCTTAATAAAATGATAATGTAAGTGACCAAAACTTATGATTTTTGAATTTAGTGACCATAAGTTTATAAAATTCAAACGAAAATGACTAAATCAGTAGTTTACCCTTAATTAAACTAGAAGCCTCCACGCTAACAAAGACTTCGAAAGGGACACGAGAGGAAAGGGAAATTAGATGTGAAAGAGAATCGGTTTTGCATATCCGTGGCGATTCGACTCCATAAATTGTGTCTTTATCATAAATATAATGTTTATTTAGCAGTGTAAATCTTTATTAACATCGTTAATTAATTTATAATAAATATCGCGATGGGGTTAATGAAACCTATACGTGGAAATGTAGCGGATTCTAGAAAAAAGCACAGAAGATAGACACGTGTCCTAAAACATTTTATGACATATTTTCGTGGATTTTCGTGACGATTCTTTGGTCGGATAAGGTCAGCCTTAGATGTCCAGCACGCGGCGATTTTGGACGGTGATAAACACAAAGTAGGTCCCACTTACACAAAAGTTCGACAAGAACGACCGTCCTTCTGTTATCACTATTTACTCTCTCTCCTATTTAAATACCTCCCCTACCAAAGGAAAAAAAAAGATAACCTTTATTTTCACCGTTCTATTTTATCTTGTAGATAGAACTACTAGCTTTCTTTTCTTTGTTTGGTTTTCGAGAAATTTTTTTTGAAAATCATGGGAGCCTCAGAAACAGATCCTTTGGCTCAATTGAGCTTGCCGCCAGGGTTTCGGTTTTACCCGACTGATGAAGAGCTTCTAGTGCAATATTTATGCAGGCAAGTTGCAGGCCATCATTTTTCTCTGCAAATCATCGGTGAAATCGATTTATACAAATTCGATCCATGGGTTTTACCAAGTAAGTTAATCAAATCCAGCAACAACAAAAAAGAGTTTTCTTTCTCTCTTTTGTGTTAATTGTTGATTCCTTTGCTAATGACTTTTTTTAACAGGTAAAGCTTTGTTTGGTGAAAAAGAATGGTACTTTTTCAGTCCGAGAGACCGGAAATACCCAAACGGGTCACGGCCCAACAGAGTTGCCGGTTCGGGGTACTGGAAAGCTACCGGAACTGATAAAATTATTACCAGTGAAGGTCGTAAAGTTGGTATAAAGAAATCTCTGGTTTTTTACGTTGGGAAAGCTCCGAAAGGAGCTAAAACAAATTGGATAATGCACGAATATCGACTCCTAGAAACTTCTCGTAAAAATGGTAGTTCCAAGGTATATACATAAGCTTGAATTATTATTTTAGAACAATAATTGTTTGTTTATTGATTGATTGATTTTTTTTGGGTATTTTTTAGTTGGATGATTGGGTTTTGTGTCGAATATACAAGAAGAATTCGAGTGGTCAAAAATCATTTTCGAGCGTTTCAAGCAAGGAGCAAAGCACAAATGGGTCGTCGTCGTCGTGTTCTTCCCAACTCGACGACATGCTTGAGTCATTGCCCGAGTTGGACGGTCGTTTCTTCGGTTTGCCGCGGATGAACTCGTTGAAGACGCTTCAAAATGGTGAGAAGACCGGGATTCACAATTTGGGTATCGGGAGTTTTGATTGGGCGAATCTCGGTGGGCTTAACTCGGTGCCCGAGTTGGTGCCTAGTGGACAAACTCAAACTCAGAGTCAGGTGATTACGAATTATGGAAATAGTAACTTGTATGTCCCCACAACGACGCCTACACTACGTCCGATGGACATGTCGACGAATGAGGTTGGGAACTCGTTGGAAGAGGAAGTACAGAGTGGACTCAGAACTCAGCGAGCTGAAGATGACTCGGGGATTTTTCAACAAAACTCGAATGTGTTGAACACTCGCAACAACTTCTCTAGCTCGATGGACGGGCGGTTTTGGGCTTAAGACAATAAATATATTAGGAAAAAGAAATAGGTAGGAGGACAGGAAAGGAATTTCAGAAATTTGTGTAAATATTTTGGGGCTAACCTTTCGGACCAAGAGAGTTTCAAAAAGAATAGCTGAATTTCGAAATTTTGCTCTGTTTTTCTGTTAAAAGCACATTCGTGGGATTCAGTTTTCCCGAAAGTTAAACTAGAAAGTGATTCCTCACAATTACAAACCATTCCATTTGGAATTCACTTCTTTCAAAATTATATTTATATTATGAAATTGATTCGTTTCAAATTAAATAATTTTTTAATCATATATATATATATATATATATATATATATATATATATATATATATATATATATATATATATATATGGGTAAAGTTTACTAATGGTCCTCTATATGTTGTTTTTTTAGCTTTTCGACTATTAAAAATTATAAAACAATCCAATAACTATAATAAAGGGTTGTTTTGTTAAGATATCGATTATTAAAAATTACAAAATGCTCAATCAACTATTTATATATTCCAAATTCGTCGTTTTCTATTTAAAATTGACGGTCATTTGAGTTGGACGTTAACTTGCTGATTGAAATATGATAAAATCATATTTTTTTTTAATGATGTTTATAGGTACCACTATTGCTTTCAGGTATTGACTCGACATTATAATGTTTCAAGTATTGGCTCGATAAAATAATGTAAACGAAGAGTCAATCTATTAAAAGTTATCATTTGTAACTTTTACTCAGAAGACTGTCATTTTTTTAACTGAAAATGATGAGTTTGAAACATATGAATAGTCGAGTGATCATTTTGTAACTTTTAATAGTTAAAGAATTCAATAAAGCAACACCATATAGTCGGGAGATCATTTTATAACTTTTAATAGTCAAATGACTCAACAAAGTAATATCTTATAATCGATAGACTATTTGTGTACTTATATATATTCATATTTTTTCACATAAAAATGAAGTATTGATGAGAATATAAATAAATTAAGAAATTGATAGGAAAAAGTTTGCAAAGAATCATAATTAAAAGATTAAATTACATTAAAAAATTAAAAGATTAAATTATAAGAAGAAAAATTTTATTATAAAAAAATAAGAAATCAAAGTTACTTAAATATTTTATAATAGTGGTGGATTATATTAAAAATTTACGTATGATTTTATATTATGAAAGAATTTATAAAATTTTAGAGGCGAATAAAATTATAAAATTTTAGAGGAAGAGAATAAATTATCAATAATATATATATATATATATATATATATATATATATATATTTAAAATAAAATAGAATTTAAAAAATTCATAAAGACGATTTCCTTTAGCTGTCTCTTATTCCATCCAGGGGTCACGTGATTTAATTTGTTGGAGGATAGGATCAAATTGCCAGAAATTCGACGTAAAAGAAGAATTCAATACAAAATAGTGTTGAAGATATGCATTAATAAATGTTCAATACAAAGTTCCAAAGTTACAAAAATATTATACGTTTGAGATATTTTCAATCATTTAATAATAAATGTTTAAATATCTCCTATAAATATTGTGTTCGAACTCATAATTATCATTGATAATAATTATATTTTTAATCAACGAAGTCACTTAATTTATGCATACACCCTATTTATTAAATATGACTATAAATATCTAATTTTATCTAAACCTATCACTAGTCACATTAAACCAAATCTGACCTAAAAAAACTCTCACTCGAACCAACTTAAACCCTAACCCAAAAAGAAGATTTTAGTTATTTAATCATAGCATTCATCAGTCGTCTTTAAGCTCTTCTCTAACCGCACGTCTCACCAGCCTCCCACGAGATCACGACACACTCATTTTCTACCCAAACACAACAACTTCAAATTCTTTATTTTTTTCAACTTACCTCAAATTTTTTAATATAATTTATTCTATTTACAATATTAATTTAAATCTTGAACTTTAATTAAAAAATAAATATTTTTTTCGTTAAATCAATTAATAAATAAGTCAGGTTATGTTTTTTTAATATCAATAATGATTTTAATATAATTTGGGCCATTTTGGAGAAAAACATCATGGCCCCTAAATATTTTGGACGGCATAGTACAAAGGTGGTACATCGATGGGCTTCGATTAGTGTTATTTATACTATGAATGCAAGTTGATTTTTTTATTTATATTTAATTATTAAATATTAACATTTTTTCTTTTACATTTTTTATAATATATGAAAAACGAACGGGATGACAAAACCAAATTGATGGTCCTAATGGACACAATTGAAAGTGTAATAGGAATTATACAACATATCATCGTTTCAATTGACTTGTTTATTAAAATGCTTAGCTTTTTATGTGCACCTGTCTCCTCAATCACAAACTTCGATGGTAAATTCTCTTTCTATGTGGTTAAAAGAAGGGAACACATACGCATCCTTTTCGGAATGGTAGACAAATTGAATCGAACCATATCGACACTCTATGCTGACAAATCTTACTATCTTACAAAGAGAAAAAGGAAAAAAATAATGGAGGGAAAAACTTTTTCTTTTCTTTTCGTTGTGGTTGATATGACTAATGAAACATTGATGGAAAGGAAGAGATCAAATGTAAAGTTATAAAACATAATTGTTAATTTATTTTGAACATATTTTTTTAATAATGGTCATATTTACGGATTTTTTTTTAACTTGAAATGATACTGGATTTATTGAAATAAAAAAAAATACAATTTTAACAATGTAACTCATCAAAGAGAATTTTAGGGATTATGTCTATAAAAAAACTCAAACATGAAAAATATACACATATTTATTGGATTTTTTTTCAGATTTTATTCATTTTGTTGTTATATGATATCAGAAATTGATTGTTCGTAAACTTCTTTTTCTTCTTTGTAGTTTGATAATTGGGTGTTATGTAGAATCTACAAGAAGAACAACACGAATAGACTTCTAGAACATGATAAAGATGATTCTTTGGACAACATGCTCCGAACCGTACCGCCTTCGGTATTGATCGGCAGCCATCACAACGCAAAATTTCAGTTATAGACAAGTGGAACAAGTTTCAGCACATTGCTTGAAGCTCAAGAACATAGCCTGTTTGATGGAATGGTGGGGGGGGGGTACGAATAGGATTAACAATGGTTCTATTTCTCATCAATTGGGATGTTCAAGCTTTGAATGGAGACTTATCTATGGTTAGCCCTCTAAAATGGACCCTCCCGTCACTTTACTGGACCGAAGACGAAACCATGAGGCCTTCAATGAGCAAGCGATTCCAAGAGGATAGTAATGAAGATGGAAGCTTGGAAAAAACAGACGAGAATGGTTCTATCGCCACTCTACTTAGTCAGCTACCGCCAACCCAACAACAACAACAACAAGAAGCAATGTTGGGGGCGATCGGAGACGAGATTTTTCGTCCTTCATATCAACTTCAGGGGTTGAATTGGTACTCGTAATTCGATTTTCATGTAGCGGTATTCGATTGATACACCATCTACATAAAATATATCGAAATTTTCCGGTAGCTTGGGATAAAAGATTGGGGTTTTGGTTTATTAGGAAAGAGATTAGATGAGTTGGGCCTAATTGTTTCTTTAAGTGTAACATGTAGCTGCCAAAAATTACATCTCTTGAGGCCATAGGTAAATTTTATAATATACAGTTACATATTATATATATATATATATATATATATACGAGGAGAGATGGAAACTCGCCGTAGAAAACGAAAATTAATAATAAAACATGGATATTTGACAAAATATTTTGCTTTTTAAGATACAGCATTGAAATCCTTGTTGTAATTTGTACAACTTTATTATTATTATTATTATTGATGATGATTATGAACATTTTTAATAATATATTGAATATGATTAAATTTCTCACTTTTTATTACATTTTTAATCTTCTTTCTTATTAGTTCGATTTTTAAATTTGAACTATGATTAAATGCATGATCTCGAGAAATGTGATTCAAATAATTTTTTTAAAATTATAAAAGATGAAGAATTTTGATATGCAATTAAAAGCATGCAATGTGGATTATATTTACACAGTTCAACTAAAAATTGGCCACTACGTTATTACTGTGCTAAATTTCAAAGCTTCCCCTTTGCTTAAAATAGGATACATAAAATATATATTAAATTAAATTAAATTTGGAGAGAAAATAGTTTTTTAAAAAAGTAATATTAAATTGTATTATTGAGTAATAATATAATTAGAGAGCTATAATTATCATTATAACATTAATAGGTATGAATGCTCAATAATTGTTTGATAAGAGTTGAAATATATGGGTCCATGTTACTCTTTTTAACCATTTTTATTTATTATATAATTTAATAAACTAAATAGTCATGTTAATTTATTGCTGATCTATATAACCTACCTGACAAATATTCGGCTTAGAAAAAGAATTATAAATATTCATATCTAGGATAAGATTCACTTCCACATTATAAATTCTTTTAGTTTTATATATATTTCTAGATTATTAGACTAGTTGAATTTAATGATTAAAATTAAATTACTTATATTTGTAAAAATATATTTATTTCTTAAAATTAATTTTAATCATTTATATTTATTTATCCATTGATAAAAAATGTAAAATTTATTTTTTTTGTTTTGTATTAAGTATGAACGGATCCTATCTTTTTATATATTATATATATATTTCAATTATCAAGCTAGGGTTCTTTTCGTTTATCTTTCTTTTATTTGGTTGACAGATAGGGATATAAATGAATAGAGTGTTCGATGGACTTTTATAATTTATTATTTTCGGTCCTATCGTATTTTCGTATCAATTTAACCCTCGAAGTTATTCAATTGCATCATTATATACCTACCCCTAACTTAAAACCCTAAATTGAGGGTTTTAAGTTAGGGTTTAAGGTTTAAAGGCTTAAAGGTCACACACAAATAGAATATTTAGAAGATATTTATGTGTGAAAGTCATTTTCTTTATGATGAGATAATAGCTAAGTTTATTCCATGACCTAGCTAGGTCACACACATTGATAATATGAAATCATCTCATAATTTTTATTTTATCATTCTAACATGATTTTGTGTTAGTATTTGATAAAATTTACGCTTACTTCATAAATAATATTTCTCAAATTCGAATCAGTTAAGGAAAATATTTATCACTAAAATCATTCTTTAAATTTGATTATTTTACGAAATTAATTGACAATTATTATTTTTATTATTATTTAAATAAGCTGTAGGACCATTTCACTATCTTTGAAAGGAATCGTTATCTTAAAACCACACAAATTAAAAGCTCTTTAATTTCACTCCTTTCCAAGGAAAACGTACAAAACAACTTTTTAATAATATCTCACATCATTTACTAATTAATTTTGGAATATATTGTGAAATTAATTTTTTGAAAAAAATGGACTATTATCTTAATTTCGGACCTAACCCCATAATTACTTTCTAATGAAAATTACATATTATCTGTATGCGAACTCCAATTATTTTTATAGATTTTATATGATTTATATTTTTTTAATTTGACTATTTTTTCATAAATTTTGACATATTTGTATTATTTTTTCATATTGTTTGTGTTTTAGTTCATATTTGACGATATATTCGTATTTTATTCAATTTATCAAATCTAACAGCGGACCAAAAAAAATTAAGAAATTGACATTTGATTGTGGCTAAAACAAAGCAGCCTTGGACCATGGAGAATCTGAATTTTATAACTTAAACTCCAGGTTGTTCATGGCCCATTTTATTTTATTTTAATTTAATGCATCAGTGCCAATTTATGGTGCATAATAATAATGAAAATAATTAATAAACTTCATGGTTAATCAATTTGCAAAAGCAAAAAGAGAAAGAATTCAATTAATAGGCTGTATAACTGTGGGTGGCATAATGCTGATACAATTGGATTCTGATCGATTTTTAATTCGAAAGATATTATATATTTAAATATATTTGAATTTACATATCATTAGATATTATAATAATATCGATCATGACATTTATTTATTTTTATACAAAATCATATATAATAAAAGAAGGAAGATGCACGAATCAAGTTATTTTAGTGGTTAAAAGGATGATTGTTATTCTTATAGGTCCTAAGTCCAAACACCAGAAACTGCAATGGTATTTGAGCTTTCATTGTTAAATAGTTGAGAAACTTTAGAACATATACTACCTTATAATCACGCTAGATTAAAAAAGAAGAAGAAGGTATTTAACAAGGGATTTGCACAACCGCAAGCTGGTATTGGTAATGAGATTTTGGTTATGTAGTCTAGGATTATTATAAGATAATATTTGTTCATGATCTTTTTTAACTATCGATAACGTACATACACCCACATATCTATTTGCTTAAACCCATGATCTCTTAGGAGAATGATATTTACTTTAACCACATAAACTATTGTGATAATATCAAATAGAATAAATTTTAATATAATTGATTTAATGCATGAAATTTAATAAACTTGGCTTTTAGTGTCGAAGTAAAAAATTCATTAGTGGAGTTAGTGGTCCAACTCTTTGAGGGTGGTCCTTCATAATTTCACTACTAATATAAGCATTAATAACTCGAAAATCACTGCTTATAATCTCATTTAAGCAGGTGGGACGAAAGGTCAATCCACTAACTAACTGCGTAATAAAACTGGTTTAAAAGGACGACTTTTCTGGAAGGTCATTCCAAGTGGCTCTGTGGTAGCAGTACAAACTCTTATGCATAAGGATATATTAAGATTAGAAAGTGAGATTGTTAGTAGAATTAATTAGGTAGTCATTTCGCTTTTATTCATAAAAAAGCAAATAATCAAACCGAGTGCCAAACGAAAGGTAATACAAAATTTTAAAAATCTTTAATTATGAACTTCATCTTTCTATTTTACAAAATTTAAAATAAGTCCCTATATTTTAAATTTTCAAACTTTGGTCCTTGTGCTTGATAAAAACTAAGAGGTTAACATTGAATCTCTGACCTAAAGATCAACCGTTCATCATTTTATATAAATAGAATTAAAAACGAAGTTCATCTATTTACTGACAAATGAACTAATTTATCAGTTTTCATATAATGCAAGTGCTAAAATTTTGACAAATTATAGTAGATAGACTAAGTTTTTGATTATTTGTAAAGTAGAGGGATGAAGTTCAGAATTAGACCAGTCAAAATATTACAGTCATCACTATCAAATGGTCAAATTCGCCAAAAACCCAGTTCCAAGAATCAAAGAAACAGCCTTGCAAGAAATACCAAATAAAAAAAATTAAGTTGGCATCTATATAAGTTTCACAAATCAAAATGAACAAGACATGAATGACCAATTCACCTAGGGGTGTTCAAATTTTCGAACTAATTCGGTTAATCGACCGAACCGAATTAATTCGGTTAATTCGGTCGGCCACCGAATTAGTTCGGTCAAATAACGGTTAATGATTTTTGGATATCCGATTAACGGTTAATTCGGTTCGAAATCAGTTAATTCGGTTCGAAATCGGTTAATTAACCGAATTAACCCTTATATATTTTTTATTAATTTTTTCACCCCACTGCCCCACATCCTGCTACTCGATTATCAATTATTTTATGCCTTGATTTGTGTAAGGTATGGGCACGCGCATTGGCAGGTGGAGCATGCGTTTGACAGCATAGGAACTTGCAGCTAGGTGAAGCCTGGCCTGACCTACAATGATTTTTGTATGTTTGAGCCTGACCTGTGGCCTATCAAAGACTTTTATTTAGGCTTGGCCTGACCTGTTTAAAAGTCTGACCTGTTTAACAATAAACATTTAATATTTTTAGTTTAGTTATTAATTTTAGAGTAAAATACCTATTAATCTTAGTACATTTTACAAAGTAGTCACTCTAAATAGGCCAACCTATCAGACTTATAAGGCTTTTTAATAGGCCTAAGTCTGACCTATTTAATTAAATAGACTTTTAAAAGGGTTGAACCCGACCTTTTTACTAAATAGGCCAGCAGGTTAGACTTTATACAGACCAGGCCGGCCTAGCCAATTCCCACCCCTACTTGCAGCCAGCCATTTCTTGAATGTTTAATTCATTAATCTAAATTTTCTGATCTTCACCAGCAGCAGAATGGTCCTCCGAGCTTTTGGAGCTGAGCCAGTTCTTACAGATCCAGCTCGGGGTATGAAAGGGGCAGTTCAGAAAGCTGAAGAAATTCATGCAAAAACGCCTAATTCTTACATTCTTCAGCAAATTCTTACATTCTTCAGCAATTTAAAAACCCTGCCAACCCAAAGGTATCATTTTGAAATATTTTCCATGCATATTTTGGTTGTTGGAATCTAGGAGGTTGGAATCTAGGAGGGTGTCATGATCTGATTCTTTTTTCCTGATTTAGATACATTATGATACAACTGGATGTCTGGACCAGAGATATGGAAAGGCACTGGAGGCAAGATAGATATAGTTATCTCCGGTATTGGGACCGGAGGCACTGTAACTGGAGCAGGGAAGTATCTCAAAGAGCAGAATCCTGAAATTAAGGTTAGATTTTTTATGCTCAATTAGAGGAAATAAATTTTGATTTCAATTAATAGATCATGTTTATACAGTGTCTTATTGTATTGCTTATATTGCCCCTTATCTTTTTTGTTTAGGTCGTTGGTGTTGAAACAGTTGAAAGTGCAGTGCTTTCCGGAGGAAAACCTGGTAAGTTGTAATGTTACAGTGCTTCTTTTTCACATCGTTCTTCGTAATGCATTCCATTGTTTTCTACAATCTGTAACATCTAGCTGAGTAGTAGATAGGATCTATGTTACTATGACTCGGGTGTGAGTATCATCACGGGGTATATTCTTTTTCAAGATTTCCATGTATTTTCCTGTAATAACCAGCATGCTAATGTTGTCTTTAGTCTCTTAGCTCTGGCATTGTTAACTGAAACTTGTTTCCTTTTGTTCCTTATGCTAACGTTGAATTTTATAACAAAGTTCTACCTATTGATGAACTGCTGCATTTTTAATGTTCAAGGTCCACACAAGATCCAGGGAATCGGTGCTGGCTTCATTCCTGGTGTCTTAGATGTCAATTTACTCGATGACATTGTTCAAGTAAGTCTCAGTTGTACTTCTTTATTACGAATGATTATGTTTCGGTCAGTGTGGGATATAAATGCTATTTTATGTGGAAATGTGAAGAACTTGCATTCTTCTTATAGCATAATTTACACCCTGCTTTCTTATCATCTAGGATCAATACATATTATATGATATGTAGGCATGTAAATGAGCTTTCATTTTTTTCGATGCCATAATTCATTACCGGTTTTTGTTACTTTCACAATATGTTAATCTGAATCTATTGTGTGTTGAATATAAGTATTTATCCCATAAAAAATGTATTTCATTTTTTTATGTGTTTCATGTATTTGGACAATCCTTTGAAGATCATATTTGCATGCCTAAGTCCAAATATGTGTCGGACACTATTACTTCAACAAAAATGAAGAGTTGGAGCATCATAGATTCGTCCTACTAGGATTTATATATATGTATATATATATATTAGAGGATTATTGGGAAAGAAATATGATCATATTTGACATTTATGAGCATAAGCTGTCTTCGTTTGTAGCTTTCCTTCCACACACACATATTGCTATCGTTATTTGTTGTAATGATTGTTACTTGTATGACGACAGATATCAAGTGAAGAAGCTATTGAAACTGCAAAGCAACTTTCTTGCCTTCATCATCCACTTCATGTTCAAGAGGCTTGTGTAGTAAGTCCTGCACAAAGGAGTTAGCTATCTTCCTGATTGTAGCATCAGTAAAATCAAGCATTTCACCTAGCAATACTGCAATAGTAGCTGTCGAGTTGCAGTTAGCACAACCTTCATGCACCATTTATTTTGTAGAATTTCAAATTTGTTGGTTTGTTTGAACTAAATTGATAGATACAAATATCTTATTTTAATATAATGTTTGAATCAAATTAATTAGATATTGTAAACTATTTTTTTAATTAAAAAACTATTAAATTCGAAAATTCTAAAAAAATCAGTTAATTCGGAAATTAACCGTAAATATTTTCGAAAAAAAGTTCGGTTCGATTAACAGTTAAAGAAAAAAAATCGGTTAATTCGGTTAATGGTAGTTCGGTCGGTTCGGCCACCAAATTAACCGAATGAACAGCCCTAAATTCACCCACTCCACAATATGCAGTTGACCATCCTTGAGAGACAACCCACACAAGGCTCGGAAATTCCAGCACCAGCCGGAGACGTTGCGGAGGAGAAAACGGGTAGCAGGAAAACTTACATGAGATCAGCATCTTCATCTTCAGGTCGACATTCGAGGTGTACAAGTTCGAGCCGTCTGGGTTTGGCACCTTGTAGGAGGCATGGTTACATGGTGCCAAGGCAGAGCATGAGCAGATATGGTGCTAACAAGGAGGTATTGAGGAGGGCATTGGCTCCACCACCAAATCGGAAGATGACCCTCAGGTGGAGGAACTTCAAGCTCACACCAAGCAGGCTCTCTAATATGTCTATGGCTTAAGGTTCTACAATTTTATTTTTCCTTTCAATTTTCTTTAGCAGTTTTGACAGTAGGGGCAGTTAATGATCAATTGGAGAATATAGAGAGAGTATCGTGTAAATGATTTTATGATTAATTAGAAATTTTACCAATATATTAATTTATAATTTTTTTTTTATTTTTAGTAGGACTTAAGAGCAATTTTACCATTTTAGCTTCACCCCAAGTAAACCATATTGAAATCATAATATGGTAAGCAATAACACATTTGCAACCAAAGCCAACAGTTTGATGCGCTTGCCTTGAATTCAAGCAAAATGATAAATTAAGATTAAAAATTCGAATCATAATGATTATAAATTTAATAATTTAAATAAAGAGGATCGTCATATAATAAATTTTTATCAAATTTAATTTAAATTAATCAATCAATAAATCATATGTAAATAATTGATTCAATATATATATATTGAATCTTCACAGGCCAAAATAATCAAGTTCGGAATAATTCTTATTTGAAGACGTTACAAGAAAGATTAGGAATACAACTAAATTCAATCATCGTAAACATGCTTCAACGAATTAGAGGAGTATTTCCAGATTTATATAGAGAATGAAATTAGGGGTGTAAATGAATAGAACGTTAGGTGAATTGTTCATAAATTGTTTGTATAACATTCATTTATGTTTTGTTCGTTAAGCTAAATAATCGAGAATGGTCAAATTTTTTTTATGTTCATTTAATAATGAACGAACATAAATAGAGTTGTGTTCGGTTCGTTTAAGTTCACCAACAAGCTCGTTTATCGACTCGTTCATTTATGTTCATGAACAAGCTCGCTTACGCGGTTCTCCTTTCCTTTTATTTTTTTTATATTTTAAATATTGGTTAGGGTAGAGACTAGATTGAACACATGATAAAAATTGAATTTTGAATTGTGGCTTTTCAAATGAAATGGTAAAACTAAAAATTGAATATATAAACAAACAATAAACAAATAAATGCTAAACAAACAATAAACAATATGTTCGTGAACGCCAAATGAACACATTCGTGAACATATTCGCAGACTATAAATCAACGAAAATGAACACTTTTAAAAATAAATAAACGAATATAATATTAAAAATTTAAACGAATACAAATCAAATACAAAAACCTTAAAAAAAAATACGAATCTAACATTGTTTGTTCAAGCTTAATTCATTTACAGTGTAAATAAAACACGGCATTTGCAGGAGAGGTAATTTGGGCTTAAAATAAAGTCTTTATTTTTCAAGCCTATTTAATTGGGCCTAAACAAAACTGTTTGAAACATGGACGACGCCATTAATCAGCCCCAGCTAATACTCGGAGAAATCGGAGAGCTTAACGAGGAGGACGAAGCGTAAACACTAGATCCTCGGGACAATAGAATCCATCGAGAGAGAGAATTGGAGCATAAGCGAAACCAACACTCAGAATCTCACACTCGAATGAAAATTTAACCTTTTTCCTTCACATTTCTGCATTTGATCTATGGATTTTACAAGTTTCTTATAGATCGAAAAGGAAGAAAGAGAATGGCGAACTATTTAGCTCAGTTTCAAACAATCAAGAGCACGTGTGATCATCTCGTCATTGCTGGTAAATCCCTTTTTTTGCTTTTTAATTTGAATTGAACTCTTCAAATTTAGCTTTGGTTTTTTTTTTGGGAATTTTTATGTTGTTGGGTGAGTGGAACCAGGGATGTGTTTACTGCTAGATTTCTGATGTGGAAATCCTAAAGGTTATTGATATTTGTTGCTACTTTGAGATTTTAATATGATTTTTGAAATAAAGGATTGGTTAAATGTGAAGAGTTTAGTTGAAATGGATAATTGTTGGTGATCATGTGCTAAATGTCGTTGTTTTGAGCTTTCTTAGTTAATTTTATGAAGTTAGAACTTTGATTTTTATTTCTGGAGATTTCGTTAGAATTACAGTGAGTTAATCGAAGCAGCTATTAGCTTCGTTTGCTTGTATCAATGTCAATGATATTCTGGTGGATTTTGTTGCTTTAAATTTTTTGCTGATCCTTTTGCTTTTTGGATCGATTAGAAGTATGTAGTGCCGATAAAATATTGATATGTCAACTCCAAAGTTTGCCGCTTTTTTAACTGTTTGTATTTAGTAGTAATTTGTGAACCATGTGTTAGAACTATCTGTTATGATTCTCTCCTAGCTACAGATTTCTAACTATTTATTTTTGCTATGAACTGCATTAAAGTTGAAGATGTCAGTGACTTGTGGCCTACTGTCAAGAATAGTTTTGAAGAGCGGCTGCCATTCAAAAGAGCTTCCTTAAATAACAAGACCCGCAATCCCGTTTTTGTAGAGAATTTGCTGGCTGAATTCATATTAACCACTGATGCAAGACTACGTAGTAGATTTCCTCAGGAGCAATATTTATTTTGGTTCCGAGAGCCATATGCAACTCTGGTTCTTGTTACATGTGAGGTACAGTTCATATAGTTTATGATCTTTTATTAAAGACCAATGAATTTTCAGATTCATGACCACACTTTGAGAAAAAATAAAGATAGTTCTTTGACTTCCTTAATAACTTGGATCATAATTCTTCACGTGAGCCTGTATAATAATACCAAGTTGTCTGGGCAAACTTTTTGTTTCCATGATGATAGACTTTTCTTGGTAACTTCTACTTCCTTTTTTTCCTCTTCCATCCTTTCTTTTATTAGTTTTTGGCTTAATCTTTTTGTCCTTGTTCATTTTCCATTTTTCTTTTTGTTTTATTCACATTGTTCTTCCCAGGATCTTGATGAGTTCAAGACCATTCTTAAGCCACGCCTGAAATTAATTGTCCAAAATGATGAGCGTGAATGGTTTATTGTATTTGTTTCTAGAGCCCATCCAAGCAATGATAATGCCACTAAAATGGCAAAGAAAGTATATGCCAAAATTTGAAGTTGAGTTCAGCTCCAAAAAGAGGGAAAGGTAAGATTGCAGCTCTCTGCAGCTTATATATATTCTAATTGATGGCATGACTAGTATTTATGCTGCTGCTAGTGCTAATGACTTTAGCATTGAAATAATGCCGTATAGTTAGAACTCAACTGTTGGTTTTAATTCTAAAGTATGGTTAGAGAATATATCACAAATTTGCTATGATTTCCCCCTCCTCATAGTGTTTTTGGTTTTATATTCTGCCCTAAAGATTTGTTTCCTTGGTATGTGAAGCATTTTTTTTTGCATTTAACAAAGAACTTGATACTGGGTGATGTTTCACCCATGTTGTAAACCTTTGGAAAAGACAATATGGTGAAAGTTTGAAAAGTAGCACCCTTATTGAAACTGTTTTTTTTCCTTGTCATTTTCTGATACCCAAATTATTCTCCACTTAGGTGCTGCAAATTTGACGTTCATGGTCCTGAAGCAAATTTTTGGCAAGACGTAGAGGCCGGGATTATGGAGTGTGTCAGAAATACATTGGATAGACGCATCCAGTTCTATGAGGACGAGATACGGAAGCTTAGTGAACAGCGTTTCATGCCAATCTGGAACTTCTGTAATTTTTTCATTTTGAAGGTTTGGTCCTCTTGAAAGTTAGTGAATACTGAATAGGGCTATTGTTGATATTGATCCAGGGACAAACTTTATGATTTTCCATTTCTAGTGTTTTTCAGAAGGTTGGGAAAGAAACATGAACTTACCCAAGAGGCCCTAACTTAAAAGTCTATTTTTTTTGCTTTGTGGAATATAACCTAATTAAGCTATCAAAAACTATACATTTTATTCTTATTTTCTCTGACTATTAAGGCCTCATTTTCTTTTTCTTAGGAAAGCTTGGCGTTTATATTTGAGATTGGCTCATCTTCATGAGGATGCCTTGCGTGAATATGATGAACTAGAATTGTGCTACTTGGAAACAGGTGTGAAATATATATGCCAGTATCTCAAATGTCTGTTTTATCATGTTTCTACTTTTCTGCTGTACATATTTTAAAAATTTCTTGGTCATGTGTTTCCTACTAGCATTATGATTTTGTATAAATAAGAATTCCCTGTTGTAGTGTGAATATGTATGATACTTATAGTCAATATTGTAAGAACCAGACTGGTGGTCGAACCGGTTCCTGGTTCAACCTATTGAATGCTGGTTCAACAATAATTAAATAAAAATTCAGAAAAACTAATAAAAGGTAAAAAAAAATTAACTTTTTTAAAACCGGTTCAACCAGTTGAACTGCTGGGGTTTTGGCCTGGTTTCCGGGTTTTTAGCAGTTCACAACGATACACTCAATTTCTTGTTTTACCCCATCAGTTCTACTGGCTGAACCACAAGTCTGGTCCAGTCTAGTTTTGACAACCATGCTTATGGTCAACCCCATTCCATATGTAGTGTTTTAAGTTTTACCTACAATGTTCTTACTTAGGCAGCCCCAAAATATTAATGGGGCAGATTGTTAATGTTATATGCCCGCATACCTCGGCTTTTTATTTTCCAGTTCGGGATACTAAAGGTGTGTTGCTTCAGTGGTTCTCTGAACCAGTAGGGGGAGGTCCTCCTATCATGGCAGAGTTGCAGAGTTGTTGGCGATTAAGAGGGGGCTGTGTCTTATGGAAGAGCAAGGTTATGTTCTTAATAAGAGGTTTATTCTGGAAACTGACTCAATTAATGCTTTGAAGTGGATCAAGAATCCGGGCTTATGCCCCCCTTTGTTTCTATCCTTGGTGAACGATATAGTTGTGCTGTTGGCAAGAAAGGATATTATTGTAAAGCATATTTTGAGGGCGGCAAACTGGGAAGCTGATAAACTAGCTAAAGATGGGATAGGGTGATTCTTGGTTTATATTGGTTATGTTGTTTTGTAGGAAATGTTATATTCTGTGTTGCAAGGTTTTGGAGTTAGTCTTATGTCTTCATTTGGAGGTTTTGGAGTCTGTTAGGCTCTACCTATGTATTATTGTTTTTATGAATAAAATTTTCTAGGCACTCTTTTCCTTCTTCCTTAATCCTTCATGTTACTCACATAACATGGAGGATTAGAAGGGGTTTTTTAATGAGGCCACTATTCTATCAAAAAAAAAATTATTAAGGATTTGTCTTGAAATGCTCCTTTTTTATTTTAAATTCTGGTAGTTGCTTTTGGGCATTTCTTAATCTTATTTAATATATAAGTGCAGTTAATATTGGTGGGAAACGTAGAGAGTTCGGAGGACTAGACCATAGTGATGACCAGGCAGCACTGCTTATTCCTGGAAACAAACCATTGACACAGATTGTTCAAGACGACTCGTTCAGGGAATTTGAATTCAGACAGTATCTCTTTGCATGCCAATCAAAGGTTTGGTACTGCCAGCTCTTTATGACTTTAAGTACTTTATGTTGCACAGTCTGACTTTGAGACTAACTCTTCAAGAATGTGTTTGCCTATTGCCATTTTTAGAACTTTATCAAAATGCCATTCTCAATGAGTTATCAGAAATTGTATGGTTAATCGATCAACAACTGTTGCTTTTATTACCGAGCATTTTATATAACTGATTAAAACAATTTCCAAGGTATTGTTTTAGCTCCTTGAAATGTTCTATAGGTGCTTCTTTCTTGTCATTGTTTTATTAGTTTCAGATTGCAGTTGGCATGTCTGTGTTTGTGCCTAAACCATGCCTCACTGATCAAATTGCAGCTCTTATTCAAGTTGAATTGTCCTTTTGAGGTTGCTTCAAGGGGTTTTTCATTTATAATTAGTTTCTCAAAGGCACTAGAATTACACGAGGTATTTGATGATGTTTTCTTTTGTCTGAAACAATTTTTTTAACTGTTATATTTTCCTTTTTAAAAAAAATCTGAATCCTCTTCTCTTGGGATTATTGTAGAGTATTTTACCCTTCTGTATGCGTGAAGTTTGGGTAATCACTGCATGCTTGGTTGTAGTCAATGCAACCAATTCTCAATATATTGAAGGAAGTACGTCCCCTGAAATAGAAAGGGAGTTCTATCGCCTTCAAGGTGATCTTTACTCATTATGTAGGGCTAAGGTAATTTTTTATTTCTCATTTTAAATGGAATTTCATTTGTCATATTGTTGAACACCCACTGAAACATTTTGATGGTTGTGGCAGTTCTTGAGGCTTGCATATCTAATTGGATATGGAACAGAGATAGAAAGGAGTCCTGTTAACAGGTATGCATTCAAGTTTTGGAGATCAAATCCACTTTTGACTCAAAAGAAATTTGGTTACTTGCTTCATAATTTAAAGAAGGCTATGTCTTGTGGTCAAGGCTGATGTTTCACTATCTAATTGTATCATTTCCTTTCTTTTTGAGCAGTGCTTTATTGAGCATGCTGCCTTGGCCCAAGCCAGCAGTTTGGCCTTTGGTTCCAGATGCTGCTGCTTCTGAGGTGCTTCAGAAAGAAAAGGCAAGTAATTGTTCCACATTTGTAGAACTCGTAGACAGGCAAAGGGACGCATCTGTATTTTTGTAGGAAAAAAGTTAAACCATCTTAGTAAAGATTTATGTGTCTTTCCATCGGACAAGTACTGTAGGGCTTCCATTTCTTCCCATCTTTTATTTTCAACATTTGTAACATTATAATTCAAAGTTTATAAACAGCTGATAGGATATGGATTTATCGATTAGAAGATCAACAATGAAACATTATAACAGCATGGAGATTTGAAAAAGAAATAAATAGTGTGATTATAATAGTCCACCTTTTTCAGTGGCTTTTTCAAGGTAGATGCTGTTAATAGATTAATTTAGCCGCATCCATGTATTTTGAGGTCTGCATGCTCCAAATCTGCACAAAAATGTTGTTCCTTTGTGATCTTACTTTTTCTTGCTAAAACTTGTGAAGGCACTTCATGGCCCTACCATCAGAATAGTTGTAGGCTTTATTCTAATAATGACTATATTTACCATTACATCTATTTCACATTTAATCAGCTACACTTTACTTAATTGGTTCAGATGATTCTGCAAGAAAACCCCAGAGTCAAGCCCTTTGGCATCGAGAGGAAACCCTTGCCACTTGAACCTACTGCCCTTATACGTGAGGCAAATCGACGAAGGGCTTCCCTTTCTTCTGGAAGTTCATCCGAGATGTTTGATAGCAAACAAAGCTTTGCTGATGGGTAAGGAGATCTCAAGAAACAACACAATATTGCTTTAGCAATTTTTTGAACATAAGTTATTATAAGATTGAAAGTTTTCATGTCATGATTTTTTAACATTTTGTTTGTAATTAAAGGTTTTTATGTCAAGTAAATGTATGTTGCTGACAGATCAGCGACAGATGTATCATCAAAGACATCCCCATCAAGGAAAGCACAAGCAATTTCGACGTCTCATACATACTCATCTGCTGGAAATTTTGAGGGCTCTATCAATCGACCCATGAAGCTTGCTGAAATTTTTGTTGCTGCTGAACATGCTTTGAAGCAAACAATTTCAAATCCTGATCTGCAGAAAGCTTTGTCATCTATACAGGACATTGAGGTATCAAATTGAGGGCTACAAACATGTGGACCGTTCATGTTTCCACCTTTTTATGGGGGGGTTGGGGAGGTTGCGGAGGAAGATTTATTTTCTTTAAAAAAATAGCAAAAAATTTATACCAAAAAACTCTCCTTTGGTTATCAGTTAGAAGTATTTAGTTTAGACCTTTATTCATTTTATATTCCTGGATTTAGGTAATTGATGTGGCGGAGGACTTATATTCAATATTTAATCTACACTTTTGTCTCATTAATTCCTATTTGGGTCATGGCAGCAAAAATATATGGATCTTACTAAGGGTGCTGCTGACAATTATCATCGTTCTTGGTGGAAAAGACATGGAGTTGTCCTTGATGGTGAAATTGCAGCAGTCTGCTTTAAGCGTGGTAACTTTGACCTAGCTTCAAAGTCATATGAGAAGGTTTGTGCTCTTTATGCGGGTGAAGGATGGCAAGATTTATTAGCTGAAGTCCTGCCCAATTTAGCTGAATGTCAAAGAATACTTAATGACCAAGCTGGCTACCTGTCATCTTGTGTGCGGTTGCTTTCACTAGATAAAGGCTTATTCTCAAATAAGGAACGCCAAGCTTTTCAGTCAGAAGTTGTTAGTCTTGCACATAGTGAAATGAAGCACCCTGTCCCGCTTGATGTATCATCTTTAATTACGTTTTCTGGAAATCCCGGTCCTCCTTTGGAGTTATGTGATGGGGATCCTGGTACTTTATCTGTAACCGTTTGGAGTGGCTTTCCTGACGATATAACTCTTGATTCTCTTAGTCTGACTTTGATTTCTACATTTAATGCTGATGAAGGTGGTAAGGTATGGTTTCTAAGACAAGATGATGCTAGTTTGTTTTAAGCTATGTCATAGCATGATATTGACTTGGTTATTTGATGCATATTTCAGTTAAGAAGCTCTAGTGCCACTTTACTAAAGCCTGGAAGGAGCACAATCACCTATCCTTTACCACCACAGAAACCTGGTTCTTATGTCTTGGGTGTTCTTACTGGACACATTGGACACTTGGCTTTTAGATCTCATAGTTTCTCCAAGGCAGGTCCCACAGACAGTGATGATTTCATGAGCTATGAGAAAACGACCCGCCCCATCTTGAAGGTACCCTTTCTTTCTCAGATTTCAAGTACTGTCTCTCGTATTAATATCGATAAAGCTAACCGTTTCTAAATGTTAAAAAGTATAGCTTGGTGAGATTCCCAACTTTAGGATCACAAACCCTGGTTATGCTTTTGTTCTTTTTCTTCAGTCTTCTGATAAAACCTTCTCTTTACTTAGGTTTCCAAACCAAGACCTCTAGTTGATCTATCTGCAGCTATATCATCTACCTTGCTGATTAATGAAGCTCAGTGGATTGGAATTATAGCACAACCTATAAACTACTCCTTGAAAGGTGCTGTTATGCATATTGATACTGGTCCAGGTCTGAAGATTGAAGAGTCGCCTTCCATTGAGATGGAAACGTACAAAAGTGCTGCTCAGAGTTCCACTGATACAGCAAACACCAGTGATGCTAGGAATGATGATAGTGAAGACTTTGAGCAGCTAAGTCTCCTCGACTGTAAAATAGAGTTTCCAGATTGGGCCAGTGATGTGACCTCAATTCTCTGGATTCCTATTTGTGCTATTGATGAAAGCTTGCTAGAGGGTCATCTTCAGGTCCGGAAAAAGACTAGAGAATTTGTGATGGTTTTAATTTTGGATATATGTTTGTTTGTGTGCAAAAATATGTCTCTCTATTGTTTTCTGCATCTGTTGGCTAGATCGTTTATGTTATGTTGCGCACCATGGCAGGGGCCCTGCAGAAACAAAGTATTGTGGACGGAATGCGAACAATAGCTCTGAAACTTGAGTTTGGAGTATCAAACAATCAAATCTATGACAAGTACTATTTCTACTCATATTTTTATTTTTTATTTTTTTAGATTTGAATTCACACTCTCTCTATCTGAACTTTATTGAACAGTCTACTGTGATATGCAGAACCATAGCTTTGCATTTCACCGATCCTTTCCATGTGAGCACATGTGTTGCTGATCAATGCGATGATGGTACTTTGCTTTTGCAGGTATTATGTCCTTAGTTTTCGACCTCATTAGTGATTTTACTCTCACAATAAATTTTAAGGAAGTGATCATCATGTATGATCAAAAGACTATCACCTTTTCCGTCGGTTTTATATATGTCTAGCCCTAAAGCACAAGGCACTGGCATTGCCCAGGTGCATGCCTTACAACACTGCAGATCTTGTTGTATGGCATCTGAAAATGTGAAAATCTTACTTCATATAATATACTGACTGCATGTTGGATTAAGAATTTACTGTATGTACTGAAATGTATGCATATATCATATGTAAGAGGTTTCGATCTTACCATTCATGGTGTACAGTGATAATAAAATTGTGTGTTACAAATTTCCCACTACTCTTTGTACTTTTTATGAAGATTGTTTTGGTTTGTGTTTCTTACAGGTAACACTGCACTCCCAAGTGAAGGCCACATTAACTGTTAATGATGCTTGGCTTGATCTTCAAGATGGATTTGTTCATACTGGACAAAGTGATGGAAGACCATTTTCAACGTTTCTTCCACTCGAAATATCTCCAAATTCAAGAGCAGGGCTCCTATTCCGTGTATGCTCGGGGAAGGGAACTGCTGAAGGTACAGACATCTTGTTTTTCTAGGATAGTGTCAGGGTATAAGGCTGTAACCTTCCTCTTCGCTGTTCACATTAAAATGTCCAAACACTGAGGCTGTGCATTATTCTTATTATGTTATCATTATCGAGCCCTATGTCTGATAATATCGCTGACAAGTAATACTCCCTGCCATATTACCTTATGTCAAGTAATCGACCTCTTGCTTTTACAGATGAAAATAAGTTGCAACCTGAAAGCATATTAAACATCAGATATGGAATTTCTGGGGATAGGACCATCGGGGCGCACCCACCTGCGGTTACAAAATCAAATGATACCGAGGGTACTAGTCAGGATTTAATCTTCCGGAGTGCTCTAGTCTTGCAGCGGCCAGTCCTCAACCCATGCCTGGCTGTTGGGTTTCTGCCTCTTCCTTCTGATCGTCTACGAGTTGGGCAACTTGTTACCTTGAAATGGAGACTTGAGAGGTTGAAAGACATAGAGGAGAGCAAAGTTCCACAAAACGATGTAAGTCGAGATAGTCCTGTTCTTGGCCAAAGTTGGCCAAACCATGGACCTTTATAACTCATGTTTATTACATTTTTGACAGGATGAGGTGCTGTATGAAGTGAATGCGAATTCGGATAATTGGATGATAGCTGGGAGGAAAAGGGGGCATGTTTCTCTCTCCACAAAGCAAGGTTTACAAACTGTTTCCCTTTTCACTTCCAGAGTCAAAAAAGCACTCGTATCATCGTATCTGTCTCTGTATGTAATTGCCATTTTATTTCCAATAACAGGTTCAAGGATATTTATTTCCGTACGATGCATGCCACTCAATGCCGGCTATGTCCACCCCCCTCACCTTGGGCTACCGGATATCGACAATGCGAATATAAGCTGCAGTCCTGCCGGACCTCACCTCGTTTGCGTCATGCCTCCTGATCTTAGTTCATCCTTCTGCGTTCCGGCATGATCGTCATGGATTTTCATCATACAAGTCAATCTCTGGTCCTAAATTTTTCCACTACGTTCAACGAGAACTGTCACAGATTTAGATTTATACCAAGTTTAGCTCCATTTTTTTTTCTCCAATTGTGTAATGTGTTTTGGCTCATGTACAGAAGAACGGTGTATCATTGTTATACGCAGACCCATGCGATTCAATTCCATATGATTTATCACATTACAATCTCCTTTATTAGTAGTCTAATCATTAGGTAAACACCAGATTGGATTTTGCAACACTTCCATCCCTTATTTTTTGCCTAAACCTCATACTGCATCAAAATTCGATGATATTATTAAAAAAAAAAGACAACGACAATAGATTAATACAAAAATAAGTGCCCAAGTAATACTATTTTTTTCATTTAGGCAACCAAATTATTTTTCGATCAATTTAGGTGTCTAATGTTACAAATATTACTCTTTTCAGTGTTACGATAGTTAAAAGATCCTGTTAAGTGACACATATCGTATTCTGGTGATTTTGAAGATTTTTTATATAATAAATTTATTTTAATTTTTTTTAAAAACAAAATTTTTAAAATTATTTTTAAAATTATTAGAATAAGGCAAATGTCACTTAAAGAAATTTTTAATGACCGTTACAAACGAATCATTTAAAATTATAATATTTATAATGTTAGACGTCTGGATTGACTGAAAAATAATTTTGACACCTAAATAAATAAAGACGATATAATTTAGACATTTATTTTTATATTAAGCTTATAAAAAGAATCATTATCATATTAGTGGTTGCAGGAAGACACGTAAACACACATACACATGGAGCAATTAAATGTTAAGAGAACAAAGACAGATGCATTAAAAGCATGGGCTTAGATTTGAGATTGAGGGTTATAACTTATACACCAAATTTTTGTGACCAAAGCTGGAAATGCAGACAACACATGCCGTGATCGATGTGTTCTCTCTGATTTTTTGATGCAATCATTAATTATTTATTTATAAAGTATTCATTCAGCTTTTTCTTGCTTTGATCTCAAGAATTGCAAGGTCAGCAAAAAAAAAAAAATTAAAAGGGTGAATGCATAGATTCTTTGTCACCCTTACTTTACTCCATGAGCTTATCTTTGGGTAATATTTTATTTTTTTATTACTGGTTAACAAGTAAGTTTTTGAATCTTTGTTCCAACATTTTTGTACTGCATTTTCGGTATATGGACAAATTTCATAAAAAAGATGAGGCAAAATCAGACAGTATTCATGTGATTGTATTTTGGAAATGGGACATGGTTTATGTGGATGTTCAATTATGAGTTCTCCACATTGGCCAAGTGTTCACCATACATATGATATCAAAATAATAAAAAGTTATTGATATCTTTTAATTAAGCGATAAAGAATTTGATATTTCTCAAAATCGAAAAGAAAATTTATTTTGAATTTTAATTCGATTCAATTTAGCTCTATAAAATAAAAATTTTATCACTGTTGATCATCCGAAAAATGCTTAAGACGAGTATAAGTAACGAAAACTTTGATATTAAAATTAGATTTGAAAAGCTATGAGAAAGATCCCATGTAAGCTATAACTAAATCCCACTGAATAGAACATGTACCATTGACAAAGATATGACAACCCCCTAACCCT
Organism: Hibiscus syriacus; assembly: GCF_006381635.1. Taxonomy (NCBI): domain Eukaryota; kingdom Viridiplantae; phylum Streptophyta; class Magnoliopsida; order Malvales; family Malvaceae; genus Hibiscus; species Hibiscus syriacus. Next base: position 2,219,659 of record NW_024063078.1, read on the forward strand.
ACACCGTTAACCACATCTAACGCACAACCTCCACCAAGTCCCATCACACCGACAAGCATCTGTTCTCCCTCTTTCATAAGCTGTAATGTTCTAAAAGATTATATTAAATAATTATAAAAACCTTAATTACATGCAAGTTCAAGTCAAATTAATTACTTAAAATAGATGTAAAGATGTTTCAACATTGTATTTGTGAAAATAAGATGAATTTATTAAAGGATTTTAGTAATAAAAGAAAATATTATTTTTTAGATGTTTTACGGCCTATAATTACCTTAATTAATCGGGAAAAATTCTAACAATTGAGATAAACATATCATTAATAAATTTATTTTTTAACAAATAATACTTTATAATAATCTCAAACTAATTAAAATAAATAAATTATTTCGAAACTTATTCTTTATTTACAAAATACATTAGTATATTACATAACATATATTATATTATATTACAGCCAAGTATATTTTCAACGAAAACATCTGGTTTGGCTTCGTCTCCCCAGAATCAAAGATACTCTCATTTTTGTATAGCTTTCATTTTCTAATCCTTTTTTTTTACTTTAGCAGTAATATTTTGAATTTGACTTCAGTAATTTCCACGTCAGCATCTCCAGTCCAAGCGGACCTCGCCGGGACCTATGATGTGCTGACTTGGCTTCCGAAACGACACCATGTGGCTGGTAACCATGAAGGCAGTTACACGCTCGGAAACCCTAATATCTTCCATCTTTAGTTCTTGTAACCGCCGCACGTATTCCGGCACGTGGAGGAGGTCCCACAGAACCCCCACCCCACCGGGCTTCAACACCCTTACCATCTCCCCCAACACTCTCACTCTCTCCGCCGCCGCCTCCACCGTCCTGTGGCCGTATTCTTTCCCCACGGTGTGCACAAACACGGCAGAAACCACCACGTCGAAGTAGTTGTCTCCGAACGGTAAGCTCCTCACGTCGCCCTCTCTGCACGTCACGTACTCCCCCACACCTGTTCCGGTTTTCAAATCACCATTTTCAGCAAAAATCAGAAGAAGAAAACTCAAATTTTATTATGAATTTATTATTAAACAAAATTAATTTAATGAGGAATGATAGGAAAACGAACCTTCCACGTTGGCGGTTCGGAGCGTAGACAAAGTAGTTCGTTTAGAAGGATCCAACCCGACAACCCGACCCGAACTACCGGTTTTCTTCAGTTGGGTAGCCACCGCATTGAGAAGAATTCCTCTGCCGCACCCGATATCAAGCGCCAGCTTCACCGTCGACCAGTCGTAAACCGATCCCACCATCCGCTGCGCCATGTCGTAATGCAACGGCCCGGCGGAATAAAAGAAGTTAGCCGCAGCGAAAAACAAGCATACAGCCGAAATCGCCGTGACGCAGCCGCTGAATCCGGCGGCGAAACGGGCTGCGCCGGGACTCGAGAGGAAAGTTTGGAAGAAGTGGAAGATGGATTCGAAGTAGAGAAGGAAGATAAGGGAAAGTAGTGAGAAAAAAACAGCATGGAATAGAAGGAAAATGAGTGTTTGCCACTGGTCCATGCCGTAAATAGCATAGATCTGAGTCCAGTCTCTGCTACTATTGCTTTTCCCCATTAATCTCTGCAACAACGACAACAAAAAAACCGAAAAAGCTAAAAAGCACGAAATTTGAAACAAGGGAAACACTTAAAATTAATCTGATTCACTGTGTTTGATGGGTTTTCGCTAAGTTTCTCTGATCAGTCAAACTTAGCTCATTTTTTTAAGGAAAATCTGTTGGGCGAGTGATCCAAGAACCGATCACTGAAAAGAGACAGAGAAAGAAAAGATAAGAGAAAACAAGGCGTCGTCTAAACAGAAGAAGAGGAGAAAGGGGACAAATGGATCAAGCTTTATGGTAGTGATGAAACTGCAAAAATGTCAGTGGTACTGGCATTCAGAGGATAAAATGAGAATGATCTCATATGCAACTAACCATTTATTTTTTGAATTTTCACGCGCTTTCAAGATCTTTTGTGGGTTGATTACAATTCTTTTGGGAAAGTTGGAACAATTATAAAAACTCAAATGGGTTTAGAGTTTAAAACTGCCGTGGCAAAAATGCACGGATTTTCTTAGAGAAAGAGAAAAATGAGAGAGTGAGATTCTGTTATGTATAATTCTATTTTTACCGGTGAATGGGAGATTTGTGAATAAAAAATTCAATCTTTTGATGTATTATTTTATTAATATATCGGAATTGCTTATAATATTAAATTTATTTAAAATATTATGTGTTAAATGAGTAAGGACAAAATATTACATTTAAGTTTGATAAAAAATGTTTATATTATCATTTGAAAAACCATTTAATTAACTCAACATATTAATATCAAATGATTTCAATGATTAAATCAAAATAACTATATCTGTAATGTCATTTTTTAATTTAATTTGATATTATATTAATTTATGATGAAAATAATATTACATGATTTTTAAAATTATTAAAAAATTATTTATTTTTTAAAATATTATAAAATACTATCCTCCCATAGAATATAAAATCATTAGCAAAAAGACAAATAATGAGTTTCAGCTACACAATACCTATTAATTAGTCTCCGCAATTGATGGTGAGAAATAATCTTAAGCGTACAACAAGGATCTATGGGGTTGATGTAACGAAACTTTTGGCCAATGCAAATCCAATTCACTACATATGAATTTGAATAGTTTTTTTAATCTAAAATAATACTATTATTTTTAAAATTATTATTATTTAAATACAATTGTTAATATCTGATTTACTTTTTCTTTAATAAATTTAACGCTTTATTTAATATATCAATTAATAATTACTTAAATTTATTATTTCTAATGAAAAGTGAAGAAAGTTGAGAAAAAAAGGACATGTAAAATAAATAAATAACTCAAAGCGTCCAACTAACAAGTGTGAGAAGAATTAAATAGAGTGGGTCCAACCCCACTGATAAAGGAAAGGAGAAAAGAAAACGCGGGAATGACAGACCAAGCCGGGCCCGGCTATGGCGGTTTTTTCTTCTCCTATTCGATATTTCTATATATAATTTACAAATTTAATTCATAAAAACTAATATTATTATTTTTGTATGTATTACGGATGTCTATAGTTAAGATTTTGTTGGCCAAATAGTATAGGCGAGAAAAAAGTTAAGGAATTGTAATGATAAATTAAATTGGGATTTAAGTAATTTGTTATAGTATTTTTCAATTTTGACTTGTGAAAATGATGAGTTTTATAAAATATATTAAATAATTAAAATTCATCGTGTAGACGTAATGAATTTCATATAATTTTCGTTTAATTCATATGATAAGTTCTATTTTTAATATATTTTAAAATAATTTTTCAACAGATACATTTTTCAAAAAAATTTCTTCCAAAATTTATTATATGGTTAACCTATTTAATAAATTACATATAGATTTATTCTAATTTTTTAAATCTAATATCATACTCTCTTTTATTTCTCCTAGAATTACTTCGTAAATAATATTTTTTGGAGAATTTATTTTGTAAGAATAAATATTCATATCTCCTTATGCAATAATCCAAAAGTTAAACACTCCTTGAGAAGTCACAATTTCTTAATATAAATTCACATGATTTATTAGAACTCAATTTATTATTAGTCATTATAAAATCTTTGGGTCAAATACCAAGAGAAGTCAAACCTAACATCTTACCTTTATTGATTTTCTTCTCCTTCTTCGTGGAGACAAAAACTCTTAATACCAATCAACCATCTTTTAACCAACAATTACGATTCTACATCCCTTGTGATGTTACAATCTTTAACAAGCTCACGTGACCTATCATAACTTAATTTACTGTCAATCAATCATATCTACTAAACTTGCTAAATCTATGAGTAACTATAATGATTCTATATTTAACACTAACACTAAATATAATTATAAAAGCTTTCAGTTAATATTACGAGAAGACAAACTTAACCTTTACTTTTCTTATTTTCCTTCTTCGTAGAAACAATAAATCTTAATATTAATTAACTATTATTTAAGCGACAATTATAGTTCTACGCCTAAATTAAAAATAAGTAAATCACCTATACGCTGACCCTATTTCCATATGTAATGGGGTAAGGGGAGGTAAAGTAGTAGGCTGCCCCCAATGCTAGGTTGAGTACAATTTTCGTGAAATACCTCCGACAATTATAAATTACCCACCGTGGGACTCGATAAATATATTAAATAAAAAATGACAAATGTAAGATTAATATATATTATATTGACCTAATCTAGCACCCACCAAATCTGGTTTTATCATTAGACTATTTTGCCAATTCATACGTGAAACAAGCAAAGCGAAGTAGTAAAGCGACGCATAACAGCACCGACTTTTACTTAAAATCTTCACATTCAAAAGCCTAAACTACTAAACCCTTGCCTTCACCTACTTTCTAATTCTATTTCTAAATTACATTCATTGAGGGGTGCCTCAGCTGATCCTATTTTCTAAATTGATTTTTATGTCATTATCATTAAAATATAAATCTATATTTTCTCTATAAATAACTATTGCTTTAAAACTCTGTTCCTTTTAATAAATCTGTAACTTATTAATGCTATCATTTAATAATGTTTAATTAATTAATTAATTATATTGTATGACGTTGATGTCAAAATTGGAAGACAGTGGCATTGAACATGGTGAGCTGTCGGCAAGCATAGTTTTCAACTCTCAAATATCATCGAATATAACATTATTTTATTCATACTGATTTTGTCTCTTATTTTTATAATATTCTAATATTATAAACTAATAATATTAAATACTTTTTTAAAAAATAATTATTAAAGCTTAAGGACTGCATAAACTAATAAACTATATACTTCGTTTATAATTTTCCTTTGAAATTGAAATCAATTAATATAATGAAGAGTTCATGTGTGATGATTAAGAATTTTTATTCTTTCCGGTAAAGGGGCCATATGTTTTCACTTAGTTGTCACTGTTTTTTGATGGTTTGATTTGTTTTTTTTCAAAGAAAATTGTAAGACCGATGATAATAAAAAATTATAATGTTAGAATTTAAAATTTAATTGTGTTGGCGAAAGAGAATATAATTATAAATTTCAAAATTTATATTTATCCGATTTTATCTTCTAAAAATATTATATCCATGGATGACATGTAAAGAATCCTTCAATAAAATTTGGAGCAACATGCATTGTGGTCCCAAAGACGTACCTAACCCATGCATACTCAAATTCAAAGAATCAAACCTGAATTGACTTGTGTTTTTAAATATTGTGAAAATTAACCTTCATTTTTTTTCAAAGTCTAAACATGGAATTCAGCGTACTATTTTGTCAACGAAAACATAATTAAAATTTGAATTTGGAAGATAGCTACAGAGGATGCTTCCTTTCGTAATTGGAGCAGTACATGATTTTAGCTGTCACAGAGGAAAATATAATCAAAAGCATTGACTTGGGATGAAGTGTGTAGTTTCCATGAATGTTGTTAACTCCAAACCATATCTATATCGAACGCGGTGATTGAATCTCGATTTAATTTGCAATATCAAAGAACCCGACGTTTAAAATGGTCCACATGAACCACCTGCAGTAACACATTATGGCCTCCTTTATACCGAAATATAACCGAAGTTGTCAGTAGGATGAATGGATGAGGAAGCATTCATATGCTTTCCTGGATATTTAACAAAGAAGAAAATGCAGAATATATATAATTAAGAATGAAGATTTCAAAGACATGGCAGGGAAAGTTTCCCATAGCTGGAGCATAAAGAGACTTCTGAAACTTAGATCCACTGCACTCCCCATTCTCAATGCAGGAACTAAAACTACTAGAGATGTTTGGGAAGCTGTTAGAGAAAAAAGAAACAAAGTTAATTGGCACAAAATCATTTGGTTCCCTTCTCACATACCAAAATTCAGTATGATCGCTTGGATGGACATCTTGGACAGATTTCCAACTCGGGAAAGATTGTCTCGGATGTGCATTGTCAATGATTGTAGATGTGTGCTATATAATGAGACTAATGAAACTAGGGACCATTTATTTTCTGAATGCAGCTTTGCTAAATCACTTTGGAGCTCCATTCTTAATCTTTCTCAACTGCATGTTCCACACATGACATGGGAAGAAAAGATTTGCTGGGCTAGTAAAGAATGGAAAGGTAAATCCCTTCTTACTACAATCTTGAAACTAGCTTGGACTTCGTTCATCTACTTGATATGGGAGGAGAGAAATAGAAGAATCTACCATCGTGGCTCCAGAGAAGTCGATCAAGTTCTGTCTTCCATCAAAGAGCTGGTCCGAATACAATTTAGAGGCAAAAATATCAATAGAATTGATAATGTTAATTGTATTCTATGCTATTATTGGGGCATTGACTAACCATTTTTGTTGTTAGTATTTGGTTCTCCCTTTAGGGATGTTTGTTGTAGCAACATTGCTCTTTTGGAAATAAAAGCTTACTTATCCAAAAAAAAAAAAAAAATCATAAACGAGTATGCGTCCAAAACTTAATGTACCAGTTCAGTTAAGCATCAGCTTAAGCTTTCTCATGTTAAAGAATCACCATTGATGACATAAAAATATGCCTTAGAAAAGCTTTAGTAAGGGTGCTATTGCTAATAAAAAATCGAGCAATATGTGACTGTAAGATCAGAATGGAAGGTGAAGTCAATGATCAGACTTCGGAAACTTTCATACCCTTAAAACGGAGAACATATTTCAGCAGACGCTTCTCAGGTCTTTTGTTAGTGGTACCGGCAGCACGTCAGCATCCTTCTCAGAATACGTTCGCCCTGACAAAGTTAGATGTAGAATTGGCAAGATATAGGAAGTCTCACAGATTAGAAGAATCCCAGCTTGCATATACAGCCCCGATGATTAGAAGAATCCCAGCTTGCATATACAGCCCCGATGATTTTATCATGCAGTATTGGTACAGAGCAAGCAATAATACCCCGGTCAAGACCTTTTAAGAAGAGTTCCCGACTGAAGTCCAAGGGGCAACCTCCTGCATCCTTTACAACACCACCAGCCTCTTCTACGATGACAACACCGGCAGCATGATCCCATATCTTCTCTTTGTACCCGAATCTTGCAAACTTTATAAAAACCTCGGCATCGCCCCAAGCTATTGCTGCATATTTTACCATGCTATGGACTCGCATAGGTTGGTTTCTGCCGTTAGAATGTATTGAAAGATGTATTAGGATCAAACAAGAAGATGGCCTCGTAAATACTATACAATTTCTAATCAATTTTCTAGATTATTCTTCTCAAACATTAACAGGAAGAAATGAACTAGGGGTGAAAATAATAGTAACACACTTGAGACCTATGCTGTTAGCAAGCCCCGCTGTAAACAAGTGGTTTGAATTTGCCTTTTCCACCGGTTCGCAAAAATTGCCAGTGATGGATCATCAACGGCAGAAGCCTGTACCAATGTAGCAGAATTTGGCCATTCAAATTTTGCATCCCCGTTGATCAATGGTAGCATCCATGCCCGACCACTTCCTCTCCTTGCATACATCACACATCCTTTTTGCAAAATTATCAGAAGATGGCGGAGCCTTTGGCATGGTTTGATTGCGCTGATGATTATAATTCAAGAAATCCTTTTTCATAGGGTAATTAGGGCAACCAAGAACTAACTTCCCATCCTCGATCAAGGCTAGCGCTACAGCATATTGGTCACCACGTACAAAACCCAATGTCCCATCAACGGGGTCCAGCACCCAATGTCTTCCGGTTGGCCCCCCCTGTTGAGTTGCACCGACTGATAGCCTCAAGGATTTGTGAAGTCTCGAGCGCTTTCTTTGGTCGCTGGAGACCATATTTTGGTGCTTCGGCTAAGCATTCATTCACAGTGTTGACAACAGCTGCAAGTAAACTTGCTGCATCAGACTTTGAGTGTTTGGACATCTTCTTCAGCAACAATGGACGCACTCTGACTTTCCAAGAATTCGGAAAGCAGCCAACTAACAGTTGCTTGGACACTCCAGTCTGTTAAGATAGAGATGATAAAAAAATCAATGAACGGATCCAAGTTTCACAAACACCTAGCAAATAATTAACATGATTAGATAAACAATACTCATCGAGTAAAAATGGGGCATAACAGATAAGTATATACGACATAAGTATGATGATCAGTTAAGAAACCATTTACTGTAATCCGCACTGCATTTCAAGTAATTTGTGAGAAAGTTTCATTCATGAAAGAAAAGGGGAAACAGAAAAAAAAAAGTGGAAAGCCAAATAATTTGTGAGGCTCCTCCTTTGTATTATCTTTAATGATTCAGTCAATTAAACCTCCAACAAGTGCATGTCTAAGCAATCAATTTCAATCATGTTCAAGCACCGACGCCTGCATTTCCATATACTAGCATACGACAAGCATGATTTGCAATCAGCATAATCTACAGCTGAACTCTCACGAATTTACTAATCAGTGTCCTAATCCCTTTCAATAGGAAAAATTCCACCCTGGCTTCCCCGACATATCTGTTTACTTGCATATAAATGAAAAAAGTTGCAACCTAGGATTCAACTATAAAACAGAATAAACAAGTGCTATTTTCATATTATCTGTGTTTAATTTCATAGGACCAGCTATGTACTTTTTCAATTAACAAGAGGTTTATGGAGTTCCTTTCCATTATTCACTAATGTCAATGAATCCGGACAAACTGCGATCGAAATATAACCAAAGGCCCTGGTTTCAGAACCAAACTGATCAGCTCAGAAATTAAAACTGAACAACCAGTTACAAACTTTACCTCATTTCCTAAGTTTGCACTTTAAAATCCATTCAGCAATACAGGAACAAAGTTCTCAACATTTTCCTTTTCAACAATGTATTTCCTTGGACAAAAATTACAGAAAGGAAGCACCAAAATGGCAATACTCAAACAACCTAATGAAAATTTTCCAATCATTCAAACAATAATAAAAGTTCCAATTTTTCTCTTATTTTTTCTTGCTTATACTAACTACCAAACAAACAATGGCCTGCATATACACCAATCAAAGACCACATTACAAATTCACACCCCCTAATCCCCAATTGAAAAACAAAAACAAAACAAACTCATTGTCAAGAGCCTCATTCAGATCAAACCCACCAAAGAAAGAGAGAAAAAAAAAGCACCACCAATAGAAGAAACCAAATGCCCCAAAATACTATAATTTGATGCAATAAAAAAGTACCTGCAATAGTAACAGGAGAATCATCATCCTTAGCCAAAACCTGTCGAGAAGCAGCAGAGACCAATCTTTGTTACACTTTCTGACATAAAAAACAAGCCATATGCACAATTCTAACAGCCAAATCCAACTCTTTTCCGTACTTGTCATTCCCCTCCGTCATGTGGGTAACAATCACAGCAAAACGAAAGAAAAAAAGAACCTTCCAAAGTTAACAGATTAAGGGGGAATTCGGCAGAGGCTCAGGGTATATTTTGTTGTCACTGTTTTTGACGTGTGCTTCAATGCAAAGGCATCAATGGCTTCAGCTTCCGGAGTTTTGGCTTTACAAAGTTCGTAACTTCAAATTAAACCAGTGAACCCCATTCTTAAGAAAAATAAGTGGTTCTATTTCCTCTTTTTAATTATTTTTTTATTGTGGGGTTGTTTGGTTTAAACTTTTTTAATGATTTTCGGGAAAAAATTCCTTTTTAAGCAACTTTGTCTTACCACGTCGGAAATTGATAAGGACCGTCCAATGTCATGAGACGTGATGGTGGCTGCTTCATATTGACTTCATTTTTGTATCCATTTCTGACTTTGCCCCATCAATATGAAAAGAAAAGAAGAAATATTAGAAAAAAAAACATGTTCCATTTAATCAAACCTCCCAACTTTTCCTTAAAGCAAATCATCAAACGTTATTGCCAATGGCAGTTGGACACTTGGGTTGAATTAAATGGATGTATCCAATGGCTGTCACTATTAGATATAGTTTGAATTTGAAGGATGGTTGAGGTTTCTTCCCCCCCCCCCTCTGTGTGGCTTGAAAATGGCGTGCTTTTGTTTCCCGTGGACCAAGTGCAGAAACCGATGAGCAGCAAGCCGGATGCCGGGACGTGCTCTCGGTGTGGAAAAGGAGCATGCGTCAGGGACATGAAATCGATAACCCAATTTTGTTATGTTCCATTCTAGTGCAGATCTTGGAATGATGTAATTTGTACATTTTGTGGAGATGCTCTTAAACCTTACAAATGAAGTTCAAAGTTTTTCTCTGTTGTCCTTTCTTTCATATATATACATTATTTGGTACACCAACATTAGTAGTTTTCAATTCAATAAACCGAGGTAAAAAATTTAACCGTAAATCCGTGATTAATAAACTTTGTATTTATTGTTGATGGTCCTCAAATTAGGTAACACTTTGACGGATTGATGGTGGTAGTGAATTTATCAATTGGTCAATTGCGATTCATCTCTTCTAATGAGGTGGAGGGTCACATTCTGACGACAAAAAATTGATAATACGATAAATTTAACCACAACAAAAAAGAAACTTTGATCCATGTAAACAAATGAAAACTATTTAAACATTTGGTTGAATTGTCAAAAGCAATTGAATTTATTCAAGAGGAATACATGGGAGAGTATGTTAAGTCTGGATAAGCCCTGTACGCGAGCTCTTAACAATTATTTATAAGAAACAAAGTATAAGTAGAGATTTATACGCAACTAGCTCAGTATATTATGTATTTAAACTCTGAAATCTCTCTCAGTTGCTCACCACATTAAGGTTTAGGTAAATAATCAATATGACAATTACGGCTGAGGTAACAGATCTGGATAGGAGGTTGTTCTGCAAAATTAAAAGCCCATGTTGTACATAATTAAAATCATATAAATATCCATGTTACTGGATATTGATACAAACAAGTGTTACATGTGTTGACGTTACTAACCCTTAGATTCTTGAACCATGCTGAAAGCGGAGACGAAGAGGGTGGAAGCGAGGAGAATGAATAATATCACAAATAAAGATTTCATTTTGGATAATATTATCACTAATCACTTAGTAGGCCAATATTTATAGGCCAATATATCAAGTGTGCACACTGCCTAAAATGAAAACCATACTACTTTTCAAAGATAATTGACAGAGAGAGGAGTGAAGAAATTTCCATGGCAGACAATGAATTCATGACCCATTTTTCTTGAAAAAAAGATGACAAAGAAAACCCTAGTATAACTGCGGTCTCTTTGGTTATATTCCCACACTTGGAAAAATATATATAGAAGAAATGGAGTGAAGAAAATTCAAAATGCTTGTACAAGTTTTTAGTAAAGAAATAAAATGAACACCACAATAATATTCATTATAATTTAAAATAATTGATATTTTTGTTATTTATCTATTAATTGATGTATTTATAATCTTACATCGTTGGACGAAATCAATCTATTTTTAAACTGTTAAATGATGCGTGTGAACGAAAATAATTTTTGTAGAAATTATGTACATGTTTGGTTATATAGATATTAGGCTATTAGCACAACAATAACTCACTTATTTCATAAGTTTTAAAATAAGTAATATATATACATACATATATAAAATACAAATTGTAATCTCATAGTCACAAAATACTAATTCTCACCATTCTCCTAAGAATTCAAGAGTGTAATTGGAGACTTTCAATTATACTAAATTCAACTAGATTCATAAATTATAATGATTATCTAAACTTACCACAATTATATAATTACACATAATTACACTAAATGATCGTAGGTAGAGTGGTAAATGTCTATAATATAAAATTATTAGTCACATGTTTTCCTCTCAGGTAATGATTTTTAGTTATTTTATTTAAATATTATTAGTCTGTATCAAAATGAAAATTTTTAAAAATACCCATATAAGAATATTAGGTTAAACCACCTAAACAAATACTCAATTTTTAAGACGCAAATGTCTTGGTAATCCGAAATAAAATCTTTTTAATTTGATCATCGTTATTAAGGAAATTTATTATTTTGATCACTCAAGCGTTAAATCTATAATGACAATTAATATTTTGGTTGAATTATCAAAAGGAATTAAATTTATTTAAGAGGAAACACTCTTTTTTTTTAGATACGTGGGAGAGTAGTTCAGTCCTAAGAAGCCATGGACACGAGCTATTAACAATTTTTTACTGCAACTTGCGAGGTATTATCTATTTTAACTCCAAAATATATCAATTTCCACCGGATTCAAGGTTCAAGTAAATAATCAATATGACAAAGACGGCGGGGACAAATCCCGATAGGAAGTCGATCTCCAAAATTAAAAGTCCATGTTATACATAACTAAAATAATTCATATATATATATATATATATATAATAAACATCCATGTAATTGGATATTAACACAACGAACTCAAGTTCTTTTCTACTTTAATTGGATATATATCTGTTGATGGAATATATATATATAACGATTTTTGACAATTTATCTCATCTGATTAAAATAGAGAATTGTGACTGGTGATTCTCTGAAGAACATAGAGAGTAAAAAAACTCGAAGAAATTATAAATATTTAGAGAGATTTTAAGAGAGAGATTTCCATCATTTAACCTTGTATGAAGGTTTATATACAAGCCTTTAGGGGGTGTTTGGATGGGGGAATGTGGGATTCCCATGGGAATGGAATCCACATTCCCCCGTTTGGTTAGCCCGGGAATCTCATTCCCGGTAATATAAGATTACCAATAGTGAATTTTTGGAGTATATTACCGGGAATGTCATTACATCCATTTCCTTAGGTATTGTTGGATTACCGGTGTTTTGGACTAAAATGCCCTTAAATTATTATTTTTCTTCCAAAAATATCATTCTTCTGTCAATGAATAATAAAAATTTTACGAAGGTTAAATTATAAATTTATCCTTAAATTATTTTAGATTTACAAAAAAAATCTATAATTAAAATTTTATATAAAGTTCAGGGGTTAAAATAAAATTTTACCCTTTCATTAAACCTTTTTTTATATAAAATTTTAGATTTATATAAAGTACAGGGGTTAAAATAAAATATTATGAATTTATATTTTTAAAGAAAAAATATAAATATTTTACAATTTGTAATATTATACAAATATATAATAAGGACAATTTGGTCAAATACACATTCCAATAATCTTTTATTCCTTTAACCAAACACGGTAATCTTACATTCCTGCTAAGCCAACCAAACACAAAATATAACATTCCTAGTAATCTTATTCCCTAGTAATCTTACATTCCTACTAAGCCAACCAAACACAAAATATAACATTCCCAGTAATCCTATTCCCTGGTAATCTTACATTCCCACTGGTAATCTTACATTCTGTGAACTAAACGCACCCTTAGTGTTAATGTTAGGCTTAGGACAACAATGACTATTTATAAGTTGGTAAGGTAAATAGATCTAATTGTCAAATAATAGATTTAACTGATAGATCATATGAGTCTGTCGTTGGTTATGTCAATAGATTGTAGTTGATTGAAGGATATAGAATTTCAAAGATTTATAGAAATTTCGAAGACTTGATAAAATAGTGACAACTAAAATGCGGTTTGCAAAAGAAATACAATAATACTGCTTATGTGTATAAAATCAACGAGAAATGTTATAAAAGTCTTAAATGTGTTGGTGTTACTTACTCTCGGGTTCCGTAACCATGCCGAAAGTGGAGAAAAAGACAGTGGAGAATGCATAATATCACAAATAAAGATTTCATTTTGGATAATATTATTACTAATCACTTTGTAGGCCAATGTTTACAGGCCAATATTTCAAGTGTGCACACTAAGTGGCTAAAATGAAGACCATACTACTTTTCAAAGATAATCGAGACCATATATTTCACAAGTCAACTATAAAGGGAGGAGTTCAAAAATTTCCATAGCAGAAAATGAACGCATGACCCATTTTTCTTAAAAAAAAGGCCAAATAAACGGGGACGAACCCACGTTATTTGTTTTAATTATTTTTTAAGATAATTTAATTTTAAAATTAGTGAAATTAAACTCTCAATCTCTTAATTTTTATTATTTAATTATATTGTAAGATCCTATTTGTTTTAAAATTAAATAACTTATTCTTTAATAATTCAATCTTAATTTCGTTCATCCAAGTAAACCCAAGTATAACTGCGGTCTCTTTGGTTTATTCTCTCGCTTGAAAAATTTAGAATTAACGGAGTGAAGAAAATTCAAAAAAACTAGCACAAAATTTTAGTAAAGGAGCAAAACGAATACCATAATAATACCAAATATAATTTAAAAGAAATGATATTTTAATTAGGGTAAATTATACAAATCATCACTCAACTTTCTTCTTACTTTTTAATGAGGCCTTTGGGTGTGATGTGCTGTGTATAATTTATTCTGATGAATGCAAAGTACTTTCCTTTTAAAAAAATTTATAATTTAAAACATTAAACATTGATTTTTTTGTCACTCTTAAGTTAATTTACTAACAGATTATGACATGTCATTTTAAATTAATTTTTTTTCGCTTGCTTAACTTTTCAACGCTCTAATTTTCACATTTTTTTCTCATTTAATTTACTAAACGTGATTCTTTGAAGTTTGGGGTCCCGACAAGTCAGTCTTTGGATATTGATATAGATGCTTCTTCTCCCTTTACTTGGACAATGAGGCAGATGAGTTCAAGTTGCAATTGAGAAATCACTTACCGTATGAATTTTAAATATAATATTGTGTAATTTATTTTTTTTCTCAGCAAATGAATTTATTACTATTTATTAATAAAAGGCAAAATATCTACATAAGGAAAGTACTAGCAAATCAAACTTATTCCTTCACCAAATCTCCACCACAATTTTTTTCCAAGCATCAGAGTCAAAGCATGCCTTTTTAGAAACTTGTAAAGTCAACTCCTTGCAAATCCACATCCGTCGGCAATGCCCATACCCTTCTAGAGAAGCAAAAACGATACACATAACCATTCCACGCCACATAAAACCAATACATTATATGACATGCAGGATAGATGTAAAATTTTATTTTTAGAATACAAATTTAAAAAATTATATTAGAATTATAAATTATAAAATTAAAAATTTTAAGAGGATGCATAATTAGATCATCAATAGAAAATATATTCTTCAATTCTTAAGAAAAGTGGTAAAAAATTATATAAGTATGAGAGTAATTTACATTCTTCTATTTTTATAAAAAAATAATATTAATATTATTATCTATTGTCGTGATTTTTTTACTGTGACACAACTAATACATAAAACTACAATTATTATTATAAATATTTAGATAAATTATATCACATGTCAATGTATTATTTTTTGACAAGAACATGTCAATGTATTATGAGTAAGTTTATAAGTGAATTATTATATTTCAAAAAATAAATGAACCATTCTGTTTATTGAATGTAACAATTATATTACTTTATCGTTAAGATTTTATTTACATTTTGTCTTACTTTTAACTTTGTAACCTCATTTTTCAGTTGAGTTATATTTTTAGATTTTATTTTTCATTTACCCTCACAATTTGCCAAGAAAAACACCAAGTCAATGATGAATTGATCTTGCATCAACATGTAAGAAATTTAAAAAGAACCAAAACAATTGATTCAACTAATATTGAGTGACCAAAATGTAAATTTACTCGTAATCTAAAATGTGAAACTACTCGTAGTGAATAACCAAAAATCTAAATTATCCCTCAAAAGCTAAAACTTAATGGTAAAATGACATAATTGTTAGAATCAATAAATAGAGTGATTTAGTTATAATTTTTTAAAATATAATTGATCCAATTATAAACATACTTACTTTACAATGACTTGTGATATAATTTACCTAAAATACTTTGCACATATATAAATAATTTTAAAGAAACTGATAAGTTATATAATTAAATCCTTCCACAATTACGATTTAACTGTGGGAAAAATAGAACGTTAAAGATAATAACTTAATATATGATTTGGAACCTTATATTATCATTCAATCTTTATTTAAGAATTTCACCTGAAATTTACTTTAATTATTATGCTAATACTATTCACAACGAATTAATGAGTGTGAGCATTCAATAATTAGTGCGGCAATGCATAGGTCCACTCCAGTGTGTGTATAAAGAACTAGTTATCTAGCTATCGAGCTTGTGCCTTCCTTGGTAGCTTGACTCAACCACCCAAAATCTAATGGGGAACATTTTCCTCAACTTAACTCTTCTTATCATCTTCCATTTCTCTCTGACCACTTTCTCCATGAACTTAACCACCATACTTACAGACCAGTCCGCCCTTCTTGCATTCAAAGACCGTGTTGTCCACGATCCTCAAAATGTGTTGGCAACCAATTGGTCATCTTCTTCCCATGTTTGCAATTGGTTTGGTGTCAGCTGCGGCTTCAAGCACCGCAGAGTCACGGCTCTAGACCTTACAGGGCTGGGACTTGTAGGCACCCTTCCACCCCACTTAGGAAATTTGTCATTCCTTTCTCTTCTTTCCATCAGTGATAACAGTTTTCATGGTAGATTACCAGTCCAATTATCAAATCTGCACCGGCTGAAACATATAGACTTGGGTAACAACAGCTTCAGTGGAGAAATCCCATCGTGGTTAGGATCATTAACTGAACTTCGGGTGTTGCGTTTGTACTTTAAAAACTTCAATGGTGTTATCCCACTCTCTTTAGGCTATTTGCCAAAGGTAGAGGAGTTGAGCTTGTATGGAAACCAGCTTTCAGGTTCAATACCCTCCTCCATTTTCAATATATCTTCGGTGCAAGTTATTGATCTAGGGACTAATATGTTCACCGGTTCCATACCCTTTGTTCCAACCGATTTGCTTTCGCTTGAACTCATCAATTTCAACTTCAATAATCTCACTGGTCATTTTCCAAACGATACGTTTGATCGTCTTCCGAATTTGAAAGAATTTTCCTCCAGTGTTAACATGCTTTGTGGTAGAATTCCAACCAGTTTATTCAAGTGCAGAAAGTTACAAACTCTGTCCTTATCACGTAACCAATTGGAGGGGAGCGTACCAGTTGAAATTGGGAATTTAAACATGCTTCAATTCTTCTTTATCGGTGGTAACAACTTTGAAGGTAATGTACACTAACCATTTTTTAAAGCTTTTCAAGTGTTTGCATTTTTTAAAAGTACTTCGAAAATGTATTCTGAAATTAGATTTGTTTATTACATGAATGGATATATATATATAGATCGAAAAATTTTAAATATAAAATGAAAAATTGATTAATATAATAAAAAGTGAGATATTTAAGAAACTAGATAATTTAATGACAAAATTAGAGAAAAATAATTAAAAAAAAGGTTTTAAATTTGATTTGTTAATATTTTTATTTCAGGTGAAATTCTAGAGCAGATTGTGAATCTGACTCTTCTCAAAAAGGTTTGATGGTTCCCGTAACAACT
Organism: Hibiscus syriacus; assembly: GCF_006381635.1. Lineage (NCBI taxonomy): Eukaryota > Viridiplantae > Streptophyta > Magnoliopsida > Malvales > Malvaceae > Hibiscus > Hibiscus syriacus. Next base: position 2,237,095 of record NW_024063078.1, read on the forward strand.
TCACAGGTATAAAAGATACTTTCAAATTATTTTTTCTTAATTTATAATTTTTAAAACATATATAGACTAAACTTTTATTAATAAATGTCGTTATGTTTTGATTAATTTATAATCATAATAAATTGTATGTTTTATTCTAAATTATTTTTATTTGTGCATGAACCAATTTACATTAGAGATTAAAAGAATCGTTGTGTTTCTTAGAGGCCACGGTTTCGAGCACTAGTGACTACAAGAGTGATTGAGTGTTTATTGTCTAATGGTTGAGAGTACTTAGAACATATAATCGTTGTGTTTCTTAGAGGCCACGGTTTCGAGCACTAGTGACTACAAGAGTGATTGAGTGTTTATTGTCTAATGGTTGAGAGTACTTAGAACATATATTAGCTTGTAATCACCTTTAGCTTAATCAAAAAACTATTTTTATTTGTACTAATTTTTTGGGTAAACTACATGTTTAATACCTCAACTATCACTTTTATTCCGTTTTGGTCATCTTATTATTCTTTTGTTTCAAAATTATACCTAACGTTACGTTTTAGTTTCATTTTGATCACTCACTGTTAAAAAATTAACAGAATGCTGACATGTCACCATAAGGTAATGTCATGTCATCATTTCATTTCTATTTTTTCCACAGCCTCCAGAGTATAGCAGCAAATAATACTCCCCACCGAATCTTACGACTTATTTTCTTCTTTGAGAAACAATTTTATTGCAGCCTGTAACACCCCAATTAGGAGCTAAATTTAAGAAATTATAAAGAGGTGAATTTAATTTGTATTTTTAGAAGAAATTGGGGATTAAATTGTAAAAATGTAAAGTTGACAAATCATTTTAAGAAGTGAAGGAAAATTCAATGGCTAAATATGGGGTTTACCCATTTTTATTTTGGAGAGAGTTATAAACTCTCCCCGTCAGTTTCTAGAGACATTTCGCAGTTTTCCTCCTCCATCAACCCTCATTTCAACTCCGATCTACTCGCCGTCTGACCTCCGATCGACGAACCGAAACCACCATCGTGTTATTTGTCGACCGAGGAACAAAACCCCTCAAACCTTTCGTCGTGAATCGTCGTCGTTCATCGTTAATTTCAGTCGGAAGTATCGTCGGTAATAATTCGATTTCAATTGGTTTTTCGTAGATTCACGACGATCCGACCATCTGTTTTTGACACCTCCCGCACCATCGTGTTCCTTGCATCGTTCCGAGTCCGCCGGTGTTTTCCGTTTCTCCGTCGTCGCCGGCGAGTTGAGGGGTGAAAAAGTCAAAGTTTTCGATGTTTCAGAATCGAGCTCTCTGCCGTTCAAAATTGTGAACCGAGCTTTGTAAGTGCCTCAAAATCGCTTAAAATAATTTTTAGGAATTTTCCGACACTGGAGCACTGTTAACGCGCCGCCACTGTGCGTAGGGTGCTAATTTTGGAATTAATTTCTGTTTGGGTGTTAGTTTGGTAAATATTTTCAGCATGTGGCTAATTTGGTAATTAATTTCTGTTAGGGTGATATTTGTGTAAAATAGTCGACTGTTGACCGTTAACCGGCGTTGATCACTGTTGACCAGAACTTTGACTGGGCATTAAACGACCTTTGACTTCGACCGAATATACCTATCCTAACGTTTTTCAACGTTCCAAATCCGATTCCGCAGTTCTTTTTTCAAAATTCGGACCCGAAGACCTCGAAATTGCCAGTCAAACCCGTTAACTTTGATTTTGACCAAAAATTCCAAATTTTTGAAAACTCGTATTTTATGCTTTCGACGTCCTGAATCCGAATCCGAAGTCCGTTTCGCCAAATTCGAATCCGATAAGCTGTTTTCACTGATTTATCATCTGATTCGATCTGTTTTTCAGAATTAAGCTTCATTTTTAATGTAATTTTCTGTTGATATGGATCCGAGGAAATATTGGAAGTTGAATTAAATATCAAAGGCGTTCGAATGGAATTTATATGGTCGATCAGTATGGCACGAAAATCGAGATAATACTTTACTACCTCTTTATACTTTTTGGAACATGTGAATATTGATAAATGTATGATTAAGATAATATTGGTCTCATTTGTGTAGTTACTGAATTTTTACACTCGATCCGAATACAATAGAAATTTGGCAACTGATTATGGTTAAGATAATTAAAATAAAAAATTGAGGGATTGTTATAATTGAATTACAAGTTTTGTGCTTAGTGATAAAGAAATCAACCTGGATCTGTAACTTATAATTTATTTCATCAAAGGTTAAATGTTAAAGGTACTTGGATGAGAAATTATGAGAATACTCCGATAGGGTAAAATTACGAAAATACCCTTATGTTGTAAGATGACAAGAATTGTCCCTGGAAGTTGGTTAATAACTCTGAAAAGACATATTGATCCGGTAAAACTTACTGATGTGCATAAGAAATGTTAGTTTTGCTTAGAAAATGCGGATAACCGGTTTTTAACCCTAAGAGAGTTTATGCAAGATACTAGAAGTCTGTTAAGGAATCATTTCAAGATCTGAGAATGTTCGGGAAAGCAATTAACCATAGGATCTTTAAATTATAATTATTTTCGTTAAGAGCTAATATCGAAATTATCTGGTTAAGAAATTACGAAAATGCCCTTAAGAGGTAAAATAGTCTGAGTTGACCCTGAATGAGAAAGTAGTTTGAGGATTCGTACTTAACTCGATTAAGTACAAATTTGATTGTTAAGATTCTGACTTAGTGTAGAAAATTCCTGATATTTCGTTTGTAAAATCTGAGAAGGCACTTGACCCGAAAATATCTAAGTTATGAGTAAATACCTGAAGAACAATTTATCGAGGGTATTCTTTTGTTAGAATTGTTCGAATGGACTGAAATAAATGATAAGTTTGAATTTAATAATAAGATCGGACGAAAAGAAAGAATTGAAATACACTGGATCTGTAAAATGACCAAAATACCCCTGTAATAGAAATGATCCAAGAATATCACCAAGCTCAGGAATGATGGGATATCCTCGAGCTCTGTAATGATTGGAATAAAAATGAACACCAAAATGACCAAAATACCCTTATGGCCTATACTAAGTAAATGTCTTGGATTAATTAAGGAATCCAAATAAGCATAGGTTTTGGACTACCTTTAAAAGTTATAGAACACAACTTAAGTGAGCCGATCAACCTTAATGATAAGTCAGTACTTGAACGACATAGATATTACTTGTATGCGTGTTCGTCTTCTCAAGTTTGGCTCGATGATAATTTTGGAAGTATACAACTAAACTCTAGATCGCATTCAGTACTAAGAATTGGATATTTGTTCGACAAATCAACCACGAAGACCGAACTGAACGAAAGTACAATATGTATCTGAAATTTAGAAATGTATGAATTACTCTGAAAAACTCTAAAGTAACTGAGATAGACTTGACTGCTAAATGAACTAAATAACCTCAAGGACTGAGGATTAAGTAAAAGATTGGAATAAGTTTGGAAACTCGGATGAACTTATGTGATGTATTATCCCTATGGATTATGAACCCCAAATCAAGTACATCAACATTACCTAATATAATTGAAACATGGAAATTAAATAAAGACCATTAGAATATATGTTCGTCTCCTTAAGATCTGTTCAGTGATGACTTAGAAGGTGATATATGGATAAGAATATTTGGTATTAAAGAGTAAATACCCTGGAAGGTTAATGAATTTGACAAGTTGACAAGTATTAGTTCTGAGAGCTATTCATCTGGAGTTGTTCGATAATCTGATCAATCGACATAGATTGTAAAGGTCCTGAATCTTCTTTATTCCTTATCAGCTCAATTCACTTTGGACATGTATGGAAACATAAGTAACTCATATGTAAAGGATTTTGAATACCCTTCTGATTATGTGTATCTTCCGATAAATGTCCGAATAAGATGATCATGATAAGCATATTATGAATAACTGATGATTTTGTCAGTTAACAAACTCTTCTAATAGTGATTCTAATTTTCGACATTCTATCGGTAAACTGAAGATTTGTGTTTCTCTGTCCGATAAGATTATCTTGTATCTCTAAATAATATCTGAAAACTCTAGTGTGTTCCCTACTTATATGAATATTTTATCTGATTTCTGATTTGAATTCTATTTTGACATCTGATATGAAATTTGTTCTGATTCCTAACCTGGATTCTGTTCTGATATCTGATCTGAATTATGTTTTGATTTCTGATATCTTCGTTTACCGACGGAGAAATGTTTTATCTTGAGGTTTATTGTTGGAGGAAGATTATCTGCAGATTCCTTGGCTTTGTGATCAGGGTCTAAATGGCATGTGCGGTTGGGTGTATGGTTATGGGAAACCTACACATTTATGATGTGAACGGATAGGGGTATATATATATATATATATATATATATCTGTTTTAAAATATCTATATCTTTTTACTAGTTTTACGGGAACAACCTATTCTGATCTCCTGAACCTAGACATCTGAAATATTTCCATCTGAAATGAATATTATCTGTTACTACATGCGATATCAATGGACCTCATCTCAGCCTATAAATCTGTAGATATCTGAACCAATAAGGAAATGTATGTTTATCTGTATCTGCAAGTTCTTCAGTATCATCTGGTAGTTTTGTATTACTAAGCTTTCCGAAGCTCACTCTATTACTCAACATTGCAGGTTAAAAGAATTGTGCTAGTACATCTATCGTCATCAGTATGGGAGTTCTTCCGGCGTTGCTTCCAGAGAATGATACATGTGATTAGGGGGCATGTAATTGTATTTTGTTTTCTATACGAGTCTGAAAATCTGTTTTATTTATGCATACTGATAAATTATTTTATAAGTTACATGTTTTGATAAAAAGTTTTAAAATTTTCGGTATTTTTATAGTGGGTCACTCCGGTGGCCCTAATGTGACACTCTAGATCGGATTGGGTTACCCACATCGGTCTGAGGGGGTTACATTTAGTGGTATCAGAGCTATGGTTTGAGTCAAAAAATTTTAAGATAGACCGGCCAGTCGAATGTTAAAATATGTCTAATCAGTACATGCCCCTAAACTACAATCGTACCTCTCTGAGCTGAAACTCCAGGGTTGAGTCCCTATCTGTAACGAGTAAACTAAAATTTATATCCGTTAAGGCTATACTTGTACAAAAAGGAATACTAGTAACATCTGTCTAAACATTTTAAAGTACTTCACGAGTCATATAAGAGTTATTCATCTGAGAAATTCAAACTCGACTCCGAAAATGAAATTGGGATATGCTACTGCTCTATGATTCTATTCTCATGACTAAGACTGAATTGATTCTTCAAGGAAATTTTTGTTCGGATTCTTTTATTGAAATGAGGAAAAGTTTTGATAAGAATGTATACTCAGCTGGTTAAGGATTAATAAAGAACTCGTATTTTTGTAAGAGTTACTTGAAAGTATGAAAGAACCGATGGAAGTTTCATTTCTACAATAATATGACATGAATGAATTTCGAGGACGAAATTCTTTTAAGGAGGGGAGAATTGTAACACCCTAATTAGGGGCTAAATTTAAGAAATTATAAAGTGGTGAATTTAATTTGTATTTTTGGAAGAAATTGGGGATTAAATTGTAAAATCGTAAAGTTAGCAAAACATTGTAAGAAGTGTAGGAAAATTCAGTGGCTAAACATGGGGGGTTTACCCACTTTTATTTTGGAGAGAGTTATAAACTCTCCCCCCCGTCAGTTTCCAGACATTTCTCAGTTTCCTTCCTCCATCAACCCTCCTTTCAACTCCGATCTACTCGTTGTCCGACCTCTGATCGACGAACCGAAACCACCATCGTGTTCGTTGTCGACCGAGGAACAAAAACCTCTCAAACCTTTTGTCGTGAATTGTCTTCGTTCATCGTTAATTTCATTCGGAAGTATCGTCGGTAATAACTCGATTTCAATTGGTTTTTCATCGATTCACGACGATCCGACCATCCGTTTTCGACACATCCCGCACCATCGTGTTCCTTGCATCGTTCCGAGTCCGCCAGTGTTTTCCGTTTCTCCGTCATCGCCGGCGAGTGGAGGGGTAAAAAAGTCAAAGTTTTCGATGTTTCGGAATCGAGCTCTCCGCCGTTCAAAATTGTGAATAGAGCTTTGTAAGTGCCTCAAAATCGCTTAAAATAATTTTTAGGAATTTTCCGACACCGGAACACTGTTCACGCGCCGCCACTGTGCGTAAGGTGCTAATTTTAGAATTAATTTCTGTTTGGGTGCTATTTATGTAAAATTCGGGTGACCGGCGTTAGTTTGATAAATATTTGCATAATGTGGCTAATTTAGTAATTAATTTCTGTTAGGGTGATATTTGTGTAAAATGATCGACTGTTGATCGTTGATCGGCGTTGACCACAATTGACCAGAACTTTGACCGGATTTGATTGGGCATTAAACGACCTTTGACTTCGACCAAATATACATATCCTGACGTTTTTCGACGTTTCAAATCCGATTCCGCAGTCCGTTTTTCGAAATTCGGTCCCGAAGGCCTCGAAATTGCTAGTCAAACCCATTGACTTTGATTTTGACCGAAAATTCCAAATTTTCGAAAAGTCATATTTTATGCTTTCGATGTCCTGAATCTGAATCTGAAGTCCGTTTCGCCAAATTCGAACCCGGTAAGCTATTTTCACTGATTTATCATCCGATTCGATTTGTTTTTCATAATTAAGCTTCGTTTTTAATGTAATTTTCTGTTGATATGGATCCGAGGAAATATTGGAAGTTGAATTAAATATCAAAGGCGTTCGAATGGAATTTATATGGTCGATCAGTATGGCACGAAAATCGAGGTAATACTTTACTACCTCTTTATGCTTTATGGAACATGTGAATATTGGTAAATGCATGAATAAGATAATATTGGTCTCATTTGTGTAGTTAATGAATTTCTACACTCGATACGAATACAATAGAAATTTGGCAACTGATTATGGTTCAGATAATTAAAATAAGAAATTGAGGGATTGTTAGAATTGAATTACAAGTTTTGTTCTTAGTGATAAAGAAATCAACCTGGATCTGTAACTTATAATTTATTTCATCAAAGGTTAAATGTTAAAGGTACTTTGATGAGAAATTATGAGAATACTCCGATAGGGTAAAATTACGAAAATACCCTTATGTTGTAAGATGACAAGAATTGTCCCTGGAAGTTGGTTAATAACTCTGAAAAGACATATTGATCCGGTAAAACTTACTGATGTGCATAAGAAATGTTAGTTTTGCTTAGAAAATGCGGATAACCGGTTTTTAACCCTAAGAGAGTTTATGCAAGATACTAGAAGTCTGTTAAGGAATCATTTCAAGATCTGAGAATGTTCGGGAAAGCAATTAACCATAGGATCTTTAAATTATAATTATTTTCGTTAAGAGCTAATATCGAAATTATCTGGTTAAGAAATTATGAAAATGCCCTTAAGATGTAAAATTGTCTGAGTTGACCCTGAATGAGAAAGTAGTTTGAGGATTCGTACTTAACTCGATTAAGTACAGATTTGATTGTTAAGATTCTGACTTAGTGCAAAAAATTCCTGATATTCCGTTTGTAAAATCTGAGAAGGCACTTGGCCCGAAAATATCCAAGTTATGAGTAAATACCTGAAGAACAATTTATCGAGGGTATTATTTTGTCAGAATTGTTCGAATGGACTGAAATAAATGATAAGTTTGAATTTAATAATAAGATCGGACGAAAAGAAAGAATTGAAATACACTGGATCTATAAAATGACCAGAATACCCCTGTAATGGAAATGATCCAAGAATATCACCAAGCTCAGGAATGATGGGATATCCTCGAGCTCTGTAATGATTGGAATAAAAATGAACACCAAAATGACCAAAATACCCTTATGGCCTATACTAAGTAAATGTCTTGGATTAATTAAGGAATCCAAATAAGCATAGGTTTTGGACTACCTTTAAAAGTTATGGAACACAACTTAAGTGAGCCGATCAACCTTAATGATAAGTCAGTACCTGAACGACATAGATATTACTTGTATGCGTGTTCGTCTTCTCAAGTTTGGCTCGATGATAATTTTGGAAGTATACAGCTAAACTCTAGATCGCATTCAGTACTAAGAATTGGATATTTGTTCGACAAATCAACCACGAAGACCAAACTGAACGAAAGTACAATATGTATATGAAATTCAGAAATGTACGAATTACTCTGAAAAACTCTGAAGTAACTGGGATAGATTTGACTGCTAAATGAACTAAATAACCTCAAGGACTGAGGATTAAGTAAGAGATTGTAATAAGTTTGGAAACTCGGATGAACTTATGTGATGTATTATCCCTATGGATTATGAACCCCAAATCAAGTACATCGACATTTCCTGATATAGTTGAAACATGGAAATGAAATAAAGACCATTAGAATATCTGTTCGTCTCCTTAAGATCTGTTCAGTGATGACTTAGAAGGTGATCTATGGATAAGAACATTTGGTATTGAAGAGTAAATACCCTGGAAGGTTAATGAATTTGACAAGTTGACAAGTATTAGTTCTTAGAGAGCTATTCATCTGGAGTTGTTCGATAATCTGATCAATCGACATAGATTTTAAAGGTCCTGAATCTTTGTTATTCCTTATCAGCTCAATTCACTCTGGTCATGTATGAAAACATAAGTAACTCATATGTAAAGGATTTTGAATACCCTTCTGATTATGTGTAGCTTCCGATAAATGTCCGAATAAGATGATCATGATAACCATATTATGAATAACTGATGATTTTGTCAGTTAACAAACTCTTCTAATAGTGATTCTAATTTTCGACATTCTATCGGTAAACTAAAGATTTGTGTTTCTCTGTCCGATAAGATTATCTTGTATCTCTAAATAATATCTGAAAACTCTAGTGTGATCCCTACTTATATGAATATTTAATCTGATTTCTGATTTGAATTCTATTTTGACATCTGATCTGAAATATGTTCTGATTCCTAACCTGGATTCTGTTCTGATATCTGATCTGAATTATGTTTTGATTTCTGATATCTCCGTTTACCGACGGAGAAATGTTTTATCTGGGGGTTTATTGTTGGAGGAAGATTATCTGCAGATTTCTCGGCTTTGTGCTCAGGGCCTAAATGGTATGTGCGGTTGGGTGTATGGTTCTGGGGAACCTACACATTTATGATGTGAACGGATGGGGGTATATATATATATATATATGTTTTAAAATATATGTATCTTTTTACTAGTTTTACGGGAACACACTAGAAAACCTATTGTGATATCTTGAACCTAGACATCCGAAATATTTCCATCTGAAATGAATATTATCTGTTACTACATGCGATATCAATGGACCTCAGCTCAGCCTATAAATCTGTAGATATCTGAACCAATAAGGAAATGTATGTTTATCTGTATCTGCAAGTTCTTCAGCATCATCTGGTAGTTCTGTATTACTGAGCTTTCCGAAGCTAACTCTATTACTCAACATTGCAGGTTAAAAGAATTGTATTAGTACAACTACCGTCATCAATATGGGAGTTCTTCCGGCGTTGCTTCCAGAGAATGGTACATGTGATTAGGGGGCATGTAATTGTATTTTGTTTTCTATACGAGTCTGAAAATCTGTTTTATTTATGCATACTAATAAATTGTTTTATAAGTTACATGTTCTGATAAAAAGTTTTAAATTTTCCGTTATTTTTACAGTGGGTCACTTCGGTGGCCCTAATGTGACACTCTAGATCAGATCGGGTTACCCGCATCGGTCTGAGGGGGTTACACAGCCAATCCTAAAACTCATGAGTCATTAATTGCCGATCATGCTGCATATACGAAATTACCATTTGCTTCCTTGTATTTTTTTTTATTTTTATTTTTTATTTTGGATAAAGTGGTTCCTTGTATTGGTCTAATGTATAAAACTCTTTTTCTTTTCTCATATTGGTCTAATCCATATGTTTGATAAAATTTATTGCAGGTACAATACCACAACAGATTGACAACCTACAGAATCTGGAATTCTTAAGTGTGGGAGATAACAATTTTGTTGGTCCAATTCCTCCAGCAATATTTAATATATCGACTCTATCTACCATTTCTTTTGAAAGCAATCAGCTCTCCGGCAGTCTTCCATCAAACATGGGGCCTTGGCTTCCCAACCTGGAGGAATTATATCTTGCAAATAATCAACTCGTTGGTCCATTCCCAATGTCAATTTCCAATGCTTCTCAGCTTACTCTTGTCTACATTTCTCATAATTTATTTTCAGGGTTCATCCCTGACACTCTTGGCAATCTAAGAAATTTAAAGAGACTCAATTTGGATGTTAACAATCTAACTTCTTCAAAATTGAGTTTTCTTTCTTCTTTGACAAATTGTAGAGGCTTGGAAATCTTGGACTTCAGCGACAACCTATTGATCAGTGGTGAACTTCCAGGTTTGGTTGGAAATCTCTCGGATTCTCTTCAGAGATTCTCTGCTTCTAGGTGCAACATCAGCGGTAGCATCCCGAGTGAATTTGGCAACTTGAGTCGCTTGATAGCCATAAGGCTTGATAACAATAAATTGACAGGAATGATTCCTACCACAATTCGAGGATTAAAAGAGATGCAGAGTCTTTCTCTTGGGGACATTATGTTAGAAGGATGGATCCCGTCCGAGTTATGTCAGCTAAACAAGTTGGGTTTCTTGGTCTTGACGAACAACAAATTGTCTGGACCGATACCTGCTTGCTTGGGTAATGTTGTTTCTTTGAGGCAACTACTCCTTGGCTCCAATATGTTTTCTTCTTCAATACCTTCAACCTTGACAGGGCTTACTGATCTCCTGATCCTGAACTTGTCTTCAAATTCTCTTATTGGTCCTCTGCCAACTGATATTGGAAAGTGGAAAGTTGTGACTAGTCTGGATTTCTCAAACAATCAGTTCTCCGGTGAAATTCCGATTGGGATCGTTGATCTCAAAGACCTCACTTATTTTTACTTATCCAACAATAGAATCACAGGTTCTATTCCTGATTCATTTGGTGACTTGTGGGGCTTGGAATCCTTGGATTTATCAAGAAATATGCTATCCAGAGAGATTCCCAAGTCCTTGGAGAAACTCCGTTTTCTCAAATATTTCAATGTCTCTTTCAATAGACTTGAAGGAGAAATTCCTGATGGAGGAACGTTCGGAAACTACTCAACTGAATCATTTAAGGGGAATGGAGCATTGTGTGGTGCAGCTCGACTTCATGTTCCAAGCTGCAAAACTACACCTCAAAGAAATTCCAAGGCAAGAAGTAAGCTCATAACATATGTATCTGTAGCACTGTCGATTGCCTCTACAATTTTGGTGGTGGCTCTAATTTTCATTATCTTCCGAAGTAGGAAGAAGAAAGAAACATTGGAAACTCAAGAAGATTTGCTACCTTTAGCAACGTGGAGACGATTTTCGTACCGAGAGCTTCATCAAGCTACTGATGGATTCAGTGATAGCAGATTGCTTGGTAGCGGAAGTTACGGTTCAGTATACCGAGGGACTATCCCAGATGGAATGACATTTGCGGTGAAAGTCTTCAAGTTAGAGTTAAAAGGAGCCTCCAAGAGCTATGACGTCGAATGTGAAGTTCTTCACAACATCCGTCACCGAAATTTAACCAAAATCATCGGCAGTGCTCTAATAATCATGATTTCAGAGCCTTGGTACTTGAGTTTAAACCCAATGGGAGCCTTGATAAATGGTTGTATTCCAACAATCATTTTTTGGATATCCGACAAAAGCTGAACATACTGATAGATGTTGCATCTGCTCTGGAATATCTTCATCATGGTCTTAAAACACCAGTGGTTCATAGCGATTTAAAGCCCAGCAATGTTCTATTAGATGAAGATATGGTTGCACATTTGAGTGATTTTGGAATCGCAAAACTCTTATGTGAAGAGGATTCAATGATCCAAACCATGACCCTTGCAACCTTTGGATATATGGCACCAGGTGAGGTTTCTTCTTCTTTAGATAGTTTATAACATATCTTTTCCATGATCAGACAACATTATTGAATACTGATGAACATTTTTATATATACAAATTCATATGTAGAGTATGGATCAGAAGGAATCGTTTCAATAAAAGGTGATGTGTATAGTTTTGGTATTCTTATGATGGAAACTATCATGGGAAAGAAGCCTACAGATGAAATGTTTTGCGAAGAGATGAGCTTGAGGAGTTTAGTGAAAGAGACGTTAGCATCTATGCTAAACCAAGTTGGAGACACCAATTCTGTAAGCATTACTAGGAGGCAACATTCAGCAGCCAACGATTGTGCATTTTCAATTTTGCAAGTTGCCTTAAAATGTTCAGTAGAGATACCAGATGAAAGGCTTGATATGAAACAAGTTGTGAGAAAGCTAGAAGAGATCAAAGTCAAGTTATTGATAGATATGGGATGAGTTTGGTGACAAGGCACTTGTTATTTTAACTACAAAAATACAAGTACTATATGTTAGTCATTTTAAGCTTCTTTCTTAGTTTGAAGCAATGTGGTTGATAAGTATTTTATGGTCATACTTCAACTTATTCTCCAAACAATTTGTGAATTATATTTCTTCCTTTTTGGCCAGGAGACAATAATTCCATTACTCAGGAAACAGTATACAACACAAAATATAAATTGACTAGGATATAGAGAACTATGCAATTACGCAAACTCCAAACCTTGACAGTTCCATCGCATAAGAATTATGACTGTCGGATGATTAATCACATCCCAAAATATTTTTAAAGATGAATACATATATTAATAATATAAAACAAATTAAATTTTAAGGTGAACATAATAAATAATATATATAAATAATAGAAAAAAATTATATTTTAAAATAAACATTATCTATCCTGCACATCATATATACAGTCATTATTGATGTTTGCAACCTCTAGTGCTCAAACCAGAGACATTTAAGGATAGCCGCCATTCCTTTAACCTATTTCTATCTATTTCTATAATATAAGACACATAAAAAAACAAGATTTAATATGATTCGATCTTATCTATTTCTATAAATGAGAAAAACAAATAACCGATTATAAACATAGAGATTACAAAGTCGCAACATCCGAAGGGTTCATCTATTAGGCGCTTATCCACAACTACCAAACAAAGTAGCGTTGAAAACACAAACAATACATATCTTAGCGGATATCCATTTACAGTTTCGCCAATGGATCCTATAGCTTTGCTTTCCCACAGCATTCAAGATGGAGGTGGAATACCATGACAGTTTGAATCAGGCGGGGGACAGATCGGAGTAGGAGGTTCTATAGGCGAAGTAGCTGCAAAATTAATAGCCCTATAATTCTCATGTTATATATAACTAAAATCATTTATATATACTATGATTTTACTTACAACTCGCCAGTTGCCTTCCTCGAGCCATGGTGAAAGAGGAGATGAAAATAGTGGAAGCGAGGAGAATGCATAGTATCGCAAATAATGCTTTCATTTTTGGATAAATTTATTACTTGATCCTTTGGGTTCAGCCTCTCCACTGCTATTTGTAGGCCAATGTTTCCAACAAATTCTATTATTCAAATTCATCAAAACCAGCAAATTGACAAGGGAAGGTCTGAAGAAATTTCCATGGCTGAACTAAGTCCTATTTCTTTAGCTTATGTTTTCTCACTTGGAAAATTTAGAATTAATGGACTGAAGAAATTCCAAAATTCAAACCAAAGAAACCTCAAATTTCCAATCAAATTAGTAATTAATTAATAACATGTGTCTTCATAAAAAAACTATAGTGTTGTTGTCAGTAGTAAAGTAATATCAAAGACCATGTATCTAAGTTGACTCACCAATCCACAAAAACAACCAATAATTTAATAATTTGATCCTTCCTTACCTTAAACTTTGTGTCATAGTCTCTCTTTTAATTTCCCCGTCTAAAAGTCAAATCCCTTGACCTTTAACTATGGTGCAACGTCACCACAGTAAAACACAAGCACGTATAGGTCGTTAAAATGAAATCCTTAAAACTTATTAATATGTTATTTGGACCGTTTTGTGACTTCGTCGGTAAAATAATTCAGTCAAATTCTTTTTAGAAAATGAATGTTTAAGAATTAATTTGGGATTTAAGTCATTTGTTATCATATACATGAAATTCGTTATCAAGTTTCATAAAAACATAATAAATAATTTGAGTTCGTCATGAGGACGTGACAAGTTCCATATAATTTTATTCTATTGATTGATTAATTTAGATTATATTTTACAGAGACTCATTATGAGAGCGATCCTCTTAACTCAATTTGTTTTATTTGCAAATATTAAAATTCAAACCTTAAAGAATCTAATATCGCATCACACTAAACCAATTAGTTATAGATCTAAATTCTTAAACTCTATTAATCAATAATTTCTCAAAATCAAAGTCGAAATTATTTCGAAGTCAATCTAGTTAAGTAAAAGTTCTTATTTTTATCGTCGTGGGATGTTGAAAGCCACTGTTATGACAAGAGAAAAGCCACCGTTTAAAACATTAAAAATAAAATCTTTCAACCACATTGCGTGTTCTAGAGAAATTTCAGGGTTTACTTTGATTTTTAATGAAACTTTTAATTTAAACTCTACTATTTTTTCTTATCAGTTTAACCCCTCACATTTCAGTTCGCTGTCAATCTTGTGTGTATAAAGAATGGGTTATCAAGCTTGTGCCTTCCTTGGTAGCTTGACTCAACCACCCAAAATCTAATGGGGAACACTTTGCTCAACTTAACTCTTCTTATCATCTTTCATTTTTCTCTTCCTTCTTTCTCCATGAACTTAACCACCATATTTACAGACCAGTCCGCCCTTCTTGCACTGAAAGACCATGTTATCCACGATCCTGAAAATGTCTTGGCTGCAAATTGGTCATCTTCTTCCAATGTTTGCAATTGGTTTGGTGTCAGCTGCGGATCCAAGCACCGCAGGGTCACGGCTCTAAACCTTACTGGCTTGGGACTCGTAGGCACTCTTCCACCCCACTTAGGAAATTTATCATTCCTTTCTCTTCTTTCCATCAGTGATAACAGTTTCCATGGCAGATTACCAGTCCAATTATCAAATTTGCAACGACTGAAACAAATAAACTTTGGTAACAACAGCTTCAGTGGAGAAATCCCATCGTGGTTAGGATCATTAACTGAACTTCAGGAGTTGCGTCTGTACCATAACAACTTCAATGGTGTTATCCCATTCTCTTTAGGCTATTTGCCAAAGCTTGAGGAGTTGAGCTTGTATGGAAACCAGATTTCGGGCTCAATAACCTCCTCCGTCTTCAACATATCTTCGTTAAAAGCTATTGATCTAGGTAGTAATATGCTCACCGGTTCCATACCCTCTGTTCCAATCGATTTGCTTTCACTAGAATTCATCAATTTCAACGTCAATAATCTCACTGGCCATTTTCCAAACGATATGTTTGATCGTCTTCCAAATTTGAAAGTACTGTACTTGAGCGTTAACATGCTTTCAGGAAGATTTCCAGCCAGTTTATTCAAGTGTAAAAAATTACAAACTTTATTCTTATCACGAAACCAATTGGAGGGGAGTCTACAGGTAGAGATTGGGAATTTGAGCATGCTTCAGTTCTTCTCTATTGGTCAGAACCACTTTCAAGGTAATATATACTTCCCATTTTTTAATTTATCTTTGAGAATGTAAAAACGATGAGCTGCTCTCTGAAAAAATCATGTTAATAAATAATAACACCAGTTTGAATGAATTTTGATTAAATTTGTTGAGAGAAATAGATAATTTATTTGAAAAATAGATAATTTGATGTGAATTTTATCATTGCAGGTGAAATTCCAGAACAGATTGTGAATCTAACTCTTCTTAGGCTGTTTGATTGTTCCCATAACAACTTCACAGGTGAATGAATAAAAGAAAACTAATTTACTTTCAAGTTCCTTAATTTGTAACTTTTTTTTTCTTCATACAAAAATATGACTTAATCATCTTAATTTATGGCAGGTATGATACCACAACAGATTGGCAACCTAAAGATTCTAGAATTCTTGAATTTGGAAGATAACAAACTTGTTGGTCCAATTCCTCCTGCAATATTCAATACATCAACTCTGAATGTCATTTCTCTGCTACTAAATCAGCTCTCTGGCAGTCTTCCATCAAACATGGGGATTTGGCTTCCAAACCTGGAGGGATTATATATGGGGAACAATCAACTTTTTGGTCCATTCCCAATGTATATTTCAAATGCCTCTAAGCTTACTATTCTTGATATGTCACATAATTACATTTCAGGGTCTATTCCTGACACTCTTGGAAATCTTAAAAATTTGAAGAAACTCAACCTGGAAGTTAATAATCTAACTTCCTCAGGGATGAGCTTTCTCTCTTCTTTGACAAACTGTAGAGGCTTGGAACTCTTGGATTTTGGTAGCAACCAATTGATCAGTGGTAAACTCCCAGGTTCGGTAGGAAATTTCTCAGATTCTCTTCAGGTATTCTTTGGTGCTAGGTGCAACATCAGGGGTAGCATCCCGTATGAATTTGGCAACTTAAGTCACTTGATGGCCATAAAGCTAGATGGCAATAAATTGACAGGAACGGTTCCTACTACAATTGGAGGATTAAAAGAGCTGCAGAGTCTTTCTCTTTCGGGCAATAAGTTAGAAGGATGGATCCCGTCCGAGTTATGTCAGCTAAACAAGTTGGGTTTCTTGGTCTTGACCAACAACAAAATGTCTGGACCGATACCTACTTGCTTGGGTGATGTTGTTTCTTTGAGGCAACTACTCCTTGGCTCCAATATGTTTTCTTCTTCAATACCTTCAACCTTGACAGGGCTTAATGATCTCCTGATCCTGAACTTGTCTTCAAATTCTCTCACTGGTCCTCTTCCAATTGATATTGGAAACTGGAAAGTTGTGACTAGTATGGATTTGTCGAACAATCAGTTCTCGAGTGATATCCCTACTGGAGTTGCAGATCTCAATGACCTCACTTATTTTTCCTTATCCAATAATAGAATTACAGGCTCTATTCCTGATTCATTTGGTGACTTGCTGAGCTTGGAAACCTTGGATTTGTCGAGAAACAGTCTATCTGGAGAGATTCCCAAGTCCTTAGAGAAACTTCGTTATCTCAAATATTTCAATGTCTCTTTCAATAGACTTCAAGGAGAAATTCCTAATGGAGGATCATTCGGAAACTACTCAATTGAATCATTCGAGGGGAATGCAGCATTGTGCGGAGCAGCTCAACTTCATGTCCCAAGCTGCAAAACTAAGCCTCATAGAAATTCTAAGGCAAGAACTAAGCTCATAACATGTGTTGCACCACCGATTGCCTCTACAATTTTGGTGGTGGCTCTAATTATCATTTTCTTCCGAAGTAGGAAGAAGAAAGTAACATTTGAAACTCAAGAAGAGTTGCTACCTTTAGGAATGTGGAGACGATTTGCATACCCAGAGCTTTATCAAGCTACTGATGGATTCAGTGAAAGCAGATTGCTTGGTAGCGGAAGTTATGGTTCAGTATATCAAGGGACTCTCCCAGATGGAATGACATTTGCGGTAAAAGTCTTCAAGTTAGATCTAAAAGGAGCCTTTAAGAGCTTCGACGTCGAATGCGAAGTTCTTCGCAACACCCGCCACCGAAATTTAACCAAAATCATCAGTAGATGCTCTGATAATCTTGATTTCAGAGCCTTGATACTTGAGTTTATGCCCAATGGGAGTCTTGATAAATGGTTGTATTCCAGCAATCATTTTCTGGATATCCTACAAAGGCTGAACATACTGATAGATGTTGCATCTGCTTTAGAGTATCTCCATCATGGTCATACAACACCAGTGGTTCATTGCGATTTAAAGCCCAGCAATGTTCTATTAGATGAAGATATGGTTGCGCATTTAACTGATTTTGGAATCGCAAAACTCTTATGTGAAGAGGATTCGATGATCCAAACCATGACCCTTGCTGTTAGGAAAATAAACCGAGTACAAGTAATTTCCCTATAACCAGATTAGTGAGAATGCGAAATAAAAGCGGAAAAATAATACCCGAAAATTGATAACGGAGTTCAGCCAATTGTGCTTACGTCTCCGGGCTACTGCAGATCTTTTACTAAGAGAGAAAATTTACAGGTGTTTACAAAACACTCACTACTCACAAGAAAGCTCTCTAGTATAGGAAGAAAGAAATGTTTTGGGATGATTTTGAAGCTAAATGGGTAAGGGTATTTATAGTAGAAACTTAGGGACTAATCTTTGAAAATACCCTAAAGTGCAATGACTAAAGTGAATTTACCCATTCCTATTTTCAACAAACATCTACCAAAATTTTACCAAACTTTGAAAACATTTTTCAAAGAAACATTTACCAAACTTTGAAAAAAACATTTTCCAAAGTTGGTTGCCAAACTTTGAAACTTTTAACAATCTCCCACTTGAAGACTGATTTTAATATGTCTTCACACCTCGATCAATGCAGCAGCATGTCTGGTCTATTTATTCTAGCATGCCAACTGAAGTTGAACACAACTTCAGTTTGTCCGTAGTCACCGTCTTTGTCAACATGTCTGCCGGATTTTGAGCTCCACTAATCTTTTCAAGTTTCAAAATCCCATCTTCCAGAAGAGACCGGATAAAATGATATCTCAATTGTATGTGCTTTGTCCTGGAATGAAAAGACGGATTCTTTGCTAGATGGATAGCACTTTGACTGTCGCAATACAAGATATTGTTTTCTTGTTTCTTGCCTAACTCTTCCAAGAAACTTTGGAGCCAAACCATCTCCTTGCTGGCTTCCGTAACAGCGACATATTCTGCTTCAGTTGTGGAGAGAGCAACTATCTTCTGTAGTTGAGAAACCCAACTCACTGCAGTTCCTCCTAGAGTATAGACATACCCTGTAGTGCTCCTTCTGATGTCGACATTTCCGGCTAAGTCAGCATCTACATAGCCTGTCAGTATCATATCTCCACCTTTGAAACAAAGTGCTTTGTTTGTGGTACCACGAAGATATCTGAGGATCCATTTGACTGCTTCCCAGTGTACCTTGCCCGGATTATTCATGTACCTGCTAACAGCTCCCACTGCATGAGCAATATCTGGTCTGGTACAAACCATGGCATACATCAGACTTCCAATTGCTGAGGCATACGGCACCTTCACCATGTGTGCACGTTCTTCCTCCGTCTTTGGTGATTGGTCTTTGGAGAGTCTGAAATGAACACCTAAAGGTGTACTTACTGGTTTAGCATCTTGCATGTTGAACCTGGAGAGTACTTTGTTGATGTACTCAGCCTGTGATAACATCAAAGTCCCCGACTTTGTGTCTCTCTTGATCCTCATCCCAAGAATCTGCTTTGCAGCGCCCAGATCCTTCATAGCAAACTGCTTCGACAATTTTTGCTTCAAGTGTATAATCTCTTGCATGTCTGAGCCTGCAACGAGCATGTCATCAACGTACAATAATAAAATAATGAAGCTGTTGTCGAACCTCTTGATGTAGCAACAATGATCTGCTTGGCATCTGATAAAACCACTGCTACTCATGAAGCTATCGAACTTCTTGTACCACTGTCTAGGAGCTTGTTTTAAACCATACAAGCTCTTCTTCAACCTGCATACCAGGTTTTTCTTGTCTGCCTCTATGAAGCCTTCTGGCTGCCTCATATAGATTTCTTCCTCCAAATCACCATGAAGGAAAGCTGTCTTTACATCTAACTGCTCAAGATGTAAATTCTCTGCAGCTTCTTTTTGCTGAAAGCCTTTGACAACCAATCTTGCTTTGTAGCGTTTGCTCCCATCGTGCTCTTCTTTGATCCTGTAAATCCACTTGTTGTGGAGCGCTTTCTTGCCTGGTGGTAATTCAGCTAATTCCCATGTCTGATTTGACATAAGCGAGTCCATCTCATCTTTCATGGAAGACTCCCACTTGACTGAATCCTCCACTTGCATTGCTTCATCATAGCACTCTGGTTCACCATTGTCAGTCAGCAACAAGTAGTGTAAAGAAGGAGAATACCGTTGGGTTGGTTTAGGAATTCTGGAGGAGCGTCTCAGTTCTGGTGTGCCTGGTTCTTCTTGAACTGCTTCAGGATTGATCTGAACATCATTTCCAGAAATCTCCTCGAACTCAGCAAATTCCTTTGTTTCAGCTTCGGTATTACTTGATTCTGCGGTTGATCTATCTTTGTACATCACATTTTCATTGAAAATGACGTCTCTGCTTCTGATGATCTTCCGATTTTCATAGTCCCAAAACCGGTAACCGAACTCATCACCGCCATAACCAACAAAGGCACATTTGTTGGACTTAGCATCAAGCTTACTTCTTTCAGCAGAGTCTATGTGTACATAAGAAATACAACCAAACACTCTTAAGTGTGAAAGGTTTATTTCTTTCTTGCTCCAAACTTCCTCTGGTATTCTGCCATCCAAAGGAACTGAGGGCCCACAGTTGATCAAGTAAGCTGCAGTGTTGATTGCTTCAGCCCATAGAAATTTGGGCAAGCCGGCATGTATCCTCATACTTCTGGCACGTTCATTCAGAGTTCTGTTCATGCGCTCTGCTACACCATTATGTTGCGGTGTCTTGGGAACTGTTGTCTCCATCTTGATCCCATTGTTTGCACAGAAATCTCTGAATCTACTGTCTCTGTACTCTCCTCCATTGTCAGACCTCAACCGCTTGACTTTCAAACCAGTCTCATTTTCCACCATGGCCTTCCATTTTCTGAAGGTATCAAAGACTTCTGATTTCTTCTTCAGAAAATAAACCCACACCTTCCTTGTTGAATCATCGATGAAGGTGACATAATATAGTGAGCCTGCAAGAGATGGAACTGGGGATGGTCCCCATACATCAGTATGAATCAATTCTAACCTTTCTGTCTTGGGTGTCTTGCCAATCTTTGCAAAACTGACTTTCTTTTGTTTGCCAAAGATGCAATCCTCGCATAGTCCGACATCTACATTCTTTAGATCCGGCAGCTTCCCTTTTGACAAAAGTGTCTTCATCCCTTTCTCGCTCATATGGCCGAGCCTTTGGTGCCATAGGTTTGATTTTCCATCAGCATCTGCTACTGCAATGATATTCTCTAAATTGGAGGTTACATAGAGAGTACCAGTCTTCTTACCACGAGCAATGACGAGTGCTCCTTTGGTAATCTTCCATTCACAACCTGAAAATGTTGTGCTATATCCTTCTCCATCAAGCTGTCCAACAGAAATCAGATTTCTTTTGAGGCCAGGAATATGTCTCACTCCTGTCAGCTTCCAGGTGGTCTGGTTTGGCAACTTTAGTCGGATGTCTCCTTTTCCGACGATCTTTAAGGTTTCATCATCAGCAAGATGAACCTTCCCAAAATCACCACTGACATAGTTCTCCATGATTTCTTGGCATGGGGTGGAGTGGAAAGATGCCCCTGAATCCAAGATCCATGATTCAATCGGACTGTTGACGCTTAGAATCATGGCATCACCTGTCTCCTCTGTCACGTTGGCAGATTCCTGTGCACCGGTATCTTTCTTCAGTGCTCGGCAATCTCTTTTAAAGTGACCTTTCTTGCCACAATTATAACAGGTAAAATCTTTCTTTCCCGTTCTAGATTTTTCCCGTCTGGATTTTGATCTGCCACGATTTGAATATCTTTCTGAAGTTCTTCCTCTAGACTCCGTGTGCAAGGCTGAGGAGGTTGATGCTTCACCCGATTCTCTCCGTCGAATTTCTTCACTCAGTACCAGATCCCGAACATCGTCAAATTTTAATTTGCTGTTTCCCGACGAACTGCTGACTGCTGTAACAGTAGCATTCCAACTGTCTGGTAGAGATGATAAGAGAATTAAAGCTCGAACTTCATCATCGAACTCAATTTCCACTGAACTCAACTGGGTTGTGATTGTGTTGAGTTCATTTAGGTGTTGTGCCACCGATGCCCCTTCCGTCATCCGCAAATTGAATAATCGCCTCATCAAATGAACTTTGTTTGAGGCCGATGGCTTCTCGTACATACTGGAGAGAGCCGCCATAAGACCCGCCGTGGTCTTTTCCTTTGCTATGTTAAAAGCAACATTGCGGGATAACGTCAGTCGGATAACTCCGAGGGCTTGTCTGTCGAGAAGAGCCCAATCTTCATCCTTCATGCCCTCTGGTTGCTTTCCTGAGAGAGGTTGATATAGATTTTTCTGGTACAAAAATCTTCAATCTGCATCTTCCAAAAGCCAAAGTCCGCACCATCGAACTTTTCAATTTTCACCTTCCCTTCGTCTGCAGCCATCGCTCCCACTCGAATCTGGCTTCGTTTGGATCGTTTCTGACAATTCTTGCGAATCACTGTGTATTAGAACACCACCGTCGACAAACTCGTATCGCCGACCGAATTTCACTATTCACGAAATTCACTATTCACGTGAATAGTAATGAATAGTAACCTCGCAGAAAATTTGACAAAATTCACAACCAAAAGCTCTGATTACCAGTTGTTAGGAAAATAAACCGAGTACAAGTAATTTCCCTATAACCAGATTAGTGAGAATGCGAAATAAAAGCGGAAAAATAATACCCGAAAATTGATAACGGAGTTCAGCCAATTGTGTTTACGTCTCCGGGCTACTGCAGATCTTTTACTAAGAGAGAAAATTTACAGGTGTTTACAAAACACTCACTACTCACAAGAAAGCTCTCTAGTATAGGAAGAAAGAAATGTTTTGGGATGATTTTGAAGCTAAATGGGTAAGGGTATTTATAGTAGAAACTTAGGGACTAATCTTTGAAAATACCCTAAAGTGCAATGACTAAAGTGAATTTACCCATTCCTATTTTCAACAAACATCTACCAAAATTTTACCAAACTTTGAAAACATTTTTCAAAGAAACATTTACCAAACTTTGAAAAAAACATTTTCCAAAGTTGGTTGCCAAACTTTGAAACTTTTAACACTTGCAACCTTAGGATATATGGCACCAGGTGAGGCTTCTTCTTCTTCTTCTTCTTCTTTAGATAGTTTATAACATATCTTTTTCATTATCAAACAACATTATTGAATACTGATAAACCCTTTTTTATATATAAATTCATATGTAGAGTATGGATCAGAAGGAATTGTTTCAATAAAAGGTGATGTGTATAGTTTTGGTATTCTTATGATGGAAACTATCATGAAAAAGAAGCCTACAGATGAAATGTTTTCCAAAGAAATGAGCTTGAGGAGGTTGGCGATAGAGACGTTAACATCTATGCTAAACCAAGTTGGAGACACCAATTTTGTAAGCACAGCTAGGAGGAATCATTTAGCAGCCAACATTTGTGCATTATCAGTTCTGCAAGTTGCCTTAGAGTGCTCAGAGGAGATACCATGTGAAAGACTTTCCATGAAAGAAGTTATTACAAAGTTAGAGAAGATCAAAGACAACTTCTTGAAGGATATTGAATGAGTCTGATGACAAAGGCATTTGTTATTTAGACTAGAAAAAAAAGTACTATCTGTTGTCTTTTTAAGGATCTTTCGAAATGTATATGATAAGGATTTATGATCAACTTATTTTGGATATATTTATTATTAATCACTTGATCCTTTGGGTTCAGCCTCTCCACTGCTATTTGTAGGCCAATGTTACCAACAAATTCTATCATTCAAATCTATAAAAACCAGCAAAATTGACAAAGGATGGTCTGAAGAAATTTTCATGGCTGACCCAAGTATTTTATATTCCCTCACTTGGAAAAATTCAAAATTAATGGAGTAAAGAAGTTCCAAAATTCAAACCAAGGAATCAAATTGTAATTAATTAATAACACATGTCTTTATAAAAATATTATAGTGATGTATGTGAGTAGTAAAGTAATATCAAAGTCCAATTGACTCACCAATCAAGAAAAACAACCAATAATTTAATAATTTGCTCTTTTACCTTAAAGCTTGTGTCATAGTCTCTCTTTTAATTTCTCTGTCTACAAAGTCAAATCCCTTGACCTTTAACTATGGTGCAACGTCAACGCTGTTAAAGACAAGCACGTATAGGTATCCTCGTAGACTAATCAAATATACCCCGTCAGTTTACTTTATTTTTAGGATAAATACATCATATACCATTGAATTTTATGTGTTATTGTTAGGAGTCTAATGAATACAGGATAAATTGTTTGTACTGTATTCTATTTGTTAGGAGTCTAGTATTAGGAGTCTAATGAATACATGATAAGTTGTCTGTACTATATCATTAGCACTCGGCTATTGTGAGACGGTTAGGTGGATAGGAATTTGTTAGATCACCAACTGACTCAAGTAATCTCCTTGTATAAATAGTGTTCGGTCTCTCTTGAGATATTATAGATTTATTAATAAATGTGTGAGAGTACAGCCTCTCTTTCCTCTCTTCTTCCTCACACATATGCTTTCGGTCATGGTTTCTAAATCAGAACACAGCAGAGATACCAGATGAAAGGTTTGATACGAAACAAGTTGTGAGAAAGCTAGAAGATATCAAATTCAAGTTATTAACAGATATGGGATGAGTTGGGTGACAAGGCACTTGTTATTTTAACTACAAAATACAAGAACTATATGTTAATCATTTTAAGCTTCCTTTTTAGTTTGAAGCAATGTCTTTTTAAAAAATGGTATTAGAAGTTTAGAACATATTCAGATTTGATTTGATCATGAAAATAATATCTTTGAAGTATGAAATTTTATTGTGGGATCATAACACCAAATTCGAGTTAATACGGATTTGATAAGAAATTTAATTTCGCGAGATACTATAGATTTAAAAGGTACAAATGTTTTAGTAAAGGTGGAGCTATGCAAATTTGTAATAACTCTCTCTTTGCGATAAAAGAAAAAAAAACGATTGTCAAGTTGTATGTTCAAAAGAGTTCAATAGTTTTAGATAATAAATTTTCTGTTTTTTTCTCTATGTCAGATGATAACGTTATATCTTGACAGTATCAAATTGAAGATGATTTATTGTTAAACATAATAACCGTAAGCATAATGGCTCTGAAAACAAAAAAGAATTAAATTTCATGAACATAACAAATTTAAGGAGTTAAATTTCATATTGAATTATACAACAACCAAACAAAGTAGCGTTGAAAACACAAACAATACACATCTTAGCCGATCTCCATATATAGTTTCGCCAATGGATCCTAGAGCTTTGCTTTCCCTCAACATTCAAGGTCGATGAGGAATACGATGGCAGTCTGGATTATATTCGGGACAACCACAAACAGGAGGTTGACGACATTCCATATCTGCAAAATTAATAGCCCTATAATTCCCATGTTATATATAATTAAAATCATACTATGATTTTACTTACGACTCCCCAGTTGCCTTCCTCGAGCCATGGTGAAAGAGGAGATGAAAAGAGTGGAAGCGAGGAGAATGCATAGTATCGCAAATAATGCTTTCATTTTTGGATAAATTTATTACTTGATCCTTTGGGTTCAGCCTCTCCACTGCTATTTGTAGGCCAATGTTTCCAACAAATTCTATTATTCAAATTCATCAAAACCAGCAAATTGACAAGGGAAGGTCTGAAGAAATTTCCATGGCTGAACTAAGTCCTATTTCTTTAGCTTATGTTTTCTCACTTGGAAAATTTAGAATTAATGGACTGAAGAAATTCCAAAATTCAAACCAAAGAAACCTCAAATTTCCAATCAAATTAGTAATTAATTAATAACATGTGTCTTCATAAAAAAACTATAGTGTTGTATGTCAGTAGTAAAGTAATATCAAAGACCATGCATCTAAGTTGACTCACCAATCCACAAAAACAACCAATAATTTAATAATTTGATCCTTCCTTACCTTAAAGTTTGTGTCATAGTCTCTCTTTTAATTTCCCCGTCTAAAAGTCAAATCCCTTGACCTTTAACTATGGTGCAACGTCACCGCAGTAAAACACAAGCACGTATAGGTCATCAAAATGAAATCCTTAAAACTTATTAATATGTTATTTGGACCGTTTTGTGACTTCGTCGGTAAAATAATTAAGTCGATTTTTTGTTAGGAAAATGTGAGTGTTTAAGAATTAATTTAGGATTTAGGTCATTTGTTATTATATATGTGAAACTCATAATTAGAGAATGACGAGTTTCATAAAATATAATAAAAAATTTAAACTCGTCACGATGACATGACGAGTTTCATATAATTTTATTCTATTGATTGATTAATTTAATTTGTGTTTTGGATAGATCCATTATGAGAAGGACTCCCTCAATCCAATTTGCTCAATTTACAAATGTTAAAATTCAATATGATGACATGAAAGAAGATAATATTGTATCATTCATAACATTGAATTTTTCTTCCTAAGTTGATTTAAAATTAATATATATATATATATATATATATATATATATATAATAAATAAAAGTTCTCAAATTATACTTCGAAAAATATTTTAGTGTCTAAAGTTTTTTTTGTTAAAAATATGTGCCTAACGTTTTCTTCGTTACTATTTTAGGTGTTCGGACGTTAACCGTAGTTAAAAACCTCTGTTAAGTGACACGTGTCATTTCTGGTAATTTTGAAAACTATTATTTAAAATTAAAAAAAAATATTTAAAAAACCTTATTTTTTTCAAATCTTAAAAAAACCAAAACTTTAATTTTAATCTCTTTGCCACTGCCGACTGCCATGAACGTCACCGCCGACTGCCATGAACGTCGTTAATCGGTCAAACACTCAACGAAGTGAGACCGGCCTACCACCTACGACCAAAACCCCCATGCTTTCGCAACCGATCGAACACCAAAAAAATGATGTAAATGAAAGATTTCATTTTAGGGTTTTGAAGGATTTATGTTTAGGAATTTATAGATTTAGAGAGATTTGGTGATCGACCAATAGCGAAAGTATGGGGATTTTCGTTGTGGGTGGTTGGCTGATCACACGTCGTTGGGTGTTCGGTCGATTAACAGCGTTAGTGGTGGCCGACGACGGTAAATGGATTAGAATTAAGGTTTTAAAAGTTTTGAGTTTTTTTTAGATTTGAAAAAAAATGTTTTTTTAAAATATATATTTTTAATTTTTAATTAAAATTCTCAAAAATTACCAGAACGTGTCACGTGACACTTAACGGATATTTTTAACGGCGATTAACGTCCGGACACCTAAAATGGTAACAGAAATAACATTAGACACATATTTTTAGCTAAAAATTCTTTAGGCACTAAAATTTTTTCGAGGCATAATTTAAGCATTTATTTTTGTTATTAAAATGATTTAGTTCTATTTTAACATCTATGTTAATAACCGTCGTTCATATCTTCGTACCATTATCGAGTTAACTGTCTAATGTTATAATTAGAATTAGAATTAAAATTAAAATTAAATATTAATTGAAGTAGTTTAAAATTCAATGATGTAAATAATGTAATATCTAAAATTCAATGACATTAGATATAAATGGTACACAAACTCAAAACGCTTGACCTTTCAAAATGGTGCAACGTCACCACAGTAAAAGACCAAGAAACGGTCAAAGAGAGCATAGAAAAGACCCCAAGTTATTCATCAAGAGATTAATTTTTTATTAAAGAGGTTTAATATTAATTTAAATTAAAATAATATTTTTATAAATATATTATAAATTTAATTAATATATATACCATTATTTTTTTGTAATAACATATACCATTAATTTAATAATGGAGAAAGAACCTTATCATAAATCCTTATCAATACATTTCGAAAGAACTTTAAAAAAACAACTGATAGTATTTGTTTTGTTTCTAGTTTAAATATGGAAAAATTTTACAACGTTCGTCGAGCGTGAATGAACAAGTATTGAAATCTTACTCCAAATTGTAAAGTTCTCCCTTTATCACCAAAAGAGGGGAAAGCTCCTCTCCCATGTTCAAGCTCCGTCAAATTTCCATAAGAGCTTCTCCAAACACCATAAGAAAAGAAAAACCCTATCATCCGTGATTTTTTTAGTGTTAGTTATACAGTTGAGTATTGAAAAGATGCTGAAAGAGATTTTTTTAAGTATATTAGGTTTTGAGATATATTTTGAGTTTTAAAATACATGAAATTCCATTTTTTATACCTTTTGTTATATTATATTTTACATTTATAATATATTATATTTCTCTCATTTATGGAGATAAGTAAGATCGAATCACATTAAATCTCATCTCTTACGTGAATCTTATTTATATTGATATTATTTTGATTACCTTTCCCATTGTAATTTCTTTACATCACATTATAATTATCTTTATTTACCTGATTTTAGTTTGTTTCTTAGGTGCAACTACATTCGTTCATAGAATTTTAGTTAATTTTACATTTTATGTTTGTATTTTTCATAATAAATTAATTTTACATATTTTAATTAATTTGAACTCCAATAAGTATATTGTGATTTTTATGAAGGTTAAATCAAGTTTAATTGAAGATCTATGGATGCAATAAGGCAAAATGATCAAATTAAGCCAGTAAAGTTCATAACGGCCTCACAACACCATAGTTTAATACTTAGATAAATTAAAAGTTTATATTAAAGGATCTTTTGTGTTATTAGGTTTCACACTCCATGTAGTAAACAAACTAGACTTGAAAACACAAATGACACTTAATGATCTTCAGAATTTCCCCCATCTATATATATAGCTGTAGGATCCTTTGCCTTTTGGCCAACTCTATTGGGAATATATATATATATATATATATATATATATATATATATATATATATATAGTTTTACAATAGTTGGAGGAGGGAAAATAAAAAATTGAGAATATTTTTTTATTTAAAATTTTCTCATTTCCTACTATTAATCTCAACCTTTGATTTCTTAAATCTAATGATCTTAAAAAGATATAAAACTAAAAAAAAATATTATGTAATTGAATTATAACCTATATATATTCGCAATAGAGTTGGCCAAAGGGCAAAGGATCCTACAGCTTTGTTTTACCACCACATCCACATTCAAGGTTGACGTGAAAACCAGATTACGGGTTGCTGGAATATCCGTACGGGTTTCTGTAATACCCGGACGGGTTGTTGTAATATCCGTACGGGTTTCTGTAATACCCGTAGGGATTGTTGGGATAGCCGTAGGGATTGACAAGAGTACGGCTTTGATATGGTGTCAATTGACCTGCGGAATTAAAAGCCATCATGTTATGTATCACTAAAACAATTCACACGCATATATTGCTTATGATATTAAAGAAGGAAAAAGATATGAAACTACTTACCTTCCAAGAACCGTCGAGCGATGGCGGAAGTGGGGATGAAGAGAGTGGATGCCAGGAGAATGGATAGTATCGCTTTCACAATTAATGCTTTCATATTTTTCGATATTTCTATTATTCTGTTCCTAGTTTGGGTTAAGAATCTCCCCTCTCTCTCTCTCCACTGCTATTTATAGACTAATATTTTATTTGGGTTGCCATTATTTGGGTTAAGAATCTCCACTCCTCAAAATTTTAAAGTACTATATATCGAGTTAATTGCATCACATGTTCCTAAATTATGACCATCATTATAAATTAGTCCTTAAAATTTTAAATATTCTAATTTCATCCCTAAATTATAATTGTCATTCTAAATTAGTTCTCAAACTTTTGAACATTTCAATTTCATCCCCAAACAATGACATACAATCTAAATTGGTTCCCAAATTTTTTGAACATACCAATTGCATCACAAACTATATGTATATATCTATTACATCCCTTGTTAATAAAATCATTAGGCCAAGTTATATTAATATATGTTTCAAAAAAAAATTTAGGTTAAACTATGGTTGAAACTAATTACATATTTGGATGAATTTGGGGATGGAATTGGAATATTCAAAAGTTTGGAGACCAATTTAAAAAGAGGGTCATAGTTTAGGGATGAAATTAGAATGTTCAAAAGTTTAAGGGCTAATTTAGAATGGAAGTCATAATTTGATGATGAAATTATAATATTCAAAAGTTTAAGGACCAATTTAAAATGAGGGTTATAGTTTGGGGACATAAAATACAATTAACTCATATATTTTAGATATTTTCTTTATATATTTTTATTAAAAATATATTCTCATCCCCTACAATTTTATAAATTTATCTTCTTTACAATTTTATAAGTTGGAATAAATTTAATTGCTTTTCTTCTCACTGAAAAAAAAAAAGGAGAGAGAGATTTTGCTACCAATACTTTTCATTGTCCGGTGAAACTAGTTTAAACAATATCATCGGAAAAGAAAGAACACAAAATTGTAACGTGTCTTTTCTGGAAAGATTATGAAATTTGGCTAGCAAACAATGAGTGAATTTGACCTATTATTTCAAACACAAACCAACTATAGTTGTTGTTTCTTTGAATTCATTGCTTTTCATTTCACTAGTAAAATTAAGGGTTTAACTACGCATTTAGTACATAAACTATTAGTTTTAGTCCGTTTTAGTACTTAAATTTTCATTTTCTTTAAAATCATACCTAACATTTAGTTTTTGTTTTATTTTAATAACCCGCCGTTAAAAACTTAACAGACGACCTCATCGGCCGCCGCATCTACAGTCATCAGCCGTCGCATCCATTGGCCGATGAAGCCTAAACTTTCTAGCATGCACCTTTTGGACTCCCTAAACTCGATTTCGGCCTTCGTTTCATCTGGAAACGCCTCAATCTCCGCCAAATCGATGATGGACTCTTCGATTTCTTCATCCATTGATCTTCATAGTCCACCATCTGATGAGCTTGAAACTTGACTATGTTGGTCGACTCGTCATTCTCTCGTGGTCCACCGTTCGAATAGGTCGTCTGTCCATTGGAGTTATTTCACGTCAGCTCGTGCGTTAAGTTTTTAACGATGAGGCACTAAAATGAAACAAAAAATTAAACATTAAGTGTGATTTTGAAAAAAATGAAAGTTTTGTTACTAAAACGGACCAAAACTAATAGTTTATGTACTAAACGCATAGTTTACCCTAAAATTAAAGATGGTTAACATTAACTGATACAATTCTATTGACCACTTCAAATCATGTATGGAAATAAATTTATCGAAAGGGAAATGATATAAACTTGTAAGGTCTCTTTCTCAAAAATTATAAAACTTGGCTAGCAAACAAGTGTATTAAAATTCTGAACATGTTTTTCTACACACAAAAACAAACTATAGCAGTTGTTTCTTTCATTTCATTTCATTGTTTTTCTTCTCACTCACAAAAATTAGAGAGATTTTGCTACCATTACAATTTCATCGAAAAAGAAAGAAGATAAAATTGTAATCTATCCTTTTGGAAAGACTGGGAAATTTGGCTAGCAAACAATGAGTGTATGTGACCTATCATTTCACACAAACAAATTATAGTTGTTGTCTCTTTGAATTCATTCCTTTTCATTTCACTAGCAAAATTAAAGATGATTGTCGTTAATTGATACAATTCTATTGGACACTTCAAATTATGTATTGAAACAAATTTATCGAAAGGGAAATGATATCAACTTGCAGGGTTTCTTTCTGAAAAGATTACGAAACTTGGCTAGCAAACAATGAGTGTGTTAATTTTTTTTTTATTAATCTGAGATGAATATAATATAGTCCTGACAAAAATGATAAAAAGTTGATAATTTAATTTTTACAGACTACTTGTCATATGATGTACCACATGAAGCATTATGTTAACATAGACAATATGTCATGTTACTTTCAAGTTAAAACGACAAAGTTGAAAGACTTTAGATTGCAAATCAAGTTATGTTGTCCTGATCAATGGGATTGATTTAAGTAGTAAATAGCTTTATATCATTTAAATAGGTTTCGAGTTTGAGGTCTTATGTTAACCGAAAATTTTCGGTGAAAGACTCATCCACTAAAACCAGATGCATAACATGAGTCGATCCAAATTAATCGGGTATAACCCGAAAAACCAAGAGGATGACCCAAAAAAATCCAACTGCCCTGCCTGGTCCCAAACCTTCGAAAGGGGTAAGAAAAAAAAATTCATCATGGGATAGATTAAAAAATGGGCAAAAAACGTCATAGATTTCTTACGTATAAAACCAAATTTAATTCATCTTAGATACTTTTAAAGAGAAGGCTAAATTACGTAACTAAATCTCCTTCTAATGTTATGATTTAAACCAAATTTAATAGTATATTTAATCTATTGTTCAATTAATTTGAATAGTATATTACAAAAATCTATTATAAAGATGATTTTATCAATTCAATTTACTTCATTTAAAATGTCAGATTTGAATCGTTAACTCTATTTAATAAATCTAGTGTTTCATTCCACTAAATCGATGAATGATTTGAAGGAATTGTTTTTAACGTATGAAAATGATGAATAAGTAGTGCGACCGTTCTATTAACAAGGACATCCAGGGAAATGCATGTGTCCATTCCAGTGTACACCCAAAATCAAATGGCGAACATTTTCCTCAACTTAGCTCTTTTTGTCATCATCCATTTTTCTATTAAAGATGATTGACGTTAATTGATACAAATCTATTGACCACTTCAAATTATTTATAGAAACAAATTTATCGAAAGGGAAATGATATCAACTTGCAGGGTTTCTTTCTGAAAAGATTACGAAACTTAGCTAGCGAACAATGAATGTATATGACCTATCATTTCACACAAACAAATTATAGTTGTTGTCTCTTTGAATTCATTCCTTTTCATTTCACTTGCGAAATTAAAGATGATTGACATTAATTGATGCAAATCTATTGTCCACTTCAAATTATGTATAGAAACAAATTTATCGAAAGCAGGGATGGACCGACTAAGAAATTCTAAAATCTCTTTTATTTTAGATTCTCTTTGTATTTTTTTATTGATTATCTAATTTACACATTCTAAATTTTAATATAACTTCTTAAATTCGCATCCTCTCACATACATTTTTGTGTCCGTCCATGATCGAAAGGGAAATGATGTAAACTTGTAGGGTATCTTTCTAAAAAGATACGAAACTTGGCTAGCAAACAATGAGTGTGTTAAATTTTTTATTAATCTGTACGATACATGTTCAATAGACTTTCGATCATTTGATAATGAATGGTCATACATCCTTTTATTATGTCGTGCTTGAACTCAATATCTTACGAGATAACAAATTAACAATAATCACTTAGTTACTAAGATCACTTGATTTTACACGTATAGTAAATGTTTGAATAATTTTCACGCCAAGAAACGAACGATAATTGTTTTCTTCTTCAATTCATTGATTTTCCTATCACTTGCAAAAATGACAAAAGGTTGATAATTAGATTCTTACAGACGACTTGTCATATGATATGCCACACGAAGCATTATATGTCATGTTACATTTAAATTAAAACGACAAAGTTGAAAGGCTTTAGATTGCACATCAAAGTTCAGTTGTCTTTATCAATTTGTTGGTTTAAGTGATAAAGAGTTTGATATTATTTAAATAGGTTTAGAGTTTGAGATCTTATGTTTATAGAAAATTTCCGTTGAGAAACTCACCCACTAAAACTAAATATACGATATAAGTCAGTCTAAATTAATCAAAACAAAACTCTGAAAAATCAAGAAGATAATAATAAATAAATAAATAAAACCGGATCCCAAACCCACGAAACGGGTAAGAAAAAAATCATCATGGGATTGAATCTACATAGATTAAAAAATGGGCAAAAAAGTCATGAATGAAATCTGAAAACGATGTTGTACAATTGCTCATAGATTTGTTTAATTTTTATTTATTTTTAATAGTTTGAGTTATAAAATAATATTATTTTATAATTTATTATAAAATAATATTATTTTATAATTTATCTTAGCTATTGATAATGTACATATACCATGCAGACAGATACAAATGTTCGAACCTAATACTTTTAAAAAATAATATTCCTCTTAAACACTAAGATTGTTTGATGAATTTGTTTGTTCCAATAATTAAGTTTAGTGCTTTTAGTTAAACCTAATTACATATTTGATTTTTTACATATAAAATCAAATTTAATTCATCTTAGATACTTTTAAAGAGACGGTTAAATTACGCAATTAATCTCCTTCTAATGTTACAATTTAAACCAATATTTATATTATATTTAATCTATTGATCAATTAATTTTAATAGTAATTACAAAATCTATTATAAAAATGATTTTATCAAATTAATTGGCTTCATTTACAAAGTCAGATTTAAATCGTTAACTCTATTTAATAAATCTAGTGTTTCATCTCACTAAATTGATGAATGATTTGGAGTAATTATTTTTAACGTAAAAAATAGATGAATAAGTAGCGTGATCATTCAATTAACAGGGGACTTCCAAGGAAATGCATGTGTCTATTCCAGTGTACACCCAAAATCAAATGGCGAACATTTTCCTCAACTTAGCTCTTCTTGTCATCATCCATTTTGCTATGCTTGCTTTCTCTACCTCCATACTTACAGACCAGTCGGCCCTTCTTGCATTGAAAGATCATGTTATCCACGATCCTGGAAATGTGTTGGCAACTAATTGGTCATCTTCTACCCCTGTTTGCAATTGGTTTGGTGTCACCTGCGGGTCCAAACACCGCAGAGTCACGATTCTAAACCTTTCTGGATTAGAACTCGTGGGCACCCTCCCACCCCACTTGGGAAATTTATCATTCCTTTCTCTTCTTTCCATCAGTGGTAACAGTTTTCATGACGGATTACCTGTCCAATTATCGAAACTGAAACGACTGAAATGTATAGACTTTGGTAACAACAGATTCAGTGGAGAAATCCCTTTCTCTTTAGGCTATTTGCCAAAGCTAAAGATCTTGAGCTTGTATGGAAACCAGCTTTCAGGTTCAATACCCTCCTCCATCTTCAATATATCTTCGTTGCAAATTATTGATCTAAACAGTAATATGCTCACCGGTTCCATACCCTCTGTTCTAATCGATTTGCTTTCGCTCGAAGTCATCAATTTCAACGTCAATAATCTCACTGGTCATTTCCCAAAGGATATGTTTGATCGTCTTCCAAATTTGAAAGTACTGTTCTTGAGCGTTAACATGCTTTCAGGAAGAATTCCTGCCAGTTTGTTCAAGTGCAAAAAATTACAAACTTTATTCTTATCACTTAACCGATTGGAGGGGAGTCTACCGGTAGAGATTGGGAATTTGAGCATGCTTCAATTCTTCTCTATTGGTCAGAACCACTTTCAAGGTAATATCTACTGCCCATTTTTTAAAGTATCTTTGAGAACGTAAAAACGATGAGCTGATTTCCGAAAAAAAAACATGTTAATAAATAATAACACCAGTTTGAATGAATTTTGATTAAATTTGTTGAGAGAAATAGATAATTTATTTGAAAAATAGATAATTTGATGTGAATTTTATCATTGCAGGTGAAATTCCAGAACAGATTGGGAATCTAACTCGTCTTAGGCAGTTTGATTGTTCCCATAACAACTTCACAGGTGAATGAATAAAAGAAAACTAATTTACTTTCAAGTTCCTTAATTTGCAACTTTTTTTTTCTTCATACAAAAATATGACTTATCATCTTAATTTATTGCAGGTATGATACCACAACAGATTGGCAACCTAAAGATTCTTGAATTCTTGAATTTGGAAGATAACAAACTTGTTGGTCCAATTCCTCCTGCAATATTCAATACATCAACTCTGCATGTCATTTCTCTGCTACTAAATCAGTTCTCTGGCAGTCTTCCATCAAACATGGGAAATTGGCTTCCAAACTTGGAGGAATTATATATGGGGAACAATCAACTTGCTGGTCCATTCCCAATGTCTATTTCCAATGCCTCAAAGCTTATTATTCTTGATATGTCACACAATTACATTTCAGGGTCTATTCCTGACACTCTTGGCAATCTAAAAAATTTGAAGAAAATCAACCTGGAAGTTAATAATCTAACTTCCTCAGGGATGAGCTTTCTCTCTTCTTTGATAAACTGTAGAGGCTTGGAAGTCATGGATTTTGGTAGCAACCAATTGATCAGTGGTAAACTCCCAGGTTCGGTAGGAAATTTCTCAGATTCTCTTCAGGTATTCTTTGGTGCTAGGTGCAACATCAGGGGTAGCATCCCGAGTGAATTTGGCAACTTAAGTCACTTGATGGCCATAAAGCTAGATGGCAATAAATTGACAGGAATGATTCCTACTACACTAGGAGGATTAAAAGAGCTGCAGAGTCTTTCTCTTTCAGACAATAAGTTAGAAGGATGGATCCCGTCCGAGTTATGTCAGCTAAACAAGTTGGGTTTCTTGGTCTTGACCAACAACAAAATGTCTGGACCGATACCTTCTTGCTTGGGTGATGTTGTTTCTTTGAGGCAACTACTCCTTGGCTCCAATATGTTTTCTTCTTCAATACCTTCAACCTTGACAGGGCTTAATGATCTCCTGATCCTGAACTTGTCTTCAAATTCTCTCACTGGTCCTCTTCCAATTGATATTGGAAACTGGAAAGTTGTGACTAGTATGGATTTGTCGAACAATCAGTTCTCGAGTGATATCCCTACTGGAGTTGCAGATCTCAATGACCTCACTTATTTTTCTTTATCCGATAATAGAATCACAGGCTCTATTCCTGATTCATTTGGTGACTTGCTGAACTTGGAAACCTTGGATTTGTCGAGAAACAGTCTATCCGGAGAGATTCCCAAGTCCTTAGAGAAACTTCGTTATCTCAAATATTTCAATGTCTCTTTCAATAGACTTCAAGGAGAAATTCCCAATGGTGGATCATTCGGAAACTACTCAATTGAATCATTCGAGGGGAATGCAGCATTGTGCGGTGCAGCTCAACTTCGTGTCCCAAGCTGCAAAACTAAGCCTCATAGAAATTCCAAGGCAAGAACTAAGCTCATAACGTATGTAGCACTACCTGTTGCCTCTACAATTTTGGCGGTGGCTCTTATTATCGTTATCTTGCAAAGTAGGAAGAAGAAAGAAACATTAGAAACCCAAGAGCAAGAAGAGTTGTTACCTTTAAGAATGTGGAGACAATTTTCATACCAAGAGCTCCATCAAGCTACTGATGGATTCTGTGATAGCAGATTGCTTGGTAGCGGAAGTTATGGTTCAGTATATCAAGGGACTCTCCCAGATGGAATGACATTTGCAGTAAAAGTCTTCAAGTTAGAGCTAAAAGGAGCCCTTAAGAGCTTTGACATCGAATGTGAAGTTCTCCGCAACATCCGTCACCGAAATTTAACCAAAATCATAAGTACGTGCTCTAATAATCTTGATTTCAGAGCCTTGGTACTTGAGTTTATGCCCAATGGGAGTCTTGATGAATGGTTGTATTCCAGCAATCATTTTCTGGATATCCTACAAAGGTTGATCATACTGATAGATGTTGCATCTGCTTTAGAGTATCTCCATCATGGTCATACAACACCAGTGGTTCATTGCGATTTAAAGCCCAGCAATGTTCTATTAGATGAAGATATGGTTGCGCATTTAACTGATTTTGGAATCGCGAGACTCTTATGTGAAGAGGATTCGATGATCCAAACCATGACCCTTGCAACCATAGGATATATGGCTCCAGGTGAAGCTTCTTCTTCTTCTTTAGATAGTTTATAACATATCTTTTTCATTATAAAACAACATTATTGAATACTGATAAACCCTTATATATAAATTCATATGTAGAGTATGGATCAGAAGGAATTGTTTCAATAAAAGGTGATGTGTATAGTTTCGGTATTCTTATGATGGAAACTATCTTGAGAAAGAAGCCTACAGATGAAATGTTTGTAGGAGAAATGAGCTTGAAGAATTTAGCGGAAGAGTCGTTAGCATCTATGCTAAACCAAGTTGGAGACGCCAATTTTCTAAGCACCACTGAAAAGAAACATTTGGTAGCCAACAATTGTGCATTATCAATTTTGCAAGTTGCATTGGAATGTTCAGGGGAGATACCAGATGAAAGGCTTGATATGAAACAAGTTGTTACAAAGCTAGAAAAGATCAAAGTCAACTTGTTGACGGATATTGAATGAATTTGATGATCAGGCATACAAGTACTATATGTTCTCTTTGATGGGTATTTAGGATAATAAAAGAACTCTGATCTTTGTATAAATTATTTTAATCCAAGAAATCATAGTAACGAACAAGCTGTTGAAAATTCAATATTAGCCTAAATAAGTTCACACCTAAATTAATTTGATGTCATTGCTTACATCAATTTAGTTTTGATGTCATTGCTTACATCAATTTAGTTAGGTGAAAATTAAGTATTTTTCTCATGTTTTAATTTCAATGGTTTAGATTATTTAGTGCTTATTTTAATGAGAGGTTTAGATTGTTTCTTGTAACCTATAAATACCCTACTTGTATTTGAGTTTTATCATCCAACAATCAAAGCTTAATTATAAGCATTTGAAAGCTTTCTTAAGAGTTCTTCCCTTTTGCAATTTTGTGAGATTATTCTAAAGAGTCTTTTCTTCTTCTCGATCAATTAGAGTTTTTACTCTATTTTGATTCAACAATTGGTATCCGAGCCACGTTTTTAAGGTCTCTTGAAATTCTAAGTATGCTCTGTGGCTGCAGTTTTTAACTGATCTTCCACGTCAGAAGATATTTCTTAAGTTATTGTCGGGGTTATTACAAACCTTGTGGAGCTTCTTTGTGTTTAGAGTAATTTAGTACTCTGCACGTTTGTTACTCAAGCTTGTTCGGTGTAGTCAAAGCATTGCCGTTAAGATGGGTGATCTTCAAGTAGTTGGAGGAATCAAGAAGCTCAACAACAAAAACTACAACACATGGGCAACATGTATGGAGTCATACTTACAAGGTCAAGACCTTTGGGAGGTTGTCGGTGGTGGTGAAGTTACACAACCGGCGACAGAAGATGCCAATGGAATCTTGCGAAAGTGGAAAATTAAAGCAGGCAAAGCAATGTTTGCTTTAAAGATCACAATTGAAGAAGAAATGTTGGAGCATATTCGGGATGCTAAAACACCAAAGGAAGCATGGGACACTTTTGTTACACTCTTTTCGAAGAGGAACGATACAAAATTGCAACTTCTCGAGAATGAACTTCTATCAATGGAGCAACGCGACATGGCGGTTGCCCAATACTTTCACAAGGTGAAGTCGATATGTCGCGAAATTTCAGAATTAGATCCGACAGCTTCTATTGGGGAAGCCAGGATAAAAAGAATAATTGTCCATGGTTTGAGACTCGAATATCGAGGGTTTGTTACCGCTGTACAGGGATGGCCGATACATCCATCGCTTGTTGAGTTCGAAAATTTAATTGCAGGTCAAGAAGCCATGGCCAAGCAAATGGGAGGAGTCTCGCTGAAGGGTGAAGAAGAAGCGCTCTACACCAGCAAAAGAAGAGGCACTTTTCAGCGGTATACTGGCAGTGGATCTAAAAAGGATGGTGACAAGGTGAAAAATTACCAAGGAAAATGAGGCACTCATTCAGGGGGAACATCCAAGAATCGCGGTAATAGTAGAAAGTTCGATGGCAAGTGTTATAACTGCGGCAAGATGGGTCACATGGCAAAAGACTGTTGGACCAAGAAAAAGCCTGTTGAAAGTAATACTGCTACTTCTTGTTCGAACGAGAATAGTGAAGATGGTTGGGATGCTGAAACGTTTTTTGCTACGGAGGAAGAAGAATTAGCTCTCACGGTAACAACACCAGAACGAATTGACTACAAGAATGATTGGATCGTAGATTCTGGCTGCTCAAATCATATGACGGGTGACAAACAGAAGTTGCAAAACCTGTCTGAGTATAATGGAGGTCGTATGGTGGTGACAGCTGACAACTCAAGGTTACCGATAACTCACATCGGTAAGACAATAGTTACGCCTCGATATATTACTAACCAGGTGCAACTCCAAGATGTTTACCATGTCCCAGGAATGAAGAAAAATTTGCTATATGTGGCTCAACTAACATCATCAGGCCATTATGTCTTATTTGGTCCCCAAGACGTGAAGGTTTATCGTGACGTCAAAATCTCAAAAACACCAACAATGGAGGGACGACGTTTGGAATCAATTTACGTGATATCAGTAGAGTCTGCATATGTAGACAGGACAAGGAAAAATGAGACATCAGATCTATGACACATGCGGTTAGGTCACGTTAGCTATTCCAAGCTAAGTGTGATGGTGAAAAAGTTGATGCTTAAGGGGCTTCCTCAACTAGACGTGAGAACAGACACGGTCTGTGCGGGATGCCAGTATGGTAAAGCACACCAATTACCATATGACCAGTCAAAGTTTAAAGCAAAAGAACCGTTGGAGTTGGTTCACTCTGATGTGTTCGGACCGGTTAAGCAACAATCAATTAGCAGTATGCGGTACATGATAACATTCATTGATGACTTCTGTAACATCCCAAACTATAGGTTAGTGACTAAATGGTAAAGTTTCAAAATTTGGCGATTAAAGTAGAAGAATGGATTAGTTCAATGATTTATCTGGAAATAAATCCTAAAAGTTGTTAGTAATTATCAAATCAAGTAGAGGACAAAATGGTCATTTAGCTAATAAATGAATTAAAAATAAATATGATAAGGATATATATGTTAGAGGGGATAAGGATGAAGAGATATTCTCTTCATCTTCTTCTTCTTCTTCATGTACGAGAGAAAGAAAGAGCCAAGCTTGCAAAGGTAAGATTCTTTGTTAGCTGATTCTTTGTTAATTTTAAGAATGGGTTTTGATCATTAGGTAATACTTAAGCTTATGGAAAGCTTAAGTTGTCTTAAAATCAAAAGATGAAGAAGTTATAAGAGATTTAAGAAAACAAGTTTTTATATGAAATCATGGAATATAGTTGATAAGTTGAATCTTAAGTTGAATTTGACTTGTCATCTATGAGAATAAGAAGATAGAAGTGTTAGAATTGTATTTAGAACATATTGAAATTTGAGTAAGATTCTTGAATTACATATAAAGGATAGGATTTTGAAGTCATAGAGGATTTTCATGGATATAAGTTAGTTTAAGTAATGATAGTTGGGTTTAATGACATGGTAGGGGTTTAAAATAGAAGAATTGAAGGGAAAAATTGATGATTTTCGAGCTTAAAATACAATTTCTGGGTAGAGGGAACCGATACCCTATGAATGGGAATCGATTCCCCCTCTTGAACGAAAAATTCCAGTATGTTCAGGGGGTATCGATTCCCTCTAAATAAAAATATAGAATTTGATTCATTAAACCGGTTTAAGTTATTAACATCAAGTTTAAAGTTTAGGCTTCTGATAGTTGTTTTGAAATGATATATTTATGTAGATATTGAGCCTAAACAAGTTCCGGAATAATC
Organism: Hibiscus syriacus; assembly: GCF_006381635.1. NCBI lineage: Eukaryota > Viridiplantae > Streptophyta > Magnoliopsida > Malvales > Malvaceae > Hibiscus > Hibiscus syriacus. Next base: position 2,278,342 of record NW_024063078.1, read on the forward strand.
AAAGGATTATAATCGAATCAAAGCAAGGCTAAGGTGAGTGCAATTTAAATTGTACTTATGTGATTGATCAAACATTGGCTTGCGATGAGTCAATGATAGAGTTACTATGGTAAGAAGTAACTTATAAAATGTTATGTGATTACTATGTGTGCATTAGTACATAGAAATGGATGTATGTTTATATGTTACATGATTTACATGCTTACGTGAAAATGCAACATATGCTATTAGATATATGTTTACACATACATGTGGTATGTGACAGAAGAGAAGGAACATGTGATTATGAGATCAATGATTACACGTACATGTGATACGTGACTGAAAAGAAAAGATATGTGTTTATAAGAGAAATAATATGAATAAGTAATGTGAACTGTTATAAATGATAATGCCCATGTTATGTGATATGAGAGCTAGGGGTATAGTTGGCATGCCAAGGGTCGAGGGTTTACCTATGTTCTTCGGGACATATGGACCGTTTACCTATGTTCTTCGGGACATATGGACTGTTTACCTATGTTCTTCGGGACATATGGATTGTTTACCTATGTTCTTCGGGACATATGGACTGTTTACCTATGTTCTTCGGGACATATGGACTGATTACCTAGGTTCTTCAGAATCTATGGACTGGTCCTTCGGGACATTTATACGAGCTGTTGTGACAGCATAGTGGTGCACAACCTCAATGTACTCACATACCTTAAGTTCTCACGTATGTACATGGGTTAATCAAGAGAAAATAACAAATATGTGTTGTGATATGATAAATTTAACATCAAGGACATGAGGATGTATAGATTAAGTGTATATGTTATGTGGTTAAATGATAGTGACTAATGATGATTTATATGATGATGTCAGTATGGCTTGGTTAATTGAATGATATGTTGAGTAAAAGAATGTATATAAGAGGATATAATTATAAGATATAAATGTTAAGAATATTGATAGTGAACTAAGGATAGAGATTATGATAATGATGGTATATGTTTATGTATATTTTATGTTATATGAAATATTATATGTTTTATATGCCTCACTAAGTCATCGACTTAGCGTGTGATTGTTTCACACGTAGGTTTGGAAAGCAAAAAGAGAAGTAAAGAGGAACAAGACAGATCAGTTCTCCTTACCGAATGTCAGATCCGAAGATAGGTGAATAATACGTATTTTTGTATATAAAGTTCTAGTTGGCATGTAATCAAAAGAATATATTGTATAAGCTCTGAATATTTTTGTAAATGTTTTGAATAAGTTAAATGTTATAAAAGTTTTTAAATTACTCAATATTTTATACGAATAAATGTTTGAAAAGTCAATGTGACACTTCGGACTCGTATCCGGGTCGGATACGGGTTGGGGGTGTTACATTTAATGGTATCAGAGCTACGGTTTAGCCGATTCTAGGCTAAAAACGAAATCAAAAGTGTTTTAAAAGTGTACATGCCAACACAAAGTGGGGAAAAAAATTCTGATCTGATAGGGTAAGGAGTGTGTTGTCTTGTTAATAGAGTTAAATTGTTATGTTATATAAGATATGTGAATACCAGAGAATGATTTATGAAATTTATATATATGTTTATATGATATGATGGATGATATGTGAACATATGCAATTGACATATGTTATACAATATGAATTGGATGAGCATATACACACGTGATATCTGATAGAAGAAATGATATGAGCACATGAAAATATGAGAGTTTCCAAAGTGAAATACAAGACGATAGACCTGAAGGTAATAGCATTCACCTGCCCTGGCCAGGCAGGGAGAAGAGCGAAAACCTCAGGGAATGTTTGTATAAGATTAGAGAATGATTCATGATGTTGAATGATATTCCGATGTGTTTTTAATTGTATACTTCGTTAACTCATAGAATGAATGTATCGAAATAGTTAAAAGAGTTATGAGCACCCGATCTCAAGGGTGAATTTGAGGAAGGCTCTGTTGTTACAGACCTTTGGATAAATGATATGAAAATAATGCTAGAAGATGTTCATTTCTCCATAGTGGAGAAATTAAATTGAGAAGTTTGTTATTATGTGGATAAGATGGAATATGGTGAAAGAGTGTCACCATAAGGATGTTAAAAGATCAAGTGACGCGGTTATTGTTTGTAAAAGAGTTTGTATTCTAGATGGAAAGAGTTAGCATTGGCTAACAAGAGTATGTGATGAAAATGTAATGGAATTATAATATATTGACATGTTATGATAACCAAATATGAAGAGGATTTGGATACAGTTGTATAGTTTGATCATAGTAAGGTGTTGTGGTGAAGAAGATAAAGATTTGTATGTTTGAAGAAAATACAAGTACAATAGATGATAAGAATGAGGTTATGTACAAGTAAAGTTGATTATCAAAGTTATGAAAAGATATAGTTTAGTTATGTTATAAGAAGATTTTGATAATGAAAGGATTAAAAATGATTAATGATTATAAGGAAGTGCAGATTATAAGTTTGATTAGAAGTAAGAAAAGTATGTAAGGTTATATGAAGAGATTATGTGTATCGTAATACAGACAAGGATGAAAGAATGAGTAAAAGTTTGGATTGTGGTGAATTAATTAGAAAATGAGGAAAGAAATCAATTGATTGATTTTTGATTTTGAGTGATAAGAATTGATGTTACTGTCTACATGATAAGTAACATTATATGAATGAAATCAGAGTTATGAATTTGAAACAAAGGGATAGTATTGTGTATAAGAAAGAGTGTGGAGATGATAAGGATTTGTACTTTAGAATGAAAGAGTTAGCATTGACTAACAAGATTTTGTGATGAAATTGTATTGGATATAGTTGTATATTTTGATTACGTAAATGTGATATAGTGAATGAAGAGATGATTCGTATGGAAGTGTAAATGATAAGTTCGATATAGAAACACGAAAAGTGTGCAAGGTGATGTGAAAATATTGTTTGACTCCTTAAAGTATATGTTTAATCACAATTGAAGAAGATTTAAAGTTGTGTTTTGGTCAAATGATGACGAAGTACAAGTTTGGTATGGTTATAAGGTAATTAGAGAGTTATGAAGAAATAGATGGATTTATGATATAGAGTGATGAGATGGATGTTACTGTCAACGTGATGAGTGACATTATATGGAATTTTAGAAAGGTCAAAGGAAAAATGCATAGTCGAATGAGAGAAAAGACAACAATGGATTGGTATTATTGGTTATTGTTTATATGATAAGCAACAAAAGATGAATGTATAAACGAAAAAGATAGTTGGAAAACTAAAGGATTGAAAAGTAAGTTTATGATGATGACAAGAAATAATAAGTCAGGGAAGCAACATAAGAACATTAGAAGATATGTTCTTATTAAGATGTGCACTGAAAATTCGAGGACGAATTTTCTTATAAGGAGGGGGAGTTGTAACATCCCAAACTATGGGTTAGTGACTAAATGGTAAAGTTTCAGAATTTGGTGATTAAAGTAGAAAAATAGATTAGTTCAATGATTTATCTGGAAATAAATCCTAAAAGTTGTTAGTAATTATCAAATGAAGTAGAGGAAAAAATGGTCAGTTAGCTAATAAATGAATTAAAAATAAATATGATAAGGGTATATATGTTAGAGAAGATAAAGATGAAGAGATATTCTCTTCATCTTCTTCTTCTTCTTCATGTACTAGAGAAAGAAAGAGCCAAGCTTGCAAAGGTAAGATTCTTTGTTAGCTGATTCTTTGTTAATTTTAAGAGTGGGTTTTGATCATTAGGTAATACTTAAGCTTATGGAAATCTTAAGTTATCTTAAAATCAAAAGATGAAGAAGTTATAAGAGATTTAAGAAAACAAGTTTTTATATGAAATCATGGAATAGAGTTGATAAGTTGAATCTTAAGTTGAATTTGACTTGTCATCTATGAGAATAAGAAGATAGAAGTGTTAGAATTGTATTTAGAACATATTGAAATTTGAGTAAGATTCTTGAATTACATATGAAGGATAGGATTTTAAACTCATGGAGGATTTTCATGGATATAAGTTAGTTTAAGTAATGGTAGTTGGGTTTAATGACATGGTAGGGGTTTAAAATAGAAGAATTGAAGGAAAAATTGATGATTTTCAAGCTTAAAATACAATTTCTGGGTAGAGGGAACCGATACCCTATGAATGGGAATCGATTCCCCCTCTTGAACGAAAAATTCCAGTATGTTCAGGGGGTATCGATTCCCCTGGGGGGTATCGATTCCCCCCTAAATGAAAATATAAAATTTGATTCATTACACCGGTTTAAGTTATTAACATCAAGTTTAAAGTTTAGGCTTCTGATAGTTTTTTTGAAATGATATATTTATGTAGATATTGAGCCTAAACAAGTTCCGGAATAATCAAAGGATTATAATCGAATCAAAGCAAGGCTAAGGTGAGTGTAATTTAAATTGTACTTATGTGATTGATCAAACATTGGCTTGCGATCAGTCAATGATAGAGTTACTATGGTAAGAAGTAACTTATAAAATGTTAGGTGATTACTATGTGTGAATTAGTACATAGAAATGGATGTATGTTTATAGTTACATGATTTACATGCTTACGTGAAAATGCAACATATGATATTAGATATATGTTTACACATACATGTGGTATGTGACAGAAGAGAAGGAACTTGTGATTATGAGATCAATGATTACACGTACATGTGATACGTGACTGAAAAGAAAAGATATGTGTTTATAAGAGAAAGAATATAAATAAGTAATGTGAACTGTTATAAATGATAATGCCCATGTTATGTGATATGAGAGCTAGGGGTATAGTTGGCATGCCAAGGGTCGAGGGTTTACCTATGTTCTTCGGGACATATGGACTGTTTACCTATGTTCTTCGGGACATATGGACTGTTTACCTATGTTCTTCGGGACATATGGACTGTTTACCTATGTTCTTCGGGACATATGGACTGATTACCTAGGTTCTTCGGAATCTATAGACTGGTCCTTCGGGACATTTATACGAGCTGTTGTGACAGCATAGTGGTGCACAACCTCAATGTACTCATATACCTTAAGTTCTCACGTATGTACATGGGTTAATCAAGAGAAAATAACAAATATGTGTTGTGATATGATAAATTTAACAGCAAGGACATGAGGATGTATAGATTAAGTGTATATGTTATGTGGTTAAATGATATTGACTAATGATGATTTATATGATGATGTCAGTATGGCTTGGTTAATTGAATGATATGTTGAGTAAAAGAATTGATATAAGAGGATATAATTATAAGATATAAATGTTAAGAATATTGATAGTGAACTAAGGATAGAGATTATGATAATGATGGTATATGTTTATGTATGCTTTATGTTATATGAAATATTATATGTTTTATATGCCTCACTAAGTCATCGACTTAGCGTGTGATTGTTTCACACGTAAGTTTGGAAAGCAAAAAGAGAAGTAAAGAGGAACAAGACAGGTCAGTTCTCCTTACCGAATGTCAGATCCGAAGATAGGTGAATAATACGTATTTTTGTATATAAAGTTCTAGTTGGCATGTAATCAAAAGAATATATTGTATAAGCTCTGAATAGTTTTGTAAATGTTTTGAATAAGTTAAATGTTATAAAAGTTTTTAAATTACTCAATATTTTATACGAATAAACGTTTGAAAAGTCAATGTGACATTTCGGACTCGTATCCGGGTCGGATACGGGTTGGGGTGTTACAACTTCTCCAGCTATGTATGGGTTTTCTTTATGAAAGAAAAATCTGATACTTTCTCAAAGTTTAAAGAGTTCAGAGACTCAGCTGAAGGAGAAGTGGGAAATAAGATATGTTGCTTGCGCACAGATAACGGAGGAGAATATAGATCAAACGAGTTCTCTCAATACCTAAGGGAATGTCGAATACGTTATCAGTACACTTGTGCCAACACGCCACAACAGAATGGTGTAGCGGGAAGAAAAAATCGGCATCTTGCAGAAATTTGTCGAAGTATGCTACATGCAAAGAATGTACCTGGAAGGTTTTGGGCCGAAGCAATGAGGACTACAGCCTTTGTGATCAACAGACTTACTCAACCAAGGTTAGGATTTGTTTCACCCTTTGAGAAACTATGGAACATAAAACCTACAGTTAGCTACTTTCGAGTATTTGGTTGTGTATGTTATGTGTTTGTTCCTGATCATTTACGGAGCAAATTTGACAAGAAAGTTGTTAGATGTATCTTTGTGGGATATGAAAGCCAGAGAAAGGGGTGGAAATGTTGTGATCCAATTAGTGGAAGATGCTACACGACACGAAATGTGGTATTTGATGAAGCATATTCTTGGTGGTCCTCAGAAAAAGAGGTGTTTCCAGATTCGAGAGAATTTGGAGACAAGCTACAACAAAAGATGGGGGAGCATGATGTTCAACTCCAAACAAGTTCAGATGAATCAGAAATCCAAATGGCGATGATGTCGAACAAAGAGTGACTCAGAATCCTTGGCAAACTGGCGTGTATCAACAACCAAACGAAGAAGGTGGGCCTAGTGAACCAGAAGAATCAATTACACAATCTCAACTCCGAAGGTCAATAAGAATACGAAGGCCAAATCCCAAATATGCCAATACAACCGTAATTGAAGAAGCAACGGAGCCTGAGACGTTCGAAGAAGCATCGAAGAGTTCTGAGTGGATGACAGCTATGAAAGAAGAGATCGATGCACTTAAGCAAAATCAAACTTGGGATATTGTACCAAAGATAAAAGATGTGAAACCCATATCTTGCAAATGGGTTTACAAGATAAAGCGTCGTCTAGATGGGTCAATCGAGAGGTACAAAGCGCGATTGGTAGCTCGTGGTTTCTCTCAACAGTATGGACTAGACTATGATGAAACATTTAGTCCAGTGGCGAAACTTACAACCGTACGAGTCTTACTTGCACTTGCAGCCAACAAAGACTGAAACTTGTGGCAGATGGATGTGAAGAATGCTTTTCTTCATGGAGAACTAGATCGAGAGATCTACATGACCCAACCAATGGGTTTTCAGAGTCAAGATCATCCTGAATATGTGTGTAAGCTGCGAAAAGCACTCTACGGATTGAAATAAGCACCTAGGGCATGGTATGGTAAGATTGTTGAATTTCTAACGAAAAGTGGTTATTCAGTAACACCTGCAGATTCTAGCTTGTTTGTCAAAGCCAATGAAGGTAAGCTAGCTATCGTGCTAGTGTACGTGGATGACTTAATCATAACCGGTGATGATGAGGCAGAAATTCTTCAGACGAAGGAGAATTTATCAATTCGTTTCCAGATAAAGGAACTTGGACAACTTAAGCACTTCCTTGGTTTAGAGGTTGATCGCACACACGAAGGAATATTTCTATGTCAACAGAAATATGCTAAAGATTTGTTGAAGAGGTTTGGAATACTCGAATGCAAGTCAACTTCAACGCCAATGGAACCAAATATAAAAATGTGTGCACATGAAGGAAAAGATTTGGAAGATGCAACAATGTATCGACAATTGGTAGGTAGTCTGATCTACTTAACCTTGACCCGACCTGACATTTCTTATGCAGTTGGTGTGATGAGTCGGTATATGCAAAATCCAAAGAAGCCTCATTTGGAAGCAGTTCGACGAATACTGAGATATGTGAAGAATACAATTGACTATGGTCTTTTGAACAAGAAAGGTGAAGACTGCAAGTTAGTTGGTTATTGTGATGCTGATTATGCAGGAGATCAACAACTGGATATGTGTTTAAGCTTGACTCCGGAACAATTTCTTGGTGTAGCAAAAGACAACCAACAGTATCATTGTCAACCACTGAAGCTGAGTATCGAGCAACAGCAATGGCAGCTCAAGAGAGTACATGGTTGATACAATTGATGAATAATCTACATCAACCAGTAGATTATGCAATTTCGTTGTATTGTGACAACCAATCGGCAATTCGGCTGGCAGAGAATCCTGTCTTTCAAGCAAGAACTAAACATGTGGAAGTACATTACCACTTTGTTAGGGGAAAAGTTTTGCAAGAAGAGATTGAGATGAGGCAAATCAAGACAGATGAGCAAATTGCTGACTTGTTTACAAAAAGCTTGAGTGTTGGAAAGTTTGAACATTTCCGTCGTCAGCATGGCGTAATTCAAAGAATGGATGCTAACATTGAGGGGGAGTGTTGAAAATTCAATATTAGCCTAAATAAGTTCACACCTAAATTAATTTGATGTCATTGCTTACATCAATTTAGTTTTGATGTCACTGCTTACATCAATTTAGTTAGGTGAAAATTAAGTATTTTTCTCATGTTTTAATTTCAATGGTTTAGATTATTTAGTGCTTATTTTAATGAAAGGTTTAGATTGTTTCTTGTAACTTATAAATACCTTACTTGTATTTGAGTTTTATCATCCAACAATCAAAGCTTAATTATAAGCATTTGAAAGCTTTCTTAAGAGTTCTTCCCTTTTTCAATTTTGTGAGATTATTTTAAAGAGTTTTTTCTTCTTCTCGATCAATTAGAATTTTTACTCCATTTTGATTCAACACAAACATGGTTCGATTCTTAAGATTATATCTCTATAAAATTAATAAATTAATTTTTTAATCCCCAAATTACACTAAGATCCCTCATGCTCAGACAATCAACATAGATTTAAAACAATGAAGATTAACAAAGCAACCATTGATAACACATCAAATCAAAGGAAACAAAGAACAAATCTTGAAGAAGCTTATTTATGTGGAGACGTGACAGTATCAGTGACAGTGTGTGATAGCGCCAGTGCGAGAGAAACTGTCGATGAGAGAAAAGAAAGCGTAGTGAGATGAGACTAGGAAAAAATGACGAGAATTGAAAAAATGATTAATCAAAAAATATAAATAATTTTATGGAATAACAAATTTTTTATATTGACTCGTAATTTATTTTACAGCATAAATTAAGTAACATCCATAGTTAAAGAAATATTATTATTATTTAAGGTCTTGGCTTGAGCATCATGTATACAGGGTTGTTTGAGCATTTAATTTCAAATGATTGAGAGTTTTTAAACATATATTAACTTATATTCACATAGGTTAATAAAAATTAATTAATTTACATTAATCCACTCATTTTCAGCCAAATATTAGAAAATAAGGGGAAAAATTCGTAAAGTATTGTACCTCAAATAAAAAAAATTCTTAGAATTAAAAAAGTAGGGAAACCTATATTTGGTGGTCATTAAACTTTTAATGTGCTTTCACTTTAGTCATTAAACATTTAAAACTTGCATTATAATAACTAAACTTTTACTTCACTTTCATTATGATCACTCCCATTAGTTACTATTAAGAAATGTTGACATGATACATTAAAGTATTATTCTCACAAAAAATCTAAGATTCCAATTTTTATAGATGTCGCTAAGATCAAATTTTCGATGAACCGATCAATCGCAATGGTGGGAAGGATTTGTTTGGCCAAAATATTAACATAATTTGATTTCAAGATGATCCAACAGTTGATAGTGGCATATTAAAAAGTTTAAACTTTTAGTTTCGATTAGGATTCACTTGAGATTGGAGGAGATTGAAAAATTTTCCGACGAGTTTGAACCTGAGGAAAGAAATAGAAGAAGAAGAGTAACTTGATGATCTTTTTAATAGGAGAAATCATCAAACAACGACTAAACGACGATGAAAGAAGGAAGTTGTCTAATAGAAACTAAAAACTAAAACTTTCTGATCTATTACTATTATATCATATCAACTTGAAATTGAACAATATTAATATTATGACTAAATAGAGCTTTTTATCTTTGGAATTGACTGACAACCACTCGTTTATCGAAAACTCAACTTTTACAAACAATTGTAAATTTGAAAAATTAAGACTTCTTTGGAAGAAGACTTCACATTAATATTTCCTAAAGACAGCTAACGACTTAAAATATTGGTAAGCAATATTAAAAATACCCTAAAAATCAGTTACTACCCGTGTGATTTACCCAAAAATATTTATTTTTCATTTACTCGTTTATTTTAAAATCCAAAGAGATAGGGACTGGGACGCCAGAAAAAGTGGCCATGTGCGCCGATGCGGCGGGTTTTAAACATAATAATAGGACCCTTTTCACGCCAAATTTAACGGCCGTTTAGGTTTCTATTCCGTCCATAAAGTTCAGTTAGCGCCGCTAACTAAACTTTTTATAATAAAAAAATCTTATTTTTTTAAAATCTCTTTTTAAACGTCCTTAAATGATTAGGTTATTATTTGATCATACTAAAAATTGTTAGTCTTCTATTTAATCTTCATAAAAATTAGATTTTTTTAAACTTGTTTAAAAGGTTAATCTTTTATTTAATTATCTTAAAAGATTATACTTTTAAATGAGTAACCCTAAAAGATTATAATTTTATTTCAATATTTAACTACAAGCACTTAACTGACTAAAACAACCAATGTGGGAAAACCATTTCAATTGAATCAGATTTTTCCTCGTAAGCTTTGATACTAGTTAGTTTAGTAGGATAAGGGGTTAAATTCCTTAAATAAGGTACAAAGTTTAAATTCTGCTAATATAAATAGAACAAACAAAATTAAGAGAATTACCTTCATAATCAATTTTTACATTACATGATTCTAATTAATTAATTAATAAGTCAGATATTGGTTATCTTATAAAAAAAAATAACATCCTAAATATAAGGTGTTTATAAGTATTTATTGATCCAATACATGTTTAGAAAATAAAATCACATTAAATGAATAAGCTCAAATTAACATATAGTTGATAAAATGATCTAATTGATTGAAATATTTTGAAGGGTAAAATACAAATTTTATCACTGAACTTTACACTCTCTCCTATTTTGCTCACTAAACTTTAAAAGCTTTTAATTTCCTCACTTAACTTAATACATTGGGATTTTTTGGTTACTCCGTTGTTAAATAGTTAACGACGTTAAAACGACGTTATTTTTAAGAAAAACAAAATGTTCACCAAAAAGACATTGTTTTGCATCTATATAACAGCCCATTTATAACATTGTTAGTGAGAAAACGACTGAGTGACAAAAAAATCAATGTATTAAGTTCAACGAATAAATTGAAAAGATTTAAAGTACAGTGAGTAAAATAGAAGAGAGAGTAAAGTTCAGTTATCAAATTTGTAATTTACCCTATTTTGAAATTCACTTACCAGTTTAAAATTCAAGTTCTAATTTATTGAAATCAGATGAAATTAACCCTTTTAGTTTCATGCATACATTTCCATTTCCATTTTATAATTGTACTTTTAAACATCTATATGTCCCCCACCGTTAACTTCGTTAAACAGACATGTTAAACACACCAACCGGTGTTACCGGTCCCAACAATCTCAATTGTAGACGAAACACCGTCACCTCCAAAGCCGCGTAAAAATGGGTCCCCTTTGGTCGTTCGGTCTCAAAACATTAACCATTCCTTTCCCAGTTCATCTAATTTATCATTAAAAATTATTTCTTTTTAATCATGTCAAGCTTACAGTAATAGCTTCACTTCCAGGACTCACTTTCTCTTCATATACTGAATTTGAGAGAGATAAACAGCTGTATTTTCATGGGAAGTGATACATTCCCAGGCTGCTTCAGATTACATTGAAAATTCACCATATTTATTTTCTTTATTCTTTCTTCTAAACTAGTAGTGGGGTCATCTTAGTTTTCTCTGTAATGACAGCCTAATCAACAGCCTGGAAAAGTTGGGTTATATGTACTGCCGAAGCAGCTTGCACTTTCTATTTTTTTGAAGGATTCTTATTTTTTTTTTCTTGGCGACATTCATGTTATCTCAACTTGGAGTTTCTTTCCGAGAAAATTCAAAAAGAATTCAAACTCAAAAACCCCATTTCGGTGAATAGCTGCTTGTTTCCCATTTTGGCTTCATTTATGAGGTAAGGGCATTTGATGAAGTTTTGATCTTTGAAGTAAAGTTTATGTATTTGCATTGTGTTGTAATGTTAATTAGATTTCAGTCTTGGAAATATATGAACTTTGAGGGGTTGCAAATGAATCATTAGGAGTTTTTTTAGGTTAATTCTTTTGGAGTTTTGTGGGATTTTGGGGTTTCTTTAGACCTTAGTTTACTTGGTTCTTGGCAGGCAGTGTTATGATTCTTTTTTGTTAATTGTTTGTTGAGTTGGGAACTAGAGAACTGAAATTGTATTAGACATTGAGTTATTGAAAAAAGTTGAAGATGAAAATGGGGTATTTGGTGCCTTTGGTTTTAGCTGTTGTGTTGTTCGAGTTCCCGAGCTATGAAATACAGGCGGCATTTACGCCTGCAGATAATTACTTGATTGTTTGTGGTTCTTCAAAAGGTGTTACATTCCAAGATAGAACTTATGTTCCTGATTCAGGCCATTCTTCTCTTTCCTTGAAGAGTGGAAGTTCTTTTGTTGCTAGTTCTAATTCCAGTGTCCCATCTTCAATATATCAATCGGCTCGAATCTTCTCTGGCATTGCTTCTTACAAGTTCGATATCAAGAAAGAAGGTCGGCATTGGGTCCGGCTCTACTTTTATCCTCTTCTGAAATCAGGCCAGGACTTGAAGTCTGCTCCGATAACGGTTGTCACAGATGATATCGTGCTCTTGAACAACTTCACTTTCAAGAATTATAATGGTTCTTTTTTGTTCAAGGAGTATGCAATCAATGTGACTTCAGATGCATTGACTCTTACCTTCATTCCTTCGAACAATTTGGTTTCATTTGTTAATGCAATCGAAGTTGTCTCCATCCCAGATGCTGTCCTGCCAGATCAGGCATTAGCTTTGAATCCATCTGCTCCTGTTAGTGGTCTTTCAGAATTCGCCATGGAGACTGTTTATCGGTTGAACATGGGAGGGCCATTGATCACTTCTCAGAATGATACACTCGGAAGAACATGGGAGAATGATGCGAAATATCTCCATGTAAACAGCTCTGCTCTGAATGTTTCAGTCAATCCTGCTTCTATCAAATATACGGCTTCTGTTACACCGGAAACAGCACCGAATTGGGTCTATGCCACTGCCGAAGTCATGGGTGATGCAAATGTTACCACCATGACCTTCAATGTAACTTGGGTCTTCCAGGTTGATCCGAACTTCAGGCATTTAGTACGGGCTCATTTTTGTGATGTTGCGAGTTTATCACTCAACACATTGGTTTTCAACCTATACATAAATGATGATTATGCTGTTGCAAGTCTAGATCTATCAACATTGACGGGCGATCTAAACGTGCCTTACTTTAAGGACTTTATCTTCAATTCTTCAGTGGAATCCGATACTTTGACTGTTAGTATCGGTCCAGATACAATGGCAGACATCACTAATGCAACTATGAACGGATTGGAGATCATGAAAATCAGCAATGATGCCAGAAGCCTGGATGGACTTTCTTCTGTTAAGAATCTCCTTCCGGAATCATCCTCGAAGAATAACAAGACAGGGATAATAATCGGTTGTATTGTTGGAGTTGTATCTGCAGTGGCACTAATTGGAGTCTGCTATTGTTGTCTGGCTGCAAGGAAGTCAAAAGCTACTCAACAAGGACATTCATGGTTACCTTTTCCCTTATATGGAAACTCCCTGACCATGACAAAAAATTCCACTATATCGCAGAAGAGTGGAACATCAAGTTGCCTTCCTCGAATCTGGGTCGGTTCTTCTCCTTCCAGGAAATCCTTGATGCGACCAGCAAGTTCGATGAGAGCCTACTTCTTGGAGTTGGTGGTTTCGGGAGGGTCTACACCGGAACCCTTGAAGATGGGACTAAAGTTGCTGTCAAAAGAGGTAACCCCAGGTCTGAACAAGGTCTTGCTGAATTCCGTACTGAAATCGAAATGCTGTCTACACTTCGCCACCGCCAACTTGTCTCTCTGATTGGCTATTGTGATGAAAGATCGGAAATGGTTCTTGTTTATGAGTATATGGCTAATGGACCACTTAGAAGTCATCTTTATGGAACAAATCTACCTCCTCTATCGTGGAAGCAACGACTTGAAATATGCATTGGGGCTGCTAGGGGACTTCATTATCTCCACACAGGTGCAGCCCAAAGCATTATTCACCGTGATGTGAAGACAACAAACATTCTCTTGGATGAGAATTTTGTAGCCAAAGTAGCAGATTTTGGTCTTTCAAAAACCGGTCCAGCTTTAGATCAGACACATGTGAGTACTGCTGTCAAGGGTAGCTTCGGTTACCTTGATCCTGAATATTTCAGAAGGCAACAGCTCACGGAGAAGTCTGATGTGTATTCATTTGGGGTGGTTTTGATGGAAGTTCTCTGCACTAGGCCGGCTTTAAATCCGGTTCTCCCGAGAGAACAAGTTAATATCGCGGAATGGGCAATGACTTGGCAGAAGAAAGGCATGTTGGATCAAATAATGGACTCAAACCTGGTGGGGAAAGTGAATCCAGCTTCTCTTAAGAAATACGGAGAGACAGCTGAAAAGTGCTTGGCTGAACACGGCGTTGACAGGCCATCGATGGGAGATGTATTGTGGAATCTTGAATATGCTCTTCAGCTGGAGGAGACTTCATCAGCACTAATGGAACCCGACAATAACAGTACAAACCATATCCCAGCCATTCAGTTGACACCACTCGAGCCTTTCGATAATAGTGTAAGCATGATCGATGGTAATTCTGGTACTGATGACGATGCTGAAGATGCTGCCACTAGTGCAGTATTTTCACAACTCGTAAATCCTCGAGGAAGATAGACGACAATCAGTCCTGCCTGGTGATTTTAGCCAATGGACATCCTGCTAAGAAACTCGGTTGTCCTTGCTGGCCTGCTCGAGAGAATACTTCGAAAACATCCTGAGGGATTGAATGAAGGTTTTTCTACTCTTATTACAGTTCTGTTCTTTTTCTTCAAACTTTCATCCATAATATATTTAGTATGTAAAATAGTTGAGTGATAACTACCACTTAAATTCATCCGAAATTTGCATGTAATGTACAATAAATATTCCATTCTTGTTGATTTAATTCATTTATGATTACACAGTTACCAGATAAGGAATATTTTATTTGTCTTTTTTTTCACTGCATTATTATTTCTTGAGAACAAGAACTAAGTTATACAGGCACACGAGTGTCCTTAGCACCGATGTATTGATGTGATATTATACCTTAGCAGTATTGAAATATACATGAATTATATTATGTGGATCGTCATAATAATTTCATAAAATTTAATGATGTAATCCTCGTCTATGTTAAAATCACACTAATTTAAATGAAAAGTAAAAATAAAGAGTTAATTTAACCAAAACAATAATAATCAAATTGATAAAACGTGCAAAGGTGTTTGATGCTCCCATGGAAGGGGTTGCGACGATAATCGAGCGCAGTGCTCGGCTTGTTCAGTTAACACTTCAGGCTCGCATGATGGACAAACCGGTGGTGACTAAAACTGCAGTCTTTCACCGCTGTTCTTTTCATTGGATGCTGCCTTCAAGCCCATGGATTAGGCTTAATACTGATGCTGCTTGGACAGAAACTGATGGTCGTGCTCGGTGTGGAGTTGCTAAAGATAGTTCTGGCACTTGGTTATTTGGGTTTTCCAAGTTTATTGGAATATGCTTGATAATCGATGCTGAGTTGTGGGGTGCCTTTGTTGGTCTTACCTTCGCTTGGAATGCTGGTTTTCGTCAGGTAATTCTTGAACTTGATAGTATGGAAGCCTTAAGGATTCTTAAGTCGGATTACAATGGAACTCACTCGTTAAGATGGCATATCAATGAATTGAGGAGACGTAATTCGTGTGTTCAAATCCAACATGTTCTTCGTAATGGAAACAAAGTTGCCGACGTTTTGGCGAAAGGTGCTTCTTTAGCCAACTTAGATCCGATTCTTATTGATTCCCCGCCGATCTCGATCACTAAACTCCTTCTTGAAGATATGCTAGTGCTTGATTCTGTTAATGGCTAATCAGCATACAAATGAAAAATTGTATAAGTGTTGATGTTATTTACCGTTGGGGATCAGCTGTCGAGCCATGGTGGAAGTGGGGATAAAGGGAGAGGAAACAAGTAGAACACATAGTATCACAAATGATGCTTTCATTCTGGGACTCTTTTGTTTTACTACTAATCAGTTTTTGGTTTGGATGAAGCATTACCTCTCTCGACTGCTATTTATAGCCCAATATTTCATGTGTTTTATTCAGGGTTTGAACAATTCCAGTATTCGATCATTCACTCTATGAAGCCAACAAAATTGAGAAAGGGAGGACTGAAGATATTTCCATGGCCGACAACGAGTGCATTAAAGTTTAGGACTTGTTTTTCCACATAACAAGATATTTATAGATGTTGTCTCTTTCTTTATTATATATGTATACATTCCCTCACTTGGAAGAAGAAACAAAATTCATAGTTGTGAAGAACATTCAAGTTTTTTTTAAAATTTTATTTTATATCCAATAACATGAATAATTATTTGACTTATTGATAGTTAAGGTTCTCTTAGAAGTTACTAAATTATAATATGTTATTCAAATTTGTTATTGTTAGATTGAAAGTGATTTTAAAAATTATTTTAAAAAAAAAATTAAAGTACCTTTTAAAATAAATGATGTAGAAAGTTATAATTTATTAACTTAAGTGTTTATCATTATGTAAAAAAATATTGTAAGAAGTTAAAGTGTTTATTATTAATCGCTGGTTGTAGAAAGGTATAATTTATTAATTGAAGATATAATTTGTCCTCGTCTTTGCAGTTCTCGATCTGGATTAGTTGATCAATAGATCGGATACCAGTGATTAATTCAAAAAAGTATTTATTTTAAAGTATAATAAATTATAAAATATGAAGAATTGATAATGTTATTATGATAATTTCATACTCAATTTTTTTTTAATTTTTGTGTTTAAATTTAAAAGTGTACTTGGATCTCAATCTTTAAATTAAATATAAATATATTTAAATCTATAATTTTTTAATTATGGGATAATAATAATTTCAATCAAATTAATAATTGTATTATGCTAAATAAAAAGTTAATTGACCTCAAGTCTACTTCTGTTAGTGTCCCCTGCAATTTTTATTGACCAATTCAAAGTCATGAATAGTTAGATCATTGAAAAGTAAAGATTATAAAAATTGGATAGCAAAAGCAGTGAGTGCATTAAATTTATGACATTTTCCACAAAGAAAAAGAAACATTATGAATAGTTAGTGTCTTTCCTTTATCACTTGGAGAAATAATTTCCCCCACTCTTACTCACCCCCACACACACACAAATCATGTGTAGTTATTGTGTCTTTCTCCATCACTTTGAAAGAAAATTGCATTAGAATTAACATAGTGAATAAACCTTAAAAATATGATAAGTATATGCACGAACTAAATGACCTAAATGCTTATTGAAGATTTCTTGGAACGCTTTTATCTATTTCATCTGGCAGGAAAGGAATCAACGTATTTTCCAGGGTCGGCAAAGATCGATTGATATTTTGTTTAATGACATTATTGAAACTGTTAGCATTAGACTTAGGGGCAAAGCTATTAATAGACTTGATAGCACTAACCAATTGCTTTGTAATGCTTGGGGTATAGTCTAACCAATCTTTGGTTTTTTTGTATTTAGGTTGCTTTGTCTCTTTGTTGGTTGATTTGTTATAGCATAACATTGCTATTTTGGGTAATAAATTCTGATTTATCCAACAACAACAAAAAATGACCTAAATGGTTAAAAAATATTTTGTTAATTCTTCAAGTCTTGAGTTTGAGTATTGTGTATGTATAGGTACGAGCCTTCATTGCTAAATGATTAAGAGTCTTTGAACACATATTACCTTATATTCACTCTCTATATATAATATTTTTAACAATAAGATTTAATTTAGAAAAAAACACATTTTATCTTTCTAAATTAATTTTTATACTTACCATTTTATAGTTATTATTTTAATCCTTACTTTTTGATTTTATGTATTTTATTTTAATTTCTCAAATAATTTAATTTTTTTTTAGTTTAATGTATAAGATCAAGCACATTCAAGAACTAAATATCATCCGATTTATAAACGAGAAGGAATATGAATAGTATACCATTATATAAAATAATAGTTTAAATATCACTTTGACCAATTCATATTAAAATGTATGTTGGCTCATTTGAATCTCTTATTAGTTCTCTTCCCCAGTCAATATCATTCTCTTCTGTAATTTTAGTGGAGTTACATCATTGTTCGAATCATTATATTTGTTCATCTTCGTCTATGATCCACTTCATCAACAATTAATATAATATTGTTAATGATATTAAGAAAATATTATTATGGAAGAATTCATCGAGTGACTTTATTGATAAAAGAGAATATTGTTATTTAGGTATTTAATTCGAGTAATTATATTTATAGAGTGTATTTATTGTATTAATTGATTAAAAATTACTAAATAAATATTATATTATAATTATTCTAAACTATTAATATATGTATATATATATATGTTACTAATTATGTTAATTGGTTTTCTATGAGGTTTTGAAGATTGTAGTGCATATCTATTAATAGTGGTGGATTTCTCCCGTCCAACACTGTTTATGTTCATATATATATATATATATGAATACAATGAAAGTTTTCAAAACTATTACACCATCCTTATTAAAATGTTATTGGGTACCTACAGGCGGTTCAGCAAACAGAAAGGAACTATCAGAAATCTCCCAAGCCAGAGCAGCCAGACCATCGGCCACCCGGTTACCCTCCCTAGGCACGTGGTTGAACTGAAGCCAACAAGGGCTTTCATATTTTTTAAGAAGCACGGGAATGAAGTAAAATCCCATGCGTCACAAATTTTCTTTCCAAAAAAAAAGACATGATTTTGAGAACAACCCTTTCAATTTGTGTATATTACAATTAGATCTTCATCTCATTTTATCATTGTTTGATAGTTTCTTCGATCGGAAATATCATTAAAGTTTTTTTTCTTTACTTTCTTTTAGTTTAAATCGTCACATAATTTTATAATCCTTTTACATCTTAACTAAGACTAAAAATTTAAAACTTTTCAATTCGCCGTTGTTAATCTTGGAATTAACTTGAAACTAAATTATGTTTATCTTCTAGTAAAACGAATCCTTCCGACTATTAGTTAAGATTGATAGATGACTGTAATATACATTTTAAAAGTTTAGTGATTAAAAGAGAAAATATTAAATATTTAGTGACTAACAGTGAAGTTTACCCTAAAACATAATATTTCACTAATTTAACCATCATAGGTTACCTTTTTACAATTTCCAAAATAAACCCATCGAAAAGAAATGCGGGGTTAGGTTTTGAAGGAAGATACAGTGACACTAAAATACAGTCTTCCACCAACAGTGCAAATTTTTCCGAAGATGTTGGCCTTATCCTGTGCTCCACCTGCTTATCCTGCGCTCTCTCACACACCTTCAAGACCCAAATGCACCGCAATCCGTTCAAGCTTTAGTTATGACCACCCTTTTGTCCCAGAGGTATATGTATATATGTTCCCATAAACACTGTTTTTCTTTTCTTGGATTGGTCATTTTAGTGGGCGGCGGGGAGGAACAAGAAGAAGTTTTAAAAAAGCCAGTTCAAGGCACCTTTTTTCATGCTAGGAACTATTGATGTGTAAATACAAGAACCCATTTCTATGAACTTGTAAAATGATAAAGTTCTTTGCTGGTTTAGTGAGAAAGGATGAAACTTTGTTGAGGTTCGATTTTCCTAGGAAATAATCAGAAAATCTAGGTTTTATTGGGAATTCATTATTGGGCCAAGTTTTTGCTTCTTGGATAATTGATAAGGACTTTGAAGGAAATTTTTTCCTGGTTTAAACTGAAACACTTAATTCAAGTCAAAGTTTAAAGAGAATTCAAGTTTGAGTCTTTTGAATTCTGAGTCTGGTTATGAGATAACATGACAACTTTTTCTCGAGAACTAAACAAAGTTTGTACATTGTTGAGTAGTTAATAAGATATATATTCAAGTATTTACAGAGATTGAAGTGTTAGCTTAAATTTCTAGTTTCGATTGCTGTAAAACTATTAGCCAAGCATTTTTATGAAGCTTTTATAGATGGATTGGGAATGTGAACCCTTGGCATTGATGTATATTCCATTTTATTTTGCTATGAGCACTGAAACTTTCGTGTACTTTGAAGTGTTAGCACCAGTTCAAGTTTTGAATGCTGTAGAACTGTAGAATTTGTAGTTTTAACCCATAGAGTTGCTTTATTTATCTGCACTGCAGGTTGCAAAAGCTGCAGATTCTCTGTGCTCTGAATTTAGGGCCGTTGATAATCTGGTCGCTTGCAATTCCTCCCGTGTTCTTAAAGCTTTTCAAAATGCTAGGGTTGGATCTCATGTAAGTTACACATTTATTTGCAGTTGAGAAACCATATTCTGCTTAAATATGTTATTAGAATCTTTGAGGTATCTTATGGCCTTGTACATGTATACATGTGAACATATAATTGTATATCCATGTATGGATATGCATGGCCTGTTATAACATGTATTTTTCAATCGGTTAATAATGCTGGAGGGCGTGCTGCCTTTATTAATATGCTTATTTTGTAACCAGCACTTTGCTGGGTCTACTGGCTATGGTCATGATGAAGCTGGTGGACGAGAAGCTCTAGACCAAGCATTTGCGGAAATTGTTGGGGCTGAGTCAGCAATAGTGCGTTCTCAGGTTTTCTCTATGTGCCTTCAACATTTGGATATTATGAATTCTTTATAGTTATCACTAATTCTTAAAAATCCTGTTGGCCATTTGGCCACCAGTTCTTCTCAGGTACTCATGCTATTGCTTGTGCACTGTTTGCTTTTCTAAGGCCAGGGGATGAGGTAAGCTATCTTGGTTGATAGTTCTGCACTACCTTGGTAGTTATACGATATTCAATAGCTTTTATTCAAATAGAATATGCTTGGGATTAATTTGATTGTCAGCTTTTGGCAGTGGCTGGTTCACCTTATGACACCTTAGAGGAAGTTATTGGAAAGAGGGATTCTCATGGAGTGGGTTCCCTGAAAGATTTTGGAGTGTTGTATCGGGAACTTCCTGTATGCTTCTAATAACTACACCTAATAAATTTCAGCTTCTGGTTATCAATGTGCTCTGAAATTGGTCTTCTTACAGCTAACCGAAGATGGTGGACTTGACTGGGATGCACTCACCAGTTCTTTGAAACCTCATACAAAATGTGCTCTCATACAGAGATCATGTGGTTACTCATGGCGTCGGAGTTTAAGTGTAAAAGAGATAGGGAGAGCAATACAGATAATTAAGGTAAACTGTTCATATTCTGCAAATATGATGGGAACACGATTGAATTTATTCATTGAAATGACCTCATTGCCGCGATAAAATCTAAGGGTTTCGGCTTGAGATGACCTAATTGCAACTTACACTGACAAATTATATTGTCTGGCTTTGATGGAAATGTTTTTATTAGTTCATTAAAGTACTTATTCATTATTCTCCTGTCTGAAAGGTGGAAAATGAAATTTTGTAGAAAAAAGAGACGGGATATTGTCTTGAAATTTCTTTATGCATTAGCATCTTGTTTAGTTATAATCATTTTCTGTTTTTCTTTTTAGCTTGGAAATCGTACTACTTTCACCCAGTTGATGTCCCCTCTCAATTCTCTTTTGTTTGAACAGAAGCAGAACCCTAACTGTTTGGTCATGGTAGATAATTGCTATGGTGAATTTGTGGAAAGCATTGAGCCTCCGATGGTGGTAGGTGGAGTATTTCACTTCTTTTTTTCTTTTTCTTTTTTCTGAAGAAGGGTAACCGTGGTTTTCAATGGTGGGCAGGGTGCAGATTTGATTGCCGGAAGTTTGATAAAGAATCCCGGTGGAACCATCGCACCATGTGGTGGATATGTTGCTGGTAGTAAAAAATGGGTTGATGCTGCAGCAGCTCGTTTATCAGCACCAGGCCTAGGAGTTGACAGTGGTGCAACACCCGGTGATATTATGCGTGCCTTTTTCCAGGGGTTGTTTCTTGCACCCCAATTGGTTGGCGAGGCAATTAAGGTGCATGAGCATGTTTCTTAGCCCACTAATTTTGTTTATTTATTATTCCCTTTTTCCCTTCTATGCAGCAATCAAAAACACGTATACTTCTTTATTTCCAGGGAACCTTTCTGGTTGCTGAAGTTATGGCTTCTGAAGGGTATAAGGTGCAGCCTCTTCCTCGAGTCCCCCGGAATGATACAGTACAGGTTTGCTTTCTGACTGCTCATTCTTACCCTATGTTTTTTCGCATTTCTATAGTAGATATGTTATATTATAAGAGTATCATTGTTTTAAGAAATGGTTTTACATTCTGGTTAGTTCATCAATATTTTCGTTTTTTGTACATTTCTTTTTCTACAAAATGATGAAAACATACGGAAATATCATTTTGCTCTTCTTTTCAGGCAGTGCAGCTTGGAAGTCGGGAACTTCTCCTTGCTTTCTGCGAAGCTGTACAGAGAAGCTCCCCCGTAGGTTCATTCACCAAGCCAGTTCCTGGTACAACTGCAGGATATGCATCAGAGGTCGGATCATATTTTACCTCGACCTTTATCTTTTATTTCATTTGGTATAGCTGGTATCTTTTACCTCCACTTTATCTTTTACAGCTTATGATACCATAAAGGTGCAGAAATGTCGGTGGTGAGTGCTTCTCTTATTGTATAAATACTATTGATTACTAGAATAATAGATCATCATTCATTCCCCTACATTTCTCTGCACCTTTATGATAGATATCCTGAGATAACAAAACTCTAACAAGTTCTATCATAGCCTCCGACGCCTTAGCCTGTTATGAATCCTTGTTTGTGATCAAGTCATAGGAAGATTAATGGGAATGCTAGTAGTCGCCTTCCCCTATTCTTGGAATGACCTTTAGGGTTTTGGGTAGCTCAGCTCGTTGAAGGGAGACTGAAACCATTAGGACTCGTTAAAAGAGAGATCAAGATTTTTTAAGGATTTTTTTTATGAAATTCTGACTTCGGGGTTTATTATTTGATCAAGTATAGTGAACAAAGCCTTCCAAGTCGTGAAATTGGAAGTTGTAAAGCGGGTAGAACTGAATGATTTGGACAGTGTTGGCATCTGAATTGATTACCACAGGGGCTGGGTGTTGGAGGCCACGATCGAAAGTTCTGTTACCATAAAGTGCAGAGAATGATGATCTATTATTCCAATAATATGCAGTATTTATACAATAAGAGAGTCTAAACTATCTCCTGAAATATTTGAGAATCAACTCAAAGAAAATAAAAACTGAAAAGATAATTGTTGTTGCTGCAAATTAGAACCAAAAAGATAGTTGTTGCTGCTCCAGAGTAGGGCCTGACTAAGTCATGCACTGATACTGTGGACTGCTTGAACTTGAGCATTATCCCGATTCTTAGGCTTATCATGGTCGTAAGTTAAACAAGTAGTCCAATTCAACCAAATTAGAGCTTTTAAGTACCGTTACCAAAGGTTACCAAAAAGTTGTATTCTTTTTTCTTTCTACCCCTTTTGTATTACTTATAGAGAATTGCACCTATACTTTATCAGGTTATATTTGCTGATGGAACCTTCATCGATGGGAGTACAAGTGAACTCTCATGCGACGGACCTCTAAGAGAACCATACGCTGTGTTTTGCCAGGTTTATATTCAATGAGATTCCATGTCTGGTCTGTTATATTTGTTATCACAACTGAAACCTGTAAATTTATCGGTTAATATGTTTGTCCTTCTGAATCATAAATTCACTTGAATCAACTCGTATTTAGGGTGGTACCCACTGGACTCAATGGGGACTAGTTCTGGGTGATGTTCTGAAATCTCTCTCATATGAAAATCGAAGTTTGAGAACATACGAGGCAAATGTGTTTCATTGTTATTCATCAAAGGGCATGTAGTCTTCTAAGGCTGGCATCGGAGTTGGGACATTTGTTGCCATTATCAGCAGAGCTTATTGCCAAAGTTTTACTTAAATATGGAATTAAAGCTCGGTCGATCCGGATATTTTGAGGTAATAAGGCATTCTTTTTCGTTCTTCGCCATTTTACTGTCGTTTCTTATTTAAACGAGCATCTCAACTCGCTACTCAAGCTATACGAAACATTCCCGAACAAGAACACAAGTAAATAATGATTTGGTGACACCCTTCTGAGATAACTGTTTATGGCTCATTATCATTCGGAACTATCTCCAAATTTTGGATGCAAAAAAATCTGGACATGAATGCTGTACAAACTTTAAATGTTCATTTCGGAGTACATGTATGTTTAACTATAAGACAATGAATGTAAGATCGAATTTTGATAAATGTTTTTTTAAAAACTTGAAACAAATGTGACGAATGTTGATCAAACACATTTTTTTCATATCTTTAATTTAACGCTCTTCTAATTAAGCTATCCCCGCTAATGCAATTTGTTTAGAAGTGTAGTTTTTTAACAACGAATTCTGATGTATCATACTGATTTAATTTTTTTATTAAATTGTAAATATAGATTTTTCAATAAAAAATCAACACCTTTAATAATTATTGTAGAAGCCTTGGGTAATTATTAAGGTAAAACATCATCCCATTGGACAGGATATCCAGTGATATCAACGGAGAGGGTTAAATTACATAACTGACACCGTTTTTTTTTTATTTTACTTTTCTGATACCGTTTGACTAATATTTCCAGAAGTAGCACCCTTTCTACTGAGTTGGCAAAGGTGCGTCCCCGGGGACGCGCTTTACCCGTGTTTTCGCTGAGTTGGATGCCACGTGTGGAAGGCGCGACGCGCCTTTGCCATATCAGCAGACACGTGTGGAAAGCGCATCCCCTGGGACGTGCCTTCCATTAAATGTCATAAATGCCCCCATCCGTTTTTCCTAACTACCCCTCCTCCTCCCCTATATAAACCCCCTCAACCCTCCCTCATTCTTCACACCAAAATCATATTCTCTTCTCTTATGTAACTCAAATTCTCCAACTATTTGAGTTTTAAATTTGTTATTAGTGGTAAGAAATTTATTTTATGTTAGTATTTTAAATAGTTATTATTTTATATTATATTATGTAAATATTATTTTTTATTAAAATAATATTAATAATTATTTATTTAGAATTAAATTTTTTTGCTAATTATATTGTTTTGTCTACAGTATAATGGAAAACGAAATGCTGTTGCGGGATATTGATCATATCTCCAGACATTTTAGCGATATGGTAATATTTTTTATATTAATGTTAATATTTAAATTTATTTATTTAAAGTATTATGAATTTATATTAATTTTATTTTTTATAATGTATATTATTTAGGATGCTGATCGTATTTTAGAGACTTTTATTAAAAATCCACGTATACCGAACCGAACGTATTTTGCCATATTTGGCTTCTGCCGGGTTCGGGTATATTGCACAATTATAGGTTGCAAACTCGAACCTGTCCTAATTTCTGCACTGATTGAGAGGTGGAGGCCCGAGACACACTTTTCACCTTCCATGTGGAGAGGCGACAATTGCATTGGAGGATGTCTCTATGCATCTGGGGCTTCCCGTCGACGGAAATATGATGTGTGGTATGGCCGATGGTGATTGGCAATCAATGTGCATTGATTATCTTGGAGCTGCTCCGCCAGAGTTTAATGGAGGTAGAATAGTTTTATCTTGGTTGAAAGCTAATTTTGAGGTTTTAAATGAAAATGCTTCAGAGGATCAAGCAAAGGCATGTGTTCGGGCATATATTCTACGAATAATTGGAGGAATATTGATGCCCGACAAATCTCGCAACCAGGTGCATTGTATGTGGTTGCGGCATCTGATCGATTTTGATGAAGCTGGAAGATATAGTTGGGGTGCTGCAGTTTTGGCATTTCTCTTTAGAGAAATGTGTCGGGCTACCAATTATAAGAAAACTGCTATCGATGGATGTCTTCTGCTTCTACAATCATGGGCGTGGTTCCGCATGCCTTTCTTATGCCCGATCGTGAATGAACCATACGTATTCCCCTTATTGTTGAGGTAATTTTCGAACTAAATTTTGATTTAAATATTTTCAATTAAATAGGGTGATATTAGTTTATATTATATTTCATAGGTGGTCGATGAAAAGAAAGGACCATAAAAGTATACCCTGGGTTAGAGGAAATTCGTTTACTTATTAATACGAAAGCTGGGTCTGAGGTATGTTTTTAAATTTGTTTAATTATTAATATTTTAATTTAAAATGTTAGATATAATTAGATATTTTATTTTTTGAATTGTATATTATATTTCAGTTTCAGTGGATACCTTATGCGAGCGATGAAGTGAAAGCTTGCATCCCACCCCACCTTAGTGGGTCATTAGAGGTATGGATATCGGTTATACCTCTTATATGTTATGCTATTATGAGTGGCATCCAGTTGATCGCGTGCTCCGTCAGTATGGTTGTACAATATATTCCTGGAGCTCCTAGGAATTTAGACGACGTGCATAACATAGATAGACGAGGGAAAAAAGATGTTAACTGGGTGGTGAGACACAGAGATTGGATTGCGCTTTGGGAGAACCGATATACACTGTTGGCCCCTCGACAATATTACGCTGAAACTGGTCATATGGTTACGGATAACTATATGGACTGGTTTAATGAAAATGGGAAGTCGTTTCTACTTTCGGCGGAAGCACGAGGGTTAACATTCTAGGCACCGAGAAAGACGTCAACCGTCTCAATATCATCGTCCCCCGACGGGACAGAGAGAAGGCGCTACCGGTTCTGCATCAGTCCCACCACAACATCCTTATTCGTCGATGCCGCAGGGGTACATGCCCAGCCCTCCACTTCATATGCCAAGCCACCAGTTATATGCCATCTCCGCAGGGTTACATTCCGAGCCCGCAGGGTTACATTCCTAGCCCGCCAGGTTACATGCCTAGCCCGCCAGGTTACATGCCTAGCCGCAGGGTTTTTATACCATATGGAGGTGCATATACGACTATGTTTAATGATCCAACATATGGTTCATATCTTATTTGGCTGGTGGTGCTTCTCCGCAGACACCTCTCCATCTGGATCACATACATCGATGCCATGTTTCCACAGTTCTCAGTTCCCGGGGGGCGGTGGTTTGTTACTAGCACTCCTACAGGCCCTTCAGCCCCTTCAGCGTCATCTATACCAAATGAAGAAAATGATGTTGATGATTATAGTGAAGATGAGGAGACTGAAGAACAAGTTCCACGAAGAAATCCTCCACGAAATAGACAACCACCTCCATGTGGAACTCATTCGAGAAGACGACATCGGTTATCCAGTTATATTTAATGTTATTTAAAAATTATATTTCAGAATTTTATGTAATTTGGTTATGTTATTTAAATGTTTCATGGTTTGTTACATATATTTTTTAATGTTATTTTTTACACATTTAACATTAATGTTGATAAATGTTTTTAAAATACAAAATTATTATTCGAAATTTAAAATAAAAATAAAAATATATTCAAATTTAAATTTAAAATATAAATTATAGTATTCGAAATTTAACATTAAATTTCAAACTTAATATTCCAATTGTATTCGAAATTAAAAGTTATATTCCAATTATAGTTCACAATACTTAAATTGAAATTAAATTATATACATATGATTTTATCATTAACATATATTAAAACGTATACATTAAAATCAACTTATGTTGAGTTAATCGATCGACGGAATCAGCCAAGAGGGGGTGAATTGGCAATTTATTCAATGTCACATTTCAATGCTCATTCCATACAATTCAATGTCACAATCAACTTATCACTTCACATTTTTCACTTTATCCTAACATTTTATCTAATTTATTCAAACTTCACATAACGTTTTAATTTAAGTATTCTTAACTTGCTGAACTTTCAAGAAGTTAATTTTAGTTATAATTTACCTTATTTACTGATATATCTAGTGTCCCCGAGGGACATGAGTGACATAATAGGGCAATGATAACATATTCTCTGACGAAATAATGGAAGGCGCGCCCCGGGAACGCGCCTTCATGTGAATAGTGAAATAATAGATATAATATATCTAGTGTCCCCGAGGGACATGAGTGACATAATAGGGCAATGATAACATATTCTCTGACGAAATAATGGAAGGCGCGCCCCGGGAACGCGCCTTCATGTGAATAGTGAAATAATAGGTACTGATATATCTAGTGTCCCCGAGGGACATGAGTGACATAATAGGGCAATGTAACATATTCTCTGACGAAATAAGGAAGGCGCGCCCCGGGAACGCGCCTTCATGTGAATAGTGAAATAATAGGTACTGATATCTAGTGTCCCCGAGGGACATGATGACATAAAGGGCAATGATAACTATTCTCTGACGAAATAATGGAAGGCGCGCCCGGGAACGCGCCTTCATGTGAATAGTGAAATAATAGGTACTGATATATCTAGTGTCCCCGAAGGACATGAGTGACATAATAGGGCAATGATAACATATTCTGACGAATAATGGAAGGCGCGACCGGGAACGCGCCTTCATGTGAATAGTGAAATAATAGGTACTGATATATCTAGTCCCCGAGGGACATGAGTGACATAATAGGGCAAGATAACATATTCTCTGACGAAATAATGGAAGGCGCGCCCCCGGGAACGCGCCTTCATGTGAATAGTACTCCGATTATAGACACTATATATGCAACGTATTATAAACTTTCAAAACAAACTTCAGTTCACAATCTTTCAATTCTCAATTCCCAAACTCTAATTCTCAAATTCTCTGAAAATGAGTCGTCTTCTGCTGTTGTTTTGTATGATGGAGAAATTAAGGAAGCTGAAGAGGGGGTTGTTTTTAGTCAGATCATTATCCCCTTAACCTTGAAGAGAAACATCACAATTGAGGAGTTAATCACAAAAATTTCGTTAAAGATTCGTGTAGCGGCCAAGAAGACTATCTTCACTTCAGTACAGATTTCCTACTGAACTTTTTCCGCTCACGTATACATCATTTCAGCTTTCAAACGATGATGATGTTTTCTATGATGGTTGATGCTCATATGGGGAGTTCACAATCTATTGAAATGTATGCCACTTTTATTGAGGTTCGTGCAACTCGTTCTCTCATATTCCTCTCACTTTGGCATTGCATATCAAACTGATCAAGTTGATAGCCCGACAAACTTATCTGTAATGATTTCACATCATAATGGCGGATCCAACGCATATACCATGCCATCAAGTTCAATAGGAAGGCATTCATCTGCAACTGCTTATGATCTCAACCCACGTGGCTTCACCAATAATCCATATGGCAACATCTCTTCTACTTCAAGGGGCAGACATCATCTGCCAATGTTTTCGACTTACATATGGAAATGCCAACGAGACGACAGTCTATTCACATCCCACATGATACAATGGCCTCAAGTTCAAGGGAAGGAACGCAAGCGGAACTTATTTGACCTCAACATTGGATTATCGGAGGAACCCTCATCTCCACCCGAAGAACCTCTTCGGGAGCCAGGTGCAGATGGTGCTAAAACGGATTATTCGTTGAACCTGACTCACCACAGTTTAACGTACATTCTGATGATGACGAGGATGACGTTCGAAATACACACCAGCGAACTTCCTGCACATATGTATGAGGCTGATTATGATGCAATGTATGAGCCTGAATTCCAGACCTCCTGATGTTGGCAACTATGGACTTCAATCATCAATCAATGACGGTAATTTACATATTAGAATGGAGTTCGCATCGAAGGAGGAAGCATGATGGCAATAAAGAGTTACAATATTCGTAACTCAGTTCAGTCCCGATTGATCGATCTAACACGGAGAAATATGTCTGCTACTGCGTCCAACGTCACAACGGATGTCAATGGATGGTCCGTGTATCAAAGAGGAAGAGGAAGAACAACTTATGGGAACTAACCAGATACAACGGTCCTCATACATGTTGTGCAACAGGTATAACCATGATCATCCAACTTGGACTCCAACATTATTTGTCAAGCAATCATGCCCATTGTGAAGCAAAGCTCTCATATAGCTGTTGCAGTGTTGATTTCTGCTATACAGTCACAATATGGGTACATTGTCTCATATAAAAAGCGTGGTTGGCAAAACAGAATGCCATTTGCAAACTTCATGGCGAATGGGATTCCTCTTATAACGAGCTGCCCAGTTGGTTTCATGTTGTGCAAAGACTTAATCCCGGGACAATTGTTGAGTTCGAAACTCAACATCATTACGTGAATGATCGAATGGTTCGCGATCGCTGCCAATTTTACCGAGTCTTTTGGACTTACCCTCAGTGTATTAATGCAGTCAAGTACTGTAAACCAATTGTCCAAATTGATGGTACTTTCTTGTATGGGAAATACAAGCAAGTTTTATTATTGGCTGTGGTCCAAGATGGAAACCGCAATATTCTTCATGTTGCGTTTGCCCTCGTTCAAGGAGAAGACACTGAGTCTTGGGCTTTTTTCCTTAAAAATTTACGTTTACATGTTGTCACCAGGAACGAGTATGCATTATTTCAGACCGAGGAGCCGGGATAAAAGCAGCAATGGACTCTTTGGGTACAATGTATAGACCTCCACATGTTCAACATCGTTATTGTGTCCGTGAATTGTTTCGTGTAACCGTGAATTGTTAGTTACAAATTTTTCTCGCACCCGTGAATTGTTTCGTGTAACCGAAATGCCACGTCCGCTGCAAGGGATTGAAGCTAACTCTTTCAGAGTTAATCTGCAAGAGATGTGGTGCGATTGTGGTTTCTTTCAAGCACTCAAATATCCATGCTCTCATATCATTGCTGCTTGCTCACATTCGCATTTGGACTACAAAAATTATGTTGATCCCGTATACCAACTTTCACAAGTATTCAAGGTATATGAATTTGAGTTTCCGCCCATAGGAAACGAAAGAGACCCAAATGAGATTCAAACTTGGCTTACAATTGTACCAGATCCATTGCTATTGAGGGACTCAGGTCGTCCAAAATCTACTAGAATACATTGTGATATGGATATTCGGGAGAAGTCAACAGAACAAAAACGATGTGGGCATTGTAGAAACATCGGGCACAATAGAAAAAATGTCCAGCTCTGTTATCATCATAACCGTTAACTCTTATGTAATTAATATGTATTTAAATGAATGTTTTTGTTTCTAATAATTTAATGTTATTGCATTTATAATTTGTCAATGTATGTACACCTAAATAATTTTTTTAACTTTTAAATAAATATATTTAATATATTTATTTTAATAATAATTAATATTATTAGTTATAATTTTTTTTTAAAATAATAATAATTCCACATTCTAAGTAGAGAAAAATATTAAATAACAAATTAAAAGTTATTAAAAAATTTATGTATACGATGACACATTTCATGTTCTAATTGGAGGATTAAATTTATTAAATTAAATTTTCAATAACTAATTTTATAAAATGTAAGTATTGAAGATTAAATATGTAATTATACTAATTTATTAACTTATGCATCATATTTTCGTTAAATATTGATATGAGATGACTAGATTGATAACATTTAAATAATTAACTGATAAAATATAGATCAAAATCAAAAATAATAATAACCATATGTGTAATATTATAATTTCATACATTTTTCCTATACTACAATAAGTCAAAACTGGTTTTCATATATTGTTATATCATATTAATGTAGATAATTCACTCCACCTTTAACACATATTAACAAAATACATTTGATAATTCTTACATTATATCGAAACATTTTACATAATATATTATTATTTATAATAATAATAAAAATAAACTATTTATTATAAAATAAATACGTGTCTGCTGAGTTGGCAAAGGCGCGTCCCCGGGGACGCGCCTTCCACACGTGGCATCCAACTCAGCGAAAACACAGGTAAAACACGTCCCCGGGGACGCGCCTTTGCCAACTCAACAGAAAGGGTACTACTTCTAGAAATATTGGTCAAACGGTGTCAGAAAGGGAAAATTTAAAACAAACGGTGTCAGTTATGTAATTTAGCCAACGGAGAGCATACACGTGGCACACTTTCAAAGGATGTAAAATAGTCCAAGATAAATAAAAGGTAAAATATAGTTTGATTTGGAAATTATTGCTAATACAGTAATACTACATAAGCCATGAAATTTTCAGTACACAATCCAAAATCGATAGTACATTTCTAGAACATAGCCAATGATAACAATTCTGCAAATCACTTCAAGTTCTCACCCTTGAGTTCATTAAATGAAGAGTTTTACGAAAAACCCATTTGCTGTTGCTCAATAAAAACTCCCAGAGCTGCTTCTCTGCAGCCAAAAAGGTTCAAGTTGGGAGCTTTTGGGAGGCAAAGATGGAGTTTTGGTGAAGTTTGTAGGGACAAAGATGGGATTTTTTGGAAAGAAGAAGGGTGGAAGAGGAAGAGAAGAATGGTTTTGGTGATGTTTAATCGAGGCTTTGGGTTTAATCGTGGCGACGGTGGCAGTAGTGATGGTGGAAGTGGTGGTGGGAAAATTAATAGCGACACTGCTAGGCTTCTGGGAAATATTGCTTTGGCTATCGGGTTGACATATCTTTCAGTCACTGGTCAAATTGGCTGGGTTTTAGATGCTATTGTCTCTATTTGGGTACTAATCCTTTCTCCTTCTCATATGCATGCATGTAAAGTTTAGATTTCTACTGTGTTTTTAAACATGAATTATATGCTTCCAGTGGATATAATTAGGGTTACGATGAGAATTAACCATGGTTCCCCATATTCCTGGTTTGTTTTGCTATTCCATTTTCTTAGCTAAAAGCAAAGGCTTCACTTATTGTTTACTGGTATTGGGTGAATTAAGAGAGTTTTTATTTTCCTTTTCCTTTTAAATTTCGGTGCAATGTTTCATTGGATATCAATGAATGAATGATTACAAGTTGACTATGTGATATCTGATGTCATACTTGTATACTTGTTTCCCTTGTTCCGAAAAATGGTAGCATTAGCTGGTGTGTTGTGTGGCACCATTTTTGTTTTGTGAAACCATCTCAAGTATAGTACCTTCTTATATAATTGACTAAGATTAGGACTTTCAATATTGATATTCGTTCATATAGTCTCATCTAATTGCTGGTGTTGTCATCGCCAGCTCATTGCAGTGATCGTTCCTATTGTTGGTGTGGGAGCCTTCCTTTGGTGGGCGGGGAGGGATATTGTTCAAAGCAGTGTAAGGCTTCTTCAACTTTTGGTTCCTTGTTCAGCTTTTATGCATCTTCCTTGTTCAAAGCGATGCTCGAAGTTTTCTAGTTGCTTATCTTTGTCAATGTGTCAATAGCTTCAGCAGCAGTTCTGATCTTCGGTTTCGTGTTTTTGAAATCCTCTGGATAGGGTTGTTATTGAAAGAATGATCTGAACTTGTTGGTTTGAAGTGCTTGTGTACTTACAGGTTTATATCTATATACAAAATATTGTGGAAAAGAATGCTTCAAGGGTGTATGAACCATGGCAAACTTGGTACTTAATATTGCTAATAAAATCATACTAAACCGAGTAATAAGAAGAAGAAGAAGAAAAAAAATATTGATTTATCCCACTTATACCCCGAAATTGCAAGAGCCTGTCTAACTGTTCATGTATATGCTACTGTGATGTTTACTTTAAAAACTCCTTGCCTGTGCTTCTAAGAATCAAATATGTTCCTGTTTTATTTTCCAAAATGCAGCCGTGAAATTGCCAGAGCCTTGTTGTCTGACTGTTCATGTATATGCTATTCCGATGTTTACATTAAACACTCCTTGCCTGTTCTTAGGAGTATCCAATATCGTACCATATTGTTTTCCGAGATGCGGCTGTGTCTTATCTGGTGTTCTAATAATGTGAATAAACATATGAAACTTTGTCTACTGCTGACCACCTTTAATAATATCTTATATGATTGCAGTGCCCAAATTGTGGAAACGATTTTCAGATTTTCAAGTAAGCGTTATGAGCACCTCTTAGCAAACTTATGGACTTTTATGAGATGGTTTTGGAACTATTCTGACACGGATGATAATGACGATTTCTTAGGTCTTTCCTAAACGATGAGTTGCAGCTGTGCCCTTACTGCAGTCAACCATTTTCAGGTTAATCTGTTTATATTAATTGGCATGTCTTCGTCTTTAGACTCATGAAGACGTCTCCATGGAGTAGGCTGGATAATTCGGCTGATAGCTATCTGGACTACCTCATGTCCATTTCATTTTCACTTTGAGTCGGATTCACTAGCTTTTCATGTTTTATTGACTCGTTGATCTAAATGTAGTGGTGGATGACAAATTTGTCAAGGAACCTGTAAAGTTCTCCAACGAAGCCTCGAAAGCAAAACAAGCATTCAATGGCTTCTCTCCTGGTTTCAAGAAAGGTGCCCTCTTTTAACACCTGATATTTTTGGCTTTTGGAATTATTTTCTTACAGGATTTAGTATTAACTGTCATGTGCCGTGATACTATAACTGGATTAGTATGTTTTCAAGTTAATCGGGTTGTATTTTATCTAACACAATCAACTCGAATCGTTTTCAAGTCATAGAAAACTGGTCCTGAAAAAGGGCAGAAGATTAAAAAATGCGACAGTTCTATGAGAAACAGAACATGTTATTTTGCAACACGACTAAAGTACGTTGTGCATTTAAAATCATGATTCTTCTATCCATCAATTTATGTTGTTGTACATGTTTTACATCAAGAACACGGAGGAGGAAAGTCAAAAGGATTTTTCATATAGACTTTTATAAACATCAATTGTATATCAGATAAGCATAGTAATTTAAGTTCACCGTTTCATTAATTCCGAGTATCTCTCAAATGGTTTGTTCAGGAAACGTTTCTTCGGGGCCGGTTGTTGATGTTGAAGCAGAAGTGAAAGATGCGGATTGAGAGCTAGCATAGACGGTAAAGAACTTAAAATGTGTGCATTACTTCGAGCTTTCTGTACCCTAGCAAGTGAACGAAATGTTTTTTCTCGTATTTTTCATGTCGGATAGTTAATTTGCTAATGCTCCAAATATTGTTGCGTAAGACTCTTTTGTTACTTCTTTTCACCAGAAATTCGAGTTGCTAACAGAGTGGGTGCAATCTTGCAACTTATGCATATCTATGTATATGTCTTGCACCGTCGGATCGGAGAACACTGCAGTGAAGAGGATTGTCATGTTGTAGATGAATAACAGGAATGTGACATTGCAAATGCTCGTTCGATTTTGATAAACTGTGTCGGTATAGCGTAACTCTATATTTTCTTCATCCTTCGTTCCGGTAGAAGTCGAAAGAATAGGTCACTTCATGTTCTGCACTGCATAACGCTGTATATAATTTGTTGGCAGCTACTATATATCTGTTTCTCTTCCATTCTCTTCATATTTATGGAACTTGTAATCCATTTTAAAAGATAGAATTTCGAAATTTATAAACCATATCTTTAGTTGTACCTATTTTCGTTCTAAGAACACCATATCCAATTATTGGCCATGCAACATGCCATAGATATATAGAACATGTGTCAAGGTAAGTATATTCAATTTCTTAGATATTTTTTCATATACTTGAGGGATTATATAGTTTCTTTGGCTTTAGGAAAATCAAAAGACCTCATCCAGTCCAGCGGGACCGTTGGATTCCTTACTATATGTGTCGACTATCCGATGATCAATCGGTTGATCTATTAAATTTTTTAAAAAAATATCTGAAATAATTATAAAATAATATTTATATTTAGAAACAATTCGTATATGTTGCACATGTAAATATTTAAATTTAAGATTATAGAGAGAATAACATTATCATCTATTACTGAAATCATTTGATAAATTCACAATTTATTAATTTTTGTAACTGAATAAAGTTTATTTCATCATTTTTCTTCTTTTGTTTAGGTTTATCATAAAAGCTATTTTATGGCCCGTTTTGCTTTCTTTCGTCACCTAATTGGCTGATATATAAATATAATAATATTTACTTTTTATTCTATTTTATTTATTCAGATATATAATTTATATTAGGACGCATACTGCTTTTAATACAGAAATTAATATTCTCGTGTTATAATAAAAAAAAAGCGTACATTACGCTTACCTATAGACTGTGGCGGATATATGGAGATATGTCTATTTTAAAATTAATTTTTTTTTATTTTCTATTTTTTTATTGATTGTACACATTCTAAAATTGTATTTGTGTTTACTCCATACAATTTTTTTTTGTTATTAATATATATATATATATATATATATTTACTCTAAAATATATTTTTAAATTCGTCACTCACTATAAATTCAAACATATGTACTGTTAAACAATGACAGAAGATTTGAGAGTGATTAACAATTGATTATCAGTATTTTTTTTTTAATAATGATAACTAAATTTTATTAATAAAATAATAAAAGGAATTAGAATTGAAAAGTAATATTATTATGTTAAGTCTATTACAGACACAAATTTGTGATTACGACCATTACTATCAAATTTATAAAGACACGTCCAGCTCAAGCAATATGTTCGTTGTCTCACTATGAATACATTATTACGTGGAATAGCTTGAAAATTGTGGATGGCAATTCTGGAACGGCACAAATGTATGAACATTGAGTTAATTAGGAAATTAATAAGGTTTTGGTAGGTAAATGAAGTATGATTAGATGAGTCGTGAAAAATCAAACTTTAATCTTTATGGTCAACAATGTAGGTTTGAAAGGGAAGAAAAATAAAATAAAACAAGCACATGGTAACGGTTGATGTCGGCGAGACGGTGACACTCTACTCGTCTACTAATAAAAAAAAGAAGAAATTGAATGTTTGTATCTTTATGAATTTTTACCACGAAATATGGATCTAAATCTTCACCAATCTGATCATGTGTACAGGTCTATCTCTATCATGGGTCTCCATAAATTACTTATTTTACTATACATATATATTGTCATGAATTGGTCAACTTGGCATAGTGTCAAGGTGAAAACATGGTCGGTGAAGGGTGGGACCACTCAAAATGAAACCCCCACATGATTGCCCCATCTCCCAATTGACCCACCATTTATTTATAGCTGCCGAAAATATAGGGTCCCATCTTTTTTTAAACTGTTGATTAACACCTACTAATCCTAAATTAGCCATTAAATATGTTAATTTGTTTTGAAAATGAAGATTCCCTTTTTGGGGATAGTCTTTAAGTAAAGCCTTAATCCAACCATTATTAGAAGATTAGTTTAAGGTAGGGATGCAATTGGGAAGTGTGTGAACTGCAACATCTGTTTGTTTTTTGCTGGAGTTCTTTACTACCCAAACTGGTTTTCCGGACAATGCTCTCTTTACCCAATTTGATCTTTGCATTTGCAAGTTTGTCGTCCATGTTTGATGGTGATGTATTTGACTTATTACTTTATTAAATGAAGTACATAAATAATTATTATGTTGAAATAATTTTTTAATTATTGAAATTTTATAATTTAAAAAATAATTATTAAATTTATTAAAATATTTTAAAATCATATATATCTTATAAAATAGGGTAAAATACACAAATGGTCCCCTGGTTATAGAATACTACTTTGTTATGTCGCTCAACCATTAAAAGTTATAAAATGATCGATCGACTATAGGGAGTTGCTTTGTTGAGTCCCTCAACTATTAAAAGTTATAAATGGTCACTCGGCTATTCATTATGTTTCAAACTCGTCCTTTTCCGTTAAAAAAATAACAGTCGTCTAAACTGGACGTTAACATGTTGAGTGATATATGATATTCGTTTGAGATTATATAATTATATTTTATCATATCTCAATCAGGTAACATGGCTCAGACTGCCATCAAAATTTTAACGGAAAATGACGAGTTTGGAACATAATGAATAGTTAAGTGACTATTTTGTAACTTTTAATAGTCAGTGACTCAATAAAGCAACTCTCTATAGTCGAACGACTATTTTATAACTTTTAATAGTCCAGGGACTCAATAGAACAATATCTTATAATCAAAGGATCATTTGTATACTTTACCCAATAAAATAATAATAGATTTTGATAAATTTAAAAATTATTTTATAATGATTTTATAAATGAAATTAAACATGAGACTAATAAATATAAATACAAACCATCTATTATTTAACCTAAGGGCTAAGATTATTTGTAAAATAAATTCTAATAAACAAGTTTTTTATATAAATTATTTTAATCATTCACGGTACAAATGTGATAAATATAACATATTAAAACTATATTTTAATGATATTTTTTTATTATTACACTACAAGTTGAATTGATATATTAATTTGAATTGATATATTAATTTGAATTTATTTATTAAGATAAAATTGATTTGAAAAACGGCAAAATGCATAAATAAAAAAGGAAAATTTAATAAATATCATAAGTCGACTGTACGCCAAATGTGCACAGTACCACGTGGAAATAAAGCTCAAGTCACCGCCTGCCAACGTGTCGTCTCTCAAAACCGTAATGCATGGCCCCACATCAACCTTCAATCATACGGCCAAGATCTCATCGCGAAACCTTCCGCGGTTCTGCTTCTCGTATACAAATATCTTCCACCACCTTCCATTTACAATCTCCCTCACTTCATAAAGAATTATTATTTTCTCACCTCATTTTCCCGAGAAAATTTCAGTTTTCCTTTTTAAGCTAATGGCAAATCTAACGCTCTCTCTAAAAACAGTACTGATATCTACTGGAGTCATATCCATGGCCTTTTTGTTTAAAGTTTCAGCTCCGTTCGTGACTGAATTTGTAATGTCTGGTATTCCTTCAACTTACGGTTTAATACTTTCTTTCCTTCGGCCTCCGTACCTTTACCTTCTCATCAACTGCATCATCATCTCCATCGTCGCTTCTTCCAAGCTCCAGGCGCAGAAGCCAGAGTCTGCTCAACTCAATCATCCGGAGATAGTTTCGCCGGAGTTCAAGGATTCGAATGAAGTATTTAGTAACGAGTTCAGTTATGGAACCGCTCCAGCAAGAGTCCTGGTGATGGAGGAGAGTAAGCGAGCGGTGGAGGAGGAGCAGGTTAAAGTGGTGACGGAGGCGGCGCCATTGAGGAGTGAGTCTATGGAGATTGTGAATTTGTTGGGGGAGAAATCGGCGGAGAAGCCACCGGTGTCGAAGAGATTCGCTCAGCGGAAAGCTGTGAAAGTGGCGACGGAAGGTAAACCACTATATACCTTAAATCTCTCAACCTCTATAGCATGAGATTTCAAAATCAAACTATAAAGCACATTCGTGAAAAGCCAACAATATCAAGCAAAGTATAAATACTTTTTCCAAAAGCTTAACGTAAAAGAATTTAAAATAATAATAAGTGCAAATTTTCATTTTAAAATATTGAACTGTGAGGACAGAACAGTAAATTTGATGATGGATTCAAAATTTTTGCAGGGAAAGCGTTGAGAGTGTCGAAGCCAAAACGGCACGATACATTGGAGGCGACGTGGAAGACGATAACGGAGGGCCGTCCGATGCCGTTAACACGTCACCTGAAGAAATCCGACACGTGGGAACAACGTGTTCAAAAGGACCCTAATACCCCTCACCCTCCTCTCCCCAACACCATGAAGAAATCCGATACCTTCAACGAACGCATCAGGGAGCCGTCACTCACTCGGTCTTCCGGATCGGGCAAACTCAAGAGAGACCCTTCGTTGAGTCAGGACGAATTGAACCGCCGAGTTGAAGCATTCATTAAGAAGTTTAACGAGGAAATGAGGTTGCAAAGGCAGGAGTCTCTGAATCAGTACCAGGAAATGCTTAGGAGAGGGGCACAAATACAATAGAGATTTTAGTACTCTTTGGGGGTTAAAAAGTAAAAGTATCGGCTCTTATTTCACATTTACCTTTTTTTTAGTGGGTAAATAGTTCCTGCTTTGTGAAAATGTCTTTTCTTTTCTTCATTGGAATTCCATGATTTTGTATAACAGCTAGAGTATAGCATATACAAAGAATACAGAATACAAGGTGCCCTTTTCTATATTATCATCTTAAATATGATTATAATATTCAAAACATATAAACACCACAAAAATTTATATGAACCTCATGTTGAATTATGAAAATGTCATTAAATTGAACATCTTGGCGGACAGTTGTGGTTGGCGAAAGACTGATGTCATTTCATTTGCACTATTTTTAGAGCAAGGTTTGAACAAAATTTTATCCGATATCTCCCTCCTTGCCATTAAGTTATTGTAATTAGGGGTGTAAATGGACCAAGTCGAGCTCGAGTAGTGCTGAGTTCGATTTGATTCGAAAACCCTGAAATGAAGCTCGACTCGAAAACTCGCGAACTTAATACTTTCAAGCTCGACTCAAACTTGAAATCCTGAACTGAAGCACGTGAGCAGTTTGAAATGAAAAAAAAAAATCTTAAACTTAACTCGAGTCGAGTCCATTCGATCCGAGTATTTATAGAGTCGGTCTCGAGTAACTCGTGATCTATCTTGTCTCATTTACCGCCCTAATTGTAATGTTCAAATATGTCACAGGTTCGATGAATCAGGCTCACACATCTTTTTTCCAGAAACTGAATATTTGGTATAAGCTACTCTACAATCATATCCTTTCCTTATTTGATCCAATTGACTGGAAATCTTTGTTTTCCTTTAAAAGGTGATAAATGTTTTAAAGTTAAACTCGAACAATCTAAAATATCTTAACGAAAGTACAATAAAACATAGAACGTAATTTAAAATGTGAAGTTACAAGTTACAGCACGAATCAAAATCTTGGTAAACAATTTCGGTGATAAAAGAATTTTTGTTATTTCTTAACGTTTCGGGTTCGAACATGATGAACATATATTACTTTATATTTACCCTCATATTAATAAAAAGAAAATTAAAATACATATATTTTTACCATCAATAACGGGGGATGACGATAATTAAGCGATCAAACTGATACAAAAACCAAAATCTATTACCTAAAATTAAAATATTTTAAAGTTTAATGATAAAGTCGATAAAAAAAATAAATGGAATAAGTTCCATGTTAACACACATCAATAAAGTTTAGTAAAGTTCAAGAATTTAAAACCTAGTGATAAAAACGAACCAGACCTAGAGTTCAATGATACTTGACACAGCCTGTGAAGACCCCAATTTTCCCATACAAAACAACAAACCACGTAAAGGGCTTAAAACCTTGTCATAACCTGTTTTTCACAAACACTTTTAATCGATGATTCTCGGGGTCCGGGAGGATATACAGCGATAGACTAACACGTACATAAGGAAGAACAGAATACTGAAGAGGAAATTGAACAGCCTGACTTGAATTCCTCAATTTTACCCGACAGGATGACGGAATTCCAGAACATATTTTCTTCAGTCGCTAAGGAACCGTCCTACAAGACCATAAATTGAGCACGATTAACATCAGTTAACCATATTTTCAGCACTTCACAGAGCTCATCCTCAATTAACCATGTCTTATATACATGACTCGCAGACCTAATAACAAGAACTGACTCTCTTACTGCAAACATTCCATGCTTGCAAGAACAATGGTAAAATACGAGATATATCTATTTCTCTATCTCAGCTTTATGAGACACGAAAAAGAAAACCTTTTTTTCAGGGAATAGATGGAATGCAGTGTGGAAAGGAATCAGACTTGAAATCTAACCTGACAACTGTCGATCAGTAGGATCGCTTTACTTATTATGTCGAAGTGGAAACACACACGAGTGTTGGCATGCCACCGATAATCTCTTTTTTCCTTATTAAGAAGTCGAGCATCTTTCAGCTTTCCATGGAACCTGCTCTGAAACCGATGTAACTGCCATATAAGAATCAACATTAAGTCAACAAATGGCACAAGAAGAGAGTTCCTGACAAAGCTATTTGTAACTTACACAAAATGTAAACTTTATTTTGTCCTACAAGACTTTTTTTGATTTTTCCTAGGTATAGGGTTCCAATTAAAGGCTTTTGAAACAGAAAACATAATCCTCAAAACACCATAAACAGACAATGCAATATAAATGCAGGTCCAATAAACTATCAACGAATCACTACAACTGCTTCAGATGACTTTGTTTTTTTTTTTGTTTAGTTCGTGTGTTCTTTAGTTTTATACTCAGCCGATATATATGACCAAATACTATGAATTTACAAGACAGATTACGATGAACACACGCACGAGTGTTGGCATGCCACCAATAATCTCCTGTTTTCCTTATTAAGAAATCAAACTTCTTTCAGCTGTCCATGGAACCTGCTCTGAAACCGATGTAACTGCCATATAAGAATCAACATTAAATCAACAAATGGCACAAGAGAGTTCCTGACAAAGTTATTTGTAGCTTACACAAAAATGTACTTTATTTTGTCCATCATGACTTTTCGGATTTTTCCTAGGTATAATATACAATGCAATAAACATGCAGGTCCGATAAACGATCAACGAATCACCACAACTGCTTCAGATGACTTTGTTCTTTTGTTTAGTTCGTGTGTTTTTTAGTTTTATACTCAGCCGATGTAATATGACCAAATACGATGAATTTGCGAGACAGATCACGATGAACACACATACAACTATATGTGTACCTAGAAAACATGGTAACTTAAACTCCTGTTGCTAAATAACAGACAAATATAGAAAAAGATTCCAGTAACAGAATAAATATGGAAAATTTATATCTGTTAACAAATTACCATATATAATATTATATATTATCAAATTGCATAGACTGAAAAGGAACTCAGTTATGTTTCCAGACAAAGGCCATTCAATTAATGCAGTGTGAAGTTTATTACTAAACATAGCTTATTGAATTAATTGCAGAAAAAAATTTCAGAGTCGTGACATTTAAGTACTTGGTGGCATTACTAATTATAGATTAGGATCAAAAGTAGCCAACTCAACCACAGAATGTCCAACTACTAAAATTCAAGGGGAAATTTTCCGTTTTCAGATCATTCACAGGCAACATATCTGTTTGAACTTGCTTAATTATGAAGGCGACTGTTTTGATTGCCAATAATGAAGTTTTCCTTCATCATATTGATACAGAACACAAGTTTTTGTCTACTTATCATTCATACCAATCATTTGCATCTTCCTTGATGGGAGCTGCAAACTTACGGCATGATGAACTTGACATTGAACATGACTTCTCATTTGTTTTTATAGGTTCTTGTATTATTGTTCCTAAGATATTTTAACATGATTCATTTGAGAGAAACTAAATCTAGAAGAAGAGTTGAAAGGAAATCAACAGTCATGACATGAAGGAAACTAGTGGAATAATTCTTGCAATCTAAATGTTGTGTTTCTACCATTT
Organism: Hibiscus syriacus; assembly: GCF_006381635.1. Taxonomy (NCBI): domain Eukaryota; kingdom Viridiplantae; phylum Streptophyta; class Magnoliopsida; order Malvales; family Malvaceae; genus Hibiscus; species Hibiscus syriacus. The sequence goes on from NW_024063078.1 coordinate 2,321,628, forward strand.
TTCCCCGTACTTTTGATGGTGCTAAAGATTTTAGATTTTGTGCTAGACCAAGATTAAGCATCAGCTTTCATTTCATTCCCAAACAGCAATCATCTCACTTCAAGAGCATGTTGTTCGAATACATATACCGTAGGACTCGGTACTGATTTTTTTTCTTTTTTTTCTAAAAGTTCTCAAGACTAAGAAATGAAGGATCTACTCCGTTTTCCCCATGAACATCATAAAACAAGAAGAAATATTCTTCATAGTGCTATCAGTAATATTTACCTATCAGCAAATTGCTCCTTTATTTGTTAATTACTCCTAAGGTTTAAACACCAAATTCGTCTTTCCAATATAAAAGAACTACAATGCACAAAAAACTTTCAAAGAGCAATTTCACAATAAAATTAAGAGCATCGACCATTGCACCTGTTAATACTTAATAGGGTTTAGTCGCATGCATTTCAAGTTCATGACAGATTATTATGATTTAGGGACAGATTAACATAATTAGTATGGTTTGATTTTCTAACTTATAGAAAAATTGTTTGTAAACGGCAGTCCTAGGGTACTGCAAAGTAGCATAGCAAGTTTATCACAACAGTCGGTGTGAGGGTTTAACCGACAACATAAAAAAGATGATTAGAAGTTTTCCATCCACAAAAGAACAAACTTCTTTGAAGTTTGCTGACAGATAACAGCAAGTATAAAAGGAACATCCAACACCTTCGATGAGAAGCAAAATGTTCACACTGGTCTCTGAACGCTAAACTCGTTTTCAAGCATCAGTTGAGCTCTGGAAAAGAAAGTGTCAAATCTTAGGACGGTGAAACAACATTTTCTAGACAAAAATTAAAAAAACATAAACATATCATATATCAAAATTATAATCTTTCATTATACCATCAGCTGAGAAACTACTATTCCCTATGCATGTTAGAAATTGTTCATATCATGGGAAAATACAAACTATTCTACTGAGATGAAAGATTAAGGTTTACCATAATGATATTATACGCATCAAAATTATACTCAAAGATTAAAGTCGCCTACAATAAGTAATGCTTTATGTCATGTCGTTAGGGAAACAAGAATTACAATTATCATGTTGTTACTATTTCTATTTCTATTACTATCACTGGTATCATTGCTATCATATTATAATCTTATTTGCAGCCTTATCCTCGCGTATGGCCGACCTTTTCATGAAATGCATCAACCATTGAACTAGACATATTATATAGATTTGAAGCAGATTTTTTTTCTTGAATCACTCAATTAAGGAATAAATGGACACCAGAAAATGTTGTACTTATCAGACAGGGCACAGTAAAATGATAAGTTTAATTAATTAGTACACATACCTTCACAACAACAACGGGAGCCTTATTCTTTTTGAATCCCATGACCAATTGTCCATCCGCTTCTCTTTTATAAAATGTAACTGAAAAGTTCATCACTCGGTTACTAGTTATTAAAATCAGAATTCTTGGGTGAAACAAAATAAATCTTGAAGCTTTTGAAAATATTTAGAAAATCACAGCTAGATATATTTTGTTTTAGGTGCATGAACTGTCATTACTAAATTTTAAACATATTTTAAAAATACATCTGATGATATTGTTGTACCTGAGATGTCTACTGTTTAACAAGCACAACTAAGGTCAAATTTGCTACTTGTTTGGAACAAAATAGTAAGCTAGAACGGAGAAATAAGAAGTAAAATATACGATTCAAATGCCAATTCCACTGAAAAGGAAAAACCGACTTGTCAAAAAAGGGAATAGAATCATTAGACACTTAAATCAATTACTTGTATCACCCGCTTCCCATTGCATCTGGATCTTGTAATCTCTAAGCCCTTCAAGAACATACATCTTCCCACAACTATTTGTCCAGTAATGGAAGTGAAGTTCCCAGGCATTTCCATTTGTGTCTTGCACCGTGAGGAAGATTCCTTGTTGCCCCGAAGTCTTTGGGAAATAAGCCTGTGATAATCTCTTTCAATACATGAAATATATCCACTCTTTACCGGGGAAAAATATTAAATATGGTGGATTTTCGGAAGCCAGACTAGAGCTCATATATATATATATATTATATGAAGACTGACATTCCAGCTAATATGACTCAAATAGTTAAGTGTAAGTCATGCAAATAAAATATATAAAAATACTAATAGAATCTTAAATTACAATAAATGTAAATTCTGCGTTAAAAAACTGATTGATCACAAACTCCATCAAGGAACTTAATTTATATTCCTATTAATACAAAATTTAGAAATTAAAACATGTATTTATATGTATAAATATTTAATGCAAAAACTTACTTCTGCGCATCTCTTTGGTAACAGTAAGCGCCCATTCCTGAATTCAGCATCGCTAAAAGTCAATTCTTTCTCAAACAAAGGAACAAGGCTTGATTTTGACCTGAAATATGATTAAGGACTACTTTTTAAGACGTTAAGTTCAAAATGAACCAGTATATTACATTGAAGCTATATCAAGATAAAATATCAAAATAACACAGTAATAAATGTTAGACCCCTTCTAATATCATATAGTACAGCAATCACATAATCCTTCAAAAAAAAAAAAGCAAACAGCATAATAGATATAAACTGAAGGTTAGCGGATACTGTCTGCATATTTCCCTTAGCTCCTCTGAGCTTATCTTGGGTGAGTACCTATATTGTATTTGAGTCTGTTTATTGCCATCTTTACGACGCTTGCCACCATTCTTCCGACGAGAGTTTTTGGTTTCATCAGGTGAATTCACAGAGTCTTCTTCTTCAGTTTCTGCTGGAGGAGATTGGGCTTGATGTCCAGGAGTAGTTGGAGTGGCTACCTTATTAGGTGAGGCGTTGCGTATAACACAATCAGGTGGTGAAATTGGATCAACCCCTAATTTAGTTCCAACAACATGAGTGCAAGAGTCACTTTACCTTCCTAGTGGAAACCATATAAATGACAAGCTATTGCTGTGAGTGCTGAAGGAGAGGAGTAAGATAAAATTATGGAATTTCGGCATGCATTCCTTATTTGTTTATCAATGAAAAGAATAACAAAAATACTTTGTTGAATTTTTTAATATACTATGAACAATATTTTTTTTCTCTAATTTTAATTCATTCCAAAAGGCAAGATATATTGAAATTTCACCAGTTATCATTTTCTCTGGGTCAGCAGATGGTATTTGAGGAGAGTCCGTTGCTTGCAGCAAAGCCTCAGGGAGTCCAAAGTCTAGAGAGCATCGGTGCGGTGCCTGAAATAGATGTATATCTAAACTTTGATAACTTCATATTTAGATGAAGAAGGACTAGAAGTAACTTCATATTTAGATGAAGAAGGACTAGAAGAATTCAACAAAATATATGCTAATTTGAAGTTTGAAACATTTATTTTTAAGGATAATGGTATTATATATATAGATTATGCAATTCGGTATAAAATGTTAGTTACACATGAAAAGGGCATGAAAAAACAAAGATAGGATAGCCGGATAATTGACTCCTACCATAGCTTCGTTTATGGCACACTCCATACATTGCACACCGGTAGAGTCCAATATTGTATATGTATGGGCTGCCATAATACATCCACAATGAATTTTCTGTAACAAATGGAAGAAAAATCAAGCATTAGAGAATAAAGTTTGCATACTCGAAAATAAAATTAAAGAGAAATAACCTGAAGAGAAATTCTATACAATCAGCTACATACCTGGAAAAAGAAAATGCAAAATCATTAAGAATTTTCATCTTACCTTCTTACAAGAAGCGCACTCTCTCCAGCCAGACTCTTCAGGATGAAAAGTTTCACACAATGTTCCTTCATTAAAAGCGTAACTGAATTTGCAAAAGACTGAGTTAGGTTCTTTATGAACACTACAGAGATAATAAACTCAGTTTTTTTCAAGGGTTCCTGATAACACCTTCTTAGGAACACAAATGAACCTAAAATAAGGATAGATGCGTGCACCAAAACTCAAACGTAGAATCATAGATGCATGCACCAAAACTCGAACGTAGAATCCATGAAGTCAAAAGCAAAGTCTAAGCACATGTTTTCATATTGTAATAATATGAAAGAGCACAAGTAATTCAATACATGAAAAGAAACAAACTGCCATCCAAAAATGAAAAGCAGCAATCAAGAAGATGTATGCAACAACCCAAGTAAACATTAACGATCAGTTCTGAAAAATAGACAAGCTATTGCAGGGAATATATATATATAGTGTGTGTGTGTTTGTGTGCCATCATTAGTATGCAAATAATTCAGCGTAAGATATTTGAGATAATGTTGATATATTAAATACTTTCATAAATGATGCGTTTTACTTTATTAAATGACTGTGCATGTGCGCTAGCGAACAACCTCCGACAAACCAAGAGACAGTTAGAGTAAGAGAGGAAGGGAAAGTAAGGACAACAACCAATTGATAAATAACTTATAAAGCGACAGATGTATGCAATGTTACTAAAAGTAGAACATACAACTCCGTTTTATCATCCGATGCCCGTATCACTACTCACTATAACTGTAACCGCAACAGATTTTTGACAATACACCGAAAGATTTCAAAAAGCATGATGAAAAGGACTTCTTGGTTTTCTAGTAAGCTAAAACTAGACCAAGTATCATTTTACCGAAAATGTCATACTTTTGAATCATTTTTCTTAGATGTTTTATTCACCATTAATGGTAAATATATGATGTGCTGCCATAGAATTGCACACTATGCAGATTGCCGACATCTATACTCAAGTAATACACAGATTTGAAAACATCGAACACAGAAATAGAAAATAAAGATCGCTTTTTACTTCCTAAAACTTATGACCATATATTATTCGTGTCTCCCATCTATTCCCTTTAAACCAAGGGGGGGGGGGAATGGACATGAGAGGCCCAATACTTTGGAAGTCGTTCTTCCTCTTCCATCAATGACCAGCCCAATTACTCCAACAAAACCAAAAATTTTTATGGTTTATGTAGAATGTGTAAATTACTACAAAGAGGATAGAAGAAGAACAAAAGGCTACCTCCAAGTATGCTAATAAGCGTCTGACTAACTAATTTTAAACTAAATGCTAAAGTATAATCATAAAAAGTATGTCTCTCTTCAATAGGATATTTTTAGGCTAATTTCTTTCGACTCTGGTCCGGCCACCAAACTCGTCAATAGTGAAGCCAAATTAACAATTTCAAGTGGATAAAACCTCATAGAGAATAGAATATATGTCCAGCACCCAATTATGACTTTATGTAATGGTATCTCAGGGTATGTATGAGAAAGTTATCCATTAGGCCTCTTAGATTATACTCAATACAAGTGAAATGGTTATTACTTCCTTAACACCATTCATTGTTTTATCAATTTCGAATGAACACCAACATGATCCCAGTATTCGGAAAGCTATTCTAAGTTGTGTTGATATAAAGAGGGTTGGATGACGATGATAGGTGGTTCACCTTGTATAGTACAAGAAGGAGAGCTTCTAGGAAAGGTGGCTGGAGTAGAGGGAAGAGAGAGGATGTGAGGATTGAAAAGGTCACTTGAGCCTCTATCTCGAGGTGCCATGTGGCGGTCGATCATTGGGGATTGTAGGCAAGTGGGATGACGTGATTGACCAAGGTACTCAACATCGTGATGCAGCCTAGGTCCACTTTTTCTGAAAGGAATTGATGAAGTAGTTGACATTTGACCTGGCAGTTTACATGTAGGACTCGCGGCGGGTCAAGTTGTGGCGGAGGTACTTTTCCAAAAGGGTGCCTTTGTAGGGTTCCTTGTTGTGCCTCCGAGGGGGTGTTTATTGCAACTTTCTAGAGGGTTCCTTCGTGTTCCCTCCGGAGGTGTATTAAATGTAGCTTTACGGCGGAGGGTATAACAAGTTGAAACTAAAATCTACATTTCTAACACCATAACACATACATATCTATTATGAAAAGCATTATTGCAATGAAAATAAATAAAACTTTCCTACTAATCATATGGTTAATAGCTACTTATTTCTCGGAAAGGAAATAGCTCTGTAAAGAACATTCTATTAAAACCTTGATATAGAATTCCCAAAGATGTTCGGTGTCTCTTGACAGTTCAACTTAGAAAATCATAATTTTCTGATGATACCTAATGAAATTCCTAATCCAAACAACCCTAAAATCAGAGTTGCAATTCATACCTGGACTATCCACTTCCATTAAATCTTTTAACGGCTTTTCATAAGGCCTCCATACAAAATGATCTCTTCCACAATATGATTATGGTTTAACATATAAAAACTATATGAAAGGAGCTTCTCGGGACATGAGAGATAGTCTTACTGATCCAATTAATTGATGAAATAAGGAAGATTATTATGAATAAAGTGAACTGTCATCATAATTCTATGCTTGATGTCCCATATGTTATGACAATGCCTCAATGTGTATTCAAATTTATGAAGAAATTGTTTAAAATAACTGAAACATTTAAGCTTTGGTTAGATTCTATGGTGTTTGTGTCTTTACTAACAAATAGTACTAATTAATTACTGTATGAAGTGATGATTACAATTCATAGTCACTCTTTGCAAGATCTTTTATTCCTTCCATCCATTGTTTAAATTATCAAGGCAGTGACAAGACACATCTCGAGAGGGAAGCTAACCATCAGTTCCTGCCTTCCCGAAATGCTAGTCGCAAACCAATTGTTCTGTTAACAAATTTCCCAAATAAATAAACAAGCATGCAAATGGGATAAGAGAGGTTCACTCCACCAAAAGGGAACAGAAGCACAGTGATGAATGCTGTCAGCGAACATAACTTATTGTAACAAAGGAATCGGATGAATGGGGTACCTAGGACAAACATAACAGCAACAATGGCAATAGAAACGGAGCTTACTCCATCAGCTTGTTATGTGATATCCTATTTACAACTTATTCTAGAATCCCCTGTTACATTCTTTGGTAATTGTATCTCCTACTCATCTTGGTCACCAACAGTTGGTGTGTGAAGACTGAGAACAGCAGCGAATACCAAGATTTCTTGACCATTTTTTCTTCAGCTTGCTCTTTGAACATATTGTGCAGAAGGAAAAATGTAAAGGTGGAATTGACAAATGGAGGGTAAAAAGACCCCAAAAAAACAATACATTGATTGACACAAGACAAGTACTAACATGGCAAGTAATTCCTCTTATCCTAGAATTTAGATTAACAAAAATAACAGAAACAAGCACATACAGAATCCATGAAAATCGAGGGATGGCATATATAAGCAATTAAAGAAGCCCTAAACAGTCTAGAACAAAAGAATGATTATCTCTGAAGATTGAAGAAATGTTCAATCTAAAGGGGCTTCATTGTACAAGCAGGTGAAGAAATAACCTTCCAAAGCATCAAGTTCTTAAAAAATAAAAACTATACTTAAGCTCGTAACAATCCATAGCGGGAAGCAGTTTATAGCACAAATTTTAATTCTTCTCTTTTCGATAATCCAAAGTTAATGCGGCCAATTTGTTATAAACAACAAATCACAATGAAATTAGCAAACAATACACTTTTTCATCCGGAAATTAGCATTCAGCTTCATTACTTCGAATCAAGTCGAAATGCAACAATTTCATCTTTTTTTCTCATTTTGCTCTTATCTGCTAACACGGGAGCTTTCAAGTTCTCCAATAGTAACATTATAACTCCCAAACTTTTACTCTTAGGGACAAACATGGGAAAAATTACTAATTATCCATCTTACTTTCTTGATATGTGTTTGCAGTTTCAAAGTACTTAAATGAATGCAATAGTATATAGTAGTTTTAACTAAAGACGTTTCCATGTAAATAAATAAATTGAGACAAACCCAATTTTAATTCAAGAGGTTTGATTGGAAATCTGTATAAAAGAATTTAACTTGAAGCCATAACAATCAAACCAGTTCATTGAAGTTAAAGACACAGACTGAACTCAAAAAAACAACCAACTTTATCTAATCTAAAAAAAAAAAATTGACATGCATTGGAAGAAAAGTGAGATTTACAGAGAAAGAAAATGCAAAAAGAAAAGCTTACCCACAGCGCTGGCAGAGCAGAGCAAAACCGCCATTACGAAGTCGCCAACCGGGGATGAACGTAGCAGATGAAGCTTTGCAGTGAAAACATCTCATGCTCATTGAGGAAGAAGAAGCCATTTCTTCAATAAACAGTGAATGAGAAAACACAGAGGAGAGCTTTGAATTGCTGTTTTTTCTTCTCTTTCAAAATGATGATGACAGTCAAAAGAGTGAAATGAACAAAATGGGTATCTGAGAAAGGGACCGTTTTTTAAGATTTTGGAAGTATTTGTCAGAATTTTAGTCGCACTGACATCAACACGGATACGCCCCAGCTAAGCTGCTGTGGTGTTGTTCTTCCTAGCCTTATTCCGGGACTCGTTCATGGTTTCTGCACCATTGGATTTGATCTAACGGTGAAAATTATTATGATTTTATTTTTTATTTAATAATAAAATCAGAATTGGGGTAGGGAGTAAATTAAAAATATGTGCTAATTTGGTATGTAAATTATTTTTTAAAAATATATCATTTATAAATTGCATAGAAATTAAATATAATCATTACAAATATGTGCTAATTTGGTATGTAAATTATTTCTAAAAAATATATCATTTATAATTAGCACAAAAATTATGATTCAAAATTTGAATTTTGAAATATTATTTTTTAATTCAGTATTTCAGTTACATCAATTTAATTAATTATATATTAGAAAACAAATTAGGGTAAAATACATAAATTGTCTCCCAACTATAGGATATCGCTTTATTGAGTCCCTTAAATATTAAAAACTGTAAAATGGTCCCCTAACTATTGGGAGTTGCTTTGTTGTGTCCCTTAACTATTAAAAAGTTATAAAATGATCACCCGACTATTCATTATGTTCCAAATTCATCCTTTTTTTATTAAAAAAATTAACAATCGGGTGAGATAGACATTAACATGTTGACTAAGATATGATAATCGTTTGAGATTATGAGATCAGATTTTTATCATATCTCAATTAGTGTGTTAACATTCCTGTTAATTTTTTAACGAATTAGGATGAGTTTGAAACATAATGAATAGTCATGTGACCATTTTGTACTTTTAATAATTAAATAACTCAACAAAACAACTCCCTATAATTAGGTGACCGTTTAATAATTTTTAATAATCAAAATGCTCACAAAGCAATATCATATAATCAAAGCTTGGTAAAAAAATTAATAACCTCGTCTGTAAATAATATTTATAATTATTATAAAATTTAAAAGCTTTATTGCTTTAAACATATAATAATGGTTACTTTTATTAAATAAAATATAAGTTAAAATCACTGATGTTTACATATTATTCGTTTAAGAACTTATTAAACAATCTTAATGATAAAATATAGTTTTGTTCTCTCTAAAATCTCGGTTCCAACAGTTATGTTAGTAATATGTGTATAATTGATTAAGAAAATTTTGAACAAAATTTTTCTTATAATCTCCGCGAACTAATAAAAAATATAAATAAACATAATTATCGGCAATGAAAGATAAATGCCATCAATATTAACATAAAATTTTATATAATAATAATGGCTCGTTGAAAAACTGATATAATCATAACTCAATCGTGACCTAAAAAAAGGCATAATAAAAAAATCTAATAAAACAACTCATACAAATGATAGATACAAATAAATATTATTATCGACGGTGAAATATAAACACCATCACATAAAATTATAGTATATAACAATGATGACTCCTTGAAAATATGATATAATTATAATTCAATTTCGAATTATCTTCATTAATTATGAGTGCCTATTAATATAAAGCTCGATGATGTAAAGCAGGAATAAATCAGCATAGTCACCAAATAAATATATATGACGAAAACTCTGCATTTCCAAACATTTTTCTATTACAATGGAATACCCCAATCCTCAAAAATACTTTTAGCACAACCACTTTGTAATTGCAAAATTTTGTAACTATTACGTGGAACCTAAGCTATGCTAAATTAATAATAAAAAAAATATCATCCGAGATCAGAGAAGACATCAAATGAAGATCACTTGGCAATAAAATTCTTCAAAATACTCACTCATATAGCACTTTAGATGATTGAATTCTCGATTTCTTATTTTCGATCTTCGAGCTTTTCTCGGCATACTTCTCGTTCTTTGCAATAGCTTTTTCAACAGCCTTTGCCTTACGAACATTTTCTGATCTCTTCATCGGTCTTCCCTTCTTCATCTTTCTGTTTCGAGATAGGTACATAGTTAGGGGTTTGTGGAAAATCAATATATAGATAGCAATAATATGGTAGAATGAAGTTTAAAAGGAGCTGTGAATTCTGACAAAGGCGTTTAAACAAGTATGTTCAGATACAAGTTACAGCCCCGGGGTTTGGGTTCATTCGTATTTGCATAAACGCTATGTTACATTCTTCGATATCAAATAAAAAACCCATTAATGAATGCCAAGAAGAAAATCATTTTCGAATATCAAAATCCCATTAAGAGACACGGGTGATGTGGCCAGAATCTTTTCCATGTGAACAAAGCTACGGCATGGGGAATTTCATTATCTAGAAAAGCAACACTACAACTGAAAACAAAACTATGGAAAGCCTCGAACTCCGAGAATTACAATGAAGCAAAACAAGCTTGCAAGACGAGAAGACTAGACCCGTAAAACTAACACACTGCCCGAGAAAAGCAAGGTCAAGGATATATACACTACACCATGTCACCATTAACCGCCTAACAATCCCTGCTAAGTTCATAAATGCAAATACCCGAACCTAAATGCGAGCTTAAAAGGTTCCGAAAGTCAAGTTCCGGTCTTCAATTTATCCTCTAATTGGAAATACTAATCTAACAATTCCAACTACCAACCAAACTGTAGAGATCATTAATAAAAATACTCATCAAGCAACACAACAAAAAGGAATCAATATAGCATTAACTTCGCAATTTCGTTTTCGGTCCAGAATTCGCTAGAAAAATGCCTTTACCCTTGAATCATACTATCCCCAAATATGCTATCAGCTCAGATTGATAGAGCTTTCAACCAAATACAACTCAAAGACTCCAACTATAAACCCAATCTTACATATATACAAGCCTATATATATTCGTGTGTTAAGAAATTAGCAAATGAAAAAAAATATAGTAGACTAAAGTAACACCTACAGTATTGGAGTAGAAGAACCAGGCTTTTGAACTCCAGTCTCCGAAGTGTCCATCGCTGCAAATAAACCAAAATTTACACTAAAAATCAAGTTTTTTAAGGTATAAATGTGTTAAATTCAGAATCAAAGTTACTAGTTCTTTATTATCTTTTAAAGATTGGATTGTTAACAAAAAAAATACAAGATGAAAGCTACCTTGATGAATCTCGGGAACGGTCCCTTCGTTGAAGTCCATTGAAGCGACGCCATTTCGCTTCTTCTTGTTCCTGTTTTTCGCCATGTCTTCGGAATTCAGAGATCAGACAACTGAATAAGAGAGAGAATAATCATAAATTGAGGATTCAAGTTACAAACCCTAGGGATTCTTTTTCTTTTGAGATAAGCAGTAGGAGAGCCGCCAATCCGACCTTCGAAAAAGGCCAGAAAGCCCAAATTTAAACTACCTTTTGGGTCTAAATACAATCTTTCATTCTGTTCATTCCATTGGGGAACCCAATAAACCCTAAACCCAAACCTTAAAAATGGCCAAAATCAATTCTAGGGTTTATACGAGGCCCAGTAGTTTTAATATATATATATATATAATTTGATTTATTAATGGATTAATTTTATTATTATTATTATGGGGTCACTAAGATAGTATATCTTCAAAGATAACTCTCAACCATTTGACATTGAATGCTCACACCCTTGGTATTTATGATACTCGAACCTAAAACCTAAAAAAATAATAACATTTCATGAGGCTTAGTTATAAAATAAGACTTCAAACTATAATGTTTTTTACAAATAGGTTCTTATAGTATTTTTTGAATGATCACGATTACTAACGCTACCACTTTAGTTGTCTAGGCCGTAAACGCCATTAATTTTCTCCGTTAATTGACACATATCACATTTTGTTAGTTTAAAAAAAATCTTTTAAAATTAAAAAAAAATAAAATTATATATTAAAAAAACACACAATTTTTTTGAAATAACCCCAAAACTTCAAGAACCTTAATTTCAACCTATAAACCCATGCAATCGTCGTCTTTTGTCGTCGACGAAGCTCTACCTAACCTCACCTATCCCCGACGATCACTACTCTTATGAAATCACAACTGATCGACGACCAATCGATGTTTTGTACATCACGAACACTAAGATGAAAATCGTAATCCCGCGCAATTCTAACGGTCAATCGGTAACAACTACGATAGAGTATACTATGAGGATGGCATGGACTAAATCAGCGGCGGTTGTCATAGTTAGTAAGGACGACAGTGGTGGTTAGGGTTATGATTTTTATGAATTGCTTTTATAAATATAATAATATTTTCATTAAAAAATAAATTTATCATAACATGACACGTGTCACTTAACAGAGAAAACTAACATCAGTTACGGTCCGGGCGCCTAAAGTGGCAACGTGTAATGTTAGACACCGAAATTATTCAAAAAACACTGTGGACACTTATTTGTAAAAAGTGGTATAATCTAGGCACTTATTTTATAATTAAGCCAAATTATAATACCACAATCTAAATTTTTTGATATCCCAAATGCTCCCTTCCCAATATATTTTTTTTAAATAACATCTAATCTAATTAAATAAATTAATAATTAATACTAAAAATCAATTATTAAAAATAACATTTTTATGCCATGAAAGCATCCACATGCACTGCAGTTTGTTAGTAAATAACCAAACCAGAAGACCGATCCAGTCCTGCTTCAGACAAATTCACTGATGTGGCTGTGCAATTACTCCAGCTACTTCATCATTAATCAGACATAATGAACTAACAGGTGAGCCGATTTTGGATTTTTCCTTTTGGCCACAACAGCATTGATCATTCATTAACCTGGTAACTACTCAATCTGGGAGAAAACTGAAGAAAAAAAATAAGACAAGAAGCAGAGAAACAATGGCGGATACTTCAATGAAAAGAAAGGGGTTGGATTGAAGGTAGAAATCAATAAAACTGCTTTTGGGGACATACCCCTGTATGTATGTCAGAAATATCATATCTCCTTCCATTGTGTTCATTCATTAAAGCTTTGTCCAACCACATGACTCTACCAACTAAAGAGAAAACACAAAGTTGTAACCCATCAACTTTTGGTATTCAAACTATATATATGTATACATAAAATAATGATCCAGAAGATAATTCCACGTACTGGAATCGCTCAAGTTTCGAGATTGCATACTCAGCCCTGACTCAGTCAAGGTGTTCAGCTTGTACAATTACTGTCTATGTACAAAATGAGGGGCATGCCTTCGGATAATAAGGAGTTGTAAACCTTTACCGTATCACAATTTTAAAAGAACTGATCATACCTTAGGTCTTTATATGATTTTTAGTTTGAATTAGTTTTTAAATTTTTAATATTTTAATTTTATTCTTAAACTATGAGTCACATGTTAAATTGATTCGTAAAATTTTGAATATTCTAAATTCATTTGTAAACTATGAAATTAATCTATAAATTTTTGAACGATTTAGAGGACACTAGTGGAATATTCAAACATTTGGAGATCAATTTAGAATGAAATTCATAGTCTACATATGGGTTTGGAATGTTCAAAGTTTAGGGATTGATTTAAAAAGTGTTATAATTTGAGGATGAAATTAGAATGTTCATAAGTTACGGACCAAATTAAAATAAGAGTTATAATTTAAGAATTTATAGTGCAATTAACTCAGCAAAATACAAAATAAATTATTTTAAGTAAACTATAGTGGATGATGCATGCCATTTTTAAGGAGTACTAATTATTTTGAAATGTTAATTTTATTTTTAATATTTTTATATAAAGTTGTAAAATATTATTAAAAAATAGGTGTCAGACTCAATATTCATATGTATTATAATATAAGTACATATTACTCATGTTAAATTCAATTGATAAAATCATTAATATGTTATGTTTTGGATGAAAATAAACTTAGGACCTAAGCCGTATGGTGTAGAATCTCTCACATGGGAGAGTTAAGGGTGGGGTGGGGGTTATCCTAAAATTAATCTAAAAGGAAGTTAATGTTTGATTAAGTGGACATGAAGTTACTAATGAGATTAGATTAGCTTAACCACTTAAACTTATGATTAGTACACGTAAGATGAAGCCAGAGCTTATTGTATAATATAAATATATTTCGTCTTAGGCCCCTATATATCCCTACAATACTATATATAAAAATCCAATTGGACTTTAGAGTTAGTCCATGAAAATGATTGCTAACAAATGATTTCCATTGACATTAAGAATTCTCAAAAGCATACTTTTAAAAATAAAGAAATCGAAAACTAATCATTGTAAATTACTCCTCGAAAAGCTAAATTATAACGTTTAATGCAAAAAGAGGGAAATCACTGCAAGTAATAGGGCTTTAGTTGTATTTGACATTAAGAACTCACATGAAATTATTACTATGAATACCTGTGAGAGTGTTTATAAATTAGATTGGGTGGAATTAAATTTATATATAAAAATTTAATTTAATTTAAAATATAGATATTAAAATTTAATAATCGGTGTTAAATCAAATGATTTTTTTATATTAGTTGCTTTCGAATTTTGATGGCATTTTCATATTAGGGTTTATTTTATTATTATTATTATACAGTCATATTAGGGTTTATGGTTGAGACTATGTGTGAACCTAATTATTAAGATTGCAGACAAACTTTGTAATAAATGGTGGTGTGTTTCATCTGGGAGAGGCATTTTCATGAAAATCCTTTCCTTTCCTTAATAATATCAATGATGTTGCTAAATGTTGATATAGAGATTCATCGGAAGGATAAATTAATAAAATTTATAATAAAAGAACCAATTTAATATCAAAGACATCTTTTTCAACCTTAATAACGTATCATATAAATTATTTACGCTAAAATTGTTTGTAATTTCATTTATCATAACATAAATATAATGTTGCAATTTAACAACAGAATATTTTAAAGATGTCATTATTATCAATGGGATTAACAACTCGAATGTTCATACACCACTTGTAAGGAATTTATAAGCAAAACGTAATCAAAATAATTATAGACTAAGACACAATCAAAAAATATGATTTAACGTGATTCGACCCTGTATATCTATAAAGATGAAAGAACAATTTTATATAAACTCTAAAAATAACTGAGATCATGAAAATAATTATATATCTCCAAAATAATTATCTCTCATTATCTTAAGGATTTCTTTATGTTTATAGAGAAAACAATATTGATTACCACGTGTCATGTCCTCTCTGTTGAATGTTGCTGCCAAACAGAGAATTTTTAGATTCCACCCCAAATGTAAAAGAATCTCTCTCACTCATCTTTGCTTTGCGAACGACCTATTAGTTTTCAGTCATGGCTCCCTTGAATATGTGCTAGGTGTACAGAGCACCTTAGAGAAGTTTTATGAATTATCATGCCTTAAGTTGAATGCACTGAAGACTGGATTTTTCGCTTGTGGCTTGAATGAGAGTACTCTTAATCTGATACAATTAGTTACTGGGTTTAGGGTGGCACAGCTCCCTGTTAGATATCTTGGGGTGCCCCTAGTAACTCGTAAACTCACTGTGAATGATTGTGATGCTCTATTGGTGAGAATCAAAGACAAACTAAGTCAATGGTCCAACAAGAACCTTAGCTTTGGGGGTAGGCTACAGCTTGTTAAAATTGTCTTGTTTAACATATTTAATTATTGGAGCAGGCAACTCATTCTCTCCAAGGGGATCATTAAGGACATTGAGAGGCTTTGCATGCGTTTTTTCTGGAAAGGTAGTAACACCTCAGCCAGAGGAGCTCGTGTAGGCTAGAACCAGATTTACTCACTAAAGTCTGAGGGTGGTATGGGACTTAGAGATCTTGCTCTATGGAGTAAAGCCTGTTGCTTATTGCTAATAAAGAATATTATGGGTGGTTGATTGTAAAGCCCACTTTAGTTGGATTTTAAAAAAGCTGTTGAGGCTTCGAGAGGTGGTTAGGAGACTGTTTTTTCCTTGTGCTAATTGGGGCCTAATTAAAAGCAAATGGATATGGGATAATATTAGAGTCAGAAAAGAGAAGGTAAGTTGGCACAAAATTACTTGGTTTCTTGCTCATATACCTAAGTTCTTCCTTATTTCGTGGATGGCCATCATCGATAGGTTGCCTACTAAAGATAGGTTGGTTTGGTTTGGCTTGATTATGGAAAATGGTTGTGTTGTGTGTGGTACTGGATTGGAATCCAGTGACCATCTTTTTGCAAATTGTTCCTATGCTAAGGAAGTCCGTGGTGTTGTTTTAGCTTCTTGTGGGATTCGATATGACTCGTTTAGCTGGGATGAACGACTCGATTGGCTGATTGAGAACTTGAAGGGAAAATCTATTCGAGTGCGGATTCTTAAGCTCGCTTGGATTGGTTTTCATTATTACATTTGGAGGAGTGTAATCACAAGAATTTTAGGGGGTTAACACGTTCAGTTGATATAATTGTGAATAGGATAGAGGAGGTTGTGAAATACAAATTGTATAGTCATTGCATACATAGGATAAATGATGTAAATAGGCACTTGTGCCTAAGCCGGGGCATGATCTAGTGTTGAAAGCTTGTTTGATTTTGTTGCAGCTAAACTGCATTCTTTTGGATGAATATAAATTACTTATCCAAAAAAAATATTGGTCACCACATATCCTTAACTCATTAAAAAAATTTATTTGATTTTGTTTAATTACCAAATAATTTTCAAGTACTAGAATTATATTAAAATTTAATTTTATTAGTAATGAGAATATAAATTATTATTAACAAGTTATTATTCTATTAATTTTATTAAAATAATATATAAGAAATAAAATATAAAAAATGAAAAATTACACATGATATATATTTTTACTAACAATTTTTTTAACAAACGTAATAAATCAATTAAAAAATGATAGAGTAATGAGAGAATTGAGAATGTTGAGAAAGGTGTGCAATTGGGAAGCAGCAAAGCTGCAAAAACTGCAGAAAATGGAAACACATCTCACAGTTTAGTATCAAATTTCGACTTGTTATCGTACTTTGAGAAAGCCAAAGGCCAAAGCCACAATCAACTTTGCCACAAAAAATATAAATTTTATTATTATTATATGAAAAATACGAAATATGAATTATAAGCAAGTATTCGTCCCTTTCATCATTATATAATGTCTATATACATCCACCTCTCTCCATAATGTTAATTTAAAAAAAAACAAAAACAAATCTTTTATTTTTAAGACCTTATAAAATATATTTTCAAAATTAAAATATTAAATTCATTTTATTTGTTGATTTTTTACAAGTGATATATGTAAGGTTTTTTCAATAATGATATACGTTCACTTTAAATTTTGATTTTCTTTATTAATTATTCATTTTAATTTATCTCATACAAAATTTTTTTATTATTAATATATATGTGTCTACTTAAACATTTTTAGATATGTGACTACTTTTAATATATATATATATATATATATATCTTAAATTTAATTTTAATCATATCTAAAAGGAAAGTAAAGAGAATATTCTAGAAGAAGGAAAGAAAATAGTTGAAACGAAAAAATTTAGGACCTTAAGAGAATAAAGAGAAATAGTGAAATATATATATTCATATTTGTGGTTTGACGTATGGTTTGCTTGGCTTTTGCCTTCATCGCAATATTAGTAGGGGCCACGTTACCGTTATGATTAATCTCCCTCCACTTATAATATAAGTTTATTCAAAGAACGCAACTCTACTCATTTATATGGTTTAGGGGTAAAGGAAAGATAAAATTACTTTTTTGCCCTATTAAAAACAAATCAAATTTTAATTATTAATGGTTGGTTTTGACATTATTTGCAATTACACATCTACCCTTTTATATATCAAGTTTATTTTAGCAAAGACTCTCTACTTATTTAATAATTATTATATTGCACGAATCATGGTATCGATGGTAAAATAATTATTGTTATTTTTTGATATCCTAAGTTGGAGCACCAGAAATACCAGAGATACGATCATTTAATATCAAATTATTGAGAGTTATATTTTAATAGAATATTATCTTATACTTACCCTATATTACAATAATAATAATAATTATTATTATATTTGTCGTGAAAGCTACCGTTTCCCATCCTTCTATTTTTCCTATATCGTCTTGTACGCTAAGAATCAAATCCAATATTTATTATAACAAAAAATAAAATTAATATTTTTCGTAGAAACTTAAGAAATAAAAAATAATATTTAAAATATCGATTTCTCGTGCGACTATTTTTATATTTTTTAATCATAGATAATAATACCAGCTCTGAACTAATTGTTGATCGTTAATATTTTTTATATTTTTCATAATTTATTTACTTAGTAAAATTATTTATTATTATTAATTAAAAAAATCTCAAAATATAAGTCAAAACAAGTTTTGGAATTTTAATCATTTAAACAAAAACAAAATGCTAAAATTTAAAGAAAAAAGGAAAATGATCTTCAAGGACAAAATTTGTTTCCATGTCATTTTCAATTCCATTATCCTTGTAACAAGTCATGAAACATTCCCTTCAAGTCAATAACGTCAAGTTTTGTGCAAGCGAGGGCAAATGTGTTCACCAACTTACCGCAAAAAACGACCACAAAATAAAACACTTAATATTTCATGGCTCATTTTTTTTAATAAGTTTTAAATTTAATCATAATCTTACCAGGAGGATAGGAGAAAGAAGAGAAGTGTTCTCAGTGGGTTTAGAACTCATAAATTAAGAGAATACAAGAAAACAAAGATAAATAATTTGACCAACCGATTAAATGTGAATACTCATAATTATTTTTTGCTTTATTAAATTTTGGTCTGAGATCATGAGAGTTCTCTAATTAATCTATCTAAATCGATGCTTATTTCACTTTGTTATTGTCTGATAACAAGTATTTTATTTTTATACATGGTTTAAAAGTTGGAAAATTCACGTTTGAAAGTATTGAAACTCATATTTTTTTTTGAATTTTTTGAGTGATCTTAGTGATATAAAAGAATGTTGTTATCTCTAGAGGATAGGGTCAAGCTCGGATTTAGAGATAAAATATCTAACTCGACTCGATAATAATAGTATAATTGACTTTTATATATTTAAAAATAATTACTATAATACCCTTATATATATTTTTCAATTATGTCTCTATTTTGCTCAATGAGAATGAGATTTTTTTAATAATAAAATTGTGTTGAATGAGCATTTTTACTTAAAAGTCATATTGAATTCGGGTTAAAGAAAATTACTTTAAATTTGAATCAAGTTGAATGACAAACTAAAAAATATCATACTTGAATCGAATTTAGATGAATAAAAAATCTGATATGACATATGATCATCCAAGTAGCTACCTACCAAAGAGTAATCAATGAAAGTTGCATGTGGTAAGTGGTTAATTTGCATCAAAGGGAAGAAAAAAGTATTAATTCCTTTAAGTAAAGAAAAGTATTGAATTCGATGACTGTAACAAAAAAAGGGGAAGGAAGAATACCCAGAGAGATTGATTAGGGGATCTAATAAGATTTTGTTCCTTTTATTTGAATTATTTGTTTATGGAAAGTGTTTTATTTGCATAATATATTCATTTTTTGTACGAGATAAATCCAAATCAAAACTTTTGATATTTTTGTCTTAATAATTAAATGATATTAACATTTTTAACTCAGGATTTGAATCGTATTCTTCCGTAAATTATTTTTTTTAAAGAATTTACAATATTTTTATATATACTTGGGACAAAAGCATTGATTTACTTCAATCAAGTTAGTTATTCTCTCTACCTACCTATATAAATATTTTTTTTCCAAATATTATTTTTCAATATACCATATTTGAAAACTACGTAAATTCATAATATAATTAATAAATTTTTTTTTGTACATGTAAGAATTAAAATATATTTTCTATAGAACCAGAAAAGGGCATAAAAGGACTTTAATAAAAATAAAAAAAAAGAAAAGGGACTAGTAACGGTAATTTTATCCAGATTTCCGCCCCGACCCTGTCCGAATCCTTTGTTTTTATCCCTATTCGGTTCACGTCCCTCCACTAACACACCTGCATCTCCATTTTCTTCCAAGAACTTCCCTTTAGTTATTTCGACAAATCTCCATCAGATCCCAACTGTGTTTTCTTTTTCTTCTTAGTTTTGATGAAACCCAAAGCAGAAACAGAAAAGAAAATGAAGCAGAAGCTCAGTTGTTTCTCCCCAAAACAACTTTGACAGCTTTTATTTGTTTGTTCAAAGCTTTGTTTCTCCAACAAGCTTAATCTATTTTGTTTCGTTTTTAAAAGCTTAGATTTTTGGGTATTTTGTTGCAGTTGTTCTGTTTCTTTTAACAAAAAATCGAGACGGTTTCTTTCTTTTTCCCCGATTCACTTCAAAACGTATGACGTTTCGATCTTATTTGTCAAAAGTTTTCAGAGCGAGTTTAGCGAAGAAATTAGTTTGAATTTCTAAGGAAAAGTTTATTTTTTTGTCCTCCCCCGAAAACGATGTTATCGGCGTCGCCTACGACTTTAGCGAAAAGCTCGCTTGAAGAAATGCTGGAGACTCTCCAGCGGCAAGATGAGGACGAGAGGCCTAAAGACTTACCGCCCGCTTTACCGTCGCGGCCAACGTCCAAGGCAAGACTTCCCTCGGCCCGCCGGTCGCTTCCGACGAACTTCAAAGTCGTTTCTAACGGCGAAAACGGTTGTGGCTGTGGCGGATTTAGTGAAGTTGAAGGGAAAGAGGAAGGTAAAAGAAAGGAAGAGGAGTTGGGAGAGAAGATAGATGTTTTTGGGAGCAAAAAACTGAGGAGAGTTGTGAATGTGGATTCACCTTATTATTTGGAGGCAGTGGAAGGGATGAAAGGGGAAGATAAGGTTTCTGATGCCAAAGCTGAGGTTAAGGAAATAGGGAAAGGGAAGTCGAACTTAAAGGTAAAGTTAAATGTTAAGTTGATATTGTTTCTTCTTCTTCTTCTTGGTTGATTTGTTTTATGAGTTTGGTACCCAACTATCCATGTTTTAATACCATCTAAGAAGCATTGAAAGATGCCGGGGGAGATTTGAAGAAAAAAATAGTTCTGTAACTTTTGTTTAACTTTGATCGATTTTGATTATAACTATTTCTTACTGTTGATATTGTCTTACTCTGTAAACGATTAAGCTTTTTGTTTAGCATGCTTACAAAGGGATCTTATTAGCCCTTTTTGAGTTGATGCAATGCACTAGATTGTTAGTCATGGGGGGAAATCTGTTATCTTTTATGGACTTGAGAACCTGCAGAGTAGTTTAGCCTTTGTTACGAAATTTAGACTACCACTTTAGTTCTCTTTTGCTGAAACATTGAAAAGGAAGGATCACCTTGGGCATTTGTTTATCTTCTGTGAAAATGGTTTAAGTAAATTGAATTTATCGTGAGTGGTTTTGGTTGCAGAAGCGTCGTGTATGGTACCGGCAATCCAATGGGGTGTGGGAATCTGGAGCTATACAATCTACATCAGGGGAGGAATCATTTGTATGCCTTTCTAATGGAAATGTAAGTTCATATGTGTCTTGACTTTTTAAATTGTTGATGAGCCTTCGGTTTTCCTTTAAGCAAGTTTTCATTTTGATTTACATTGTATTGTTGGTATAGGTTGTAAAGGCATCAACCAGCGAGCTTTTACCTGCAAACCCAGAAATTTTGAATGGTGTTAATGATTTAATACAGCTTAGTTATTTGAATGAGCCGTCAGTTCTTCACAATCTTAAGTACAGATATGCTCGTGATGTGATATACGTAAGAAAGATATAATACTTACTCGAGCACTAGTTAGGACTATTTCTGCTACCGAGCTTCATTTATACATTTTTTTCTTTTATGTAGAGTAAAGCTGGTCCAGTTTTGATAGCAATCAACCCGTACAAAGAAATCCAAACTTATGGAAAAGATTTTGTCACAAGTTATAGAGAGAAAGCTACAGACAGCCCTCATGTTTTTGCTATAGCAGACACTGCTTATAAGGAGATGATGAATGGTGAATGAAGTCATTCTTTTCTTTCCTTTCTGAAGTTTGCATAAACAACTGACAATTTGCTTGTGGTGATGCGTTTTCTGATGCTCTATTAATTCTGTTAAAATTCTGCAGGTGGAATCAATCAATCTATAATCATAAGGTAAGTTTGATATTTAATATTGGTCTTAATATATGATAGTATAATACCATGTTCTCTAAGCAAATTATTTGTTTTATGACCTATAGAATTAACTAAAGTTATCTTGCAGTGGGGAAAGTGGAGCTGGGAAAACTGAAACAGCAAAATTTGCAATGCAGTACCTAGCTGCTCTTGGAGGTGGCAATGGCGGGATAGAGTCTAAAATCCTTGAGGCGCATTGTATGCTTGAAACATTTGGGAATGCAAAAACATCTAGGAATGACAATTCTAGTCGATTTGTGAGTTATTCTTTCTCCCCCTAGTTCATTTTCTTACTGCTATATATTGAAGGCAAATCTATATAAAATTACTCTCATGGTTAAAGAATCCTTGCTGATATTACCCTAGAGGACCAATATCCACTTTGGCATGTGTATCACATTTGCTATAGGTTTGAAAAATATGACTTATTTATTACTCTGTTCTGGTGCAGGGCAAACTTACTGAAATTCATTTTACCGAATTGGGGAAGATATCTGGCGCCAACATCCAAACTTGTAAGCATGTTGAATTTGGAAATTTTCTATTATTACTTGCAGTAATAAAATTACATAGATTAATCCTGGTCACTGACTTTATTTTTGTGCTAATGTTGATTCATCAATGACAATCCTGGATAGTTCTTCTGGAAAAGGTAAGTTCCTGACCTAGTTAAACTTTATATTATCTGTCATCATGTATGGCATCTGATGTGGATGTTTTTGTTGTCACCTTTGAGCAGTCGAGAGTAGTACAGGTGGCTGCTGGTGAACGGTCTTACCATATCTTTTATCAACTTTGTGCGGGTGCTCCACCAGCCCTAAGAGGTAATATTTCATTTTATAGCATTTCGCAGTCCATGCTATTTTAGAAAAGTTTTGGGGTCTGGGAAGTAGACACATGATATTGTTTAAAGTTTTGCATCTTATTTACTTGAATCTGTGAAATATATTTATGATCATTCGAATTGTGGCTTTGCAGAGAGACTGAATCTTAAAATGGCTAATGAGTACAACTATCTTATCCAGAGTGACAACTTGGTGATTAATGGTGTTGATGATGCACTGAAATTCCATAAGCTTGTGGTAATTCAAAAGACTAGATTTTAATGTCGCCATTATAGTGTAGCCATTCTTTTACCGTTTGATTTCTGTCACATTGGTTTTTAAGCGAAAGTTTGCCCATTACTGCAGGAAGCCATGAACATTGTTCAAATTTGCAAAGAACAGCAAGAGCAAGCTTTTGCAATGCTTGCTGCAGTTTTATGGCTGGGAGATATATCATTTCAAGTAATCGACAACGAACATCATGTGGAGCCATCAGCTGATGAAGGTAATAATGTGGGATTTAGCTTTCCATAATGACACATTTTCAGCAAACACGTCATTTTTTCTCTTCTTTTTTTTTTCTTCCAAGAGAGAGAAACTGGATTCATTCTTTTTTGTAGCATTTTTTAAGGAACTGAATGTAACACCCCAATTTAGGGGCTAAAATTTAAGAAAATATAAATTGGTGGATTTAATTTGGTATTTTGAAAGAAATAAGGGATTAAATTGTAAGATTTCAAAGTTGACAGACCGTTTTAAGAAGTGCAGGAAGTTCAGTGGCTAAACTCTTGGTTTAGCCATTTTTAATTATGAGATGTTATAAACCCCCCAGACTCCCGTATGTTTCTGGAAAATTTTCCAGTTTTCCTCTCCCGTTCTCCCTACTTCCAACTCCGATCTACTCGCCGTCCGACCTCCAAACGACAAGCCGAAACAACCATCGTGTTCGTTGTCAACCGAGGAACAAAACCCCTCAAACCTTTCGTCGTGAATCATCGCCGTTCGTCGTGAATTTCAGTCGGAAGTATCGTCGGTAATAACTCGGTTTTAGTTGGTTTTTCATCGATTCACGACGATCGAGTCATCCGTTTACGACACCTCCCGAACCATCGTGTTCCTTGTGCCGTTCCGAGTCCACCGGGTGTTCTCCTTTTTCTCCGGCGGCGGCGGCGCGTTGGGAGGTGAACCGATCAAACTTCCCGATTTGTTGAAATCGAGCTCTCCGCCGTTCAAAATTGTGAACCGAGCTTTGTAAGTATCTCGAAATCGCTCAAAATAATTTTTAGAAATTTTTCCGAGATTTTATCACTGTTCACGCGCCCCCACGCGCCGCCACTGCGCGTGGGGAAGGGAAAAGTGACCGGTTTGACCGGTTTTGAAACTGTTTTGACCGGTTTGACCGGTCACAACCCGACCCGACCCGTTGACCCGACCCGACCCGTTTACCCGACCCGACCCGTTGACCCGACCCGACCCGTTGACCGTTGACCCGTTGACCGTTGACCCGTTGACCGTTGACCGGAGTTGACCACTGTTGACCAAAACTTTGACCGGCTTTGATCGGGCATTAAACAACCTTTGACTTCGACCGAGTATACCTATCCTGACATTTTTCGACGTTCCAAATCCGATTCCGCTGTCCGTTTTTCGAAATTCGAACCCGAAGGCCTCGAAATTGTCAGTCAAACCCGTTGACTTTGATTTTGACCGAAAATTCCAAATTTCTGAAAAGTCATATTTTATGCTTTCGACGTCCTGAATCCGAATCCGAAGTCCGTTTCACCAAATTCGAACCCGGTAAGCCGTCTTTCACTAATTTATCACCCGATTCGATCCGTTTATCGTAATTAAGCTCTGTTTCTGATATAATTTATGTTGATATGTATCTGAGGAATTATTGGAAGTTGAATTGAAGATCAAAGGCGTTCGAATGGAATTTTTATGGTCGATCAGTATTGCACAGAAATCGAGGTAATACTTTACTACCTCTTTATGCTTTATGGAACATGTTGATATTGGTAAATGCATGAATAAGATAATGTTGGTCACTTTTGTGGAGTTGAATAATTTATTCACTCGATATGAATGTGGTAGAAATTCTGTAACTGAATACGGATCGAATGACTAATATAAGAGATTGAAAGATTGTTAGAATTAAATTACTAGTTTGTGGATAGTGATAAAGAAATCAGACATGGATTTGTAAATTATATTTTATATCATCAAAGGTTAAATGTTAAAGGTACTTGGATGGGAAATTATGAGAATACTTCGGTATGGTAAAAATACGAAATTACCCTTATATTGGAAAATGATAAGAATTGTCCCTGGAAGTGGATTAATAAATCTGAAAAGACATATTGATATGATAAATATATGATGTGCATAAGAAATGATAGTTATACTTAGAAATTATGGATAACCGGTTTTTAACCCCAAGAGGGTTTATACAAGATACTAGAAGTGTGTTAAGGGAATTATTTCAAGATCAGAGAGTGTTCAAGAAAGCAATTAATCATAGGATCTCTAAATTATATTATTTTCGTTAAGAGCTAATATCAAACTTATCTGGTTAAGAAATTACGGAAATGCCCTTATGAGGTAGAATAGTCTGAGATGACTCTGAATGAGAAAATACTTAGAGGATTCGTACTTAACTCGATTAAGTATGGATTTAATTGTTAAGATCCCGACTTAGTGTAGGAAAATTCCTGATATTCCGTTTGTAAAGTCTGAGAAGACACTTGACCTGAAAATGTTCAAATAATGAGTAAATACTTGAAGAGTAATTTATCGGGGTATTCTGCTATCAGAATTGTTCGAACGGACTGGAATAGATAATAAATTGGAATTAAATAATAAATCGGATTGAGGAAAAAGATTGAAATACTGTGGATCTGTAAAATGACCAAAATACCCCTGTAATAGAAATGACCCAAGAATATCACCAAGCTCAGGAATGATTGGATATCCTCGAGCTCTGAAATGAATGAAATAAAACTGAACACCAAAATTACCAAAATACCCTTTTGGCCTATATTAAGTAAATGCCTTGGATTAATTAAGGAATCCAAATAAGCATAGGTATTGGACTACCTTTAAAAGTTATGGAACATAACTTAAGTGAGCCGATCAACCTTAATAATATGTCAGTACCTGAACGACATAGATATTACTTGAATTCGTGTTCGTCTTCTCAAGTTTGGCTCAATGATAAATTTTGGAAGTATTCAACTCAGCTCAACTCTAGATCGTATTCAGTATTAAGAATTGGACGTTTGTTCGACAATCAACCACGAAGACCAAATTGAATGGGATGGAAGTACAACATTTATCTGAAATTCAGGAACGTTTGAATTACTCTGGAAAATCCTGAAGTAACTGGAATGGAGATGACTGCTAAATGAAATAGGTAACCTCAATGACTGAGGATTTAGTAAGTGATTTGGACAAGTCTGGAAACTCTGATGAGTTTACGAAGTGTACAATTACAATGGGTTATGAACAAATTAATCAAGTACGTCAGCATTTCATGATATTGTGGAAGTGTGGAAATGAAATAAAGACATTGTAAGATCTATTCAACGATGATTCCGAAAATGGTCTATGGACAAGAATTGTGGTATTAAAGAGTAAATACCCTGGAAGAACAATGAATTGACCAATCGACAGGCATTAGCTCTGGGAACTATTCATGTAAGAGTTGTCTGATAATCCGATCAACCGACATAGAATATAAATGTCCTGAACCTTCATTTCTTCCTTATCAGCTCAAGTCACATTATGAATAACTGATGATTCTGTCAGTTATTGAACTCTTTCAATAGTGATTCTGAATTCCGATATTCTATCGGTATACTAAAGATCTGTGTTCCCCTACTTGTTAAGATTATCCAATATCTTTGAATACTATCTGTAAATTCTGGTGTGTTCCCTACTCACATGAATATTTTACCTGATTTTCGATTTGATTTCTGATCTGATACTTGACATGGATTCTGATCTGATATCTGACATGGATTCTGATCTGATACTTGACTTGGATTCTGATCTGTTACTTGACCTGATTTCTGATATGATACTTGACCTGATTTATATTTTGATTTTTGATATATCCGTTTACGGACGGACATATTTTACTTGGGGGGTAATATTGGAGGAAGTATACCTGGAGGCTCCTCGGCTATGTGCTCAGGGCCTTATTTACCGGTTCCTCGGCTGTGTGCTCAGGGCCAACTGGACTTGATGGTGGGTGTATGGTTCTGGGGAACCTACACAATTTGGACTTGTTGGATGGGGGTATATATATATATGTTTTAAAAAGATCTGAAAAGTTACATGGTTTTTGGGAACACACTAGAAAACCTGTTCTGATCTCCTGAACCTAGACATCCGAAATATTTCTATCTGAAATGAATATTATCTGTCACTACCTGCGATATCAATGAACCTCAGCTCAGCCAAAGAAATCTGTAAATATCGGAATCAATAAGGAAAATACGTTTATCTGTATCTGCATGTTCATCAGCATCTTCTGGTAGTTCTGTATTACTGAGCTTTCCAAGGCTCACTCTATTACTCACCTTTTCAGGTTAAAAGAATTGTACCAGTGCATCTATTGACTTCAGTAAGGGAGTTCGTTCGGCGTTGTTACAGAGTATGGTACATGTGATTAGGGGGCATGTAATTGTATTTTGATTTATATACGAGTTTGGAAATCTGTTTTATTTTTAAATAGTGAAAACTGATTTTATAAGTTTACATGTTCTGATAAAAAGTTTTTAATTTTCCACTATTTTTACAGTGGGTCGCTCCGGTGGCCCTAATGTGACTTCCCGGATCGGATCGGGCTACCCTTATCGGTCTGTGGGGGTTACATTTAGTGGTATCAGAGCTATGGTTTGAGTCAAAATTTTTCAAGATAGACCGGCCGGTCAAATGTCAAAATATGTATGATCAGTACATGCCCCTAGACTGCAATCGTACCTCTCTGAGCCGGAACTCCAGGGCTGAGTCCCTATCTGTATTGAGTAAACCAAAGTTTCTATCTGCTAAGGCTATACTTGTACAGAAAGGAATACCAGTAACATCTGTCTAAACGCTGTAAAGTATCTCATGAGCCATGTGAGAGTTATTCATCTGAGAATTTCTGACTCGACTCCGGAAATGAAATTGAGATATGTTGCTGCTCTACGAGCCTATTCACGTATCCAATGCTGAATTGATTTCACAAGAATAAAGTTGTTCTGATTATTTACTTGGACTGAGGGAGAATTCTGAAGAGATTGATTACTCGAGAAAATTTTAAATTCTTTTATTGAAATAAGGAAAATTTATGATAAGAATGTATGCTCAGCTGGTTAAGGATAAGTGAAGGAATCGTACTTTTATAAAAGCTATTGATAGATTTGAAAGAACTGATGGAAGTTTCATTTATGCAATTATGTGACATGAATTAATTTCGAGGACGAAATTTTTTTAAGGAGGGGAGAATTGTAACACCCCAATTTAGGGGCTAAAATTTAAGAAAATATAAATTGGTGGATTTAATTTGGTATTTTGAAAGAAATAAGGGATTAAATTGTAAGATTTCAAAGTTGACAGACCGTTTTAAGAAGTGCAGGAAGTTCAGTGGCTAAACTCTTGGTTTAGCCATTTTTAATTATGAGATGTTATAAACCCCCCAGACTCCCGTATGTTTCTGGAAAATTTTCCAGTTTTCCTCTCCCGTTCTCCCTACTTCCAACTCCGATCTACTCGCCGTCCGACCTCCAAACGACAAGCCGAAACAACCATCGTGTTCGTTGTCAACCGAGGAACAAAACCCCTCAAACCTTTCGTCGTGAATCATCGCCGTTCGTCGTGAATTTCAGTCGGAAGTATCGTCGGTAATAACTCGGTTTTAGTTGGTTTTTCATCGATTCACGACGATCGAGTCATCCGTTTACGACACCTCCCGAACCATCGTGTTCCTTGTGCCGTTCCGAGTCCACCGGTGTTCTCCTTTTTCTCCGGCGGCGGCGGCGCGTTGGGAGGTGAACCGATCAAACTTCCCGATTTGTTGAAATCGAGCTCTCCGCCGTTCAAAATTGTGAACCGAGCTTTGTAAGTATCTCGAAATCGCTCAAAATAATTTTTAGAAATTTTTCCGAGATTTTATCACTGTTCACGCGCCCCCACGCGCCGCCACTGCGCGTGGGGAAGGGAAAAGTGACCGGTTTGACCGGTTTTGAAACTGTTTTGACCGGTTTGACCGGTCACAACCCGACCCGACCCGTTGACCCGACCCGACCCGTTTACCCGACCCGACCCGTTGACCCAACCCGACCCGTTGACCGTTGACCCGTTGACCGTTGACCCGTTGACCGTTGACCGGAGTTGACCACTGTTGACCAAAACTTTGACCGGCTTTGATCGGGCATTAAACAACCTTTGACTTCGACCGAGTATACCTATCCTGACATTTTTCGACGTTCCAAATCCGATTCCGCTGTCCGTTTTTCGAAATTCGAACCCGAAGGCCTCGAAATTGTCAGTCAAACCCGTTGACTTTGATTTTGACCGAAAATTCCAAATTTCTGAAAAGTCATATTTTATGCTTTCGACGTCCTGAATCCGAATCCGAAGTCCGTTTCACCAAATTCGAACCCGGTAAGCCGTCTTTCACTAATTTATCACCCGATTCGATCCGTTTATCGTAATTAAGCTCTGTTTCTGATATAATTTATGTTGATATGTATCTGAGGAATTATTGGAAGTTGAATTGAAGATCAAAGGCGTTCGAATGGAATTTTTATGGTCGATCAGTATTGCACAGAAATCGAGGTAATACTTTACTACCTCTTTATGCTTTATGGAACATGTTGATATTGGTAAATGCATGAATAAGATAATGTTGGTCACTTTTGTGGAGTTGAATAATTTATTCACTCGATATGAATGTGGTAGAAATTCTGTAACTGAATACGGATCGAATGACTAATATAAGAGATTGAAAGATTGTTAGAATTAAATTACTAGTTTGTGGATAGTGATAAAGAAATCAGACATGGATTTGTAAATTATATTTATATCATCAAAGGTTAAATGTTAAAGGTACTTGGATGGGAAATTATGAGAATACTTCGGTATGGTAAAAATACGAAATTACCCTTATATTGGAAAATGATAAGAATTGTCCCTGGAAGTGGATTAATAAATCTGAAAAGACATATTGATATGATAAATATATTGATGTGCATAAGAAATGATAGTTATACTTAGAAATTATGGATAACCGGTTTTTAACCCCAAGAGGGTTTATACAAGATACTAGAAGTGTGTTAAGGGAATTATTTCAAGATCAGAGAGTGTTCAAGAAAGCAATTAATCATAGGATCTCTAAATTATATTATTTTCGTTAAGAGCTAATATCAAACTTATCTGGTTAAGAAATTACGGAAATGCCCTTATGAGGTAGAATAGTCTGAGATGACTCTGAATGAGAAAATACTTAGAGGATTCGTACTTAACTCGATTAAGTATGGATTTAATTGTTAAGATCCCGACTTAGTGTAGGAAAATTCCTGATATTCCGTTTGTAAAGTCTGAGAAGACACTTGACCTGAAAATGTTCAAATAATGAGTAAATACTTGAAGAGTAATTTATCGGGGGTATTCTGCTATCAGAATTGTTCGAACGGACTGGAATAGATAATAAATTGGAATTAAATAATAAGATCGGATTGAGGAAAAAGATTGAAATACTGTGGATCTGTAAAATGACCAAAATACCCCTGTAATAGAAATGACCCAAGAATATCACCAAGCTCAGGAATGATTGGATATCCTCGAGCTCTGAAATGAATGAAATAAAACTGAACACCAAAATTACCAAAATACCCTTTTGGCCTATATTAAGTAAATGCCTTGGATTAATTAAGGAATCCAAATAAGCATAGGTATTGGACTACCTTTAAAAGTTATGGAACATAACTTAAGTGAGCCGATCAACCTTAATAATATGTCAGTACCTGAACGACATAGATATTACTTGAATTCGTGTTCGTCTTCTCAAGTTTGGCTCAATGATAAATTTTGGAAGTATTCAACTCAGCTCAACTCTAGATCGTATTCAGTATTAAGAATTGGACGTTTGTTCGACAATCAACCACGAAGACCAAATTGAATGGGATGGAAGTACAACATTTATCTGAAATTCAGGAACGTTTGAATTACTCTGGAAAATCCTGAAGTAACTGGAATGGAGATGACTGCTAAATGAAATAGGTAACCTCAATGACTGAGGATTTAGTAAGTGATTTGGACAAGTCTGGAAACTCTGATGAGTTTACGAAGTGTACAATTACAATGGGTTATGAACAAATTAATCAAGTACGTCAGCATTTCATGATATTGTGGAAGTGTGGAAATGAAATAAAGACATTGTAAGATCTATTCAACGATGATTCCGAAAATGGTCTATGGACAAGAATTGTGGTATTAAAGAGTAAATACCCTGGAAGAACAATGAATTGACCAATCGACAGGCATTAGCTCTGGGAACTATTCATGTAAGAGTTGTCTGATAATCCGATCAACCGACATAGAATATAAATGTCCTGAACCTTCATTTCTTCCTTATCAGCTCAAGTCACATTATGAATAACTGATGATTCTGTCAGTTATTGAACTCTTTCAATAGTGATTCTGAATTCCGATATTCTATCGGTATACTAAAGATCTGTGTTCCCCTACTTGTTAAGATTATCCAATATCTTTGAATACTATCTGTAAATTCTGGTGTGTTCCCTACTCACATGAATATTTTACCTGATTTTCGATTTGATTTCTGATCTGATACTTGACATGGATTCTGATCTGATATCTGACATGGATTCTGATCTGATACTTGACTTGGATTCTGATCTGTTACTTGACCTGATTTCTGATATGATACTTGACCTGATTTATATTTTGATTTTTGATATATCCGTTTACGGACGGACATATTTTACTTGGGGGGTAATATTGGAGGAAGTATACCTGGAGGCTCCTCGGCTATGTGCTCAGGGCCTTATTTACCGGTTCCTCGGCTGTGTGCTCAGGGCCAACTGGACTTGATGGTGGGTGTATGGTTCTGGGGAACCTACACAATTTGGACTTGTTGGATGGGGGTATATATATATGTTTTAAAAAGATCTGAAAAGTTACATGGTTTTTGGGAACACACTAGAAAACCTGTTCTGATCTCCTGAACCTAGACATCCGAAATATTTCTATCTGAAATGAATATTATCTGTCACTACCTGCGATATCAATGAACCTCAGCTCAGCCAAAGAAATCTGTAAATATCGGAATCAATAAGGAAAATACGTTTATCTGTATCTGCATGTTCATCAGCATCTTCTGGTAGTTCTGTATTACTGAGCTTTCCAAGGCTCACTCTATTACTCACCTTTTCAGGTTAAAAGAATTGTACCAGTGCATCTATTGACTTCAGTAAGGGAGTTCGTTCGGCGTTGTTACAGAGTATGGTA
This sequence comes from Hibiscus syriacus, assembly GCF_006381635.1. Taxonomy (NCBI): domain Eukaryota; kingdom Viridiplantae; phylum Streptophyta; class Magnoliopsida; order Malvales; family Malvaceae; genus Hibiscus; species Hibiscus syriacus. The sequence goes on from NW_024063078.1 coordinate 2,354,348, forward strand.
CATGTGATTAGGGGGCATGTAATTGTATTTTGATTTATATACGAGTTTGGAAATCTGTTTTATTTTTAAATAGTGAAAACTGATTTTATAAGTTTACATGTTCTGATAAAAAGTTTTTAATTTTCCACTATTTTTACAGTGGGTCGCTCCGGTGGCCCTAATGTGACTTCCCGGATCGGATCGGGCTACCCTTATCGGTCTGTGGGGGTTACACTGAATTTGCATAAGGCTCGTATAAAACAAAAATACACTGCCTGTAGTTAGCTTTTTGTTTAACTTGTAAGTTTAAGTGGGATTTCCCCCCCTGTTGCAGCTTTAACCAGTGCTGCCAGGCTTTTGGGTTGTGCAGCTCATGAATTGATGCAAGCTTTATCTACCCATAGAATCCCTGCTGCCAAGGATAATATTGCTAAGAAATCGACATTGCAACAGGTTCGTCCAGTATTTGTTGGCAAAATTATTCTTCCTCCATCATCTCATTAGTCACATGCTATGTGTGCTGTGATGCACAATTAACAACCTGATAATATGTTGGTTATAACTTGTAATATAGGCAATTGACACAAGAGATGCATTAGCAAAATTCATCTATGCAAGCTTGTTTGACTGGCTTGTGGAACAAATCAACAAGTCACTTGAAGTTGGTAAAAGATGTGTTGACAGGTCCATAAGCATCCTTGATATTTATGGGTTCGAGTCATTTAAGGTAAGTAGTTTCTAATTAGCTATTTAGATATTATAATTGTGTAGAAGTTTGTTCAACTTATGATTTTTGTCTTCCAACTTTCAGAAGAATAGTTTTGAACAGTTTTGTATTAATTATGCAAATGAGAGGTTGCAACAACATTTCATCCGACACCTTTTTAAACTTGAGCAAGAGGTAAGCAAATCAAATTTTAAGCTGGATTCCCCGTAATCAGCCTTATTTTCCTGGGCATGCAAATTTTTCATAAGAAGTTCTAACCTGGTTCACAGTTGTTGATTCTTATCTCTGGATTTGGTTTCCCTTCCTTAACACAAATTGTTATTTTGACCAACTTCCCATATTTTTTTTTAATTTCAGGAGTATGAGTTGGATGGGATTGATTGGGCCAAAGTTGATTTTGAAGACAACCAAGTGTGCTTGGACTTATTTGAGAAGGTAATTTGGTTCAATAGGTTCTTTGTCGGCAATTGGTGTTCTCTAAGGGTTTGTTGGTCTCTTTTCCCTATATATCATATAGCATGCAGTTCTTGCGTATGTTGTCTTAGCTTTGGTGCTGATGCTTGGTTTTATATTCTATGGTAGTATGGTTTTCTTTCTATTTAGAAATTTAGTCTTACTGAAGATTGTTTTAGCTTCGGTGCTGAATGCAGATGCTGGCTGGAGTTTTTATTTCCTTTTCATATTTTGTTTCGTTTGAAATCTGAATGTTATTCTTCTGTTTTGGTGTTTATTTTGCAGAAACCATTGGGAATACTTTCTTTGCTGGATGAGGAATCAAATTTCCAAAATGCAACTGATTTTACCCTTGCTAATAAGTTGAAGCAGCACCTGCATTCTAATTCTTACTTCAAAGGAGACAGAGGCAGGGCCTTTGGTGTTCGACATTTTGCAAGAGAGGTCAGTCACTGTACTTTTGAGGATTAAAAGGATTTTCTTTTCATTCAATTTCAGATGAAGATAACAAACCCTGAAATATGATTCAGAAAGTCTAAATTTTTTGAAAGGTTGAATTTGTTTTGATAGTTGATTCAAATGGTATGGAATACTAATAAGATGGTAATGTTCAAAGCATAGACGAAATTACTGATTTTTGGAGTTCTGCCAGGTACTGTATGATACTAATGGCTTTCTGGAAAAGAACCGAGATCCTCTGAACTCGGGGTTGGTCCAACTTCTGTCATCCTGTAGTGGCCAATTGCTACAATCATTTGCCAAAAAAATGCTTGATCAATCTCTGAAACCAGCGATTTCATCTGACGCTCCAGAGCAAAGTGTTGTTAAGAAGTTCAAGGTAAATTTGATTCCTTAATAGTTGTGATTATAACTGGTAGTTGTAATGTATTTTATGGTTCCCATCTCTATTGGAGAAACTTTCTTACATTGATCTCTGTTATAAAGCATTCCAGCATTTGCCAATCCTTCAAATATGATATTAGAGTATTTTTTTTATTCTTGCATGTCCTTTTTTCTTGGGTATTTGATATGTGAATTTACCTTTGAAATCTTTCCTTTGTCAGTGCAGGGGTAGCTAATATGGTAGTAGAAATATTGGTGTCTACTGCACAATGACACGCTTTGTGGATGATTATGTTTTTCTTCTGTACTTGCAGGGCCAACTTTTCGAACTAATGCACCAGTTAGAGAATACTACACCTCACTTCATTCGCTGCATAAAACCAAATTGCAAGCAGGTCTCTGACAAGTATGAAGAAGATGTTGTCCTGCAGCAACTTAGATATTGTGGAGTTTTGGAGGTTGTTAGAATCTCAAAATCAGGATATCCAACTCGAATGACACATCAGGAGTTTGCAGAAAGGTAGCGGCTAAAACCTTCTGTAGTTTATGGCTTGTTTTATGTTTTTTTAATTTTTTCTCTTTTGAGCATAGTTCTCATAAATTCAAGTATTTCATAGGTATTGGTTCCTACTGTCAGAGACCAATGCATCTCACGATCCATTAAGCATTTCAGTTGCTCTTCTAAAACAATTTAATGTCCTCCCTGAAATGTATCAAGTTGGCTATACGAAACTGTTTCTTCGAACCGGACAGGTAAGTTCTATACCCTTGTCTTGTTTTTCTTGTTTCTTTCAGTTTTTGTGCTGTACTTTCCAATATTGGGTACCTCTTTGCCCAAAGACTTCCAGTATAATTCTGTGGGAAATTAAAGCCTGAAATATCTCTTGATGCTGAGAGTTGGACCTTAAATTTAACATACTGAGTTTTGGAAATAGAGCTACCAACTTATTTCATTCTATTTATGTTAAATAAATGTAATAATTTCTTTGATTCTGTGTCTGGCATGCAGATCGGTGCATTGGAACATAAGAGAAAACAGGTGTTGCGAGGAGTAATTGGGGTTCAAAAATACTTCCGCGGTCACCGAGCTCGTTGCCTTTTCCTTGAGCTCAACAAAGGAGCAAAAAATATACAATCATGTAAGCAGCTTCTTCCAAGCAAATATTCTTTCCAATATATATTGGTACTGAGAGATCCTTTGCATGTTTTATAATTCTTAGTTGTCTTTTTTGGTCTTAAGTACACATGGCTTCATATATTTTGGTTTTGTGCAGGTCAGTTTAGACTTTAGACTTTAGTCTTTAAACATCATCCTCACCTTTTAACACTACAGAGGCTTGGTGTAAATTTATTTTTGTTTTTCTTAAGTTGATTCCTTTTCTAGATCTCTGGCCTTCTATATTTTGCCAATTCACATTTTTTATTATTTTCAATTGATCGACGGATATTTCCTTTGTGATGCAGTTGTTTGTGGTGAAAGTATCAGAAGGAAGTATGGTATTGAGGCAAATAGGTGCTCAGCATTTGCTCCTCAGTTAGTTGATGAGCAGTTGGCATCAGTTATATATTTACAATCTGGTAAATTCTGTGTTCTAACTAATTTTGTTTCTTTCAATTGTCTATTTTTCTCTTATCATTGTCATGTTTTCCTCCACTGCAGTAATCCGTGGGTGGTTAGTCCGGAGACATTTCGATAACATTCATAATTCAAAACAGTTGAACCATTTAAGCATAAAATCTAAACGAAAGACTGGTAGGAAGCTTTCTGAGGCAAAGGTATTCCCCACGGTTGACATGGTAACATACTAGAGTTTTTTCCCTTTCCTTTCCTTTCCCTTTCTTTTCTTTTAAAGATATTTTCCAAACCAGTTTTGTTCTCTCTTTTTTGCATGCCAAAGAGCATGTTTTACTTTCTCAATGTTCTCTATATGCTGAAAATATGAAGGATTTACTCGGACCCTATTTTTGGCTGACCAGGAAACACCACACGAGCAGCAGATTCAAGTTGTACCTTCTGTTATGTCAGAGCTTCAAAGAAGGGTACTCAAGGCAGAAGCAACTTTGGGGCAAAAAGAACAGGAAAACACCACTTTACGTGAGCAATTACAACAGTACGAGGCAAGGTGGTTGGATTACGAAGCAAAGATGAAATCAATGGAGGACATGTGGCAAAAGCAAATGGCATCGTTACAGGTGAGTTTGAATTAGGTGATTGTTGTTGACCAGCACAAAAGGTCCTCTTAGTTTCTGTCAGTGCATGGTTTAATTGTTTGATAATTGCAATTTATTGCAGACAAGTCTTGCTGCAGCCAGAAAGAGTCTTGCTGCTGACAGTACTGCTGGTCAGCTAGGAAGAGCTGATGTCGTATCACCTCGCCATTATGATTCTGAGGATAACGTGTCCATGGGATCTCGAACTCCTGGTGTGAAAACTCCTGTTGGGGTTAGAGAGAATGGCTCATTGAATGCAGTGGGAAATCTGCTAAAAGAATTTGATCAGAGGAAACAAGCTTTTGACGATGATGCAAAATCTTTGGTTGAAACCGGAACAGCACAACCAGTTTCTGATGTGAATCCTGATGATGAACTACGAAGGTTAAAACGCAGGTTCGAGACATGGAAGAAAGATTTCAAGATGAGACTAAAGGAAACAAAGGCAAGACTACATAAGCGTGGGCATCAAGAATCAGACAGAACTCGAAGAAAATGGTGGGAGAAATTAGGTTCAAGATCGTGATCGAATCCCACCTTGAAATGATCATCTTGATTGATCATAAAATTGTTGCTTAAATGACAACCAGTGTCCATTCTCGGGTACAGTTACATTTACTGCAACAAATAGAGTTGTTTTTTTTGTAGTCGACCCAGTGAGGGAGACATTGTGCTTGTATATCTTACCAATTTTTGTTACTCGGTGGGAGGAATTACCTTGTGCATAGACAAAATAGGAATTCGTCGTGTCGAGACAGCTCTTTGAGTTGTTCGATTTAGTTTATGTATATTCTGTTGTCAGTTGATGTAAGCTCCAACATTGTAGTTTTCGATATACAGATGAAATGTGTTCATATGCCTTTCCCTTAATTATTTTGTCAGAGAATCTGCAATTTCATTGTGTGTTCTCATCTTTGTTGAACCCTAAACCGAACTCAAACACGAGTTCCATTGAATTCTCGAGTAGATACGCTATTTAAATAATGTAGATGATACATATCTCTACGATTTAAATAACGTAGATGATACATATCTCTAATATCTCTAATCTTAACACAAGGAAGGAAATTATGGAACAAGTTCGATACGGGGCTATTAATTTACGATCCGGGCACAAACTTGGTAGCATAGATCCAAGCATTGTTGGCAACAGGGTTGTCAAGGTGATCCAAGAGGTTTTCCAGGGGACCTTTTCTGGTGACAATGGCTTGGACAAAGAAACCAAACATAGAGAACATGGCCAGCCTGCCATTCTTGATTTCTTTAAGTTCAGCAAACATGACAGGGTCATCAGCAAGACCAAGAGGGTCGAAGTATTGACCACCGGGATAAAGGTTGTTGCCTTCTCCAACACCGGGGAGACATGATATGGAAACCTTCGATGAGCCCCATGAGGACGACCTGGAAACCAAGGACGGCGAGAATGCTTTGAGCATGGACGAGGTTAGGGTTGCCTAGGTAGTCCAAGCCACCTTCTGAGAAGATTTGAGCTTCAGCCTTGAACCATACTGGTTCCTTGAAGTCCACCCTAACCCATTTCTCAAGGACTTCAGGTGTGATGCAGTCTAATGCTCCCAACATTGCCCTTCTTCCATGGATTACCTAGATAAGAACGAAACTCTTGTTTATTGGGCATTGAATTTAGTATTTTAAAAGGAAGCAAAAATAGCTGATGAGTATAAAATAAAAACGATAAACATAAAGTTACAAAAAAATCAAAATCGATTATAACAAAAAATAATTATGAAGAGCGTAATTTTTTTAGAATATATTGACTAAAATAAGTTGAAATAGAAAATATCACTATTTTCATAACAATTCGTGTAAATAATATAACTATTATGATTGTAACCTAAAAAGTTATCTTCAATACATTCTCGGTTGTAACCGAAATTATTATCAATTGTGTAATTTTTTAGAACAAACAAATAACATTTTAGATTAAAGCCGACTATAACGTATCATTCTCGGACTAATCAAAATAATTATCAATTATATAACTTTCTAAAACCTGTGACAAATTAACCTACCCAAAAACAGTTTGAAATTGGTAACAAGCTCACCTCAAGAGCTCTGTTCCTGGCAAAGGCTTCAGGGTCAGCTGACAAACCAGCAGTGTCCCATCCATAGTCACCAGGGAACTCACTGAAAAGGGTCCCAAGTACTTCACTCTGTCTAGTCCGTACCACAGTTCATTCCCCTACGCATTACATTACATTACATTACTCCCCAATGCAAAATTCAGTAAACAAGAGGACAAAAGGAGAGGGGAAACCCCAAAAAGCTTACCATTGAGTACTTGGAAGTGCCTACAGAGACGACATCCCTGAAAGGATTAACATTTTTGTTTTGGCCAAGAAAAGAGGTTGGCCTAAGGACAGTTCCTGAGCTAAGCATTGAAGCCATCGCCTCTCAGAATTGAAGGGGCAATGTTTTGTTTTTGGTTTATTTAGTTGAGTTTAGCTTGGCAAGGAAAATATGCATGGAAAGGGAAGTGGAAGTTATATATATTATATATATATATAGTAGAGAGAGAGATAACTGATTTTGGAGGTTTCAGGAGTCAGCCAATTAAAAGGCTGCAAAGGATTTGAAGTATCTCCAACTTTTATCCTTATATCCATACATTTTATCTTTTCCTTTTAAATTTTTTTTAGTCTGAGTTCATAAAATTTGATTCTAGTCGAATATAATTAAGATGTTTAATTTTCTATTCAAATTTAATAATAAATATTTAAAATATTATGATACTAACTGATTATACTTTAAACAACTTTTTATAATCATACACGATATACATATATATTTATTTATGTTATGTGATATATATAAATCATACAGAGTTGAAGGATTCAATTTGAATTTGAAAACTAACCTACTAATTATTAAAAAATTTGAATTATTTGAATCTTATATATAACTCAACTTGAATTTAAATTTTTTTAATCAAATCGAAATTTATACACCCTGCTAAAACTGATGGGAGCAATGGTTTAGGCTTTTGAACCTACGACTATACAGAAAAATAAAGACATATGCGACATCAAATACAAGACCTTTAAATCTTCGCTCTCCCAACTGACGTATCGCAGTCAAATTGTACTGAAATACACGACCTTTAAATCATCGCTCTTCCAGCTGACCTATCGCAGTCAAATTGTACTGAAATAATTTCATGCTGATTTTGTAGGTTGGTACATTCTTTAATTTTTCCTCCCTTCACATTTTCCTTTTTAATATCCGTGTATATTTTTTATAACGTTTATACAAAAACAATTTTTTATCTAAAGATCTAACAAGATGATTGTATCTTTTAAGTAATATCATGAATTTTAATTTTGATATTGTAAATGTAAAAGTTAAGTTGAAAAAATTAACTCAAAATAAATCTATATATCATCCGATCTAAAATAATCAGCCAACGAGTCAGCTATTGTGGTTGTACGAAAAAAATAATGTTTATGCAAAACTTTTGCCCGTGTAAACTTTGCAAAGAGGAAAAGTGAAAATCTGATCAGCTTTGATTATTTGCAAAGAACTGCTAATATCTTATGCCTCATATGATTAGCCAAATATTAACAAAGAAAAAAGCTTAATTATTACATAAGTACTAAAATGATTTACTAATAGTATAAAAAAGGAATTTATATAAATTTAAACTTGAAAGTAGTAGATACCAAATGAACTTACATTGTTGCTAATACATATACCAAGACACGAGGAAAATATAATACTCCTATATACGAATCTGGTGCGTACATCCTTTGTAATCTCGCAAGCAAAAGGTTTGTATAATGTAATAGGGCTATACAGTTCGTACCTAATTGCGCCTTGAAAACCATTTACATCTGAGGGCTGCTGCAGGATGGTTTTGCTTTTCGATTTCTCACCGTAGTCTTGTAGGTTGAAGGACGACGACAATTATCTTCTCAAAGATCCATAACGTTTTGTTGCCTACGAAACACGGAGGGACGGATTCAGACTGCAGTCATGGAATCCCAATGAATGATGCTAGGGATTTCTAGCACTAAGGGGAAACTAGTCTGATATTGCTGGAGGTATTGATACTGAATAAAAGGTAAAGATATAATTTGTTTTACTTAAATCTTGAGATTATAAACACGGTGAAGTTACGAGCGGAACCAGAATTCGGAACACTACTCGTAATTTAGAAGCAGCAGACTACAGAGGAAAATGTCCCAAAAGCCCGAGTAAAAAGGAGATAAATAGACAAACAAAAATATACATGCCAAGTTAACTGCAGAAAATGATTACAAAAGGAACAAATAGAACAATCACTAACCCGAGGTGGAGGCTTGTTAAATCTCGTCGTCGTTGTCGTCATCGTGCTTGCTCATGAACATTTTGTGAACCAAAGAGTCATCAGATTTCCGACCCCGCTTAGATGAAGATCCTCTATTTCTTCCCCTAGGAGTTGCTCTTTTGCGCCCTTTACCTTGAGCAATTTCATCATTTTCCTTCAAAAGATACAGAGCACTTATTTAGATTGTATTTACATTATTCTTGAAATTGTGATGACCAGGTACAGTCGCATAGAGAAGCAATAGAGCAGGAGCATGGGATTGAAATGAATCGACTGAGAGGCATTTCATACCGAACTGTTGTTAACCTCATTAATACCATGTTCTGCACTAGAAGCGGAGTTGATGTTCTCATCATCAGCAATGCTGTGGACTGAAGCTGATGCAGATCTGCATTAGTAAAATTACCCATGAGATTTAACTATTGATGCAAATTTCCATACGTTTAAGATACTTGCCAACAGGTTAGATCAAAGTGTCACCTTTGAGAATGGCGGAACCCCAAGGTCGAATCCAGAGTTGTCTGCTTTAAGCCACTAGATCCTCTGCCACTAGATCTGCCCCTTCCTCTAGTAGAACTTTACCTTTAACAAGTTCGGGAGCATCGCAAGATGATCGAGAAGCTGTCAATGACTCTTTCCGACCTATATTGGCAGAGCTTAATATCTGTGTTGTATCTTCATCATCGCTAAGGGAGGTTGCACTTACTATTCCAGTATCGTATTTACTCCTCGCATTCTATAATATTGGAGACCAAAAGTTTAGATGCAAAGAACGTTGTATAAGAAAACTTCATCAGCACTGAAAACAAATAGAAAGTGGAATATATCCAATCATTGTTGATCAGCACAGAGCAAATGTAAATTAAGATCACCTCAACGGACTGCACACTGGATGTGAACTGAAAAGTATCCTTAGGGTGTGAGGACCTTTCCTTGACACGTTCCTGCAAAATTAATAGATGAATTGAAGCATAGTGTATTTTGCCATCTACAGAAGGCACTATGGATGAACAATGGTCAACTTAGGAACATTTTTGCAATTGGGATATTTAGCATTAAAACTTTGTAGTAATTTTTATATCAATCAACTTGAAATGCTTGCCTCGAAGCACTCCCCAACTTTAATAATCAAGTCTTCCTCTTCAAAATTTGGAGCATCTGAATCTTTTCCAATTTTGTTCTGTCAATAAAAAGAGTGAAGAAATCACTGACACGAACAAAAATATGATGAAAAGAAAGAACTGTCAACTAATACATGCAATTGAGCAAACCATAAGATTATGTTATAAAACATCAGCCAAAAAGAATTTATAACAGGGACACCCAATTGACATAAAATTAAACAAGGATTAAAACAACACGAAGCCTTTCCCAAAATGCAAGGTCGTCTATATGAATCAGAGAAGCCATTTAGCTCTATTTAGGACCGCATCTCGAGTTAAAACAGTAAAAGTAAGTTCCTTAATAGTACTCTCTGAAAACATCTTCTTTCGTCCTCCCCTCCCCATTCTATCATTATGATTTTGCACTAATTTAAATGCATATTGGGTACCCTGTAAAATACTTACACGAGTTTCTTCGAGATTGTATTGCACACAGTTATAGAAAGCCAATTTGTCATCCTTATTAACAAAATTCTGAAGTGCAACATCCAAGTCATTGACTGGAAGGATCTCCATTTTCTGCAAGATAGACATGATAAAAAGGACCAGGTTAAAGGTGAATAAACTTCATTGTAAATATTTGATCCCTGTCATGCAAGTCCCATTTAGTTCGGTAACTGAAAGAAAACGGAAATCTGATACAGCTTTCGTATGCAGAAGCATTCAATCAATGCTTAGTTATTATGTCAAATTGAGTTTAGCATGGAAAATACATGGTGTTTTCAGTAAAAATATTTTCCATAGGAACAATATTCTAGATCATTATGCTTTTGGCATAGTACCCTCCGGGAGTACACTAAAATAAGCATTAATGCTATGTTTGGTTGGAGTGTTAATTTTCTTTACGTTTTAGCACACGAGTTAGCAATAAACTAACTTCACTAGGTCATTTTTTGTCACTCAAATGTATTAATTTGAACAAAGATAATGAATATATATTGCTTATTTTGAATAGGTATTAGTTCTTACATGAGTTTTTACTCAACTTCAAGTTTATATTTATACTATAAACTATTTTAAAACTCGAAACTTATGTAATAACTAAGTTTTCTCCTTGTGTTATGTACCAAAAGTGAAGTAAGTGATACAGGCAAAACAAAACAAAAAGGAAACATTGAATGCCAAGTTCAATTACCAGATTGTTTTCAGCAACTAATGCTTCTATATTCTGTTGATTCAGTTCTTCTAGACGAAGCATTTCAGAATCATCAATTTTGGCTACAATAAAAAGAAACTTAACTTTGTTGAAACCTTTCTTCTAGAAGCTAACATCAAACATATAAAATTAAGAAAACAAAAAGAGCTTTGATAATCCAGATGCTGTTGCAGAAACAAGCATATATGAAAAAGCAATATCTGATGGTCCTCAAAAGTGAAAATAAACTTCCAAGCCAACAGCTGTTCCAGTATATGTTAGCGAGTCTGCCCCAACAGCATTGTAATAGAATATTCCACTGCCCACCTATTCTTATCTTATTCTTCTATCCCCTCAAAAGAATTAGGGATTAATGTGATTAATTATATAAAGCAGAGGCTCATTTATCTCTGCAAGAGTGCTACCCATGTTCCAAACTGTCCAGTTAAATCTTTGGGAAACAGACTGTAGAGAAACTTGTTTGCAACCCATGTTCCAGACTGTAGAAAAACTTGTTAGCAGCTTTCAAAAATATAAGAATATCTTGAGGATATGCATCCTGCAAAAATTGAATATTAATTATTTAGTATCTGAATGAGAGAAATAAAAATATATATACAACTTATTCCTCAAACAGTATGAGCTATAGCCTCATTATACCTTCCCAACATACTTCTGTCCAAACCTTTTTGGATTTATTGTCATGAATCCAGAGTAATCCACCTATAATATTACACAAAGTATTGAAAAAGTTATATCCGGATGCAAAAGTCACCTTATCTCAAAGGTGAAACATGTCAAATGAATAAAATTTGGTACAAAAATCAGATTCCATAGTCGCATTAACATCATTCACAAAGCAGGGGCTGAAATCACCTTTACTCGGACGAATGGAAGCTTGGGCTCTGATCCACTGACAGTGTTCCTATTAGACTTCTCTATTAGATCACTGACCTAAAACGAAAGTTTAGTTATTAAGATAAAGACAAAGATTTGTTCTCACCATAGACACTTATAAAAATGTAATTGTTAGATGTCTCTTAGATAAAGTCGAAAACCATCTCATGCAAGAAAGAGACATGCCACTTTGTCCAAATGTTCAAGAATTGAGTTTTGATAGTTGGAATATTGTTTTAAAAGATGTTTTTAGGCATTCAACCTATATAATCCAAAGGTCGATGGTGATTTATTTTCAATTTAATCCAAATTAACTTTTTAATCTCTAATTTTCCAAAATAAGAATCGTTTTTTAAAATAATATTGAATTGTTTTCTTAAAAAAAATGGTTATGACAATGATGAGTGAAGGGGACATTCAATAATTTGTCGGTACATATATTATTGGCTTCTCTCCCACATCCCTATAGTTTCACTCTTCTCCTCCCCAATTATTATGTCCTTTCTGTGCCATATCTGCCTCTTAACAAATTTTCTGCTTCTTCAAAACCTCAGATGAAAATCTCTCACTAGTCCCAGAAAACCTTTCTTTCTTCTTCAATTCTCGATGGAGAACGAACGTGAGATTTCCTTTTCACGTGCAACTCACACGCAATATTTTACTGGTGACGATGAAGAAGAAAAGTTGGGAGATACAGAAGACGAAGAAGATTTGTTGGGAAATGAAGAAGAAGAGAGTTCGAGGGATAGTCGGAGGTTGTTGTTCACGTGCGGAGGCGGTTGCCGTCGCCGAACAACTTGGTCTCTGGGGCAAGTTTTCGACCCGAGAGCCAAATGGTTTCAGGAATGGAATAGGGTTTTCCGCCTCGTGTGCGCAACGGGTCTCTTCGTGGACCCGTTGTTCTTCTACGCCCTTTCGGTCAGCGAAACATGCATGTGCCTCTTCGTCGACGGGTGGTTCGCCATCACCGTGACGGCGCTTCGGTGCATGACCGACGCGTTGCACGTGTGGAACATGTGGTTGCAGCTCAAGATGATAAACCGATCGTCGGACGCCCGCCGCCATGATAAAAGAAGTGGAAGTGAGAACGAAGAGGAAAGAGATGGCAGAGGAGAAAGAAGCAACCGCCCTCGTGGCGGCGCGAGTGCTCGCCGCCGAGTGGCCTTCAAATACTTGAAAGCAAAGAAAGGATTCTTCTTTGATCTCTTTGTGATCCTACCTCTACCTCAGGTACATTCCACTCATTTCACAACATCGTCATAAATCACATTAATCAGTATCATTAACTAATATTAATTAGCAGCTAATAACCCATTAATCAATATGAGAGAGATTAAAATTTTACCATTTTTGTTTATGGTTTTAAAAGTTTACATTTTAGTGTTAGAAGAGATGACGAGTGCATGCCCTTAGTGATTCTGTTGCATGCAAAGGATACCCAGTGGACAGTGTAACAAACATGTGATGAAACCATGTCGTTTTTATATTTTTAGGAAGCGTATAATGGAAAGAGAAAAAATTTCAAAGGATTTCAGTCCATTGTAGTATTGCATTTGAAAATTGTTTTTTTCTTCTCTTCAAAAATTTATTTGAAGCAATAAGAAATATATTAACCAAGTAATTTTTTAATGAAAATTATTTTTAATGGACATGTAAATATTTAAAATTTTAGGTTTTCTGTTCAACATCTTTGTTAGACATTGATAATGCATACATAACATGCAGATGCACTTGCTTAAACTCATATCTTCATAAGAGGATAAAATTATCTTTTAATGACTCAATGGTTTCAGATAAAAAATATTTAAATTTATACAATTTCATGAAACATATACAATCATTATAAATTTATTTTTAATATAAAATATTTTATTATATTTGCATTATTTAATTTAATATATTTTATTAGTATAATATTAAAAATTAATATTATTTAAATATATATTTTTTAACTTATAACATCATTTCCTGCGTCCAGACATAAATACTAAACACTTGCATCTTAAACTAAACATTTTAAAAATATAATGATCACCTAACTTTTTAAGATAAATACTAAACTAGCCCTTATCATCTTTCTATTCTTATACTTTTTCATTTTAAATTCTTAATTTTTGGATCGTAATTTATTGGCCATTGATATAAAAGAGGTTTATTGATTAAGATGTTTCTTTAAAGGAGAATCCAATTATTTTTCTCCTTTTCTGTACAAAATTCCTTCTCTCTTCATTAGAGAAAAGATCGATATACGATTTTATTCTCTTCTTTTTTACTAGAAAACAAAAAACTAATTATTTTGTTTAATAATTATAAAGTAAAATAAAATATTTTAAAAAATGTGTACGTTAAGAAATATTTGCCGAACTAAAATTTATATAAACACACAAATATAAGCATGCTTTATAAATTATATATAGTACAATTGTATCGAATGCTAACGGACTAACATGATTTCACAATGCAATGAAGATTGTACTATGGGTTGCAATTCCATCTTTACTGGAGAAAGGATCAGTAACCCTAGTGACGACGGTGTTCCTCATCATCTTCCTCTTCCAATACCTTCCGAAGATATACCACTCCGTTTGCCTCCTACGCCGTCTGCAGAACCTTTCCGGCTACATCTTCGGAACCGTCTGGTGGGGAATCGCTCTCAACTTGATTGCTTATTTCGTCGCTTCACACGTAAGTTTTTACATAAGAAAAATGTATCTCATCAAAAATTTACCTATTTAATCGCGAAAACAATTAATATATAATAATCAAGGATGAATCAAAAAATATTGAAAAAATCGTATTCTAATAAAATTTAAACTCTCTAACATAAAATCCTGTGTATATTCTCGATAATCATCGATCCTCGGAAAAATAGAGGTAAATAGTATTCTTTGAAGTGATTGTGAAAAGGAATATTCTCAACAAAAACAAGAAGGTTAACTTTTTATATGATTCCCCCCTTTTTTTTTATAAGGTTTTGGAAAAGGTGTTTTTAGTGATCAAGACTTTTAGCAAATCCCTAATTAATTTTTGGCCTATTCCGAAAATGGGAAAAGGACTAGAGATAAAGTAAGTGAAAAATGTTCCGTAAAGGTGGAAAATCATAAATAATTATTTTTTCAATACCCTATTTTTCTATTCGTGATTCACGTGGGAGGAAAAACTTTAATTAAATATTGCAAATAGTGCACCTTTTGATATCTTTTACTTGGTTATAGGCAGTTCATGTCATTTTATATTAAAATATTCATTTCATTTAGGTACTCAATTATTTTAACATTTGCTACGGCTTATTTAGGATAATATTGAAAAAAAATTAAAATAAAAGAAATAGAGATAAAGATAAGTTATTTAAGAAAATATAATGAAACTTACAATATTTTTAAAACCGTTTAACAGATACGAGAGCTCTGTTGGGGTCCAAAGGGGCCTCGGCCCCTACGAAAGTTTTATATATTTGATACATTTTTATCTAATATTATTTTAGTTCTTGTAAAAATAATTATTCAAATAAAAAATATAAGAATTTATTAAACATTTAATTAAGTAGGTTCCATATTTTCAATTTTTTTGTCTAATAACAATTTAGGTCATTGTAAGTTTAAATATTAGACAAATTAGTCATTGTCTTCTGAATTTTGAGTTTAAATACCTAATAAGTCAATATAATTTTTTTGAAAAGTTTGATATTTTGATCTCTATCCATATTTAATCTTGACTCCGTCCCTGTCATTTAAGTACGATTTTATTAAAATCATCATTTGTTAATATGAAAAAACATGTGTCACGAAAGTTGTACGTAATTATCAATGACTTCCATGATAATTTTTTCTCAATGTTATTCTGATTGAACCTATATATGTTTATTTTTTACTTGTTTCATGTTTTCTCTTGAACGGACTCGGTGCATGAATAGGCGGTGGGGGCGTGTTGGTATTTGCTAGGGATTAAGAGATCGGCCAAGTGCCTGAAAGAGCAATGTAGAGGAATAGAGAATTGTGATATGAGATTATTGGCTTGCAAAGACCCAATTTACTACGGGACAAGAAGCATGATGAGGGATAGAGCAAGGCTGCTCTGGGCAGAAAACAAGCAAGCAAGAAGCATATGCATTGAAGGATCCGATAACTACGATTACGGAGCTTATAAATGGACCGTTCAGCTCGTCACCAATGAGAGTCGACTCGAGAAAATACTTTTCCCCATCTTCTGGGGTCTTATGACTCTCAGGTTTCGTTCTCTCAATCTTTTTTCAATTAATTATGGTCGAATTAATCATTCTTGAATAATAAAATGACCTTGGGCTGCACATGAATATATATATATTTGCTTCTTACCCTTCCTTTTGGGTGTGTAAATTATCAGCACATTTGGGAACTTGGAGAGCACAACAGAATGGCTAGAAGTTGTCTTCAACATCATTGTTCTTACCAGTGGACTTCTTCTCGTCACAATGTTGATCGGGAACATTAAGGTATTTACGGCCCATAAAAATAGGTTAAAATATATGACATGTCACTCAAATATTAATTTGGTTATATACAAGTTATTTTTAAAAGTCGTGATTTATTCACTCAATTAAAAATTGTTACAAATAGATCAATAACTATTAAATGTTAGATAGAATAGTAAAGTGGCTTGGTATAATAATAGTACATTTATTTCAATTTTATTGAGGGGATGATATGTTTATAACAATATTTTACTTGAATAACCAAATTATAATTTGTTTTAAAGAATGTAATCTATTTCCAACCGAACTAATAAGATAAGGACCTGAAATGTATTTTACCAAAAACAATAATAACAGGATTGATAGTGCAGCTGTAGTGGATGTAATACAAATTCCTACAGAAAAATGTCGGTTTTGACCAAAGCACATACCAAAATCCCTTAGGTTCCAGTGGAACCCATCAAACGATTCTATCTGTCTCCAACAAATTTTTTATAATTTTCATGTTCAGACATACATTTTGTCTTATACAAAAATCTGACATTTCTGCCACGTTTCATCCACTGGTACACCAATATGTTTTCTGCTTCTAACTACTTTTTTTTAATATAAAAATATAAAATATTATTGTGTTTATCTTTTCTGGTGTGGGTATGTTTAATGAAGGTGTTTCTGCATGCAACTACGTCCAAGAAACAAGCTATGCAATTGAAGATGAGGAACATCGAGTGGTGGATGAGGAAGAGGCGCTTGCCTTCAGGGTTCCGGCATAGGGTCCGTAATTACGAGCGGCAACGGTGGGCGGCGATGCGTGGTGTCGATGAATGCGAGATGATCAAAAATCTACCCGAGGGGCTCCGGAGGGATATCAAGTACCACCTTTGCTTGGATTTAGTTAGACAGGTAACTAATTTCACAAAGTAAAGATTAATTTTTTATAAACATTAATCCTAAATGAAATTGAAAATTGCCATAACTTTTTTGCACAAAATTCCATTTTTGATGGGCCAAAGAATCAAATTTTGAGAGATATTGAACCTTGTATATGAGACAATAAGTAAAAAAAATATTTAAATTATAAAAAGATTAAAGTCTTTTTTTTTATTAAAAAAAATGGCATGAATACAAATTAAAACCTTTTCTTTATGCATGCCCTTCAAATAAATTTTAAAATTTTAAATTATATGTCAACATATGCCTTTAACAAAGTTATATTTGTTTCAGGTACCATTGTTTCAACACATGGATGATTTGGTCCTAGAAAACATTTGTGATCGTGTTAAATCTTTAATTTTCACCAAGGGAGAAACTGTAAGTATCAATTTCTGTTTTGTAAAATTTTATTTGAGACAGTTGAGTATGTATAATATGTGTATCGGATAGGAATATTTTAAGAAAAAAAATCGGAATCATTGGCATGGATATTGCAGATAACTAGAGAAGGTGACCCGGTACAAAGAATGCTGTTTGTAGTTAGGGGACATCTCCAAAGCAGTCAAGTTCTAAGAGATGGTGTGAAAAGTTGCTGCATGTTAGGCCCCGGAAATTTTAGCGGTGACGAGCTCTTATCGTGGTGTCTTCGAAGGCCCTTAATTGAGAGGCTTCCGCCATCGTGTTCCACACTCGTAACACTCGAAACTACCGAGGCATTCAGCCTTGAAGCTGAAGACGTTAAATATGTCACGCAACATTTCCGCTACACATTCATTAACGAAAAGATCCAGATGAGTGCTCGATATTATTCTCCCGGGTGGCGGACATGGGCAGCAGTTGCGATTCAGTTGGCTTGGAGGCGGTACAAGCACCGGTTAACTCTCACGTCGTTGTCATTCATTCGGCCTCGAAGACCGTTATCGAGGAGTAATTCGTTAGGGGAGGACAGGCTCAGGCTTTATACAGCTATGTTGACTTCACCGAAGCCAAATCAAGAAGATTTTTATTTTTGAAAAAAGGTTTAAAACGAGGCTTCATGGAGTTCCGAAGGTCCGGTGTTTCGAGTTTGCATTTGTTCTGATATCATTTGTGATGATATGCAACCTGCTGCACGGTTTGAAGCATGGCTGCTGCTATGCAAGATGTTCATAGGAAAGGCCTTTCTTAGCTTAAGTTTTGAGTTGACACAGAGACTGAAGCTAAGTGAGGCTTTTTGTACTGCAATTTGTGAATTGTTACACTATTGGTAATATCATATTACTGATTTAAAGTAATTTTTTCCGTCTAAACATCAGAATATATTTCTAAAATGTAAAACTAACACCTCTGATCTTAGATTCCATGAACCAAACGCACTTCCACGATATTTGGTTCAATGTAATAAACCATATAGTCAAGGCATATGCAACCGAGCATAAAGAATGAGCTCAGTTTCTGCAACAGAAGAGACCTTAAAAAGCAAAATTGCAAGGTTGCCATCATTTAACTTCGAAAACCATATCTACTTGGTAGCCTCAGTGCGATCTCGGTAGCTTCAGTGACATCGAAAGAATCAAGGGTGAATGAACATGAATGAACAAACAAGTACAATTCAGCCCAGAATGGACATGAATGAACAAACAAGTACCAGCCCTGCATCTTCACGACAAGTTGCAAAAGATCATGACATGAATGAATATAAACAAGATAACCTGCGCAGCTGACCTACGAATCTATGATAGGGTGAGTTCCGGAAAAGGATGTCAGCAGCTGTTCGAAAGCCCTACATGCTGCCGGAGATTACTAATTGCCATGCAAGTAAATTTAAAACCACAACTCGTTCATGGTAAGACCAAGTGATCATTTAAAAAGAAAACAGAATAAGATACATAAATCACTTCAAACCAGAGCAAAATTCATTCTTGTTAATCTAAAATAGCAGTGTATAGTACAATCCTAGTGAATTCAATGGCTATAATCAAACATTTCAACAGAAACACAAGGTTAAACACATGTAACACATATATAAGCACTCCGACCTCAAAAAGTGGACGAATATGAAAATGCATTGTTCCTTGTATTTATTTCCATGACAAAAAAACACCCCATTATCTACAAGTAAGATGGCATTCCCTCCTCTAATGGCATGAGAACACACGGTTCTCCTCTACATGAACTCATCCGCCAACTCATCTCTTTACCTTCCCTCCTCTAAGGAGTCGCAAATTGAGGGATTCAACCAAAGAAAAAAAGCACTTACAGCCTAATCAAACAACACTTCATGTTGAATCTACCGCTTCAACTTGCTGACGTGCCAGGTATTTTTCCCTTCGCTCTTTCTGAAATCATCAAATATAAGTAAAGTCAGAAGGGAGAGAAGGAAAAAGGAACTTTGTTTCAGATATATAGACGGTTAATTACCCATTCATCAATTACAAGACCTTCGCCAACAACCCGGGGACCTGTTTCAATGGCGGGTTTCTTGCATGTTTCGAGAGCAGCCTCAGCTAACTGACACTTAAGTTTCTCCAATGCCTTAAGGAACAAGAGGAAAATTAAACCATTGAAAGGCGACCCATAAGGTGTAGAAAGCAAAACAATACTAATATAATTTGCCACTTACAGAGCTAGGCAACCCCACATCAAGAAATACAACCCGCAAATTCTTTCTACAGTCACTTGATCCCTTCGTTCATCAAACTATATAGCAGAAGGTGTAATAAAAAAAATTACGTGTTAGCATCAGCTTCTTAAGGTTAGCAGGGATTAACATCCAATAAAGGTACATGATCAAATTCTAATAAAAATAACACAACCAACAAGCACATTAGGCATTAAATGCAAAAAAAAGATTTGGAAACCTTAAAAGTCTATGGAACATATTAAAGGATCAATTTTACATGCTTACACCAGCTCTCATGGCATTCTACTGATGATCACAGCTTTTGCAAAGGTTTTTTTTTTTTGAAATAAAAGACTTTTGCAAAGGCTTATGAACGTTCATTATCAAATGGTTGAGTCTTTGGAACAGATACTACCTTGTATTCACCTCACACTAATAAAAAAAATTGTTTGTTAGTTAACATGAATGAACTCTATCTTATAACTACCTATCCAATTGATTGCTACTATAAAAGACATTTTTCTGCAGCAATTTGACTAAACTCATATTATAATGCCCTAACCAAAAAAGCTCTAATGCGACTAAACAAAACTATTTTTCCAAACTAGGCTCTGGTCCAGCAATGGTAAGAAGAAAATGGCAATATAATCATACTATTCGCTAAAGCAGTGTTTCATAACCACAATCTTCACGCATGTCAGCCAAATGAAAACAGAGAAACTTTACCAAGTAAAAAAAAACCCTTTAAGCAGATTTCGTCTTATCCGAATAAGAACAACCAACTAAAGCATCAACTTAACAAGCATTTTCCTTCAACACTTTCAAATATCCTAAATTTCCCGTTTAAATTCATCCGAGATCCACTGAGATTAATGAAATGCTAACAAAACAAGGGCCTCCACGGAACTGAACTTTAAGAGAAAAAACCAAATATAGAAGCATGAACATCAATGAAGTTACAAGCTCGGGCAAGTAATCCACTCCAGCTGTTACCTTCAAGCTCATTATCTTAAATTTAACTTTACTCTTTAAATCCACCCGCACCTCATCATTCTCCGGACGCTCTATAAATTTAAACACTGTAAAAACAAACAAACAAACAAACCAAGTCAAACAAAATTATTATAATAAAATTTCAAAACGAGCTGCAGTTTTTTATTACCAGTTGCGATAATTATTTCCCCTGGCGCCAAAATGCCACCAGGTGGACGCATAAAACAACTCTTCGGCGCAGTAGTCTGAAACTACAAAATAATAAATAAAAAAGTGAACTAAATAAATAAACAGCCAGATTCAACGAAATTATCAAATGTTATTATATTAACGGTAAAATTTAGTAACTTAAGGAATTAACCGTTAGAACCGTAGCATTTATGAGCCTCATTAAAAACCTCCCTAATCTAATTGGAGGAAAAGAGTGCTACATAAGAGAACATACAACCAAAACAAACCAAAAACGAAAATCAGGCCAACAAAGGCAACTTAAACGATCAAATACAAATCCTACCGAACTAAATCAGATCCAACCGACCAAACATAACAAAAAATCCATCCAACTCCAAGCACATCTCAATTTCAACCGACGAGGCTACATCTACTACATCAGCGCAACCAGAGATTTTGAGCACCCGCGACGTAAGATCGACACATAGACAGCAGAAACGATCCAAAAGCTTCAAAGCTGACGACCATAAGAGATATTTGGTGAAGAGATCGTTACCGGGCTAAAAACAAGAGGCCACCGAACAGAAGATCCTACAAATTGCTTGATAACTCGGTACCAAAGAGAACCGTAGCATTAAACCTCGTTTGAATGGAATATGAGAATTTAACCAAAATTAGCATATCAATTCATTGACAAATCATGACTTTAAATAAAAGAATCGCGTAAATTACAGTAAATTTTGGCATAAAAGACGAGAAGTAAAAGATTAGTAACTCAATTTTACCTTGAAAGCTACGTGAGATTTACTAGTGTTCTTCAACCTGATCGCACTTCTCGCCTGAGTTCCAGGCTCATCTACAGTTAGAAAATACATATTGAGAAATTAAAAAGGATATAGAAATTTAGCTCTACGAAGTCAAAGGCTAAGCAAAGCGGGGATTAGTACAAGGGAAATAGAGGTTATTAGAAGGATCCAGACGAAGACGGCGCCGAGGAGAAAGAAGCGATCTGGCAATGGAAGAAACAGTTTTGGATAACTTGACGGGCATCGTCTCCTAATGGTGGCTGCCATTGTGGTTGAGATTTCTACTCGAAGAAGAAGACGAAGAGTTGTTCGTCGTCGACGAAGTTTGCCAAAGGGAGCAGAGACCGGACATCTTCCTTTCGGAACTCAGCTGCTCTCGGTCGATGATCGCCAGTGCCGCCGTTAAGTCAGCCGTCGACTGTGGCGGTAAAATTATCTCTCTTCCATCGGTACTAAAAAAGAAATTAAAAAAAAATATAAACGTAGGAAATGAATTTTAATAAAAAAAAAAGTTTTTTTTAATATTGATATTTTTTGGTCTGTGGATTTTAAGCGTGCAAAATGGCTACATTCCCGGCGAATTTAAACTCAGGTCGGATTTGATATCTTTATCTAACTGTAATTAATTGCTGCTTCGATTCCGTCGCTGACGTGAATGTACCTCTGGGGCATTCACGTAATTAAGACGGAGTTTCAAGGGTAATCTTCACATCAAACTACAAACGTTTTAAGGGGTAATATAGTCAATACAAATTCCATTTTATGAAGGTCACTAATTAAAATAGGTGCATTTACAAAGGTCGGCTTGTTTGTTGGAGGGTTAGTTGGAACGTAAGGAATTGATTCGGTGAATTAAAATTAATGGATTAAAGATGACTTTTATCTCTATAGTAAATTTAATTTATTATTTTTATTCATATCATATTTTTGGACAAATTCCACGAGATAATACTCTTTAAAAAAAATTCACGAGATAATGCTCTCGTCAGATTAATTGTCAAATTAATTGCTAAGATATAGTTATCACGTAGGTCGCCAGGTGTTCCGGACGACATAGGGGAGCTGCTGAAGTCGTCATGCTTTCCACGCGAGTTGTTGAAAGTCGACATGCAAGCCCAGCGTTGTTCTGCAAGGCAAATTTGGAGGTCGCCATGCACTCCCACCACCAACGGAGAAAACGAGGGATCAAAGTTTTGGAGCCTTAGAACCCTAAAGAGAAAAAAGAGAGAGACAGTGCCAGTGATGAGATGTGAATATAGTAATCAGATTAATGAATGTTTCCTCCTATTTTTCAAAGATTCTCCTACGCAAATCCACAAAACGCCAAGCATCAAATGTGTTAAATGCCTGATTTTTCACTTAATATAATAATATGAGTGGGTGGTGAGAGTAGAAAAATTGTAAATTTTGGAGCATTTCCATGCAAATAATATATGTGTTTTACTCTGCTCCCATGCAACGTGAGAGCATTATATTAAAATTTAAAATATTATGGTTCACTTAGTTTTCAAAAGGATGTTTTTTTTCATTAAGGATAAAAGACAATATTGTAATCTAATGATTTGTATGATACCTTTAAAAAATAAATAAACGAACACGATACGAAAAAATTAAACGAACACGAACCGAACATAAACACATTCAAGAATAAACAAACGAACATTAACATAACCTTATTCATTCAAGCTCGGTTCATTTACATCCTTAAACCTTAAACCTTAAATCCTAAAATATTTTGGTTATTGTTGTTGAAAACCCTAAACCCTAACCATTCTCCCTCTAATCAATTTCTTCTTATAAAAAACAAATACGTAACCATCATCATGGTAGATATCACCATGGCCTCTACCCCTTTCATTGCCCTCAACATACCATGAATTTATAAAGGTTTTGAGCAACAACCAAAATATTTTAGAGTTTAGGGTTTGCAAAATCAATAAACACCAATTAATATAAGTAACTATTGATTTTTTGAACCTTAAACTCTAAAATATTTTAGTTGTTGATAAAAACCCTAAACCCTAAACCATAATCACTAAACCTTAAACCCTAACCATTCTCCCTCCAATCAATTTCTTCTTATAAAAAACAAATATGTAACCACCATCATGGTAGATATCACCATGTTCTACCACTTTCATTGCCCTCAACATACCATGAATTTATAAAGGTTTTTAGCTATAACCAAAATATTTTAGGGTTTAGGGTTCACAAAATCAATATACAACAAATAATACAAGTAGCTATTGATCTTGTGAACCCTAAACCTTAAAATATTTTGGTTATTGCTAAAAACCCTAAACCCTAACCATTCTCCCTCCAATCAATTTTTTCTTATAAAAAGCAAATCTGTAACCACCATCATGAATACCATGAATTTATAAATGCTTTCAGCAATAACCAAAATATTTTAGGATTTAAGGTTCATAAAATCAATAGTTACTTATACTATATTGTATTTTAATAACGTAAACACACCTTACAAATTCAATTGTTCGAACCTAAGACCTCTAGAATGAACAATATTTATGTTAACCATTTAGATTGTTTAATGAGTTTTTTATGTCCTTGAAATTTCAAGAGTTATAAAATGATTGTTAAATTTAAATTTAGATATATATATATACAAAATAATCATAAACAACGATAACGTACACAAATGATCATTAAATTGTGGTAAAAAATATTTTGGTTATTGATGTTTGTTATAACATAATCATTAAATTTATCAAGCCATTATAAAATGGTCATTGCGTGTTACAAAATAGTTATAAATTTTAGTAAGTTTAAATATCACTTGTAGCTAAATATTTATATACTTTTAAAGAGTAAATATACATTTTAGTAGTTAAATTTATTTTCAAGGTTCAATTCAAAATATATCATAAAATTTATGCACCAAATTTACTTTTAAAGACAAGTTTAAATATCTAATTAAATAAAATAATTTTAGTATCAAATTAAACTTTAAAGTTAAAAACAAATTACGATATCAAAATATATATACTCAAGAAATAGTGGACTAGATCCAACTCCCAACTCCAAATTAATAGACTGAATCCCAAACTTTACTATACTATAGGGTCCAAAATCAGAATTTGACCTACTTTGGCTAATAATACAGGGACTAAAAATCAGAATTTGACCAATATTTGGTAATGGTTGCTGAAGGTTGAACACAGTATCCCACAGTTTCTCAACAACCGCCAAATTTTCTCACCTACCAACTACCTTCTGCTTTTTCATTCTTATTTTTTCATTAAACAAAATTAAAATTTTTCATCAATCAAAAAAGAGAAATGATTTTGGATTTACCAGAACAATGCCGAGGAAAGAACTGGACCAACCAAGCTTATCGGCGAGCGGAACAACGGCAACCGACATCACAACTCGATCAGCATTACGTAAACACATAACACAAGCCATTAAACCCACCACCTTGAACCTTTCCGGTATCCTCAGGGCGGATTCACTGGGGACCAATACCCTTCTTTCTATCCCCTCCGCCGCACACCGCACCACCCCCTTCTTCGAAACCGAATCATTCGGTCTTCTTCTTGATTTCAATCCCAAACTCTCCCATTTGACCTGCTTTCGAAAGCCAAGTGTACGGTGAAACCGAGGTTGGGTGTCCTAGATTTAGCCCCACGTGATTGAGGAATGCTCAAAGTACAACAAGATTTAGTGCAAGAAGAAGAAGAATGGAGTAACAGAGATCCAGTAGCCATTGGTGGTGGGAGTGCATGGCAACCCCCAAATTTGCCATGCAGAACAACGCTGGGTTGCATGGCGACCTTCAGCAGCACTTGGTGACCTACGTGGATCACCCTATCTCAACATCAACAATTAATCTGACGAGAGGATTATCTCGTGAAATTTTTTTTGAGAGCATTATCTCGTGGAATTTGCTCATATTTTCGTATTAATTTTGAGTTCAAAGTTGTTTAATTGTATTGTTTTATACATTACCTCTAATTTAAAATCTTAAATTGATAACCCTAAACCTTAAATCATAAATGCATAACCCCTAAACTTTAACCTCTAACTTAAAACCCTAAGGGGGTATTTGGATGGGGGATGTGGGATTCCCATGGGAATGAAATCAACATTCACCCGTTTTGTTAGCCCGGGAATCCCATTCCTGGTAATGTAAGATTACCAATAGTAGATTTTTTGAGGTATATTACCGGGAATGTCATTACCTCCCTTTCCTTAGGTATTGTTTGATTACCGACGTTTTGGATTAAAATGCCCTTAAATTTTTTTTTCTTTCAAAAATATACTTCTTTTGTCATTGAATAATAAAAATTCTATGAATGTTAAATTACAAATTTATCCTTAAACTATTTTAGATTTACAAAAAAAATCTATAATTAAAATTTTGTATGAAGTTCAGGGGTTAAAATAAAATTTTACCCTTTCATTAAACCTTTTATATTTTTAATTTTGTAAAAAAATTATATAAATTTTATGAATTTAAATTTTTTAAAGAAAATATATAAATATTTTTCAACTTGTTAAAAAAACAAATATATAATAAAGATAATTTGATCAAATATACATTCCAATAATTTTTTATTCCTTTAACCAAACACAGTATTCTTACATTCTTGCTAAGCCAACCAAACACAAAATACAACATTCCCAGTAATCCTATTCCTTAGTAATATTACATTCTCACTGGTAATCTTACATTCCGTGAACCAAACGCACCCTAAACTTTAGAGTTTTAAGTGAGGAGTAGGGTGTAGAACGATGTAATTGAATAGCTTCAATGGTTAAATTGATATGAAAATACGATAGGGACGAAAATAATAAATTGGGTCTACCGCATGGGTAAAAGTTATCTTCTACCTAAATTAATTTATTTTTAAAAATACATATAAAATAAAGTAATAATCTTTATAATTTGTTTAATTGTTTTTTTTAACACATTAAACAATAGTGTTTTAATATTTTTAGGGATTAGTTAATTAGCTGATTTTTTAAAGTAGATTAGCAATTATAATAAGTAAAATTTAATTTTTTATATAAGGTGTTTGGATGATAGTTTTTTTTATTTAAGGTAACTGTTATAATATTACATGGAAGACGTCTAGAAAAAACGTCGACTTTTTCAAGTTTCATGCATGCTTGTGAAACTGTATCTTCCCATAAGACACTGAAGTATGACTATAAACGAGTCGGGTAGAGCTCAAGTATTATTGAGCTTAAAAACTCAGAGTTTAAAATTGACAAGTTAGATTCGAACTTGAAATAAAAAAAATTAAAGTTTGATTTGACTCGAAACTTCACGAGTTTAATTTTTTTTAAAGTCAACTCAAAATCAAAAATTGAATCTCAACTCGAGCTCAAAAAACATAAACTCAAAATATTATCATACTTAGCTCGACTAAAGCTCGAATTTGAACCTTAAGTACATGAAAGTCTTATATTATTTTCTTTAAAAAAAGAACAACATATAAATGTTAGTATTATTAATATTTCAATTTTTAATTTTTAATATATTATTTTTCGACTTGCTCACGAGTTTTTTGAGTTTGATATCAAGTAGTTCACTTCAGCTCGTTAAGAATTCGAGTCGAGTTTGAGCTCGAGTTGAGTCCATTTGATTCTAGAGTTGACCGAGTGGATCTCAAGTAGCTTGTGATATGCCTTGTCTCGTTTATAGCCTTGCACTGAAGACATCATGTTTGAGCATTTTTAGAAATCGACGTGTCTTCTAGACGTCTTTCATAAAGGACTGCTGTATTCAACTTAGATCAGGGACAAACACAAAATTTTATGCTAGAGAATGAATTTATAAAATTTTAGATGAGAACAAATTCATAACTTTTAGGAACAAAAACATATTATCAATATAAAATACATAAATATATCTAAAATTTATAATAGGGTAAACTACATGTTTAGTACCTAAACTATCAGCTTTGATTCGTTTTAGTACCAAAACTTTAATTTTTTCCAAATTATACCTAAAGTTTACTTTTTGTTTTGTTTGAGTACCTCACCATTAAAAATTTTGCGACATGACACTTTTTACGGGTAAATTACATTATTCATCACTTAACTATCTTCTCACTCCTATGTTGATCGTTGAAGTTTAGTTTTTTTTTCAATTTAATTACTTAACTTTAAAATTACTCAAGATTTAATCACTCTGATTTTCAATTTTTTTTATTTTAATTATATATAATTAAAATAAAAAATAAAATTTGAAAGCCATGTCTTAAAAATTATTAATAAAATAAGTTAGAGCGATTAAAACATGAGAAAGTTGAAAGTTTGGTAGTTAAATTGAAAATTATTAAACTTTAGTGACCAAAATAAGAGTGAGAAAATAGTTTCGTTAAGTTTTTAACGGCGGGGTACTAAAATGAAACAAAAAGTAAACGTTAGATATGATTTTGGAACAAATAAAATTTAAATACTAAAACGAAACAAAATTAATAGTTTAAGTACTAAAATAAAACAAAATTAATAGTTTAATTACTAAACGTGCAATTTACCCTTTATAATATTATCATTATTTTTTATATATTCAAAGATAATTACAACACTATATTCTCCTACTCCCATCGAGGTTCATCAGAAGAAACCAATAAATGCTTCATTGGGAGTAGCAGAAATAGTTAAAGAACTCAAACAGAAAAAGAAGGATAAGCTGGAAAAATCTAAAAGTTCTTTGGTTGGGGGAGAAAGATCCTCTTTGGAGATTCTTCCCAAATGATAATCTATTTCTGGAACATTAGAGGATTTAACAATCCTCTAAAGCAAAATAAAGTGCTTCAAAGGGCAACACAGAATAAAGTTGATATCTTATGTTTGTTAGAAACTAGAGTCAAACTTGAAAAATCCAAAGACATCATCGAAACTAAACTTGATAGCTGGAATGTCATTTCCAACTATGAGTCTGCTGCTAACGGAAGGATTTGGGTCCTGTGGAAGAAATATTTGGACATCACTACTCTTTTCATAGCTGATCAAATTATTACTGTTAAAGGAAAATTTCTTGGAAATTCGTTTGTTATTTCTGCAGTTTATGGAAATAATGAAGGCATCAATAGAAGACATCTTTGGCACCAAATGAAAGACTTGGACAGTAAGATAGGCAATCTTCCCTGGATCCTCGGTGGAGATTTTAATATTACCCTGCGTCCGAATGAAAGCTCTAATTATGAGCTCCTTTGCCCTGCATCGACTTCTGATATGAAAGAATTTCAAGACATAACCCAAGATCTTGATCTCCATGACCATCATTTTATTAGCCCTCTTTTTACATGGAGCAACAAACAATCAGGATCTTACCTTGCAGGAAACTTGACAGGGTTCTTATTAATCCTATTTGGGCTCTCACATTCCACAACTCTTATGTTGAATTCCTTGCCCCTGGAGTTTCAGATCACTGTATGGCTTTAACTTGGCTTTCAAAAGAAGCCCAAACTAATCGTCCAAAACCCTTTAAATTCTTTAATTTTTGGACGCGACATCCCAGCTTTTTAGAAATAGTTGAGCAGTATTGGCAAACTCCTTTCCATGGGAACCCCATGATGATTCTGTTTCTTAAACTTAAGCATGTCAAGTCAAGCCTCAAGAATCTTAACAAGTCTGGCTATAATGACATCTCTTCTCGAGTTATCCAAAAGAGGCTCGAACTTGAACATCAACAAATACTCTCTTTAAAAGGAGATGACTCTTTTGGAAAAGAGCAGCAAATTCAAAACGAATTATTTACTCTCGAAGAAGCTGAATTATTATTTCTGAAGCAAAAAGCCAAACATCAATGGATCAAGAATGGAGACAAATGCACAAAAATTTTTCATTCTGCCGTAGCAGTCAAGAACAAAAAGGAGACTATCTGATTGCTTGTTGATGACCACGGGAATAGGCTTGATTACTTCGATACAATGGCTACTGAAGTGATTCAATTCTTCACCAATCTTATTGGGACGACCGAACCCAGGGTCAAAGACATTGACTATAACCTCTTGAAAGAAATCCTTAATTATTCCCTGCCACAAGAATCTGTCTCAATGCTTGTTAAAGATGTCACTACCAAATAGATCAAGGAAGCTATCTTTGCTCAAGGCAATGACAAAGCGCCTGGACCAGATGGATACACTCCACTTTTCTTCAAACATTCCTAGCCCATTGTTGGAAATGAAGTTGTTGCTGCTATTCACTTCTTTTTCCAGCATTCTAATCTTCTTCCAACTTTTAATGCAACCACAATTGCTTTGATTCCCAAAATTCTCAATCCTTGCAAAGTCAAAGACTTCAGACAAATTTCATGTTGTTCATTCATCTACAAGGCGATTACAAAGATTTTAATTAAGAGAATGACAAGTCCCATGCCAGGAATGGTCTCTTTCAATCAATCGACTTTTATTAAGGGCAAGAGCATCGTAGACAACACACTCCTTGCTCAATAAATGGTTAAGGGGTATGGAAGGAAACACATATCTCCAAGATGTACAATGAAAATGACCTTCAAAAAACATTTGACACCCTTCATTGGAACTTCATTATTTATGTATTGAAAGCACTTGACTTTCCCCAAAGATTCATTGGCTGGATTCAAGCATGCTTCACTGAAGCTCGATTCTCAATTTCTTTTAATGGGAGCTTAATAGGGTTCTTTAAGTGAGATAGGGGTATAAGGCAAGGTGACCCTCTTTCACATTTCCTCTTCGTTTTATCTTTGAATGTGCTATCCGGATTTCTTAATTTAGCAGTTGCTCGAGGACTTTATAATTATCATCCTAAATGCAAGCAACTTGGTCTCACTCATTTATCCTTTGCCGACGATTTACTAATCTTTTGTAAAGGAAATGTTGAGTCTGTTGCAGGTGTTGTCTCGGTGCATGACAAATTCTATGAAATTTCATGACTGAATTTGAACGCTGCAAAATGTGTTTTCTTTACTGCTGGTACTGATAACAGAACTGTTGAGAAGATTAAGCAGTTTACTGGCTTCAGTATTGGTTGCTTTCCAGTTCGCTACCTTGGTATTCCTCTAATTACTAGAAAGCTTTCCATTAAAGATTGTGATCAGCTGATCGATACTATTAAATCCAAACTTAATTTGTGGTCTGGAAAAATATTGAGCTTTACTGGTCGTCTGGAGCTAATTCGAGCAGTCCTATTTAGCGTTTCCAATTATTGGTGTAGGCAGCTCTTGCTCCCTCAAGCTGTTATCAATAAAATCGACCAACTATGCTCCTGATTCTTCTGGAAAGGAAGTGACAAGGCTGCTACATGTGTGCGAGTTAGTTGGGATAAGATTTGTCAACTTAAATCCGAGGGTGGTCTAGGATTGAAAAACTTGAAACTTTGGAACAAAACTTGCATAATCAAACTTATCAAGAACATCCTAGCAGGTGGGGGATCGTTATGGGTTGCTGGATCAAAAAGAACGTAATAAAGGAGAAAGATTTTTGGCACATCGAAGGAAGTCCCAATTTCTACTGGAGCTTCAATGGGATTCTAAAGCTTCGGCCTAAAGCTTACCCTGCTATCACGAATCATACTATCACCATCAAACATATTTGGCTGGAAATTAGATTGAATAGAGACAAAGTAAAATGGCATCCTTTGATTTGGTACCCTTATCATATTCTGAAACATAGTATTATAGCATTGATGGCTATTCTTGATCGACTCCTGACCCGGGATCGACTTTTGCGGATGGGGATTACCACTTTGGGGAATTGTGTGCTTTGCAACGGAATGATGGAAACTCGGTCTCACCTATTCTTTGATTGTCCACTGGCTGCTAATTTATGGGACTCAATATTGCTTTATAATGGGTTAAAGAAACCACTTTCAACCTGGGAAGACATGATCACATGGGCAAGCAATAACTGAAAAGGCAAATATCTTCTCTCAACCATTTTAAAGATTGCTTGGTGTGCCAAAATCTATGTACGATGGGAGGAACGCAATAGACAATTTTTCCGAGGACGTACAAGGACTGCTGACGACCTTTTTGCTTGTATCAAAGATTATGTTTCTACCAAACTGAGGGGGGTTAATATTAATATGTCTGATAGTATCAATATTTCTCTATGTAATTCTTGGGGTATTGATTAACCGATCTTTTGTCTTGTAAGTATGGTGTACATATGATTTTTGTGATCGGTTATTTTTGTAACAGTTATTGATTCGTTGGGTAATAAAATTGAATTATCTAAAAAAAACACTATCTTCTCTATATTATTTTTTAATTATATTCTTATTTTACCTAATAAAAACGAAGATTTATACATATATATTTAAATTAGGTCAGACTGAATTAGAGCAAATTTTTATCTAAAAAATCTAATCAAATTTCGATTTGAGTAATTTTTTTTAAATTCCGAACCTGGTCAACTGCAAATGGAAATTTTAATTTTCAATTAATATTTAGATAAACCAAAATCCGACTAAGACCATAACCATCCCATAGGAGATTAAAAAAGGTACATATATATATTCCCTAAGACGATTCTTAGGGTGTGTTTGGTTGGGGGAATATGAGATTCCCATGGGAATGAAATTCACATTCTCCCGTTTGGTTGGCCGGGAATGTCATTCCCGGTAATCTTACATTACCAATAGTGGATTTTTTGGGTATATTAACAGGAATGTCATTACCTTCATTTCCTTAGGTATTGTTGTATTACCAGTGTTTTGGACTAAAATGCCCTTAAAAAATTTTCTTTCAAAAATATCCTTATTCTGTCATTGAATAATAAAAATTCTACGAAGATTAAATTACAAATTTATCCTTAAACTATTTTAGATTTACAAAAAAAATATATAATTAAAATTTTATATGAAGTTCAGGGGTTAAAATAAAATTTTACTCTTTCATTAAACCTTTTTATATTTTTAATTTTGTAAAAAAAATTATAGAAATTTTAAGAATTTAAATATTTTAAAGAAAATTTATAAATATTTTACAACTTGTTAAAAAAACAAATATATAATAAGGAAAATTTGGTCAAATATAGATTACAATAATTTTTTATTCTTTTAACCAAACACGGTAATCTTACATTCCTGTTAAACTAACCAAACACAAAATACAACATTCCCAATAATATTATTCACTGGTAATCTTTTATTCTCACTTATAATTTTACATTCCGTGAACCAAACGTACCTTAAGGGCTTGAGCATATTCACTTTCTTCATATTTACTTCAGATTCATTATACGAAGCAGGTGAAGAAGAAATAGTCGTGGCCTGACCACTCCTCCTATTGTTGCCGCCACGATCCAGGCTTTCCTTGCTGCTCATTGTTGAATTTTGCTCTTCTTTGAGAATTTTCTTGGAAATTTCTTCTTTCCTTTTTTTTTTTTTTTTGGTGTCGGATACCTGATTTTGAGTTTGAGAAGGGAAAAGGGTTGGGATATGGGAAAAGAGTGGAATTTTTTTGGCTAAAGTACACAGATAATACTCTGATTATAAGATATTATTATGTTGAGTCACTTTTTAACTATAAGAAGTTATTTTATTAAATTATTTAATTATTCAATAAGTTTCAAACTTATCCTTTTATTAAAAAATTAATAATAGTTTGATTTAGACTTTAATATTTAATTTAGAAGTCCATTAATTTTTTAATGAAAAAAGTTAAGTTTATAACATAACAAATAGTCGAATAATTATTTTATAACTTTTAATAATCGAGTAACTTAACAAAATAATTATATATAATTAAGGATCATTTTATAATATTTAATAAGTAAAGAACTTAATAAATTAATATACTGTAGTGGAAAGACTGTTTAGATACTTTACTCAATTTTTTAACAGTTTCTGGTTTTTGGCGACGGAAACAATAAATTCGATGGCTTCCCTTTCCCTCAAATATAATAGATTGGAAATTGAAACAGAAGAATGTTTTAACAAATTACAATCCAAATTTAGATTGATTTTTTCATATTTCATCATTTGATACATAACAGGCAAATAGAAAATTATAATAATCCTAAAACCTAACAGTGGTAGGACCCCAAGAGTTCATTTCCAAGACTTTCTTCATATTTCTCTCGGCCTTCCTCATCCTTTCCTCTCTCAGCTTATTCGAAACAGCACCAGCAACAGCTGAAGAAGAAGAAGAAGAAGAAGAAGAAGAAAAGAAAGAAGATCTGAGATTGTTCTTGGCATGTTGATGAAGAGACCTGATAGTGTAATTCCACCTGCAAATCCCTTGGTCTTTCAATGCCTCCACTGCTCCTATTGTCGCCGCCACCACCCAGGCTTTGCTTGCTGCAACTGCTCCACTACTCATTGCTTCAAGATTGGGTTTTTGGTGATGAAATCGAAGACTGAGATTTTGGGTTGATTTGGTTGGTGAATTTGAAGGGTGGGTTCCTTTTAAAGTGATGTACCCATGGTTTTTGGGCACAAAACCAAGGGGCTAAGTTCCACGTTTCTGGAGATTCTCGGGGTTTACGCGTTGGAAACTATAAAACCACCAGCTTGAGCATGTGACCGAGACGGAATCCCCAACTCTACTGCTTCTCCAACTTGGCAACTAATTCGCTTTAACATCAATTGAAGAAAAATGGAGATTATTATTATTATTTAATTAAGAGAAATAATATGAACATAATATAAATAAATAAATTATTTAATTAAGAAATCATTTATATTTAATGTTCAAAAAAGAAATATTTTTTGTTTTTTCTTATTAAGGAATAGAAAGAAATGGAAAGTAGTTCTCAATTTCAAAAGGAATGGATTTGTATATGATTTAAATATTTTCTTTTGTTTAGCTACATTTAAAATTTTAAATATTTCATCGAGCAGATCTTAATTGATTGAAAAACACACAAAAATACTTATTTTCAATTGGATTTTGTATTCAAATTTGAATCAATTTAAAAAAAATTAATAATGGCAAGATTGAATCAATTAATTAGTAGTATACTTTTGACTCAATCTAACTGAAATTTTTATTAGATTATGTAGTCAATAGCTAGAGGTAAAGTGAAGAATTTGTTTTTATTAAAAGATTAAGAGGGTACTAACAATTGATTGCTATAATGGGATGAATCACCAGATTTTTTAAAAAATATTAGAGGTTCGAATCTTGATGTTGTAAATGGAGAAAATTGAGTTGGGATGATCAACCCTATAATGAATCTCTATAATACCTGATATGAATTAGTTAATTAATAGATTGAAACCCAATAGTTATACAAAACAAAAAGAAAAGGAGAGGGGGCAAAGGGCAAAATTTGAAATTATAAATTTCTCAGAAGGGCCAAAAGTGAATTTCACCGTTTTAGCCAAAGGGCTGAAGCTCTAGAATAGCCTTGCTGTCGTGAATTACCTTGGAAGGGGTTTCACATAACAATCAAGGGATCGGATCCTCAATGGAAATAAAAGCTTAAAAGCATGGAGAAACGCAGGTTTTTAGCTCATAGGGAACGAGTTATATATATATTTTTAATAATTTGTATGATTATAAAGTGGTATATGTTCATATTTTTTCTTAATCATTGACAATATTCACACTCGACATATACAATTACTTGAACTCAAAACTTTAAGACATAATTATACACACTCTAACCACTAAGGTCACTCAATAAGTTCACGAATTATAAAATTTTTGAAATAGTAAAGTTAAATCATTAATATAAAATATGAAAAAGACATATGTCCGATAGTTCAACCATGCATACTAATAATGAGTACTAAAACGCATAGCAACTACTTATTATCATCACTCTTTTAAGGGGATTGAAAGACAGCTTC
This sequence comes from Hibiscus syriacus, assembly GCF_006381635.1. Lineage (NCBI taxonomy): Eukaryota > Viridiplantae > Streptophyta > Magnoliopsida > Malvales > Malvaceae > Hibiscus > Hibiscus syriacus. Next base: position 2,389,790 of record NW_024063078.1, read on the forward strand.
ATCACTGACAAAATTAGTAGCATAAGTTTATAATTTTCATCTTGAAAGGATTACGTACGCATTGTAAACTTTGTTGGTTTTTATGCCAATATGGCAACACCGATTGACGAGAGATTGTCAACAACACAGTGGCAAAAGCACAAATGAAAACCATCATTTTTGTCCATAGAAAATAGATTTTCCAACGACTAGAAACAGTTCGGGATTTACATGTCAGATGACATGGTTAGAATGAAAGGCAACAAAGATATAAGAAAAAAACACTGCAAGACCTGTCAGCCCAGATTTTGTCCGGGCCAAAAGCCCAAATATGGGCTGGAATCAAATCCAAGCCTGCCCAAATTCAAATCCAACTAACACTAATAAAAAATGCATTGGGTAAAATAGTCACTTGAACCTCTATTCTTTTTTAGGATTTCGACTTTCAACATTTTATTTTAGGGTAAAAAATTCATTAGTGGACGAAAATCGTTATTCAACAAACAATCTAAAATAGAGATATTTCCCCCCTAAAATGAAACGTTAGATCTAAAATGCTCCAAAAACGATAATTGTTAAAGTAACTATTTAGTTAAACATTACGTGTGGTATTGAGAGTCAATATAATAAAAACAAATATTTAGACAAATTTAGGCTAAAAATTATTAGTATGTCAAAAAAGTAAAAAAATCAAATTAAGAAAAAAAATCAGTGTGTGCAATTGCTTTTGCTTGCTGGTTGTTTTTTCTGGAGCTGTTTGGATTTGCTGATTAGAGCCTGGGTCGTCTTCTTTGTGATCAGTGTAGCTCTCTTGATGTCCAGGTTTTAGTTTCAAGTTTGAGGTCTTTCTTTTATTATGTTGGTTGTGTTGAGTTCTTCTGTGGTGTTTTCTCGTAAGAGGTATTGTGGGTAGCTATTTTGATATTTTCTTTATGTGTTCTTCTAGGCTGGTTTTTGCAGTCGTTTGTAGCTGTTTTCATAACAGCAGGTTAAATGTGTCTTTGAGGTCTCCTGGTTTCTCCGGCAGTGTTTGCTTCTGAGGAGCTAGGTCTTGGCTTCATGTTCTCTCCACCTCATGGTTCACTCTTTTTCCTCCAATAAGTTTGGGGAGGTTTTTTAATGAGGTCCATGTGGTGATATACCTTGTATCATATTCAATACAAAGTACCCCTCTTTCAAAAAAAAAAAACAAATTCAGGACTACATATTGCTTTAACCTTTTTAATATATATTCTTAATATTTAATACTTTCTTGATGACCAATTGAGTTCTCATTCCTTTTATCCAAATTCCGTACGTTTAGTAAATTTTAAAATCACAGTCGAATTATTATAATAGTATTAAATCCCCCAGCAACCCAATTTGAATATGCATTTCGAAGACTTACAGAGAGGAAAATAAATAATTTTTTTTTCTTTTTGAATAATTTAGCCAATTTGCATCAGCAAGTCTTTGTTTACAAATGGAATGATAAGAAGCAAGTTTCATGCATTGGACAAATCTTCACCTAATGAATTTAATAATACAAATAATTAATAGGAATAAATTCTTTTTTTCTAACCAATAATTAATGTTTATGTGCCAAAAATAGAGACATAAAGCTAAGATTTTCACTTAAAAATGAGTAAATTGTGTAGATAATGCCATGCAGTAAGGTAGATTTGGTGAATTATAATTATCCTAAAGTCTCAGTTAACAATCCTAGTAAGCTTGCTTAGTCTTAACAGTTGGTTATTGACATTGTTTTTGCATATTATATAAATATTTATCTATGATAAAATTAATAATTAAATGCGAAGCTTTATATATAAACTAATCCAAATTTTAATTATTATTTTTATATTCAAATACAAACTATATTTCTTATTGTTGTCGCGTGCAGAGATAAAATGTTAATTGTAAAAGTAATAACAAAAGAACCTAGTTTTAATTTTATATATATATATATTAAATAATGAGTTTCTTAATACGTTTTGATAAATAATTTTTAAAAAGTAATGGATAATATTAATAAACGATAAAGGGTGGTTGATGAATAAAATTGCAAGGCAAGTGGTGGGTTTTTCGACCTAGTGAATTTATTAAAATAATTGATGTTATAATTATTTCTATATTTAATTTAAGTAATTTAATATTTATCTAATTGATTTTATATTCGGTTAACTCGTAATATTAAATTTATTTAAAAAATTTATATTTTTATAATTTGAAAATTTCAATAATTTTTTTATTTTACTATGATGAACTCTATGTATTCTTATATACGCAGAGTACATCGATTGTACAAGATTTTTGTAACAAAGTTTCTATTGTTCATATTAACAATGGTTTTAAGAGGGATGTTTTTATGCACAAATAACGATTTAATGACAGAATATTTCATTTTACGCTGTTAAATATAATTTGGATATATAAAGAAAGATGTAGGGTTTAATCAAACTGCTACTAAATATTTAATCATCGACGGGTAAGTCTTATTATAATTCATGTTTTCTCTTAATAATATGATTTAATTAAAAAAAGAGAGTAAACTTCAAAAATTAATGAGTGAACTATCAATACATAAAATATAACTCTCTAAAAATTTCGATTGCACTTATATTCATCTAAGATGGAATTGATATATAATTATTAGCTCAGTAGTTATACCATTTGTCGTAACCGTTTTCCGGGAGGAACAATCGTTTAATTGTTTTAAAAATAGTTACGACTTTTAATTTTGGAAAATGGGTGATTTTGGAGTAATTTGAAATAAATTAAAAAGAATTAGAAAGAATCGCCATCAACCTTTGGGTTAGGTAGGTCGAATACCTAAAAACGTCTTTTAAAAACAATTTTAAGAAAAATCATTTTTTTAAGACAAAAGCTGGCCTGCGTTTACCAAGATTCGTTTAAAACGAGTTCGGGAGTCGGTTACGCGTGGGGAAGGATTAGCACCCCCACAGCGCCCAAAATTGGTACTGTTTCGCTTACACGTTGTCGTAAATGGTGAAAATCATGAATTAAATATAAAATTAAATTATGATCCATTTATTGAATATTAATTAATTTGCTTTAAATTAATAACTTAAAGAAAAAAAATAAAATAAGTAGTTAAACTTATAAGAACTAAAATGCAACAAATCAAAAACTTGAAGTCTAAATTGCAATTAAACGAAATTAAAACAATGACTAAAACATGTAATAATGTCGAGTTATGCACATAAAGATATCATACAAAAATTAATTAAATAAAACAAATGATTATTTAACTCATGAAAATTACCATGACATTCTAAAAATTATATACATTTATTTAGATATAAACTATATCTTATATATGATTACTATAAATAAGTTTTAAACGTTTGAACCATAACTAATACTCAATATTAAAATATAAAGATTTAATTCGATGTAGAATACACAAGTATATGTAAGTTACTATATAAATTTATATTAACTATCTTACAAATATGTACGCATATTATGAATAAGTAATGGAACATTATACTTATTAAATAAATGATAACTATACTTATTAAATAAATGATATAAAGAATATAAAAGTAAATACAAGTATACATCTATAAAAATATATTAAAATTGATCATGCATGGGCTAATTAAATATATACTCTAATAATTTAAAATATATATATATATATATATCCAGCTAAGCTATACGTTAAACAAATAAAATATGCCTATTCTTCCTAAGACATGTTAAACAAATATATATATATATATGAACAAAAAAAATCAGTTTACAAGACACATTAAATAAATATATATATATATATATGAACAAAAAATCAGTTTCCAAGACACATTAAATAAAAATATATATATACGTTTAACAAATAAACTAAGCTATATATTAAACAAATAAATAATGGCTATTCTTCCTAAGACACATTAAACAAATATATATGTATATGAACAAAGAATCAGTTTCCAAGACATGTTAAACAAATATATATATATATGAACAAAAAATCAGTTTCCAAGACATGTTAAACAAATATATATATATATATATGAAAAAAATCAGTTTCCAAGACATGTTAAACAAATATATATATATGAACAAAAAATCAGTTTCCAAGACACATTAAATAAATAAATATATATATATATATACACGTTTAACAAATATCCAACTAAACTATATGTTAAACAAATAAATAATGGCTATTCTTCCTAAAACACATTAAACAAATATATATGTATATGAACAAAGAATCTAAACAAGCAAAACCAAACAAGCAAATACATCCAAAATGGAATGAATGCTTTCAAAATAATGGTGGACCTCGTATAGTGGTGAAATTAAATAATTGATTCTTGATATCAAGTATTTAAAAATGTGTGCCACTAAAACTAAAAAAATAGCCTAGGTGCTCATCTCAAGGTTTTAAAAATTAAATATGCACAACATAGATGAAATTTAAATATTGATGAAAAATATACCGATTATATTAAAAAAATATGTATAATATAATATGGTCGAATTGAAACAAATAATATTTTAATAATAACATGACTAAAATAGGATATTTAAAAATTTAGTGGTTAAATTGAACATAACCAAAAATATTATAACAATATAAATCAATGACTAAGATACAATAATTACGAACATTATAACTAAAGTCAAATAATAATATAACATATAATAGTGTGACTAAAATATAAATATTAAAAATAAAATACTTAAAACAAAATAAACATAACTTTAATTTATGACTTGAAAATAAGGATACAAATGCATAAGGACTAAAAAGAAACATGCAGAAAATTAAAAATCAAATGTATAAACAAACAGAAACTAATTACATTACCAGTTAGGACTGAAATTGAATTCAGATAAAGCATGGAGAAAAAATTAGAAATACAAAAATATTGATCTAAGGACTATAATATATAAAACTGAAATGTTAAAACTCAAAATAATATAAATAAGACTTCCTTTAATGACTATAAGGTATGGATACAAATCAACAGGGATTAAACGTGTGGTTATTCCATAAGCTAGATGTATGGAACCTTACTATCCAAAACAGTACAGTATCCTTGTGTATTTTCCCATTTGCTAAATCCCTAGGCCACATTCTTTTTCCTCTTTACTTCCCCTCTTGCCGTTTTACACTCTAGCTCATCACTTTACCTTTCTTTCTCTTTCTAGCAGACAAGGCACAAGATGGAATTCACCATGGCCTTTGTCATAGGATCCGTTGAGGAATTAAACGACACTCCCTACTCCCTACTCTTTCGGGGTTTTTCTTTTCTTTTCGATTTAAGGTAAGCTTTTCGAATGGATTTTTTTCAGTATTTTCTCACAGTTTTTTTCTTTTTTTTTTCCTTGTACTCTCCCCTCTCTAATTATTTTTCATATTATTTTCTGTTATTTGTGGGCAACTAAGTTATATTCGAAAACAATAAAAATGTATATCTATGTTGGTTTTTTTTAATATATATATATATTTCCATACCCTAAGAGAATCGAAAAGAAATTTTACTCAACCTAATCGAACATGCAAGGATTTAAAGTGAACAAATCAAAAGAAAAATGCATTAAAAATGATGAAAATAATAGGAAAAATAGTAAATAATTGATACCCTTGTTATTGCTTGAATATAGAGTTTACAGTGTGTCGTTTGCCAGGATTTTCCCCAATCCCTCTTTCAATTTTTTTTTATTCGAATGCTCTCTGATATCTCCCCCTCCTTCTTCCTTCCTTTTTTTCTCTAATCCTCTGCCTATTTTATGGTTGATATCTCCACCTAATCTTAATGGATGCATCTGCATTTTCTTCGTTTATGGTAGGATATTGACAGGTTAGGTATGATTTAGATGATATGCTTTTGACTTTGCTGATATTATTTGTTTGTTTTTGCTGTTCAGTGGCCAACATGGTGATGATGATGTTTCAACTTGCTCAGAGGTGACTAGCCTTAGTGACTCGTCGGTGGAGAGGCTTGGTACTGTTATTGATCTGGGTCTGTTGGGTTGCTTATAATTGGACCACATTTGGCCTGCACAACAATATAAATACACTTAATAATACTAATAATAATAATAATAATAATAATTTAATAATATTTTTTAACTTTGATAAAAAAAAATGGGTGTCTACAGCTGCCCCTCTTTGCACATTCTTGTGTTAACAAGAATAGGGAAAAGACGAAACAGACAACCATTTTTCTATTCTTCCTTCGTCGTTAGATTGAACAAGTTCTTCTCATTATGAACTTCTTTTTTTCTCGTGGATGAGTTCTTCTCATTATGAACTCTTTTGGAAACGTTGATCCAAATCCTTTTGCGGTGGACTTAGAAAGAACATGTTTTTCTCATTATGAACTTTCTCCTTTAGGACGAGTTCTTCTCATTATGAACTCTTCTGGAAATGTTGATCCAAATCCTTTTGCGGTGGACTTAGAAAGAACATGTTTTTCTCATTATGAACTTTCTCCTTTAGGACGAGTTCTTCTCATTATGAACTTTCTCCTTTAGGACGAGTTCTTCTCATTATGAACTCTTCACTGGAAATGTTGATCCCTCAAGCGAGGTGTCACTGATTCAAAATGTTATGAATCGAGTGATAGGTCGAACAAGCTCTTCTCATTATGAACTTCTTCTCCCTCTGTCGGATGAGTTCTTCTCATTATGAACTCTCCATTGGAAATACTGATCCTTCAAGCAAGCTGTCACTGATTCAAAATGTCGTGAATCGAGTGATAGGTCGAACAAGCTCTTCTCATTATGAACTTCTTCTCCCTCTGTCGGATGAGTTCTTCTCATTATGAACTCTCCATTGGAAATGCTGGTTCACCTCCTTTTGCGATGAATCTTAATTGTTATTGACTTTCTCTAAATTTCTGTCAAAACATTCAAAGCATTTCAATGAATATGAATGAATGAGCATGCTCCTATTCATAGATGCTTACTGATGTATGCATGATGTTATTTCAATATTATGAACTTTGTGGTCCTGCAAATCTTCATTTTAAATGTATCATTTGTCCTTTCGTTTGCATTCCATATTTTGCTTGGGCTATTTTATGCAAATTCTCATTTCTCTTGTTCCCATGCAAATCTTTTTATGTTTCCTTTTGAACTGCTCATCTTTGTCAGCGTATCAAAATATCAGTGTTTTCAATGTGCTTTCTTTTCTCAACTCACATGCATTTTCTTTGGCCATATCATACCCTAATCTTTTCAATCATTAGGGCTAGAATCTCTAATATGGAAGTATTAATTCAGAGTAATACCAAAAATCTTTTATTTTTTAATGCCATGTCAATCTACTTATAAGAAGAATGAATAAAATTGGAACTTGAAATAACAAACTTCGAATTTACTGACAAGAAATTGAATTTACAAAGTTATGGCAATCACATGAATAATGGAAATTTAAAACCATAAGTCAAATGTCCTTATGGATCATTAGCACGAATGTTCCTGAATCAATCCACTTGATATAACTATTGAGTTGAGCTTCTATCTGAAGGACTTCGAGAATTGCCAAAATGTCTATAGATGTGAAGCTTCTCTCAAAATATCAGACCCTCAAGAAAATTTAGTTGTCTGATGCCTAATCTCAAAATGCTTTTGAGCAGCCTTTTCAGGTTTTCAACTCAAAGTCTTCCTTTGGTTTCAAGATGTCCTTTGCGGATTTTCATCTCAAACCCTCCTTTTTCTCTTTTTATTTTTTCATTTCTTTTTTCATTTTTCATTTTTTTCTTTTTCATTTTTTTTCATTTTTCATCTTTTTATTTGTTATTTTTTTTTCTTCAAGCATAGTACTTCTTGACAGAGTCTGAGTTTACTGGATTTCTCAATTTTTCTCCATCCATCTCTGCCAAGATCAACGCTCCCCCAGAGAAGGCCTTATTGACAACATATGGACCTTCCCAATTAGGCATCCATTTCCCTCGGAAATCTTTATGAATTGGCAGGATCTTTTTTAGCACTAGATCACCCTCTCGAAATTCTCTTGGATGAACTTTCTTATCATGAGCTCTCATCATCCGTTTCTGATACATCTGACCATGGCAAATAGCTTTTAATCTCTTTTCTTCAATGAGATTCAATTGGTCAAACCGAGCCTGAACCCATTCAGCTTCATCCAATTTCACCTCTTTCAAAATTCGAAGTGATGGGATTTCTACTTCCACTGGCAAGACTGCTTCCATCCCATATACTAAAGAGAAAGGTGTTGCCCCTGTCGAAGTCCGCACTGTAGTTCGATATGCATACAAGGCAAAAGGTAATTTATCATGCCAATCTCTGTAAGTATCAGTGGTCTTTGTGATAATCCTTTTAATATTTTTATTTGCTGCTTCCACTGCTCCATTCATCATTGGACGGTAGGTCACTGAATTAGAATGTTTTATCTTGAACTGAGTACAAAGTTCTATCATCATCTTGTTATTCAAATTAGTGGCATTATCTGTGACAATTCTTTCTGGCAATCCATACCGACAAATTATCTCTTTCTTTATGAATTTGCAAACTGTAGATCTCGTGATATTTGCATACGAGGCAGCCTCAACCCACTTAGTAAAGTAATCAATTGCCACAAATATGAAACGATGTCCATTCGAAGCCTTTGGTGTAATTGTCCCAATGACATCCATGCCCCACATAGAAAACGGCCATGGTGTGGTCATCACTTGCAAAGGTGACGGAGATGTATGGATCTTATCCCCATAGATTTGACATTTGTGACATTTTCTTGCATAATCAACACAGTCTGAATGCATAGTGGCCCAATAGTATCCATATCTCATGATCTTCCTGGCCATAGAAAACCCATTTGCATGTGTTCCACATATCCCTTCATGCACTTCTTCAAGTATACCTTTTGCTTCTCGGGCATCCACACATCTCATCAAAACTTGATCACTACCTTTTTTGTACAGAACTTCCCCATCTAATACATATCCGGCAGCCATTCTCCTTATTGTCTTTTTATCGATCTCAGACGCACATTGTGGGTAAGTTTGATGCTTGATGTATTGCAAAATATCATAATACCATGGACGACCATCTACCTCTTCTTCGATATCATAACAGTGTGCCGGGGTATTATACATTTGCATATTAATTGGCATCATGTCAACTCTTCTATTTGCTTGGAACATTGCAGCAAGTGTGGCCAAAGCATCAGCCATTTGATTATCTTCTCGAGGGAGATAATTGAAAGTGACATCTTCAAATTCTTTTACCAATTCAAGGATCAATCTTCGGTATTCCACTAACTTTAGATCCTTCGTCTCCCATTCTCCTCGCAATTGATACACCACTAGTGAGGAGTCTCCATATACTTGGAGCACTTTGATTTTTCTTTCTATAGCTGCTCTTAACCCCATGACACAAGCCTCATACTCTGCCATATTATTGGTGCAAAAGAACTCCAATCTGCTTGTAAAAGGATAATAGACATTTTCTGGGGAAATCAGTACTGCTCCAATTCCTTGTCCTAAAGCATTAGATGCTCCATCAAAATACAACCTCCAAGATTTATCATCTGAATTTGTTTCCTCCTTGGTTGTGATGCACATCAGATCCTCGTCTGGAAAATTAAAATTTAAGGACTCATAATCATTTGAAGCACGACTTGCAAGGAAATCTGCTATGGCACTCCCTTTGATTGCTTTTTGGTTCACATATACAATGTCAAATTCTGATAACAACATCTGCCATCTAGCCAATCTACCAGCTAAAGCTGGTGATTCCATTAAAAATTTCAAAGGGTCAAGCTTAGATATCAACCAAGTAGTATGGTATAACATGTATTGCCTGAGCCTTCGAGTAGTCCATACCAAAGCACAACATAGCTTTTGAATTGGCGGGTATCGACTCTCACAATCAGTGAACTTTTTGCTTAGATAATAGATAGCTCTCTCTTTCTTTCCAGATTCGTCATGTTGCCCCAATACACATCCCATTGAATTTTCAAAGACCGTTAGATAAAGGATCAATGGTTTACCAGGGACTGGTGATACCAGAATTGGAGTTTTAGACAAATATCCCTTGATTATCTCCAAAGCCTTTTGGCACTCGTTGTTCCAAACTTCGGGGTTGTTCTTTCGAAGCAATTTGAAAACTGGGTCACATTTTTCAGTTAATTGTGAAATGAATCGAGATATATAATTTAACCTTCCTAAGAATCCTCGAACTTCTTTCTGTGTACGAGGCGGTGGAAGATCTTGAATGGCCTTTACTTTATCTGGATCAATCTCAATTCCTTTTTGACTAACCACGAAACCCAAGAGTTTCCCTGACGTTACCCCGAATGTGCATTTAGTTGGATTGAGTTTCAATTGATATTTCCTCAACCTTTGGAAAAGCTTCCTCAAGTTTTGAATGTGTTCACCTTCAGTCCTGGACTTGGCAATCATGTCATCCACATACACTTCAATTTCTTTGTGCATAATGTCATGGAAAAGAGTCACCATAGCTCTTTGGTAAGTTGCCCCAGCATTTTTCAAACCAAATGGCATCACTTTATAGCAAAATATGCCCCACATAGTCACAAATGTGGTTTTTTCCATGTCTTCAATGTTCATTTTTATTTGGTTATACCCCGAGAAGCCATCCATAAAAGAAAACCACGAATGACCAGCAGTGTTATCCACTAAAGTATCTATATGAGGCAATGGAAAATTGTCCTTCGGGCTTGCTTTATTAAGATCTCTGTAATCCACACACATGCGAACTTTACCATTTTTCTTTGGCACAGGGACTATGTTGGCAACCCATTCTGGATACTTTGCCGCTTGAAGAAACCCTGCATCAATCTGTTTCATCACTTCCTCTTTAATTTTCAATAACATTTCTGGCTTCATTCTTCTGAGCTTTTGCTGAACTGGCTTACACTCAGGCTTTATCGGAAGCTTGTGCACCACTATGTCTGTACTCAGTCCTGGCATATCTTGATAAGACCATGCAAAGATATCCTTGAATTCTCGGAGCAGATCTATCAATTCTTGCCTTATCTCGACAGAAAGTGTGCTGCCAATTTTAACTTCTCTCTTGTCATCATCAGTTCCCAAGTTTATAACCTCAGTTTCTTCCTGGTGAGGTAAGATCTGTTTGTCCTCCTTTTCTACCAGTCTTAATAGTTCGTTAGGAACATCACATTCTACCTCATCCTGACATTCATTGATTTCTTCCAAACATATGGGCTGCTCAAAGTTTATCTCAGTATTAAATTCAGAAACATTCATGCTATTGATATTGTGACACCTGCAAATGGAAAAATTGAATCGAATATATATTTGAAAGGAGACCAAAATTTATGAAATGAATATAAAGAATGAAAATGAAAATGTAAATAATGATAGTCATTTAAGAAACAAAAGACTGTCTTTTATTGAAAGCAAGTAGAGTTAACATAGCTGCCCTTATGAAAATTCCTTAATACTTGCGGGCACAAGTATAAGGATTAGTACTGGGTATTACTCTGAATTAATCTTAAAAACTACAGGGAGATCCTCTGCAGTCCAATTTTTCAGTGTTTCCCCTGGGAAGCAAGGACGGATTCCAGCCAAATATCTTCCCGCTTTATCATCCCCAGTTATCATGTTAATGACCAAACCCTCCATAGCTTCATTGAACAAGTCTCTGTCTTTCATCTGCTTTTCTTCATCAATTGCTCTGGCTAACTGTTGCTCCATATCAAAAACTCCCCCAAACTTGAAAGAGCTTTCTAGGGGAGGGAAAAGCATACGCTCCCATGGAATATCCTCTCCTTTCAGTCTAGCTCTTCTCACTTCACCTCTCTTTTTTTTCTTTCTTTCTTTGCTGAAAATCAGGCTTAAATCCCAGCCCGAAGCGATCGTTCTTCATCATGACAAATTTGGGATATAAACTCCCTTGCAAGCATATACCGAGACCCTTTCCTGTCTTGGCTCCTTTTCCTAGAGTCTCTCGCATAGTCATCTTAGTACAATCAGATAAACGCGGGCGAGGAATCTTGTTTCCTTCAGCAATGAAAGTAGCGTTGACAAATTCTAAAGCTCTGAAGGAACACTCTAGGGCATTCTCATTCGTCTCAATATATGGGGCGTCAGTCGTCACAGAAGCAATAATCTCTTCCTCTGCCCCAATACTAATCAACTGGCCATTTGTCACGAATTTTAATTTTTGGTGCAAGGACGAAGGGACTGCCCCTGCAGAATGAATCCATGGCCTCCCAAGCAAACAATTATATGAGGGATTGATGTCCATTACCACAAAATCAATATTGTAGACAGTTGGTCCAATCAACAGTGGTATCTCTATCTTTCCAAGCACATCCCGCTGGGTTCCATCAAAAGCTCTAACAATGTTTTGGTAGGCCCTCATATGTGAGCTGTCCACCGGTAACCTCCGTAATGTGGCCATAGGCATAACATTAAGTGCAGACCCATTATCAATCAAAATGCCTGACAAGACATGACCATGACAATGAGTTGTGATATTGAGGGCTTTTACTGATCCCATTCCACCATCAGGAATTTCATCATCAGTGAAAGTTATGTAGTTGTCAGCAGCTATGTGCCCTACAATTCGATCCAACTTGTTCACTGATATATCCTCAGGCACAAATGTTTGATTGAGCACTTTTAACAAAGCATTCCGATGTACTTCTGAATTTATTAACAAATCCAGAATCGAAATCCGTGCTTGTTGCTTGTGTAGCTGTTCAACTACATTATACTCACTATGTTTTAAAAACTTCAAGAATTCTTGAGCTTGCGTTTCTGTTACCGGCTCATTGATCATTGGTGGGAGTTCATTATCAAATATCTTTTGCGGTACCACCACAGTTTTTCCTTTTGCTTTCACTTTGTCCATTTCTTTTGACATCTCAGGAGAATAACACCTCCCACTTCTTGTGAAGTGCCCGACTTCATTCACTATTCCAGTCATCAAGTTGCCTACTGGTGCTTCACCTTCAACTACCTTTATTTTCTCTAGCGAACCAGATTCTCTTATTAATGAAACATTGGCAGTGTAATTCCAAGGCACCTTGCGGGTGTCTTTAAACGAAAATGGTGAAGGAGCTGTGATTACAACTTTTGGCGTTGACGACCCAGAATTCATTGCTGATGATTTCACAGTGATGACTACTGGCTTGTTTGTTTTGTGAACGGGCTCAGAATTTTCTGTCATGAAGACGTCTTTTTCTCTTTTTTCCTTATCTTCCTCAAAGAACTCTACATCCTTATTATCCATCAATCTTTGTAGTAACCCCCTGAATTCAGGGCAAAGCTGAATTTCATGCCCTTCTTCTTGGTGATATTCACAATAGTGTTCACACTCATTGGTCTTTGGCTTAAGATCTTGTCGAATCATGCCAGCCTGATAGAGTTGTTGGAATACCCAACTGAAAGGAGATTTGATTTCATGAATGTTTGTCTTTGCCTTCCTCCTATTCTCCTCATGGATGGTATTTATCCCTTTACCTCCATGATTCGGTAGTGGGTGTGTTGATGCATCTGGTGAATCAAATTGTAATCCTCCTGTGTTAATCAGATTCTGCACTATCTTTTTGAATGCATAACAATTCTCTATAGAATGGCCAGCAATTCCATCGTGGTAATCACAATGCGCATTTGCGTCATACCAATGAGGGTACGGTGGTTGAAGAGGGGTCAAACGGTAGGGGCGTACCACATCTGCCTTGAATAACGAGGCGTATATCTCTGAATAGGGTACGGGTAATGGTGTGAAGGACACCTTCTCTCTCTCCTTACGAGGTCCCCTGAAATCATTTCTGGTGGTGTTCATGTCATTCCTCTCAGCCCTTGATTTGGTTATTGTGACACTATTTGCAGTATTCTTGTGGTAGACATTTGCACTGTTAACTTCATTTTCCTTTTTTCGGTATACAGGTTTTTTGGAGCTAGACCCTTCAACTACTTCAATCTTGCCACTTCTTATAGCATTTTCGATGAGCTCACCAGAGATGATCAAATCAGCAAAATTTTTGGTGGCATTTCCAAGCAAATGCCCCAAATACGGAGCTCTCAAAGTATTGACAAAAATTACAGTAGCCTCTTTTTCGAGTAAAGGGGGTTGGACCTGTGCAGCAACATCACGCCACCTTTGAGCATATTGTCGGAAAGTTTCATTGCTTCTTTTTTCCATATTTTGAAGAGTCCACCGATCAGGAATTATATCTGTAACATGGCGATACTGTTCTAGGAATGCTTTTGCCAAGTCCTTCCATGATTTGATATGAGCCCTAGTTAATTGGTTATACCACTTAGCGGCAGAACCTGTCAAACTGTCTTGAAAACAGTGAATCAACAGTTTTTCATCGTTCACATGGCCAGCCATCCTCCGGCAAAACATGGTTATATGAGATGAAGGACAAGTGGTTCCATTGTATTTTTCAAACTCGGGAACCTTGAACTTTATAGGGATAATCAGATCTGGGACCAAACTCAGCTCTCTGGCGTCAGACCCATAGAACGGTTCAATCATTTCTACTGATTTTACCATTTCTTCCAATTTCTTCAACTGTTGAGTTATTTGTTCATTGGCTTTTTCCTTTTCAACTAACTCATTTAGATCTGGAGTTAAGTGTTCAGTAACAGGCTGATAATTGTTTGGGAATGCAGATCCCATGTGGTGTTGCTGATTCTCATTGCTGACATATACATGAGGTCGTGCTTCTTGAGGTACCGAAGGGTGAGCAGAGATGTGTACAGGTGTGAAACCAGGAGGAGGACCAGATTCTGGTGTAAACCTTGGTAGGTGCTGGGGATCAGAAGTAAACCCCGCAGGATGTGATGCCCCTGGTTCAAACCCTGGAGGATATGATAAATCTTGCTCGGATGACGTTATTTGGCCATCCGTGATCCTTCTACCTATAGCATGTTTCTTAAACATTTCTTCCATCCTTTGTAGTAGACCAGTTTGCGAATTTGTTATCTCTGCTTCCATCTTATTTAATCTCTCTCTCATTTCTTCTTGAGCTTGTTTTTGTTCTTGCTCAAGTTGAATCATTCTAGCTTCCATTTTCTTAGTTGTATTCCGAGTACCGTACGGGTGTGAGTTGAGTGCCAGAATAACTACAATGATTGAAAATTATATTTTACATTATTTTGGGTGTTTTAATGAATGAATGCATGTATTAATGCAAAATATTTAAAATAAATGCAATGCAGAATGAATGTATGTAAAAGGTATTGATCTCAAAAAGTTAATTATCATAGAACAACTTCCATTGGAACACAAAGTTTTTATTACACAATAGTTCACTTCTACAGATACGGCCTAGCCATCCGATTAAGTTCGACAACTTCTTTAATCAACCAAGACATCTTCTTCCCAAACTCAGAAACCGGATTGATGTGATGCTCGATGACCTTTGCTTCGACAGCTAATTCCCCAATGTATCTGGCAACTTCACTCATCTGTATTATAGCCTCGACTACCATGTTGCTTCTATCTGCACTCTGTTCTTCATAAAAATCATTCGATGTTTGCCACTGTTCAATAGTTCCTTGGAGATTTCCTTCTAGCTCAGTGATTCGTACTTGACAACTTTGCAGTGTGCTTTCCAGGCTTCGAATTCGATTTCGCAGTAAGGCATTCTCTTCATAACTTTCCTGAAGGTTACTTGGTCCCATGATAATCCTTCCTCGGAACAAGGATTCTTCGAGTTGCAGGATATAATCACTGGATTTTGTGATTTTAGCCCGACATTGAGCCAGATCCTCTTCAAGTCTTGTTTTTGTTTCCTGCATCCTTCTATTAAGACTCTGTATTTGTACATTTTTATCTCCACACCTTTTTATCCAGCTGTTGATTGTCTCTTGTCTTGCTTCGAGCCTAGTATTGAAGTGTTTCTTTTGTAGTTCCCACCTATTTCTTTTAATATCAAATTCTTCGATTTTTTGTCCTCTAATATCAAGTTCGACAATCATATTATTTATTTCAGTTTCAAATCCCCTGATCGTGATGGTCTTCTCAGCTTCTAGCTCTTTGACTCGATCTTTCTCCCTTTTTAGTTCTTCCATAGCTTTGCGACTCTCGGCCTTGTATCTTATGATCCGCTCCCTCTTATCAAGCTCAAGCTCTTCTATTTTTTCTTTCCCTTTCTCCAAGCTCTTGAGTAGACGATCGTTTTTTCCTTCAGATCTCTATTTCGATGTTTCTCTGCGTTTAACTTTTTGGTTAACTGGGCTGATGCTCTACTTGACCCAATTGTTATCCTAGATTTTTGCAGCTTATAGTAACCCTTCTTCAGATTTTTCAACTCTGAATCTACTTTTTCTTTTCTCTTTCTTAGCATTGCAAATTGTGCGGCATGAAAGTCAACATCAATACTCAACATGAATTTGTCTTGTCGAATCTCTTCTAGTTCTTTCGACCAACCTTCTTTCTCAGCTTCGAATTCTGCTCTTAAGATCTCTATCTCCGATGGGACTATCTGAATTCGTTCCTCCATAGTTATATCCTTACTTTGGTCAGGTAGAGGAATATTTTCATTCTTTCTTATAGACCTCCATTCCTCATAATTTGGCGTCAACATTACCTTGGCTGCATCGGCTCTAGTACAGAAAGTCTTCTTCCATCCTCTAACTGCATTCGAGATGTTTTTCTTGTAATTGTTCCCGTAGAATACAAACTCAGATGAGTGCAATCCAGCAGTGACTGGGATAAATTGATGGCCACCATATTGCCTCATAACCAAAAGTGGTGCGTACCCAATTGCTCCCCATAAACCGAGCAACATCACCCAATTATAGTCACCGCACTTATATAGGAACTCACTTTGTATTTGACAAGGGGCACGCCAAACGATATCCTTGTCTTGTATATTCTTAAGGGCATCTATCCACATGTCTTTAGTGACTCCTTTTGGCCAATCTTTCTCTATAAATTCTCTCAAAGGCGAGTAACTTGTACTAAACCGATGATATGAAATTTTTTCAATTTTCCAGAAGTGGCTACGGATCCAGACATATAGTAATTGCGCGCATCCTGAAAATCGACCACCTCCAAGCCTTCGACAAGCATTCAAGGATCGAAAAGTCTCTGCTAAAATTACAGGAGCAGGGTTGACCTTTTTTTGTAATTGCTCGAATAAATCCACAACTGCAGCCTCAAAAAATCCTAAGGCCTTCGGGAAAATGACTAAGCCATAAATACCCAGTGCAAAGAGGTCAAATCGCACCTTCTCGTCAGGATGACTTTGAATGATTCCTTTAATAGCAATCCAAGAAATGCCTTCACTTTCACCTTTTTGTTTGGTACGAGCAACCACCCATTCCTCACGCACTCCTGCGATTTTGGCTAATTTGATTCTGAAGGGTTGAGTTTTGATGGACTTGGAATAAATCCGATTCTCTTGAGCATCCTCTATGCGCAACAAGGCAATATATTCTTCGATGGTAGGAACCATGTCTTCTTTATTGAAAGTGAAACAGTTGTACCCTGGATTCCAAAATTGAATCAAGGCTCGGACCAACTCATCATCTATATCAATATATAACAGATAGGAAATATCCCCATAACACTGGTAAAACTGCCGCTTCTTACTCGACTCCCATTTTTCCCAAATGTCTCGTAAGTCCTGGATGTCATTTCTTTTAAGAGAAACGGAAGCATAACCCGCTAAATCTGACATGTGATCAGCTAGCAAACTGTCCCCTTCCAATCTTTGCAATGCTTCAGCCCACTGTCGTACCTCAGAGTTTTGAACTACTTGATTTAAATACTTTTCGTCCATTATTGAAAGCTTTCCAATTTGACGATTAACTAAAGATCAACACCCTTAATCTTGAATGATGCAATGCAGATAACAAAAAAACACAAAAAAAAAATGAAAATGAATTAGTACAAGTAAGAAAATTGAATACAAATAAAAATGTCATTTAAAGATGAATATAACATCTACCCCGTCATGATATCTACCCAAACATGTTATATACCCACAATGATTTTTCAAGAAATTAATCCTAACCACATGGTATCTAGTTCGCATGCTGTTATTAAACAATATTTAAAGCAAAAAAGAAAAAGTTCAGAAACGCTCCTCCTTTGTGTACACCTATTTTGGGTACTTACTGACAGACATAGGTTCGATATATCTATACCTCAGGTGATCGTTCTACGGTTCACTATATGCGTGGTTGCGTTTCTAACAGAAAAAGGTACAAGAATTGTCCTTGATGTTAGTGCCCCCTTGGGCTGCCAAACCCTCAATCCTCACCCATTATAGGCTTAAACGGATCGAGTTCAATTCGAGAGGATACATTCCCTTATGTCTATGCGGAGAATAAATTCTCACGAAAACATAAGGTATATGAATCCCGAAGGTTACTTGCTAGGCCTGCACGGAGAATAAATTCTCACGAAGGCGTCGCTTTTGCCCCCACTTAGAAAGGTTCGAAGATCGGGTATAGAGCTTATGTTATGCAAATGCTCGTGACGTGTGTGAGGAGGAACATTCAACCCTTTGACTCAAAAGGAAAATGACACCATTCGACAAAACTTTGGACAAATCTGAAAACAAAGATAAAAATGTTAGTAAGACAATAATAAAATGAAGCAATTAAAAACTTCAATAAAAAGATCAAAAGTTAACTAAAGACTCGAACTCCTAATTTCTACCAAACGACAATGTGTAAGCGACTTACAGACTGACTCTCTAAAAAATTCTGGTCCCCAGCGGAGTCGCCAAGCTGTCGTAACCGTTTTCCGGGAGGAACAATCGTTTAATTGTTTTAAAAATAGTTACGACTTTTAATTTTGGAAAATGGGTGATTTTGGAGTAATTTGAAATAAATTAAAAAGAATTAGAAAGAATCGCCATCAACCTTTGGGTTAGGTAGGTCGAATACCTAAAAACGTCTTTTAAAAACAATTTTAAGAAAAATCATTTTTTTAAGACAAAAGCTGGCCTGCGTTTACCAAGATTCGTTTAAAACGAGTTCGGGAGTCGGTTACGCGTGGGGAAGGATTAGCACCCCCACAGCGCCCAAAATTGGTACTGTTTCGCTTACACGTTGTCGTAAATGGTGAAAATCATGAATTAAATATAAAATTAAATTATGATCCATTTATTGAATATTAATTAATTTGCTTTAAATTAATAACTTAAAGAAAAAAATAAAATAAGTAGTTAAACTTATAAGAACTAAAATGCAACAAATCAAAAACTTGAAGTCTAAATTGCAATTAAACGAAATTAAAACAATGACTAAAACATGTAATAATGTCGAGTTATGCACATAAAGATATCATACAAAAATTAATTAAATAAAACAAATGATTATTTAACTCATGAAAATTACCATGACATTCTAAAAATTATATACATTTATTTAGATATAAACTATATCTTATATATGATTACTATAAATAAGTTTTAAACGTTTGAACCATAACTAATACTCAATATTAAAATATAAAGATTTAATTCGATGTAGAATACACAAGTATATGTAAGTTACTATATAAATTTATATTAACTATCTTACAAATATGTACGCATATTATGAATAAGTAATGGAACATTATACTTATTAAATAAATGATAACTATACTTATTAAATAAATGATATAAAGAATATAAAAGTAAATACAAGTATACATCTATAAAAATATATTAAAATTGATCATGCATGGGCTAATTAAATATATACTCTAATAATTTAAAATATATATATATATATATATATCCAGCTAAGCTATACGTTAAACAAATAAAATATGCCTATTCTTCCTAAGACATGTTAAACAAATATATATATATATATGAACAAAAAAAATCAGTTTACAAGACACATTAAATAAATATATATATATATAACAAAAAATCAGTTTCCAAGACACATTAAATAAAAATATATATATACGTTTAACAAATAAACTAAGCTATATATTAAACAAATAAATAATGGCTATTCTTCCTAAGACACATTAAACAAATATATATGTATATGAACAAAGAATCAGTTTCCAAGACATGTTAAACAAATATATATATATATGAACAAAAAATCAGTTTCCAAGACATGTTAAACAAATATATATATATATATATGAAAAAAATCAGTTTCCAAGACATGTTAAACAAATATATATATATGAACAAAAAATCAGTTTCCAAGACACATTAAATAAATAATATATATATATATATATATATATATATACACGTTTAACAAATATCCAACTAAACTATATGTTAAACAAATAAATAATGGCTATTCTTCCTAAAACACATTAAACAAATATATATGTATATGAACAAAGAATCTAAACAAGCAAAACCAAACAAGCAAATACATCCAAAATGGAATGAATGCTTTCAAAATAATGGTGGACCTCGTATAGTGGTGAAATTAAATAATTGATTCTTGATATCAAGTATTTAAAAATGTGTGCCACTAAAACTAAAAAATAGCCTAGGTGCTCATCTCAAGGTTTTAAAAATTAAATATGCACAACATAGATGAAATTTAAATATTGATGAAAAATATACCGATTATATTAAAAAAAATGTATAATATAATATGGTCGAATTGAAACAAATAATATTTTAATAATAACATGACTAAAATAGGATATTTAAAAATTTAGTGGTTAAATTGAACATAACCAAAAATATTATAACAATATAAATCAATGACTAAGATACAATAATTACGAACATTATAACTAAAGTCAAATAATAATATAACATATAATAGTGTGACTAAAATATAAATATTAAAAATAAAATACTTAAAACAAAATAAACATAACTTTAATTTATGACTTGAAAATAAGGATACAAATGCATAAGGACTAAAAAGAAACATGCAGAAAATTAAAAATCAAATGTATAAACAAACAGAAACTAATTACATTACCAGTTAGGACTGAAATTGAATTCAGATAAAGCATGGAGAAAAAATTAGAAATACAAAAATATTGATCTAAGGACTATAATATATAAAACTGAAATGTTAAAACTCAAAATAATATAAATAAGACTTCCTTTAATGACTATAAGGTATGGATACAAATCAACAGGGATTAAACGTGTGGTTATTCCATAAGCTAGATGTATGGAACCTTACTATCCAAAACAGTACAGTATCCTTGTGTATTTTCCCATTTGCTAAATCCCTAGGCCACATTCTTTTTCCTCTTTACTTCCCCTCTTGCCGTTTTACACTCTAGCTCATCACTTTACCTTTCTTTCTCTTTCTAGCAGACAAGGCACAAGATGGAATTCACCATGGCCTTTGTCATAGGATCCGTTGAGGAATTAAACGACACTCCCTACTCCCTACTCTTTCGGGGTTTTTCTTTTCTTTTCGATTTAAGGTAAGCTTTTCGAATGGATTTTTTTCAGTATTTTCTCACAGTTTTTTTCTTTTTTTTTTTTCCTTGTACTCTCCCCTCTCTAATTATTTTTCATATTATTTTCTGTTATTTGTGGGCAACTAAGTTATATTCGAAAACAATAAAAATGTATATCTATGTTGGTTTTTTTTAATATATATATATATTTCCATACCCTAAGAGAATCGAAAAGAAATTTTACTCAACCTAATCGAACATGCAAGGATTTAAAGTGAACAAATCAAAAGAAAAATGCATTAAAAATGATGAAAATAATAGGAAAAATAGTAAATAATTGATACCCTTGTTATTGCTTGAATATAGAGTTTACAGTGTGTCGTTTGCCAGGATTTTCCCCAATCCCTCTTTCAATTTTTTTTTATTCGAATGCTCTCTGATATCTCCCCCTCCTTCTTCCTTCCTTTTTTTCTCTAATCCTCTGCCTATTTTATGGTTGATATCTCCACCTAATCTTAATGGATGCATCTGCATTTTCTTCGTTTATGGTAGGATATTGACAGGTTAGGTATGATTTAGATGATATGCTTTTGACTTTGCTGATATTATTTGTTTGTTTTTGCTGTTCAGTGGCCAACATGGTGATGATGATGTTTCAACTTGCTCAGAGGTGACTAGCCTTAGTGACTCGTCGGTGGAGAGGCTTGGTACTGTTATTGATCTGGGTCTGTTGGGTTGCTTATAATTGGACCACATTTGGCCTGCACAACAATATAAATACACTTAATAATACTAATAATAATAATAATAATAATAATTTAATAATATTTTTTAACTTTGATAAAAAAAAATGGGTGTCTACACCATTTATAATATCTATTTGTATTAGCGTAATAATTCATAACTAATATAACTATTTTGGATCATTAAAAAAAGTGGACATTTTACTATTATGACAACCTTTAAAAAAATAATGCAACAAATGGCAAAAAATAATAAAAAAAATATTGGTTTGCAAAATCTATTAACATTCGATGCTGTTTGGTAGTGAAACTAAATCCACATTTTAAACAATAATTGGTTATTAAATGTTGAATTTTGGAATTTTTTAAATTAACTTAATTGAGAGTCTCAACATGTCTCCTTAGAGACAGAGACTTAGATATAATTAATAAGGTAGTTAAAGGTAACCACTAACCAAACCCTAGATTTACGACATTAATTTAGTCAACGTAAAACATGTAAAAGTAAATAAAAACTTTTTTTAACAGTACGAGTGATTATAACGTATAAGGTAATTCGTCTCAAAAGATATATAGATTTTATGCTAAAATTATATTCTTAAAATATTTTATAATAAGAATTAGTTTATCAAATTTAAAGTTATGAGGAAGTATTTTTACCAAAATTTATCATAAAAAAACAATTAAATATATCATCAAAATCTTCATTTGCAATTTTCTTTGTCACTCTCCCGAAAATCAAATGAAAAATTTATTTTCTCTTCGAACAAAAATTTCATTATGACACAAAAATTATACATGGACATAATTGAATGATATTCATGTATGGGACCCCTAAGCTTTGAGACATTCTATTTTGACGGATTTCTATAAATTAATATCTGTTCAAAATTTATCTTAAATATTAATAACTTACACACAATATATCATTATATATGTTCAAGTATAAGATTAAAAAAATCAATATTCTCTTTTTAACTCTTGAAACCACGATATGGATTCAAATATATAAAAACTTTTCAAATTATTGGTTATCAAAAGTCTTCACTCTTGTAGCTAGATTTCACCTGCAGCAAATATTAACCTTCTCCTGATATATACATGCAGATCAAATTATCTAATTAATTTCCACCATTATTTTATCGAGAAACTTCATGAAATACTGCAGGTTGCAGTTCAAAAGCAACGTCATTAAGCCAGGTGTCTTTCCAAGAGATATCATTCTAAAATATTCTTCAAATTAATAATAAAATTTATCGGATTTGATTGTTGAGTTGTGTTTGATTTGATAGTTTGCAATCATTTTTCTCTTGAATTAACACTCAAATATTGTGAAAAAAATATAAATCTTTAATAAACCCTTAACCAGCTGTTACGTAGAGCACATGTTTTCAAATAAATTAAAATATCCAAAAAATAAATTAATTAATAATTCATATTGATCATTTTCTCAAAAAATAAAATCATACGGATCATAACAATCCACAAGATTGTGGCAAGGACCACAGCTAGTCCAAATCGGGCATACGTAATTTCATGTATTATAAACCCTAAAAGATACGAACCATGCACGTATGTTACGAGAGAAAAATCTAGAAATATTTATATATAATATAAGTTTCTTTTGGTTATTTTTTTTTATCAATTATTACCATATAAAAAACATAAAATTATACTAATAAAAAAATATAATTATAATAAACTTTCATATAATCTTATGCCTATTAGTGGGTCTGTTTAATTCGTTATTATTTCAGTCAACTTCATACACCGACGGATGATTTGCCGGGAAAACCTGGTGCAGGCAACAAACCCTGAATTCCACGGTATTTCCTACACAATTAAATACTGCAATTTGTGTGTTGTCTTTTTTCGAATTAATCGTATAAATTTAAAATTTTAATATATTTTATTTATTTTATATGTAGTTATATCTACTTTAGCTGAAGGATATGATTGAATATTGTTATCAAGTATTGAAGTTTAGGTAGGCTGCCCATTATTAAAACAAATACTAAAATAAAAATGGGTAAGATGTGCATTTAGTACCTAGACTATCAATTTTGATCTGTTTTAATACTTAAACTTTCAATTTTTAAAAATCATACATAAAGTTTAGTTTTTGTTTTATTTTAGTGTCACACCGTTAAGTTTTGAAAAAAAATGAAAGTCTAGGTCCCAAAACACGTTTAGTGCCTAAATCATACTTAAGTTTTGATTTTTTTTTTTGAAAATTTAGGTACTATAATGGATCAAAACTAATAGTTTAGGTACTAAACACGTTAAGTTTTTAACGACGGGTTATTAAAATGAAACAAAAAGTAAACTTTAGATATTATTTTGAAAAATTTGAAAGTTTAGGTACTAAAATAGACTAAAACTGATAGTTTAGGTACTAAATATGTAATTCACTCAATGAAAATTATACATTGACTTTCATGTATTAGAAATTTATTTTAAACACCGATGATGAGAAAAATATATTATATAAGGGTCGTTCGAATATTATTATATGTTATATTTAACGTTTATATTTAAGGATTTAAGGTTTAGAGTTTATGAATTATGAGTTAGTTTTGAAAGATATTTAAAATAGAAGTGATTATAAAAAGAAAATTCATTGTCTGTACATAAAATAATAACCTTTCGTATATTAATTAAAAATTTTAATCCTAAATTAAAGTTTTTCCTACTATAAAGATCCGATAACTATAGGTTTTAAGTATATCAAAGTTAGGTATGGAACTAAAGAAGACATAGAAGGGCCATGTGCCCCTTTTATTTATTTTTTGTCTAATGACAATTTAAATCTTTATAAATTTAAATATTAAATAAATTATGTCTTATCTCTTAAATTTTAAATTTTAAATTTAAATCTTTAATAATATTTTACTTTTTAAAATTTCCTAATCTAACCCTTTCGAATATTCAATACCCACTTTGTTCATGATCAAAACATTGTTTTATACCTAACAAATTCTATGGTCATTATCGCGTTATATGCCTAACGAAAAATGTTTTAATAATAACTAAATTTGAATAAAGAAGGGTGTAATACTTTAATTAAAAATTATTTGGGTTCGAGTATAGTTTAAGTTCTAGAATTTGCTTAAAGTTAAATGTAGGCAATATTTTAGTAATTGAGCGGGAAGGTTTAGCAAGCAAATGAGGTAGTGTATATGTATAGTACCATCAGTTAACTATATTATCTTTTTCACAAAGCCAATTATTTTTAAAACTCTTTGAGATTATTCAAAAAGCGAAGTGTTTGTCAATAACTTCTAGAACATATGGTTAAAAATACCCAGTTTACATCTCCTTTACCTCTTAGATTGTGAATTCAATATCTATTAAAATTCAAATTTTCTTTTTTCGAGGCACTTAAAATGTTGGTTTTGTCATTCTCAAAAGTCTAAGAATACATACACATGCATAGTATAAATTAATTTAAGATTTAATAAGGGAAAAATCAGTGTTTTATTTTTTTTTGTAAACATCAATATTTAATCTATTAATTGATTAATTTCGATTTGATATTGTAGAGATTCAATATAAATATTACTTTCCCAATTCAATTTGTTTCATTCACAAATTTTAAAATTTAAACTCTTGACTATGTTTAAGAAATATTATATATCATCTCATTAGACCAACTAATAGTCGGTAAAGATAATATTTTATTTTTTAATAAAAAATGTTGAAACTTCCATCATAATGGCTGCGAAACTTACAAAATAAAAAAAAAGTGAAAAAAACTATTGCAAATCTTACTTATGGTTATTAATAAATAATGTTTGACAAAAGATTGTCGTTTTATATTTGTGGGGACCTTTTGGTACTTTTGTTTTTATATTTTAAAGTCGGCAGGATTATCTGTTTAAAAAATAATATTTGATTAAAAAAATTGCATTTATGTGCTATGGTTTACATTAAATTTGGACCACATAGCGCCAATGACAAATTTCGCCTAATTTCTATTTTGTTGACAAAATGTTCCACTTTATTTTTTTATTACTAATGTTGTGTGAATACGTTATCGTATTTACCGCTGCCAAGAAGAGCCGAGACATTAGCCAAATACTTGCTCAAGCCGCCACGACTTTTTTCTTTTAATAAAAAAATTGAAAATAAAGGAAAATAACAAATAAATAAATAAATACTAAAGGCTTAATTGTAATATTGACCCATGAATTATATTTTTTTCACCTATCTATATCTTTTGATTCTTTTCTATTTACTTGAAAAATATAAACGAGTAACATGACATGTAGCATTTTTCGATTGGATGTACCAAAAGAATGATAAATGAAAAGAAACATAGTTTAGATATCACTTCTGTCACCCTAAATTTATTTTTATCCATATTAGTCCTAAAACTTGATAATTTTTCAATCCAATTTATAAACTTGTATTTTAAATCTTTTTAATGACACAACATTTTAAAATTATATAAAGTCATAACCTAAAAGAGAAATATATATTTCAAAATTCTCAAATGACGATGTGAAATAATCTTAAAATATTGTATCAACAAAACGACTAAAAAAATAAATTTACAAACCAAGTCATAAAAGTTATCAAAATTTGAAATTAATATGAGTTAGGAAATTCGTCAAATTTAGAGACTTAATGGTAATTTATCCCTAAATGGTATCCAATGATTACCTATCACTACATGTTTGATTTGATGTAAAGGGTTGACTAAAATAGGAACCAGTAATGGAACATAAAACTCTCCCCTAAGGATCTTTTTTTCCTTTTGCATTTCTCAATGTTGAGTTGATAATTGGGGATAGGACCTACATTTAGCTTTCTTCACAAATAAATAATACAATTCTAATTAATTAATTGACATTTGTCACCATTTAAACTCTTTAATTTCAATAAGAGGAAAAAAAGAGGGTAAATTATAAATTTTTTCACTGAACTTTATTCTTTCTCTTATTTTACTTTTTAAAGTTTAAATTTTTTTAATTTAATTATAAAATTTTAGACATTGAATTTTTTAGTCACTCAATCGTTATTTTCTCTAACAGTGTGCTAACTTGGCATTATTATTTTTATAATTATTTTAATTGACATGACATATTTTTGTTAATCTTTTAGATGCATAGACACCAACTCATATTCCAATCAATGTTATTTGTAATCGATCATTGTGTCGACGGTTGTTATACCCAAAAATTTCAATTCACTTATTTCAATTACAATCAAAATTCTAAAGAGATTCAATCTATTGACCAATGCTTTTTTTTTCACAACCCATTTTCATCTCTGAAACTCAAAACTTAAAACAAATCTGAAAATTATAAGTATGGTGTTGCAGTAAGAATAAAAATTACAAAAGCATGATGTTGCAATGGCTTTTTCAATTTTATAAATACAATAAAAAGAATGGTCCTGCAATGGCCTTTTCAATGGTGATGCTATAGCTTTCTCAATTTGTGAAAGTAATGGAAAAAAATACAAAAGTGAGAATTTTAAGTTCATCGGTATTTTTGAGGATTGTTTTTATTTAAAATTTTATTTAAATTACAAAAAAAAAAAATAGAAGCAAGCAATAAAGAAAGTATGAATTAAGACCCCTACAACTCACTTGACTGCAATTGTTTTTATAATTGGGAAACAAAAATCAATATCTTTTAGGCTGAATCTTGATGGCACCTTTTACAATTGAATATTGACTTTTGGGTTCACGAAGCGCAGTGGTTTGTTGGACGATCCAAACGGTAAAAGGGCGGATGAGACAACGAAGAAGCACATTTATTTAAAATGGATACAATCCGACGATGGACGGTAAAGATGAAAAAAAAATCAAAGTGTTCAATGATAGATTTGTAGAATTTGAGATGTTATTTTGAATAAACAAACAACGAATTTGAGTTCAGAATGACAAAATGAGTTGGGTAAATTTTTTTAGTCTCATCAATTGCTATTGACGGTAATCGTCGATGGCTGACGCAACAACCGATCACAATGAATGGTGGTCAAATTTTGGGAAGATGGAGAGAACATGAGAGGAGGAGAAAATAATAAAAGAAGGAAAATGAAAAAGCAAGAGAGAAAATATGATTTTTTATGGGGTTAAAAACTACACCATTTTGGTTAAAAAAATGAATTTTTAAAAAACGACATCATTTTTGCATCGTGTACCATGTCATAATATTATTAACTATTTAGTTATGGAGTGAATAAAATAGGAGTAATTCTAAAGTTCAATGATTAAATTAAAATGTTTTAAGCTTCAATTAATAAAATATGAGAGAGAGAGAGTAAAGTTTAATGAGAAAATCTATAGTTTACCCAAAAAAATGGGGAATTGCCTTTGCACATCCTTTTCTTAATTTCACTTCCATCACTTCATTCTTGACTTGGAAAACCATTGCTTGGAAACTTGAAAACGCAAGTTAAAATTTTCATTATAAATATTCAATTATTATTGTAATTATTATTGCGCCGAATATCATAAATGCTTAGATGTAACATGTGCAAAATATTATGAGGCATTAATTGAGAGAATGGGTGGTTTGAAATTGGATTATATTCACTGTTTGAACAAGAGGCTGCAAAGGCAGAGTCGTATATATGATAGAGCATTTGGGCACGTGAAAGATTGTGACAAATCTTTCTATGAAACTAGGCTTGAATTCCCAAAATTAAATAGTGTAAAGTTCAACACGTCTCATATTAATTACTAAAGATGCGTGAATAATAACAATTTTGAATCCACATAATAAAGCTACTTTCTGTGTGCATCATAGTATGAATCAAACAGCGCCTTTTCACATTTATTTTGTTCAACTCCTCCCTTCCTCTGTCACGTTTATGAAATGATTTATTTTTTTATTAAGTTAAAAATGATTATAAATTAGTATATCTTCTAAGTATTCTTAATTATTTTTGCAGTAATTAATACTCGAATCCATAATCTCTAAAAACTTCAACGATTCCTATAAGAACATGATTATTTTTTAAATGTATTAATCAACAAATAGATTTTGTTTGGTGATAGTTCATGCACTTGGTCCCAAATTGTTACAAAAAGTAGAAGCAGGCAAAGGGGACTGTACCATAAAACAGGAATTGTCCTAAACAACGCTAAGAAATGAATCCGTTCCTGTTGTCGATCGATCAATTCAAGCTGTTTTTCTTTTCCCTTGAATTCAATGTCATTCAAAATTGTGAATATTGGACGAGATTTTATTAATTTACAAAATCAAATGAATATGCGGTCCAAATTTTGTCAAAAATCCACCAGTCCCATCGAACGAAACTGTACTTAATAAATAGTTTTTTCCCCTTTTAATGAAATTATATATATTGAGATTGGAAAATAAACTAATATTGATTTGTGAATTATTTTTCTAAATTTACCCAACTCTTTTCTTCTCATTTCACATCATGATAGCAAATTACAACTACACCGCCATTTGTTTAGACTGTATGAGATCTTTGACTCTTCTATTATCGCCGCATCAGTCACTTTCCACTTCAATATATTTGAATTTTTATGCCATTGGAATCGTTCTCAATTTCGGCTCATAAATTTACTTAACAATCTCTAAAATCCTCAAAAAAAATATTAATTCTCATAAATTTCTGATTTTTATTAAAATAAATTAAAAATTAAATTAAAAAAACTACTAAAAGGGTCATTTAGATAACAATTATAATTACTTTCATTAAGTGGTTTTAAAATAGTCTAGAATGATTTATTTTTATTTGTTTTGAAAGCAAAAAAAAAATAAGATGCAATCTACACTCTGATTCAAAGACCTAATATTAATATTGTAAATGTTTCTTTTATCCTTTATCTTATTTCAAACTGTTTAATATTTAATTAGTTTGAGATGATTATAAGGTAATATCCATTCTAAATATTCTAAACTATTTAATAATAAACACACAAATATTTCAGAAGATATTGTACTTGAACCTGAGACTTTTAAGAATAACAATAATATCTTTGACAATTGAGATCGTTTGGTTCGTGTTTTAAACTGTTTAATATGAATATTGATGAAGGAAAAGTTAGGATACATGCACCAGCAGATGCTATCGATTCCCTCTGTATCTGCATAATGTTAAACCCATGAGATCTCGTTTTAAATCTCAACGTATAAAAATACTCGATGAGTTCACAGCTGTTTAGCAACTCCGAACAGAAGAATATACGGTATTCGCTCCATATCTACATATCAAGCTTAGGAGATACCATTAGATATATAAAAAAAAGGTAAACAGAATTTCAAAACATAAATATTGATAATAAAAGTGATTATTCGATCGAATATAGTCGAATCTATAACTTCCTTTCAAACATGAAATTAAAATTTATACGAATTTAAGTACGTTCGAACACGGTCTAATTGACTTATTATATATTATTAAGAATAGTAATATGAAACTAGGATGAGCTGAGCCGAATGAGCCGCTCAACTGAGCCATGCAGCGAGTGACGAGAGTCTTTTTGTTCATCATCACCTTGTGTACAGCACGTGGCAGGAAATGTTGGATACAGCTATAATACTTGACTACAAGTAAATTAATAATAAATAAATAATCAATTTGGCTGAAATTTTTATTTATTCATTTATTATCTTAACATCTGTCCACCTGTTTTAGGATCGGAGACAGAAACAATCACTCTTGATCAAATTTAGAAGAGACAAAATTCTACTGTTTACAATTGATTAATTATTTTAACTAAATCTCGATTTTATTTTATTTTGGTGTCTTAAAATATCCATTTCCGACTAATTCCTACTTTGTTACAACTTTGTATCAAAATGCGTAAACATATATGTTACTTAGTTACTTACAAGTAACATTAAAATTGAATATAAATTAGAGAGGTAATTTTTGTAAGTAAAATTAGTATAGGGATTTGATTTCGTAAAAATATAAAATGTTTAAATTTTAAAACAATACAAAAACGTATTGCTTGTTTAAATCTTTTATAATCTATATTATTCATATGTATTGTTTTTATATGTTTTTTACTGTAATGAAGTTAATAGTTAATTGAATACTAACTTATTTATAAAATGAGTAAAATATTGTTATTTTAAATTATAATTAGCATTATTTAAGAGTTTTTAAAAAAATTAATAACATTATCTAAAAGATAACATTTATATATTTTAAACACACTCTACGTAAAATTCGAACAAATATTTAAAGTAGGTTTGTTCTTACATAGGACAAAGCTAATAAGGGCAATAAACATGTGTACTGTTTGAATATGTATTTAAGTGCAATGTGTTATTTTTCCTCATAAGAAGACACGTTTCAATTGGGCGGTACCAAATCCATTGACTTCGCCCCAATTTCCCTCCCACCATTCGTTTCTTCCCCCGTCTTCTCCTCTATTTATATCTCCTTTCTCCATGCATTATATGACTTCGGTTCCCAAGGTTTTTACATTTCTTTTTTTTTTACAAGTTTTTTTCTCAAACAAAAAAGGCAAGTTTTAAGGTTGTCTTAAAAGGATATATCCGGAAATGGGGAAATCTCCCGGTTCTGACAAAAATGGGTTGAAGAAAGGTCCATGGACAGCTGAAGAAGATCAAATATTGATCGATTATATTCAGAAACATGGCCATGGCAGATGGCGTACACTCCCCAAAAATGCAGGTAAATCCGGAACATACTTAAATCGTGGAATCGAATGCTTCGAATTTGTGTTTCTTTGTCATTGCGTTAGTTCGAGTAAGATCGAGTTTCGATTTCTTTCGATAGGATTGAAGAGGTGTGGAAAGAGTTGCAGGCTTCGGTGGACTAATTACTTACGGCCTGATATCAAGAGGGGGAAATTCTCACCCGAAGAAGATGAAGTTATAATACAGTTACACAGTGTTTTAGGAAACAAGTAAGTGTTTATATTAATAATATATCAAAGTTGGTTTAAATCGAGTAGTAAAGAGTTCGATATTCCGATAGATATAAGCATTCAGTAAAGTCAATGAAACAAAATGTTTGTTTTATAGTACTGTGTCTGATTTACTGTTTTTTTTTTAAACTTAGGTGGTCCGCCATTGCTGCTCGATTGCCTGGAAGAACAGATAACGAGGTAAAAAATTATTGGAACACTAACATCAAGAAGAAGCTATTGAGAATGGGGATCGATCCCGTCACCCACACTCCTCGACTCGATCTTCTCGAACTCTCTTCGCTTCTCAGTTCATCTCTATACAATTCTGCCCTAAATCCGACCGGTTTTACCGGCAACATCGGACCAATGTTCAACCCTAATCTCCTC
This sequence comes from Hibiscus syriacus, assembly GCF_006381635.1. Lineage (NCBI taxonomy): Eukaryota > Viridiplantae > Streptophyta > Magnoliopsida > Malvales > Malvaceae > Hibiscus > Hibiscus syriacus. The sequence continues at coordinate 2,422,058 of NW_024063078.1, forward strand.
AGCTTAGCCGCCGCTTTCATGTCGGCCCAAGACAAGAACATGGAAAATGGCAACCCCGAAAAAATCCAAGTACAAAACCAGGTCGAATATTACCAGGGAAACCAATTCCCGAATCCAGTTCAAATCTGCCCTACATCGTCTTCAAGTACTGTTATGAACCAGATTCTGCAAGCTAATTCGAACCATTTTTCTGCAAATTCCGCGGCAAATACCCTTCCAAATCTGTGGCAATTAGATGATAATGTTAATAACTATTCAAAGGGTTTTTTGCCCATGCAAAACTACGGGTACTACCACGAGTTAAATCAGTCAATTATAAGCTCTTCAGCTGATCAAAACCAGACATGTTTAACCGAAAACATTACGAGTCTGAATCCATTTGGACCGATTTTATCGACACCGTCTTCGAGTTCGACGCCGTTGAATCCGTAGTCGAACACATATGTGAACAATAACAGTACCTGCAGTGCTGCCGAAGATATCGAAAGAGATAGTTACTGCAGCAACATGTTGATGTTTGAAGTTCCTAATGGATTAAATGTCAATGGGTGTCTGTAATGTTTTTGAAAAAAAACACACACAAAAGTTAGATAAAAAATGTCTTTTTAATTAATTGGGATTTGACTAGGGTATTTGTATTTTGTAACATCTCTGTGAAAATATTGTATTCTGTGTAGAAGTTTTTGTTGAATTTTTGCATTTGCTTATACAAATCTCTCAAAGGGTTAAAGGTTGAAGTTATGCCGTTGAAATTGACATTTGCCAGCAGAAAAATATATTTTTAAAGCAAAGCTATACGACCAGTTGGCCAAGGCATGCCGTTAGGTGTGCATCATTTCATGGGACCCAAAACATTGCAAATTATACAAAGATTCTTTCAAAATTTTGAGTTTTAACCCACTCATTATAAAATTTAAATTTGAATAAATTTAAATATCATATAATAGTTTCATATATAAATAATTTTAGTAAAAAATTAAAATAAACATTATTTTTTAGTCAATAACAGATGGATAAGAAAATATTTCAAGCCCTTTTATAATACAAAATTTTAATATATTTATTAATATTCAATCTATTGGCGAATTAATATGAATTAAGTATTATATAAACTATTATAGAGGTAATCCTCTTAATTCAATTTATTTTATTTATATTGTTAAAACTTGAATTTTGGATCTTTATATGTTAAAGTGACTAATTGTTGTTTTGATAATAATATTGTATATAGATGTATATAGAGATGACAATTTAACTCAGAATTAGTGATTTTTTATCTGATCCGATCTAACAGGGTGATTTTTTAATTAAGTTTGGATCGAATCATGTTGAGTTCAAGTTTGGAGTGAATAATCTTCGACCTGATCTAAGGTAATAGTATAATTTTCTTCTATACATTTAAAGATAATTGCTATAATATCCCATCTCCGTATAATTTTTTAGTCTGATCCCTATTTATCAAATAAATATGATATTTTCATATATTTATGGGGGGGTTGGATCCAAAAAATTTAGGTTAAACACGATTAGAATAGAAATGGAAATGACTATCCAGCTCAGTTGGTAGAGCACAAGGTTCTTAACTTTGAGGTCGTGGGATCGAGTCCCGCGGAGAGCATTCATAATTTGAAGGTCTTCTACGGAAGCTGCTCTCAACCTAGTGTTGGGGGCAGCCTACTATCTTACCTCCCCCTTACCCCATTACATATGGGAGCAAGTGACAACCATTTTTTACGATTAGAATGGAAATGATATACTCCTCAGGTCAAGTCAGACGGAGAATGTTTTCTTTTTAAGTAGAATTAAATTTTGATGGAGAATATATGCTTCTCAAATCGGGTCTAATTGGTCAAAAATCCGATCCGTTATCATCACCGGATGTATATGCATATTTTTTGGTACAAGTGAATTGAAATAAGAAATTTGCAGGTATATTAGAACTAGAAGCATTTATGGGCCCAAATACTTTTTAGATATTTTATTCATCCTTATTTAGTCGGGCCTGATTCGGCCCGAATTACCCAATTGGAATAAAATTAAAGTTCTCACTATCCGCGACCGAGTAACCTCTTGCAATAGGCCAATAGCTAGCACAAAGATGCAAACGTCGAACATAAAGAAAATTCCATTACATGTTAAACGAATCCGTTTATATTTATCGCAGGTAAATTACAACCAATTTGTCATCTTATTTTTAGGTCCTAATATTTTAGTAACCCGAAATAAAAGAAAAAAAAACTTTTATTCTATGGCTATTGTTCTTTTTGATCCCTCAATTATTAAACATTTAACGATATTTGGATTAACATACTTCATGTCCGTGTGTTGTTATTTTTAATAAATTATAAAATTTGTCATCTAATTTAAAAGTATTATTTGATACATAAGTTACTTTAATTTTAAAATTTAAACCATAAATCTTAAACTCTAAAATCATAAACTTAAACTTTAATTTTCTTAAAATCTTAAATAAGACTTGCGTAAAAACAATTGTTTAAATCAATTAGACCAGGTCTAATATACTTGCACAACATTTCCACATAATTAGACTTAGTCTTATTTATGTCACTTGAATGTATTCATGTAGTAAATAGATTTCCCTTTGTCCATACTCTCTTTTGAAAGTTGGAAAATGTTCACATTTGAAGTCAATAGTCATAAGTCATAGATGCCAAGGCAATGCCCAAAGATCATTATTCATCTTAAATATCAATTAATCAAATAATTAACTTTAATTTTGTCCACCCAATCAAACGTTTTAAAGTGTAAGAATTTGATGTTTTGGGTCAACATTTCTAGTAAGTCCAAGTCATCAAGTCAAATAATGAATTGGAGCCTCTGCTTTGTATTTTATTTTAAAACAAGTCTCCTTGTTCCCTCATTGGACGGGAAATTTCAATTAATATTATATGAAATACACATAAATTGTAACAATCAAGCGACTTCGATAGTTAAGAGATTTTTTTATTATCTTTTGAGGTCTCAAATCTGAACCACACGCATATAAGAGTATGAATGTTCATTCTTAAACGATTGAATCATTTAGTAGACACTACCCTTTTATTCCATTGTATTTATCAATATATATACATTAATATTAATTAAAATTTCATCAAAAAAATTATATCTTCTAATATCTGATTACATTAGACTCATTAATAATTATTTTACTTTATTTTATCATATGAAATGCATAAGAATTTATAATGACTAGTTTTTCCTAATCATAACGGCGCCTATTGAGAAGCAAAATCCCCACTCCTCACATTAAAAAGGAAAACTACACTTTCCCTCGTTTTCTTAGTTTCCTTCCGATTCTGTCTTTCCAAACAAGCACTTTCTACCCCCCTAAATCTTCGCTATATCCACTTAACCATCAGAAGTCATTTAAAATATCTTTAATTTCCTCCTTTACAAACCGCCCCCATTTCTTTAAACCCATTGCATGATCGTAAACTATATTTTTCCCGTAGAAATGAAGAAAATGAGCATATGTTTCCTTCCGGTTGTTTCCGATAACCGTTTGATGATCGGAAAATGATCGAAGTCGTCGTCGTCGTTGGATGTTAAAACGATCCTTTCACCGGATAAGAACACGATGTGTTCGGACGACAAAGACAAAGATGCTCCCGGTACTTCTTTTGGTCGGAAAAACAAATTTGGTCGCCGGACTCTCTCTCGTTTCGTCAATCCCGTCTTCTTTGAAACTTCCCTGGTTAATTTTTTTTTTTTGCCTTTTCATGTCATTGTTGTTTAATCGTAGTATAAAACAATTTAATCTTTATGGGTTCATTGTTTATAATTGAAACTAAAAATATAAATTTATTTAAAAATCACGCATTTAAATTTATTTAAATTTCAAATCTTATATACGTATATGAACAGATTACCAGTAGAGTATAGAGTATAGAGTATAAACTCTACTTCTTTTATATGTTAATTATTTAGTTTCTGCTTCTATTAATAATCTGACCAAATCAATTCAATTGGACACTCTTGATAGGGACACTTACTGTTCTTGGAAATTCAATTTCCATGTGCTTCACTGATTCAAAAATCATAATCAAAATTTTTACTTTTCTTTTCTTCTCTTTTGATACGGATTATATATATAAAGTTTGTCATTTGGAATCGAAGAAAATTATACACGTTAAGATTCAAATCTAAGTTGTAATTGAGAATCAAAGAGAATTGTATATATTAAGATTCAATTTCCATTTGCATTTGGTAGAATAAGAGAATGAGAAGCAAACAAATGGGACAGAAGCTTTAATTCAGAATCCAAATTCAATTCAGAATCGAAACCGACGAAGATTTTCAATCCGACTATCAACGATGTGCCACCGTGCTGCGAAGGCATCAATCACTCAACAAGTGACAATTCTTCTAAGATCTTATCTTGTTTATCACAAAATTCATCTTCACAATCATCCTTGTCCTTGTCGTTAATGACAGCACCTAACCGTTCATCTTCATCATCCTTGAGGTTGTCGTTAACGACAGCATCTGGCCGTTCGTCTTCATCGTCCAATCCTGTGGGAAACAATAAAATGCTTGAAAAGAGCCATGGTACCAAGATTGTTTCTTGTTGTTTGCTCCTTATGAGCCTATTGGTTTTGGTCATTTGGGGTAAAGTCCTTGCAATTTTCTGCACCTCGACCGTGCTCATCTTTGCAAACCGTTGGATTAAACGAGGTCCATCGGCTAATGTTGTGGTCGATCCTCATGTATTCGAGATTGATTTGAAACATTACAGGAAGAAGATTATGATGGAAGAGTTGCTAGAAAGGAACCTTAGTCGAGATGTATATCCATACATTTATAGTGATACTTTTGAAACTAAATAAATGTTATCTATAAACAAAAGGAAATTAGGTTTCTAGAGTCTTAGCAAATTTACCAGATTCTTGCATGTAATTTTGGCTAAAGGATTTACACTCGATTATTCATATTTATATTTATTTTGATATGGATCTCGATATATTTCGGTTATTAGTATATTCATGTATGATTTGTTATGGTTAATATTACATGCGAACCATATCTGTAATCTAGATATAGTTCATTTATCAATCTGTTTATTTCTGTTATGTAATATATGATTACAATTAATAACTGACTTAATATAAGAAAATATCAAATTATTATTTTTTCATTTATATGTTTATTTTTTTTTATTAATATAGATATTTAAATTAAATAAAAAAACAATGTTTATTATGTCCAAAATAAATGGGGAGAATCCCTTAAAATTAAAAGAAAATAGAAGCCCTCAAAGCCCCCTCATTAATCTTCTTATCCCCTAAAGTTTCCCCTCAAACCTGAAAAGCTCAGCCCACCAAAAATGGTGGCAATAAAGCTTATGCATCTCAAACCAAACTCTCTTCTTCCTTTCACAAACTTCCCTTTCAAACACTCCTTTTCCTCTCTTCCAAAACCCTCAATCCTTTCTCTCTTATATTCCACCCAATCCCAAATCAAAACCCAAAATTTCTCTTATGGTCCTTCTCTTCACAAAGGCAAAATCCCACTTGAAACCCCTTCTCAAACCCAAATTCAAACAACCCATCAACCAGAAGTAGAAGAAGGCAATGACCCCATTTTCGATGAGCAGAAATTCGCTAGAGTTTTCCATCTTGCTGCCCTCCGTGTCCCTGCAAATGATTGTTTCGCCCTCGAAAACCGTCTCAGGGGTCACCTCTTGAATTGGCCGAGGGTTAAGAATATTGCCAGAGTTCCCGGGGATGAAATTGATGAAGAAATGATGACCCTTTTTGATAAAAGGAATGATGGTGAAGAGGGCGGTGAAGAGGAGGTTGGGGAGTTTGAGTCGCTGGTTTTGTATAGAGAGAAGTTGGTGAAGGAGTTTAATTACAGGGGGTTTGTAAAGTTTACGAATTTGGCTAAGATTTCCCGGCCGGGGAAGAGGAAAAAGAAGGGAAGTAAAGGAGACGGGGAAAGGAAAGGAAATGAGCGGAAAGTGTTTTGTGTGGTGGAAGTTTTGGAGGAAAAGGAGGGAGAGGACGAAATGAAAGGGTTGTTAGGAGAGGAGTTTAAAGGAGGGAGGGAATGGAAAGGTTCAACAAGATTGTTGCTTTTGGATGAAAGGTATGGGGATAAAGGATTTGAAGAGTTGCCTCAAGCAATTAAGGTAGTATTTGGGATGCTGATTTTTCTTTTGAATGTTATAATGGTGTGTTTATAATAGTTTTTGAATGTGTTATAAAGGATTACATAGTTGAAATTTAGCATAGCATTAGTCCTAAAAATGTTTTGATGCTCTAGTGAGTTAAATTGGAAAATTTTGAATGTTATAATGTTGAATATATAATAGTTTTCGAATGTGTTATAAAAGATCAGAGAGATGAAATTAGCTTAAGCTTTACTCCTAAATTGGAGAGTTTTCAATTTATTTAATGTATGCGCGGACTACCAGTACCTTTAATTTGGATGCTCTTGTTGTTTCCCTCTTTCTCTGCCGTATATGATTTTTGAAAATTTGATGCTGTATCTATGGTATGATTTCTATTATGACAGATTGTTCATGTTTGTGCACATCTGAAATGCCACCCCTCCTTTTTTCAGGCCGTGTTGGTTGAAGAAACCAGAGAGAATACTTCGTCAACTATAGAGCTTGTGAGATGTAAGCTGACTTTGTTCTATGATTATTGGCAGATGAACGAGGTATATCACACCAAAGCATCATAATTGTGTTTGTTTGGGGGTGCAAATTTATAAAGTGAAGTCCATTTTTTAGCTTCGGTCATGTTTCCATTTCTTATCTCCACAATTGAGCCCATACTAGTATTGTTTTATACAACGAACATTGATTTCAAACTTATGTTATCTCTTCAAGAAAGGCGTCCTAGGCATATGATACATTTATGTAATTCTTGAAGTTAGAGTGTCTTGCCTGGAGAAAATGTTCCTCATTTCATCATTCCCACCTCTCATATTTTTCCCCTTCTGCCCATCATTTTCTACTAATGCTTTGAAAGACTGGAACACAAATTTATAGGAATCTGGTTCACTCTACTTCTAATGTCATTGTCTTTAATAAGGTTAGAAGCTAGACCAGCAGCACGATAGGCGGATATGGAAGAACTTTTAATTTGCAAATGAATGGACAAAGCAAGATTTTGGAATAAATTATGTAGCCATTGTGTAATTATCATCAATTATTAAATTATGTCATGAAAGTTCTGCATATGCTATTCTATTACACAATGGACGCAAAGCCTCCTTCACTTTCCAATGAGACTTAACCGGCAAAGAGGAAAGCAAATTAAGGGGGAAATATCGAGAGTGGGTTGTAGTTTTTTCTTTTGATCCCACCTCTAACTATAACAACTAATCAGAGTTGGATATAAATGTCTGCAACATCATTGGGGGTTCTAAATCTTATGCATTCCTTGCAGATCTTGGAGACCCTGCTACCAGAGGGCATGATTATCCCTTCAGCCTTTGAAACGGTCGGTCATATTGCACACTTGAACCTGAAAGATGAACATCTACCATACAAGAACGTTATAGCGAAGGTGCATATTATAGAAATTAGTACATTTCACATACTGAAGATACAGCTCTACAACTTTGAAGGTGAACTCATCATTTGTCTTCTGACAGGATATGGTTGTTTTCCTCTTTATCAGGTGGTTCTGGACAAAAACAAGCCAAAAATACAAACAGTTGTAAATAAGATTGACGCCATTCAAAATGACTATCGAACAATGCAGCTTGAGGTGTTAGCCGGGAATCACTCCTTGGTGACTACCGTAGTTGAGAATGGACTGCGATTTCGTGTTGATTTAGCAAAAGTGTATGCACTGCTTTCATCAAAACAATAAGATATTTAACTTAGGTGACAAGGTATTCATGGTTCCACTTTTCTGCCTTTTTATGCAGGTATTGGAACTCAAGGCTTGGAACTGAGAGGCAGAGGCTTCTAAGTGGCTTCAATCGCAATGATGTCATATGTATGCTTTCAACTTTACGTTGTTTGGCATTATGTATTACAACTAATGATCGTTATAATCACCATAAAGGTCTTTAATGTGCACAAATTTTGTACTAGCTATAAATTTTATAAATATTCATATCGAGATGCTTACATGTCTCAACTCTTCATTTTTTATAATTTACAGGTGATGTATTCTCTGGGGTTGGTCCGATTGCTATATCTGCCGCTAAGATAGTAAAACGTGTTTATGCTAATGATTTGAACCCTTTTGCGGTTGAATATCTTGAAAGAAATAGTGTCCTCAACAAACTTGAGAGGAAGATTAAGGTAACATTGTGTTTGTGCTAGTGGATAAAATGACTAATCTTCTAGTAGATAGTTTTAGAGCCCATGACTGAATAAAATATAAAATGATAAACAGAACTGAACATAGTGGTTATCACTGATGCGACCTTGAGCCTAGTAATATATATTTGCACCATTTTGCGAGTTAATGGAATCATATTCCTCCTACTAAGGATGTTTTATGTTTCTCTTTAGATCTTTAACATGGATGGAAGAAGGTTCATCAATGCTATGTTTTCTAGTGAGAAAGCTCATTCCATCACACATGTAGTTATGAATTTGCCGAATGATGCTGCAGAATTTCTAGGTAAGTCGGTCAACTTGCGGTGGCCAGAAGTTTTCTTTTACTTGTATTTGCTTTCCACGAGTGATTAAGACTTATCTTTGGTGTACTTTGTAGCCTGTGAACTGCTTACCTTAGTTATTTCTAGTTGTTTGCCATAAGCTATTGTGACATTCTTCGGGTTGCATGTTGAAGATCAACTAGTTGATCATAGTTGTTACTTGTTATTAAAGGAATTACAGATAAGATTGCATCAGTTATGTTGAAGATCAACTAGGATTCAGGTTCTAACATGTTTTACTGTAATTTAAAACAGTATTAGATAATGTTTCTTAGCCGACAAACAATGTTCTCCAGGGCCATGTTTGGCACAGGGAGAGATGTTGACTAAAAGTTTTTGTTTAAGTGTCTTCAGAAAGAGGTAAAGCCTTCTGAAATCACGGTGGCTGAAGTTTAATTGCTTTCTATGTTTTGGCCTTGACAAACAGATGCATTCAGGGGAGTATACAGAGATCAACCTAGAGATAATGAATTCAACTTCCCCATGATTCATGTTTACGGATTTTCTAAAGCTCGAGATCCTGAGTTTGATTTTCATGAGGTCTAGTGCCAAAATCTCATAATATTTGTGTATCCGTTCAGCCAGTGCTAGTTTAGTTGCCATTTTTTTCTCCGTTTCTTCATTTCATATTGATTTTCATGTTCCTTGCTAATGCAGCGGATACGAATCGCCTTGCAAGAAGTTGAGGTTAATGTGGACATGAGTCGGGTACGCCTTGTTGCACCCGGAAAATATATGTTCTGTGCATCTTTTATCCTTCCCAGGAGTGTAGCTTTTGCAGAACGTAGTTTGAATGTGTAAATAGTTATGGAAAACTGAGAATTTCATATCAAATTTTGTTTAATAAACACCTTATTCATTTATGTGGCAAATATAGTTATTCTCACTGAGGTGAATATAAAATTTCAGAAGACTCCAACCAAAAGAAAAGTGCACAAAACAGTGAAAATACCTAAAAAACAAAGAATTCATGTTTTTAACGATACATAAGCATCTTACAGGCACATCTAGTTACTGTCCCCACGTTTATGTTTTACAGTCCTGTCTGTTTTTTTCTTATATGCAGTACTATAACAGCTGGGGGTCCCTGTTTTGGATGGCTCGGATTAACCCAACCCATCACTCTGAAGCCACTCTGTTGAGAGATCCTGTCCCTCCATAAAAATCTTAAAGAACCAAAGACAAAGATTTTTTTCTTTTTAACTATGTTGGGCAAACATGCAATAAAACCTTGGAAAAGGAGTCACGTAGGGAGAAAGATAACAGCAAAGAGCAACAAAATCTCAGTTCAGATTGCTGAGATCCGAGTAATTATTATTGTTTTTATGACTGTGGTCCAATATTGAAATGAGAGAGAATAAAAGGGATCTTTTGATCATTGCTAAGGGCTTCTTTGTTTTTTTTTTAACCTTAAAGAGTAGGGCTCTTTCACAAGTTGAATAAAGCTACAACCAACAGTTACTCTAACCTTTGGTTTCTTATAGCAAACCTTTAAGATACCCTTTGAAGTTCAAACCAAATGGTTACCTACTCTAAGGGGTTGTTTGTTTACTTCATAATGATTAAGCTTTGAATGATTCAAATGCTGAATGATTCAGAGGCTCTGAATGGTTTGACTCTGAATGTGACATGTTGTTTGATAACTGGTTCTGAATGATTCAAAATGTTCTTCTGTGCTAAATCATTCAATACTGTTTTGCTGAATCAGTCAACACTGAATCATTCAGAGGTGTGAAACAATGAATGGTTACATTAAGAGGCAAACAAACAACCCCTAAGTAAGTATATGCACTTTATTCTGTTGTTGGCGGGAAATCTAAGGTTAATTTGCGGTTGATTTTAACTTAAAACATTATTATATCTACTATAAAAAATTATACAATTGATAGTAATTTCGGTTATAATCGAAAATGTTACATTAGAACGGGTTTTAACTTAAAATGTTATTTTATCTACTTTAAGATGTTATAATAATTTTGACTACAACAGAGAATGTTATATTAGTTTCTTGACGGTACCTTTTTATGTTATAACTAAAATAGTTATGCAAATTATATTATTTTTTGTGAAGAACAAAATAATTTTGGTTTCAATCTAAAATCTTAATTTACTCTAAAAATTACGTGCTAGGTAAATTTTCCGTCACAATTGATTGTAATCTTTATTTAACTTAACCAATTGTATTTTACACTCTTCAAACATGTGCATTGATCTAATTAGTTTTTAAGTTGTGGAAAGATTATTATTACACTAATGCAAATTAATATAAGAATAAAAACTGAGTTAGTTTGATGTCACTTTCTTTAAGGTAATATACATATGGTCCCCCATTGTCATGCAAAAAAGGAGGTTCCGTAGTTATGGTCATAGCCCTATAAATGTATGATCTCCATCAAAAGCTGCCAAATGGTAGGACACCTTTGCATATAAAATCCCTAAAACTGAGTTCATGCAGGGTACAATCTGCTTCCCAAACCCCAAGAATCCTTCCATGTCTGCCCAAACCCAGCAAACCCTAAACCCGCTGTCTAAACCCCAAAACAGATACATGATTATAAGTAAGGAAGAAAACCCTAAACCCTCTGGTTTCACACATGTGGCCAATCTCCGACCACCTTCCACACGTGCCAAAACTCATTTTTCGGTAGCCGCCTATATCCCAACACCCAAGGTGGCCACTACGACCAATGTCCCTTTTAGAAGATTCTTTCTTCTTTGTATATGAATAATAAAACTTCATCACACCATACATATGCATATGGCCTAGGATCTAGAGTACTAGATCAAGGCTTACAGAAGGAGACTAAAGATTAAGCAGTTTTGCTTATGTGGCAGGTGATCATTGGTTTGGGTTTTTATACCGTGGATCGTCTCCTATATAAATTTGTTCAGCTTGCATGCAATTGTGTGAAAGGGACGGGGATGCATGGGATGATTATAAAGATCTTCAACCAGAATCATATCTGAAAATTACATCTTTGGTTAGTCACGCGGTTTTTATTGTTTTTTTTTTCTTCCTCCACTCGTTTTAAGCTTTTATAACACAGGAATCTGGTGCCATGAACTTGATTCAATGGTAACAGGGCCTAGGGGGATTTCTGGTAGCGAAGTTAGGACTTTCGTATAATGGGGGTCTTATACATGCACTAAAGATTATTATATTTTTTTATATATAAGATTGAGTGAATACTCTCTCTCTTCTCCTCTTCTTCCTTCTCTCACGACGAAACTGTCTCTAATCTTCAGTTATCATCTTCTCCCGAATCACCGATTACAATACTTGGCATAAATTGGAAGAGATAAACTACCCATAAACAAGTTGGACAATCCCATAAACTAGTAAAGTACCCCCATGGACTCAGCTTTATTTATTTTAAGGTGTTTTCAAAATATGCAGAGATCAGGGCATCATTGAAACCCTACAACATAGCTGGGCAGATTCACATTATCATGACCAAATCGTACTCTTTATGATTGCTCTTCCACCTTTTAATTATAATACAATTATATATAAAAAAGTAATTAGATTATAATATAATATATGTCATAAATTCCAAAGCATATATCAAATTATTATGTTAAAAACCACCACCACCACCTTATTATTATAAGCTTTATTCCCATAAATCCAAAACCAATTTACAAATAACATCAGTGCATATTTTAATTATGTATAATCTAAACCCAACTTGTACCACAAAATATAATAATAATAATAATAATAACCACAAAATTATATAGAAGAATTAGAAGTAAATTGAAAAGGATTAAAAATACATATTTTGCATGAAGATGAAAAGACGTAATGTTTGTTTGCTACTTGTGTCTAAAACTGACACTCCCAACTACTTGAAACGGAGTTGTAACGTCCTTTGTGTCTCGGATCATGTATAAGTGGTTCTCAGTTTCCGACACGTGTCTCTAGGTACTATTCTACTTTAACTCCTAATTCACCCTCTCTTTCGAGCGTTAAATACAGTACTCCATTACGGGACGGCCTTTGCATTACACGCGCCTTTTGATGAACTGCTTCTGGATTTTTTTTGAACAGGGTTTGCTATTTCTAGGCTGGAATTTGTACTTCTCATGTCGGTTTTACTGATTTCTGGAAAGAATTTTTTTGTCCTTTTTATTATATATATATATATATATATATATCATATATATCGAGGAAACAAATTTACCAACATCATGATTTTCTTAATATATTATTAATACTATATAAACTTTTATATATTTTTTAAAATAATAATAGATGATTATTAGATAATATTTATTTAAAAAATTTAAGTTTCGTAGATAGAGATAAAGTTTTAAAATTGATTAAAAGAATAACAAACATATAAAAGGGAAAAGAAAAATACCAAAAAACAAAAACATGTATAGCTTTTAACAGTTCATATGGTAGATTTATCTGTTCTTTTATTAGCGTTCTCAAAACTTAGTTTTTAATTGCATCAAATTGATGCCTAAAGAAAATCCAAATCTTTCATAACCCTCTGTCTATAAAAAACCGTTCTTTTTTATCATCAAGCAAAAGCCAATTGCAAATATACAAAAGAGCCTCTCCTTTGTCTCTCTCTCTTTTTTCTTTCAGTTGCCAAAAACCATCAAACCCCTATTATTTTAATGGCCACTTCACTCACACTCTCGAGTCCAAACACAGATAACCCAACAACAAAACCCATGGGAGACGAAGCTAAACCAGCCATGGAGTTTGTGAAGAGCAACAAAGGGAAGAAACCTAATGGGAAAGCCCCGTGCCCAAAGAAACAGCCACAAAGAGGCATGGGAGTTGCCCAACTCGAACGTTTAAGGAAAATGAATGAAACGAGAACCACAACGGGAATAACCCAGTTCCCTTGTGAAACTAGAGGAGCAGCTGGGAATGTTCCCGTGCTTCACGGTATAGTTCGCTATGGTGTTCCCATGGTGATCAATGGTGGAAGTGGGGGGTTATGGGGTTCGGGAAGTGAAACAGATGGTTTGATGATGCAAAGGGTTGTTGGAAATGGAGGATTTGGTGGGTTTAATGGTCAGGTTTTGGTGGGAAATCCGGGTAATTTGCAGGTCGGTTGCGGTGTTGTGGAGGCTTCTAAAGAGCTCTCTTCAATGCCAAAGTTTCAGCATTGTAAACCTGATCGTTGTGATAGTTGCTTTAAGGTCTAGTTTTTCTTAATCTGCAAAGTTTTTTGAGCTTTGGGTTTAGTTTTGTGTTTCTGGTTTGGACTAGAGTCCTGTTTGGTTTGCTAGAAAATATAACAAATCCAGAAAGTAGACAGTATTTGTCTTGGCCATCTTTATTTCTATCTTACTGATCACTTTTTACACATGTTGCAGAAGAAGCGTTGCAATGGAGAAACGGGAGGGATATTAAACCAATATGGACAAATTTTCCCCAGAAAAGAAGTTGATTTTCACGGAAGGAACCTGGAAAACAATCAAAATTACACCAATGAAGAGATGAATGGATTCAGTGCAAGAGCTGCAAGGAGTGCTTATACCTATGCAGCAGCAACAGGAGGCCAAATGAACAACATCAATGAGGTAAAATGAAATTGTGTTTTCAATCAAATCAAACACATTTCTTTTCTACTGGAACTATTTTGATGTAATTTCATTTTTCTGGGTTTTTTTCTTGGGGGCAGTCTGTGGATTTGTTGGCTATTCACAAGAAGGGAAACTCAGTTGGCACTGGAAGTTATGTGATGGAGTACGAATTTTTCCCAGAGAAAAATGGCAGGAACACGGCTTTCAAAGAATGGGAACTTCCAAAAGAAGCTTCTTTGTCTCTGGGAGGTGAAGCTTCTCATGCTAATGCTTCTAATTGTGTTGATTTGTCACTCAAGCTTTCTTATTAGAAGCATATATATACAGGGAAATTGTCTGTTTGGTTTTACTGTTACATTGATTTGGAGGTGTATGTGTAATTAATGCCCTTTTGACAAAAAAACCAAATTCCAAACACAGCTTTAAAAAACTTAATTATATATAATTCTAAATTTACTGCAATTGATCTTTATGCTTTCTGCAATCCATTTTGTCAGCTTCAAAAGATTTGTACATGTCCCAAGCTTTAAAGCTTGGCCCGGAAACTATATGTAAAAGAAGCTGGCTTTAAAAGACGGCTACCATTGCTATATATAGAAGAAGATCTGATCTTGTGTTGTTGCATGTAGAAACTGCAAATCAATAGTTTCAATTGGCTTAAGTAACCCTGGCTGCCATCAAAATGCTGAGTTGTGTGAATTTTTGCATTTGATCATTATAGCTCCAATTTTTAAGCTCCATTTTTTTGTTATATTTCGTAGTTGTCTCTCTCAATAATGTCGTTTCTAAGATTCCATTCTGTAGGTTAGGGTTTTTGAGATTATGTATATATATAGGATGGAAAGAATGGGCTAAAAACCCTAGCAACTGTTACCGTCTCTCTTTCAGAATTTTATTTTTAGTTTTTTTTTTCCAATGTGGTGAGACACAAGGAGGGTATCTCTAGCTTTCTGTTAATGGGAGTGAGCTAATTGAGTAAACCTTTTTAGGGTTTTGCTTTTGAAAAAAGTGTAACCAGAGCACTGTTTCCGGGAAAATCTAAGCAAAACGACTCTGGAGATGATCAGAAACTGGCTGCTGCTAGCTGCTACTGTAACTGATGAGTGCAGTGAAGCTTTTCAATATAAACTTGGAACACACAAATAATCTTAACAAAATCTAAGAATTTTTTAAATAAATTGTAATTAAACCGAAAATGACTGGAAACCAAACAGTTTTGTGTAACATTTAGATATGCAGGATGTGGGATTTATAGTCTGGTTAATTGGTTGCTCTCAGTGATATGTTTCTTCATTCCCCAGCTTTTCCTTTTCGCTTTATTTTGGTTAGCCATTAAAAAGAAAATCAATCCTTTCAAGTGATTCACGGGTTAGCACATTTTTGCACTGTTCTCTCATTTTCCTGGAAAATACGATGTTGAACTATTATAGGAAATTGCATGCATTGCCACCAAAAAGTAATAGAATTACGTGAACGGCAGGATTCGAACCTGCGCGGGCAGAGCCCACATGATTTCTAGTCATGCCCGATAACCACTCCGGCACGTCCACGAGACTGGTGAAAGTGTTCGATATTTTAGTTACAAAAACTATTTCTTTTAAAGGATAAAGGTCACTTCGCATGGTTTGTTCTTTTGGATATTATTTTGTAAATGTCTGGAACAAAGAAGAGCATATTCTTGATTCTCCAAATATAAATATATAAATTTAATTTAATTTCTAGCTGTTATGAATTATTAAATAATAAATTAAAAATCCTCTATGAACACTTTTCTTTTCGTTTTCTTCACTTTTACACATATATATTTTTATAGATATATTCTTTATTCATTTAGATAGAATTTGACCTAAATGTTAAAAGATCGCTGATGTTGGTTGAAATTTTCACACACAAAAGAAAACTTTGAAATGCAATCGATTTGAATAATAAGTAAGTTTAAACATATTGTTTAACAATAAATTTAACCTAATTTGGATCATTGAATATTTTTACATTTATGTATTAAATGATATTAACAGTTTATTAAATTGCTGTTAGTTCAATACTGTTTAGCAATATGTGTGGACGGTGCATGTCCTCTGGGTCATGGTGCTGCAGCAATTGATGTTATTGCTCGAGATTTCATTGGTTTCGTTGTCACTAATCACACATGTATAATGGCTGATTATGGGATCCCTCCATTGTTGAGGCTATTGCACTCACTAGTCGAGAGCGATGCTTCTAATTTGGTTCGTCAATTCGTCATATTGATCTTTCCGTTGCGAGTTATTATTTTGTCAAAGTTCGTCGGCTACTGGATACATCTTCTCATATCATAATTTGCTTCGTCCGACGCTCAACAAATTTTACTGTTCATGCTTTAGCTAATTGATCACCTGTTGAATATGATTTTGTCACCTTTATTTATGACTTTCCGAATTGTGTTTCTTCTTTCATCTTCCAAGACGTAATTATCGGTTAATTAAAGAGCATTTTCATTCAAAAAGAACTGTTTTTTGGATATTAAGAAAAAAAATTGAAAATTTAAATATAAAGGGATAAGTCAATGGAAGTATTACTCCACAAAGTCCAAACTTTTCGACCGCTTCAAAATCTCCATTCATCATCAATCTGAACATCGGTAACTGAATCCCCCAAAAAATGAATCCCTCAGATTACAGTGACCACCCGCTGCTCCCAACGATCAAGATCCACCACCCATCATCCCCTCATCACCCCACCTCCACCGTCACCCCCACCGCCGGCGCCCGCCGCAAGATCGGCGTTGCCGTCGACCTCTCCGAAGAGTCTGCTTTCGCCGTCCGTTGGGCTGTTCAGGACTACATCCGGGCCGATGATGCTGTCGTCCTCCTCCATGTGTCGCCCACCTCCGTACTCTATGGAGCTGACTGGGGCCCACTCCCCCACACCTCACAAAGCCCGGGCACGCCGCAGTCCCAGAAACAACTGGAAGACGATTTCGATGCCTTCACGGCGTCGAAGGTTGCGGATTTGGCCAAACCCTTAAAGGAAGCTGGGATTCCTTTTAAGATCCATATAGTGAAAGATCATGATATGAGGGAAAGGTTGTGCCTTGAGGTGGAAAGGTTAGGGTTGAGTGCTGTTATAATGGGGAGTCGAGGTTTTGGAGCTGAGAAAAGAGGGCGTGATGGGAAGTTGGGAAGTGTGAGTGATTATTGTGTGCATCACTGTGTTTGCCCCGTTGTCGTGGTTAGGTATCCTGAAGATAAAGAGGGCGGCAATTGCAAGGCCGCGGTGACGGTTAAGGAGGCCGACGTAGAGGAAGAAGGTGGCAAAGGTTAATCCTTTTTCGGCTTTTTCTTCTTCAATTTTATTGAAAATATGAGATCTCTGTACTTGTTTCAATGCTTAATTTGGATGATTTGCCCTTCTTTTAAATTGCTTGTGTGCTTTTATATAGTATTATCACATGATCTATACAGCAAATCCTACATACCTAGATTGTTTTTGTTGCGAATAAATGAAATATGGATTCTTGGCAATTTCTATAGATGTTTATGTCGAATGATTTTAGCATTTCTTTTTCTTGATCTATATAGCTAATCCAGCTTGTTAGAAATGTATTAGTTTCTTGCTGTCCTTGTTGCTTATATATTGTTGTGCGGATAGGATTATTTTCCTTGGTGATAACCGGATCATACATGTCACTACAAATGAGTTAGAAGTGCATAATTCATAAATGTGATAAAGTTATGTGATAGCAATTGTTACAACATAATTAAATATGTGTAAACCCTTGATAGGGATAGTTTCTCTTCCCTTGCTTTGAGCTTTGTTCTGCATGTTAGGGTATTAAATTTCGGAAACTAATTGAAATGGGGACTAGTTGTCTATAATGCAAGTGATGCTTTAATGAGCAGGATGGCATAATAAGGTAGTGCCATTTGCTTGGTGTTGGATCTTATAATAGAGGTTGCTGCGAGAATGATAATTGCCTAAATGTGATAAAGACCCTGGATAGCAGTTGCTACTATTTCTTTACCTGTTAATTCTGTGTCAATGCAAGTATGAAATGTACTGCATGAAGTTATCCTGCTCATAGAGGTTTGAATGCACAATCTTTTGATCATGGGAAATGATCAGTTTGTATTAGAAAGATGTTTTGAGTAGTTATTTGCCCACTTAAGGTGAAGCAAGTTTATACTTGAAGGCACTGGAGTATTTCTAGTGCCTTGAGGACCGCATGATCTATTGGAGCTTAAAAGGAAAGTTCTTTTTATTGGCATTTTAAAATCATTGTTACTTTAACTTGGAAAATATGGGGAGATAAATTGATATTGGCATGCTTTGTACTCTGGACAGTTTTGTTAAAGCATGCTTTCCCCCTGATATTCAGACACCTTAAGAAAGATGATGTGGCAATTAAGTGTTCGCTGGACATATTTTCTGGATGCTTCATATGTTGCTGTTGAAAAGTAGTATAGTTCCAATTCATATATGTATGTATGTATGTATAGTTCCAATGTTTTTTATAAGCAAATAGGTCTACATAGTACATACAAAGAACTAAGTAGACGTGCAAAGAACAAGAACCGTCTTTACTTGATATCATTTCCTGGTGGAAACATGTAGTAAACATGAGATTGACTGTTATGAAATCCATAGCATGTTTAACTAGCAATGCTTCCTTAGTTTCTTTTATAACTTTTGGTTTGCCGAATGAAACTTGTTTGAGTTGCTGAATTTTGAACTTACTGCAACCTTGTAAACTGACATTAGTTTTTTATGCATAATTTGTGGCAGATGCTTAGGGTAATTTCAGCTATCTTGGTGTTGGAAATATCTTCAATCTCAAGTTATACCTATCATTCTTATTTCTTTCTATCTTTTGTTATAGTGAGCTAAGAATTATCTGTCTTGAAGAGAAGTGATGAAAAGAGTCTGTCAGTTGATGGTTAAAATGGATTGATCCTAGGGTTTTCTGGTCTTTGTACAACTCTTTAACGATGGTGTTGTTGTACGGTTAACGGGGTTCTTGATTTGATTTTTATGGCACTGAACTGAAGTTATTTTGCCTGTACTTCGATACATACTATGAGATAAACCTTGTGTCAACATTTGGTTTGTGTTTCAGTGAGCTGTTTGTACTTTGAATATGATAAAACATATGAGATAAACCGATTGCAGCTCTCATGCTGTTAAACGCATACCAGGTCTAGAACACCTTCCCAAATAACTACACTCAAGCAACAAGTGAACCCCTGTTTCCGAGCGGAGGATGCAGCTGCCTTGGATACCGAGCCCTCATCTAATTGACCTATTTTGGGTAACCAATCTATCATGCATTGCTAAGCAAGCCACAAAGGAGTGCTTTGGTATGTGGAATAGGAACCATAGACCATGCTTTTGTCTACATGTTGACATTATGCAACTATATTCCTTTGCTTGCAAGAACTTTTTCCAGCTCTAGCTACTACCTGTATAAACATGCATATGCACCATCAGTGACCTACCCTTCAGCACATAGGTGTAAATCCTGGCTATCTACAATGATGCAGCCTGAATTGGTATGGCCCAAATATGTTGGATACAAATAAGAGAAAGATAAGGAAGTCAATATATGCATATATCTTTAATATTTATCTTCATTTAGGATTTCAACGTAATTCGATTTTAGATATAATCGAGATTTAAATATAATTATTACAAAATAAGATTTTATTAGAAAATCTTAAAATAAAAAAATAGAATAAAAAGTTTTCTATATCTTCGAATGAATTAAAGATGGATACAACAAATCAATCAAGTTAATCCACATGGTGTTTTGCAAGTTGATTTTCTTTTTATTATCTCTTAATTATTGCACATTTACACCTTATCCGGTAGCTTTTGAATGGAGTTTCGTTTTCTAGGCACCGTACATTTTTTTTTAAATTGCTAAAAACTATGATTAGCCACATCCAAAATGTATTCTATTCAATCTCACGTCATGTTTTCTTTTTTATATTCTATATATTTCTATTTTATTGTTAGGTTAATTGCTTTACTTTACCTATAATTTATTTTTTATTTGGAATTTCACAAATGCATTCGCAATAAAAATAATTATTTAATTTTAGAAGTATTTAAAGATTATAAATATTTTTTTATAAATACAATTATTGAACTCATTGGATTATTTATATGGTTGAGATATTACATAGTTTTATTATAAGAAAAGATTCTTTCTATCTAATTTATTTAATTAATAATATTAAATTTCAGATTTTGATTTTATTTAGAAGATTCAACATCTCACTCACTTAATTAACTAATAATTTATTAAAAAACTATAAATCTATAATGACAATATTGCATTAATCCTTTTATATGATCATCTATTGCTTTCTTATCAAGATACTTATAAAATAGATACAAATGTCTCTGAGGTCTTTGTATTTTTTTAAAAATAATATGAAATTTAATTTATTTTTACACATAATTTTACTTTCTAACTCAGTAAATAAACATAATGTGACTCTTTGATTAATATTTTATGTCGTTGATCATTACGATACAAATATAAAAACTTTGATATGAAAGTTTACAACGGAAATGTGACTCTATGTTAAGATTTTTTTTTTTCAAAATTAGATCAAACAAAATGATCAAAACTATCGACGAAACAAGAAACACAAATTTAAGAATCATATTTGAACAATTATGGGACGAAATAAAAATCAATCCATACTTGTACGAGCCAAAACGTCTATTAAGCCTTTATTTATAAAGAAACATTTGGTGGAAACAAAGGATCTATGCTTCATTTTGACACGAAAGAAGTCATAAAATGTCAAATTGTACCCATCTATCCATTACCCAAATTTTTTTTCTTTGTTTGTAGACATCAAGTGGGCACATAGAATTAATTAAAAAGTCAATTAACTAATTTTTAACAACAATTTATTAATTATATATATTTTAAATATCAATTTATTAAGTATCTATAAACACAAGTTGATCATTTTTTATTAAAATAATTATTGTATTAAAATATAACCATAAAAAGAAATTCCAACAATTTCAAAGTTGAATTAAAAATAAAAAAAGACAACAATGGCTTTTTCATGTTAAGAAAATTGAAAACATTTCCAGAAAAGAAAATAAAAGGAAATGTATGGTGTAGGTAGGATATAATAAGAGAATTTGAGGAAGGTGAAATCTAACGGCTCTGATCTCTGCTCAACCTGCAGATCCCAATGATCGTAGCCGATGCATCATTATCATCGATAATCATGTGCTTTTGAAGTTTTTTCAAAGAGCTGATGATAGCCGTTGATCTCGACTCTGTTTCACCGTCATCTTGATTAATTGCTGAATGATTAGCTTCGGCTAATCTTGGTTGCTTCAGTAGTCTTGATGAGCTCATTGATGATGATGTTTCTCCACTGGATGATCCTCTCGAGCCTACATGAGATGAGGAGCACGCAATCTCATCCTGCATTTCATAAAAAAGAAAGAAAGAAAGATCGATTTCACCATGTTAAAAAAGATGCTGTTTGGTTCCTTGGAAAATGAATGACAAAGAATTCAAAACAAACAGAAAAGTTTAAAGTTTAACCCATAAACTGGAATATTCATCTAACTTAAACATTTTCAGATTCAAAACTCAATATTGAAGACGCTAAAATTTCATGAATATGATTAAAAGGCCAAAAACAGAGCAAGGGAAACAAATCGACATACGTCAGAGCAGAAACTACGACTTCTTCTCATCCTCCTCAACTCAAAACCGGCTCTGCCACCGCCTTCAGTACTACTCAAAGAATCCGAGCTAGCCACCGGCTTCGCCATCGTGAAAGAAGAATCATCTCCTGACCACGGAACCACCTGATTCTCTGCATCTTCTTCTTCTTCGTCGTCCTCGTCATCATAATCTTCCTCTTCTTCTTCGTGATCAGCCTCCGATGACTCTTCCGGCTCCGTAGCAACATCGCAAGTATTATCGTTGTTGGCGACACAAGACTCGCAAACGGAGACAGCAGGGCTGAGGTGTTGACCGGAGGCGAGCCAGGGAGTAGGGTTTTGACAGACATGGCAGAGGAGGGTTCGGATGTGCTTAGCTATAAGGAAATTGGCTCCGTGAACATTGACGTCGCAGTCCCAACACAAGTTCGCTTGGTCCGATTCGCAGTGCATTCGAGCTAACCCCCCGCATAGTTCACACTTCCTCATTTTTTTTCTTCTCTTTGAAAAGTAAATCTAATGGATAAAATGAAATCTAAGTAAACCTTTTCGCTATTTAAATCGCGTCACGGATAGTTTTGTAATTTTAAAAATAAAATGATGATAATTTGTCACACCTTTTAAAACCTTCGTCTAAACTGTTACAATATCAAAATTAAGATCTAATGTATAGTTCATTAATTCTAATAAAATTCTTAAAAATACAAAATTATAATATATAGTTAAAAACGTGATTTTGACTGTGGAGAAGAGGAGAAGTTGGGAGCGACGTGGAAGACTATGGTGGGTGAAATATATATTTTTCTAAAACCAAGAAGATCGAAGATTGGGTTGATGACATGGCAGATTCTGCAAATCATTCCTGCGTGGACGAATCGAGACCATGGCTGTGGCCAATAGCCAAGTGAACAGCACCTGACTGATTCTCGAAATCCAATAACTGATGATGTGGCATAATGGGCGGGACCTACCTTTACGTTTATCTATGCCTTTCCATTACCCTATCTGTTCACCCTTCAGTTCTTTTTATGCTATTTGAATATTAACTTTATTTATTTATTTTAGAGGGAAAACTAATTTATACTTAAATTTTTAGCTAAGAAAACATTTTTGTGGAACTTAGGTGTGCGACATTTTGAGCGTAATTGGTTTAGAATATTTATCTAATTTATTGATTAATTATTTTAGATTACATTTTATAAAAATTTATTATAAAATAATTTTTATCTTATTTTTGATTTATAATGTTAAAATTGAAATCTATGATTATGTTTAAGAGATCTAATGATTTCTTCTGTTAGATCAATTAATAATTATATTTAATTTAAACAATTTAAATAAAACTTATCATCTTAATGCAGTTAAATTGTTAATCAAAACTGTTAAATATAATATAATTAATATAAAAAATAGGAATGCATATATTTTTAATATAAACAAAAAAATATACAAACATAATTGAAACAATGAAAAGGGGACGGCCTAAAATATATTTTGCATTATCCTATTAATAATGGGAGTATGCGATAAACCTTGGAATGTATGGGCAAGAATGGATTTGTGGGACGGGGGTGGAGCGCTCTTCACTAAGCGTATTTTAGGTAGCGAAATTTTATTTTAATTTCATCAATAAAATTTTGTTTTGCTAGTAGATTTATTAATTTACAATTCGATGATGAGGCAAACTTCACGTGAAAATACCTACGTGGCACACAATTAAAGGAAAGTGCTGGGGAATCAGTGGTCAAATGCCAAGTCGATAGTTTCTTTTACCGATAATTTGATGTGAATATATGATAATATAAAAGGTTACTTATATATATATATATATGATGTTTAAATTTAATACCTTAAGTAAGAATAACAAATCTTTTAACCTCAATTGATTCATGCGTCAAATCTATAGTTTTTTTATTATTATTAATCATATAAGTATAAAATAATATATATTCAGAAATATCTCTCACCCACACCCCTAGCATTTAGTAGGTTTGAATTTGAGACCTCAAGGAATAATAATAATTTATTTACCATCAAAATCACTTGATTTGTGCTGTCAAATCGATAGTTGATAACTACATATAGGGATATATTATATTTTCACAATATAAAAAAGATAAACCATGTATTTAATCTATCATATATTTTTACATTTTGGTTTTGGCCAATAAATTATTTATTTTAAATCATATATAACGTTACATTTTAGTCGCCATCCATTAAAAAATTAATAGAACTGATGATATGGTAAAATTTATTTTTCAATGATGACATATGACATTATCTTATGGCGATACACCAATATTACTATTAATTTTTTAATAACGGGTGACCAAAACATAATTTTAAGTATGATTTAAAAAAAATAGGTGACTAAAACATAATCATAAAAATAGGTGAATGAATAAATATGTAGTTTAACTTAAAATTTATTTGTTTTATATACAAATATAATTATTAGATGAATTTAAATGGTTAATAAAGTTTAAAATTTTATACATTAATATTATTCTTTTTAATTTTCATTTTTACAAAAGAAATAATTTTATTTGAATTTCAATCATCCATGTAAATTCAATTAATGATTATATCTTTATATATATTACCCATGAATAAATTTACAAACATTTGATACATCTACAATATAATTATTTAATTTTATAAACAAAATTAACAAATTATGTGTACTTTTAAATAATCATTAAAAAATTAAATAAATAATTTAGATTTAAAATTCTTAATCTCATCTATAAAATAAAATAATATGATAATAATTCATATAAATAAATGTGGGAAGCTAGAGATGAGGGGGTACTTTGCATGTAGACTCCCTAGTAGGAAACAACAATTTGCCCATCTTAAAAGCAAAGAGTGATGTGGTGTGACCCCCACAACAATTTTCAACGCACGCCACTTGTTTCTTCTTTTGCTCTAACAGCTTAATTTTTTTATAGTTTAATACATAAATAAATACTACTTCAATGTCTAATCCTATTATCTTCCTCTCACCATTTTTTATATTATAATTGAATAAATTAAATAAAGCAAATACAATATATTCAATGATATGTTATGTAATTTTATATTTTAATATTTTTATTATTAAAAATATAAATGTTTTTTATATTTATAATTGTAAGTCCTAGTTTTATATTATTAAAACATCAAGGAAAGTGTACGTTGAAATTAAGCAATTTAAATCATAATGAAAAATGTAATTTAATATGGGTAAAATTATAAATTCAACTTTAATAAAGCCTTTTTATATTTAAATAAAATAAAATTTTATTATAACATCAATTATAACATACTCGTAACAACAATTAATGTTATATTAATTAAGAAGCTTTAATTTATCGATGTGAGGTTGAAGTTGTATGTCTCACCGTACGTTCACGCTCTTCTGAAATGAATTGGAATTGTATGTGTTCATCTCACAGTTCTCTAGACTAATATCTTTCTTAGGCGATATTTTTTTATCCATCTTGTCCTCATTACGATACTTACATATCAATTTTACATGTATTTCTTTATGTCTCTTGTTAATTCTTATCTTATTTGAATGGCATCTTTCTTCCAATTGTTTAACTGACGCTTCATTAATTTCACAAATAGTCATATTTTCCTTGCACTAATTGATTTTGATTTCAGCTCAAAATCTGAGTGCAATGTTACATGTTTTGACTTTTGTATCGTGATTGATTTCTTGAATTATAAGTCGATCCACGTTTATTATACAAAATGTTAATGAATAACATGTGAAATGGTGATTTAGAAGGTGAGAATCTAAAAGAAAAGTTGATGATTTGGAGATTCAATTTTTTGATGTGGATAGAAAGTGACTGGGTCAATTTAAGTTTATTTTAGAAGTTATTTCTTTAAATTATGAATTCGTCTTTTATCATACGACAACTTTATTAATTACATATTCTAAGTATATGACAGTAATGATATTAAAAGAGAACAATCTTTTCATATATTGATTGTTTTGTAAAATAATAATTGTTAGAAGGTGAAAACCTAATCTTTTACCTAATCGATTTAAATATGAGTTGGACTTTGATATATATATATATATATATATATACACATGCATGCCCCATTTATATTGACTGCCAAATAATAAATGAAATAATGTACCTTCTGAATCGTCTCAATGTAAGCAATATATTACCATGCTTAGCGATCCGTTACATGCAGCGGCATGTACATCTTCAAATACTCCAATTTCTTCGATAAATATGATCAAATAATAAATTAAAAGCAAATATTAATAAAAAAAATCTTATACAAGTTAATGCTGATACGACTTCTCTTTTATGTGATAAATGAACCAGGGCAAAAATGTTCAGATAAGGGATTGAAATCCCCCCCCATATTGCAATTTTTTTTAATTGGGGAGAAATTTATAATGTTCGTAGAAGAAGATTGAATAATATGATATCTTCCGAGAAGATAATCGGATGACACAACATTTTGTATATCATCCAATAAGAGCGTAAACAAAGATTATTTGTATAAAATGTTATGTCGTGCGGCCATATTTTCCGAAATTGTCATGTAATTTTGGCATCTTCCTCGATGCTCTGTATAAAAGTTGATTGCCACTACACAGGGATATGATAAAGCTGGTTTCATCGTCTTTATCCACGTTGGTTCTAATCAAAACAAACACTACTTGTCCATGTGTATGTCCTACGTATGGGGCATGACATATAAATGAAATATAAAGCCTATTTGATCTTTCTGCAAATTCCAATACTTATCATATCTTCAATATTAATTCCTGTCCATAGCTATACAAAGTACCAGAACAAATTTAGATAACTATGGTTATAACACAATAATAGCAGCAGACATAAAGTTTTCGATTCCAAATTTTCAAAATTAAAACACGCAAAATGAATGAAAATTAAAACAGGAGAGATATCAGGGTCGGTGGTTTGGCCCAATAAATGGTACCATTCATGTTTAATTTCTACAAATTATGAAATTGTAATTTAATACAATGGTAGAATTTCACCTTGACTATCTCAGATAACAATAATTTAATTTTTAACCCCTTAAAATCTAAATACAATTTTTTTTATAAATATGAGGTGAATACAAGGTAGTATCTATTCAAAGACAACCATTTGACAAAGAGAGAGAGAGAGAGAACATCTAGAGCTAATTTGCTCATACTTTTAGTAGAGGGACCAAAATCCATCATGCCACCTAGTACAGGGATTTCTATAGTACTTTTACCTTTAGATTCTTCAAGTTTTAAAAGGAAAAAAATGAGAATACTTGATTAGATTGGATGACACAAAAGGTAAACAAACATAAAGTTTGTTATCATCTTAAGAGCTACAAAGTACAAGAAATTGCATTTGGGAGGTAATAGTACTGCTGCGATCCAAAAATAATTATGAAATGGAAAATGAAAGAAAGAGAAATAAGGAGAGGGATCCATCAATAATTATGAAATGGAAAATGAAAGAAAGTGAAATTAATGAGGAGAGCGAGACAGTTTTATCTCATTCTATTGATTAAAATAATATAATAACGGAATTTAATTATTAGGTGATTTTAGTGATGAAAAATATTATTTTTTAAAAAAAGATTTGAGTTTAAATAATTATATTTGTAGAATGTGTATTATTTATCACTAATTAAAATAAATTCTAAATAAATATTATTTTAAAACTGTTCTAAACTATTCCAAATAAAAATAATAATAATAATAATAATAGAATTACACCGTTTGAAATTCTTAAGTGAAAAATGAACTAAAAAGGACAACAGCTATGGGCTTTGGATGTTATCAATAATATCTTGCAAAGTATTAGTTTATTTCAAATTTTATCCACACATTACAAAGTATTAATTCATTTCAATTTTTTTACATGTGCTTACATGCATTAGTTATCACATATAAACGTAAAATTTTATGATAAAGATTGAACTTTTAAAATTATACGAGAGTAAAAATAAATTATTAATAAATATATAAATAAATATTTAAAATATATAATAATTTAAATTTTTTAAGAAAACGTCTACCTTAATTACATTCATGGTGGTCACTGCACTAAACCACACTTTGATAAATTTACACCTACCTTACACGTAAGTACCTGTAGTTGCCATCAACTTTAACCACACCTTGACAAATCTACATCAACCAATATATGGTAATTGTAATTGTAGGGAAGATTCAAAGATCGAAGGGGTTCTTAATTTACAATTCAAAAAATATGGTAGGTTTTTTTTTTCTTTCAAATTACCTTGATATAAAAAATATTATTGAATTATCCTTTTTTTTGTTTAAACATTCTCATCGACAACCATATCTTTAATGAGAAGACACTGAGCATCAGCTGGTGCTTACAATAACAATGTAAACCCAAGTTGCTAGTGCGTTCGGGTCGTGAAACTACATCCGCTACACTATTCACTTCTCGGCTAACATAGGAGATCTTGATCTTCCAATGGAGGTGAATAAGCTTACGAATCCTGCGGATGATTGCTGCTTCTTGCGGTTGGATTGGGGAGTTGAGTATTCTCACGACCTCATTATTATCCACCTCCATGTCCACGTGTCGGGCTCCACACTTCCATGCTAAAGCAAGTCCATCTAGCACTGCCCAAAGCTCAGCATGGAGTACCGAACACCGACCAATGTTCTTGTGGAACCCTGCAAGCCACGCTCTGTTGTTGTCACGAAGCATTCCTCCGCTGGTGATCACCCTTGTGTCTAAATTCACTGTTCTGTCTGTGTTAAGTTTCAGGACCCCAATATTAAATTATTTTTTTGAACAATTAAAAAGTAACTTACAAACATCTAAAATTTCATTCTTTTGAAACAAATTACGGTTGAGTTGAGACTTCTGATATATAATATTGTATATACCTTTCGATTATTTTTTATATGTAGTTTCTCCCACTTTTTTAAAGGGTTTGAATTTTCCTATATTAAAAAAATAAAATAAAAATGGAAAATTAAAACAAAAGAGAGGGTGTGGGAGAAGAAGATAATTTTGAGTAATGTGAAGTAAAATAAAGTTGGAATTTGAAAAAGAAAATACTGGAATTAATGATGTTAATTATTTGTTTATTATCCAAGGACATGCTTTAAGCTTGAAATTAAATATTTCAAACTTACCCAACAATTAAATTAAAAAAACCAGCAAGAAATAAGATGAAATTTATGGGGGAAGCCTAGTTTTACAAATATTATCATACATATATGCAGCACCATAATCATATATATTCTTCAACCCATTGCCTTGATCCATAATAAATATTATCATCCACCACTAACCCAGGGCTTAACCTAAACATGAGAATGCAAAACTCAATCTGGTTCAATGCCCCATCTCCATCCATATCCCCTTCACTCAACATGCAAACGATCTCATCGTCCCCCATGTCATTCAATCCCAGAATAACGCCGTTCTTCTTCAAGCTCTCGAACGTTATTAGCCCGCGCTGGCCATCCATCAGCAGCCGGAACCCGTTGCAGAGCTCGCCGATGAAACCTTCGGCGCCTAGCCGCTCCATCATCGACGGGAAGTAGTCCTCGAAATCGACAGCGATGTTGAGCTCCATTTGGGCAAACTCGGTGTTCACGACTTGATGTGATAACTTGTGGGGTAAGGAAAGTGAATAGGGAAGGTTAATGGAGGAAGAAGAAAAGAGGGGATTATATAGAGGGAGGGGGAAGAGATTAGGGTTCTTCGTGGAAAGAGTGAGTGGCCATTGAAGACAATTCAAAGTACAGATAAAAAAAAAGATAGATTTTTATGGTGGCATGTGAGCTTCTTGCACCTATCATTGGGCATTAGCTTTTTCATTAGGATTCCTGTGAAGACCCTACTTCCTGGAAGTTGCATGACATGTATAAATATTTAATACTTATGTTCATTTTTGTGTTTGTGTTTGAGCTTCTTTTCTAGCATGTCTTTATGCTATGTTAAATTTTGGCAGTTAATGAGCTCATTCCACTTTTTCAAATTATATACTGTGTAAACAAGTTTTTCAGTTGTGTTTTTGAACAAATAGCTCAATAATTTAAGTGAATTTTATTTCATTTATTTATAGCAAATTTCTTATTCATGGAATTTATAAAACGGCATATATGTTTTTTTTATCTTTCGGTTCTTTAAGGTTTTGTCATGATTAATTCGAATCGCTTCCTGTCGCATATCTAATTTTGATAGCATAGTAAATATTTTCTATATATATAAGACCTCAAACTCGAGATATAATTAAACGATATCAAATTGTTTACCATTTAAACCAACCCCGTTAATCAACAAAAAATTTTAACATAGTTCCTCCAAATTCTTAAAATAGAATTTCACCTTTTTCATATTAAAAAAACTAATTTGTAATTAGTTAAGTTTTTCTCATCTTAATTAAATTCTAATTAAATTAATTAAAGAAAAATAAAATCTTTCAAAATTATAGTCTTCATTTAAACAAATTATTTTAAAAAATCATTTTTTATTTCATTAACTTCGATTGTCGTTTCACACGTGTTTCCCATGGTATACCCTTTTTCCTTTATCAAATATTTACATTATTCATTTCTCATCTTTTTAGTCATAGGAATCTCGCAATAATTAGGATAAAACAAGCTATTGATGCTTTAGGTTATTTAAAAAATTAAATTATGACGTGACATATTTTAAGGAATTTCTTAATTTTTAATTTAAGAATAAATTATATTCTCAATTATCTAATTATAAGAAGATTTAATTTTATTATCTATCTTTTAATTTTAACAATCATACTATTTAACTGTTTAGATGACATTAATCAAATCACTTATTATTAATATTTGACAAAAGAATTAGTGGATCTGTTGATAAAATTAAAAAATAACTTTATTAATATTATGATAAAGATAAAATAATTATTTTTTTCATTTTTTTGATGTGGTAGAAAATGACAAAATAGATGATGTCAGTTTAACAATATATTATTGTTCTATCAATTTCAGATCAATTTAATAATATGTAAAAATTCAAGAATAAAATGACTATACTAATAAATTTAAAAAGCTTAAAGGGTTAATTTTTTTTATTAAGTAGAAAATTTAAATCCACACAAGGTAACACACCATGAAATTTCTCGATCACTTGATCAATTAATGGATCTAAGCTTAAATGTCATTACGGCTGTATACATTTGGTTGGAAATTAAGGATGTACATATAGTTTTGGTTGGAAACAAAGGGAATTGTTTGTTAAAGTTTGGCAATTGAGCATTTGGAATTGGATGGGGTGTTTTGTTCATCAATGTTCCTGACTGGACCTCTCGAAACAAATGTTTGCTCCTTTTAGGGACAAATAAATGTTTTGATTTTTGGAAAAAAAAATGAATTGGAAGTGATAAAATGATGTGATGCAAGTGGCACATTATTGAAATAAAAAGGAAAATGAAAACACATCCGAGGTGGTAACTTCGCATTTATTATTTCGTTTGCATTATCTAAAGACAAAGGGAAGTTTCAATGCAATTTCCTTCGAACATCTTCCCTTCCATTAAAGCCATAAACCCCCTTATATGACACTATCAATCAATAGAATTGCGTCACGTATACTAAAATACATCTGTTCTATCCAAGTACAATTAACTGTTACGAAAGCCATTAAAACAACGCAAAATAACTTGTTATTGATGTTGTCATGCAGTGGTTTCATGTTTCCAGAGCATGCAGTAAAGGGTATATTTTCAGTGAAATCTGATGTTTTCAGCTTTGGTGTGATCGTATTAGAGATGATAAGTGGAAAAAAGAACACACCAAAGCTGATCGATATATGTTTGAAGGATTTGATTATTGAATATCAAGTTCTAAGATGCATGCAGGTGGGCTTATTATGTGTTCAGAGTTTTCCTGAGGATAGGCCAACAATGTCATCTGTAAATTTTATGTTAGCAAATGGAGACTTGACTTTGCCTCTTCCGAAAGAGTCGGGTTTCTTCACCGACAAGAGTTTGGACGCAGATATAGCGGCATTGAATAATGCAGAGTTGCCTACAATAAATGCAGTAACTATAACAATGCTTGGAAGAAGATAGAAATTCCTGATTTACTTGGGGAGCTTATACATGATTGAAAAGTTGAGCACAGCATGTTTTGACAAACTAAGCTTGTTATTAATCCATGTTTCTTGTTATCAATGTTTAAGTTTCGTGGATCATAATTCTTCTATGTCATATTATTTGTGAATAAATGAATCAAAATACATTCACGATGCAGCTCATCAGGTTGTGATATTCTGTTGGATAGCAACATGAATCCCAAGATTTCAGATTTCGGAACGACTAGAATCTTTTTGGAGGGGAGGAATTACAAGCAAATACGAATCTAATCGTCGAAAATTAGTAAGTAAAGATTGAACAACCGAATCCCCCTCCCGTGATATAAACTCCATGACTGTAATTTGTGTCCCTGACTGTTTCTTTGCATTGAGTAACTGTGCACGATTATGAACAACTTTTGAGTTGAACATTCACTAGCGAATGTTGTCTTAATGCTTACCAATGAAAGCTTGATCTTACCTTCTCCTGAACAACCACCTTTCTTAAATGCAACAAGAATGGTTAAAGACAACTTGTACTTCAAATTTTAACCTCTAATAGTTTTGTTAAGCCTTGAACCAATGCTCAACCCCGTTATCATTAATTTGATCTTCAGCTACTTGATAGTCTTATTACGAATTTAGGGTCAAATCCCACAAGCTGGAGGTCTCATTCATGCACCTAGAAGAGCACCTCATTGCTGCATTAATGGCATTTGAAAAGTAAACAACTATTTTATCTAGCTTTTGCAAGGGTTTTAAAATGCTTGTCCTATTGGAAAATAGAGGTTCATGACATTAAATTTTCTGTTCAAGTTGAAAGAGAATAATGAATTTGATCAATTCAATTGAAAATTGCGTAGAAAGGAGTTGACAGTTAGTTGGCAACGCTTTGACATGATTTTTTTTCAAAACGTTTTATACTTTTCTTTCCCTTGTGAGCCTATTTTGCATCAGGATCATGCAATAATGTTCATTAAATGCATGGAAAAGTAGATACAGTCTACGTCAAATACATGTGGGAGTCAGGTACGATAATTAATTTTGATTTGTACATGTGGGTTGACATTTATTTTAACTAAATTTCTTCTTATCCCAATTCTTACAAGTTGGTACTCTTTACAGTGAACATTAATTCCAGTATAGTTTCCATTGTTGAACTTTTCAACCCCACATTTCTCAATTAAGGTCTGCTTCAATTCCGGTTGACGAATGCAGCCTATGCTTTGTTTCGAGACATTGAATTATGGAGAGAAAATCAACTGAAGGTTTTGGAATGTCCTTTTTGAGTATGCTAGTATTTGTCTTGGTAGCCTCTGCTGCAACAGATACTATTACCCCAAGCCGATCTATCATTGATAGGGAGACTTTAGTTTCAAGTGACGAAACTTTCGAGTTGGGATTCTTCAGTCCTGGTAGTTCAACAAAACGTTACCTAGGAATATGGTACAAAGTTTCTCCGGAGACTGTCGTTTGGATAGCCAATCGAGAGGCTCCTCTTCTCGATCGTTTTGGAGTTTTAAATGTCACCAAGGAAGGTACTATCATTCTCCTGCAGGAGAAAACTAAGATTATTTGGTCATCAAGTAGAATAAGAACACCTGAAAATCCAGTTATGCAGCTCTTGGACTCCGGAAATCTTATCGTAAAAGACGGAAATGGCAGTGGCTCAGCAAACTTCTTATGGCAAAGTTTTGATTATCCTTGTGATACCTTACTTCCAATGATGAAGCTTGGGAAGAATTTCATTACTGGCATGAACTGGTCACTATCATCTTGGAAGAGCCCCAATGATCCTGCTCCAGGCCAGTTTTTGGCCTTGATAGATCCCAAGGGGTTTCCGCAGCTAGTTGTGAGGAATGGAAGTGGAATACTTTACAGAGGAGGGTCATGGAACGGGGAACGTTTTACGGGGACTCCCGATCTAAAACAAATCGAATCAGCTAATTTATTCAAGTTTGAATTCGAGTTAAATAGGAATGAGGTGTACTACAAAGGTGAGCCCTATCCTGCATTGATTTCAAGGTTGTCCGTGAATCAATCTGGCTTTTTGGAGCGGTATGTGAGAACGAAACAATCGGAGTTGTGGATGGAGATCTATTCTGCTCCTCGAGATGAATGCGACTATTATGCAGTATGTGGTGCATATGCTAGCTGCAACACAAATAACCCTGCTGAATTGTGTGCTTGTTTGGCTGGATTTGAACCAAAGTATCCGACAGAGTGGGATCGTTTGAAATGGTCTGGCGGATGCATTCGAATGACTACACCGGCTTGCCAAGATTCCGTCTTTACAAAGCATAATGGGTTGAAATTGCCTGACACATCAAATTCTTCTTTCTTCAAAAACATGAGCCTTAAAGAATGCCAAGTAGAGTGCTCAAAGAACTGCTCTTGCACGGCCTATGCAAATTCAGATATCAGAAATGGAGGGATGGGATGCTTGCTTTGGTTCGGTGACCTTATCGATATGAGAATATACATTGACGGTGGGCAAGACCTCTACATACGGATGGCCAATACAACTTCAGGCATCATCTCGAATTTAAAACTGATAACTGTTTTCTGATCTTTTCAAGAAGCTAATTGTTTACTTACACTTTCGATGTTTCAGGCCGCCTTGTCGTAAGAAAAAACTCAAGTAAAAACAAGGAAGTGGCAATTATTGTCATCCCAATAGCAATAATTGGACTGGTTTGGGGAGGAATTGTCTTATACTTGAGATGGAAGAAACATACAAAGCAAGGTAGTATCTTTACGGACTAATGTTTTTCGATTACTAGATATGAAGCTCTACTGATTTTTGGTACAAATTCATTACTTTTTTATCATTTGGTTTTGATAATAGAGATTTTATTTCATGTTTCTTAATGCTTACCGTTGAAGGTGGAGAGAATGATATGGAGTTACCAGTATTTGATCTAGGCACTATTGTGAAAGCCACTGATAACTTCTCAGACAATAATAAGCTAGGACAAGGTGGATTTGGACCTGTTTACAAGGTAAATTTAAGAAAATGGTATCCGAATTAGCTATCCATTTTTCCTGAGACGAAAAAAATGAATGTTAAGTCTTTCAAATGATTTTTTCAGGGTACATTGCGTGAAGGGCAAGAAATAGCAGTAAAGCGACTTTCGAAAAGTTCTGGTCAAGGATCGGAAGAGTTTAAAAATGAAGTCGGATTGATCGCGAAGCTACAGCATCGCAACCTTGTGAGGCTTCTCGGTTGTAGCGTTCAAGGAGATGAAAAGATGTTAATCTATGAGTACATGCCAAACAAAAGCTTGGACTACTTTATTTTCGGTCTGATCCTCGAACGGCCTCTTAGAAAAACAATATTTTGCTGCAGATTTAATCAGTCAATGCACTAATGTTTGTGTTGGTGAAACAATTAATCAGATCAAACAAAAGGCAAAATACTAGACTGGAGAAGGCGAATGCATATCATCGACGGGATTGCTCGAGGACTTCTTTATCTTCATCAAGACTCTAGACTAAGGATTATTCATAGAGATCTCAAAGCCAGCAATGTCTTACTAGACAATGATATGTGCCCCAAGATTTCAGATTTTGGCATGGCAAGAACAATTTGGGGTGATCAAACTGAGGCGAACACGAACAAAGTTGTTGGAACCTAGTAAGTTGTGCAAACATACTCTTGTTCTCTTAAGTACCTTACCATGTTATAAATTTGTTTTTGACTTCATTTTTCAGTGGTTATATGCCTCCTGAGTATGCTGTAGATGGACTATTTTCGATAAAATCCGATGTATTTAGCTTCGGTGTGTTAGTACTCGAGATCATAAGCGGGAAGAAGAACAGAGGATTCTTCCACCCAGAACACAGCCATAATCTTGTTGGACATGTAAGAAGGAAGAACAAAACATTATTAATTACCATGTCAGCTGTTGATTAATAGATATTTGACATGCTGATTCTAATGTTTTCAGGCATGGAAACTGTTGATGCAAGAGAAGCCATTGCAGTTTGTTGACTGTAACTTGGGAGATTGTTTTGTGTTATGCGAAGTTATAAGATGCATTCATGTGGGTCTTTTATGTGTTCAAAAGCGACCGGAGGATAGACCGAACATGTCGTCCGTGGTTCTGATGTTAGGTAGCGAGAATCCATTACCTCAACCGAAACAGCCCGGTTTTTTCACCGAAAGGAATCTGCCTGAATCAGAGTCTTACTCATCAACCCACCATGAATTGGCTTCTGTAAATGGAGTTACCATTTCGTGTTTAGAGGCACGATAGAAAACACGAAATAGCCTTCAAATTCAATGGTATAATTATTCACCTTGTCTGTAGTAAGACTTATTGTGCTTTCTGTATTACTTATCGTGCAAGCAAGCAGGTTTGTATGTATAAAATAACTGAACTTACCATATGATGGGTTCAATATATGGAATTTTCTTGGCAATGCAGTAATATTATAATGTTTTTTCCCCTAAGAAGTAGCTAGTTTTATTAAAAAGTAGGAAATATCCAAAATTACAAATGAAAAATTACAACCATAGTCGTAAACCAAACAAGTAATCAAGACATTTTATTGTGACCACTGACACAAGAAACTAGTCACTTAATATGAACAAACAATAAACCAGAGGGGTTCTTTATCTTCATCATGACTCTAGGTTGAGGATTATCCATAGAGATCTCAAAGCAAGCAATATTTGGCTAGATAATAACATGAACCCGAAGATTTCGGATTTCGGTCTGCCTAGGAAGTTCGGAGTAGATCAGGTTCAGGCCAATACTAGAAGAGTAGTTGAAAACATTGTATGTATATGAGCAAGACTTGTCCGCTACATTGTTTCATGTTTCTTTTATTGTTCTTGTCGCGACCGTCTTTCGGGTGGACCCGTAATTGGGCTTCGACTTGGATTAAATGTGGTTAGAGTCGCCACCGATCACTTTAAAACGATTTTAGGTAGATCGGACACCATCTTACCTGATCTGCGTTTTACCATAAATGTGTCTGGTTCGGGAGTCGGTTACGGTCAATGAAGGATTAACACCCTTGAACTGCCCTTTCGGTACCAATTAATTTATCGGTTGTCTTTAATTGCGAAAATTAAAATTTAAATTGAAATTTTAAAAATTCAACACAAACTAATTAACTTTGATCGATTGAAATTATCCTAAAAAATATCAAATTACTGTTAAATAATAGGATAAAATAAAAAAATGAGAAAAAATTAAATAAAAAGAAGAAGAGATTAATGATTAAATTAAAGTTAATTTGAAAAGTTAAGGTACCAATTTAAAGTAAACAAAGATGCTTTTTAATTAAATAGAACACTGCACATTCAAACAATTAAATAGCATTGGTCTACCGCCATTATTGAAATGCTTACAAGCTGCACTCATTTTATCCAAAACAAGATGCCAAATGGAAGGCAATATAAAACCCAATGTGGAGATTCAGGTTCAAAAGTTGGCATATGTCAATGCCAAGATGATTTCTGGAGGCAAGTTTTAGCATGAAAACAACTAATAAAGTGGCTTGGAAACAATAACAGGCCTCCTACTTTGATATCACATTTTTATCTTTTACAAAGGCAAAGAAAATCCCAGAGTATCCTACAAATGCATATTGCGTTTCTACTCTCAAAAATAGAACAAATGCAAATCCATGGATTAAACACGCGCATATACAAATTGCAAAGTATCAGTTAACTCCTCATTAATCAAAAAAATTAGGAAAATATAATACTCACAGCCTTGTGTAATTTCTTGATCAGAGCCATTGGTTTCCTCTTCAAACCTCTCTGAAACCTTCAGCCATCACTATGGGGTCTCTTCGTCGGGAGAAGAGAATGGAGTGGTCGGTGGCCTCGTGTATCAGCTGCGGCCAATAGGTCGGAGACAACTAATATATTTTGGATCGAAGATGCGCCACCGGCTGTTTTTGAGTTAGCAAATGCTGACTGTCGATTATCTAGCGACCATCATGCTTAACGCGTTGCTTGTGTGCTGCGTCAGAGTCCAGAACGCCAACGTTTTGTTCACCGACTGGTAGCAAAGGGCGACGCTGCTCCATGTCCTTGATCTTGTCGCGCGTCAAGCCGTTGATGTGGAGTTGATGCGGTGATCCGAGTTGGGAAGGAGCTTGAGGCTTGATGGATGGTATGTAATTGCTATAGTCATTACTACCATTGAGATTCCTGCTTAGTGTTGGAGTCGCTGATTTTGTTAATCTCAGAATCAGAACTAAAATCTTCCTTCTCATTTCCACTGCTGTTTGTATCAATCTGGACATCAAAGAATTCAAGTCCGAGTCGATCATCCGTCGTGGCGGGTCCATCAACATTGATATTCCTATCATCATCGACGTCGACGACGATGTCTTTGATTTGCTAAAGCGTAGTGACATCGCACCCCTGGGGTTCCTTGCAGTTGGATTCTGACGTAACCATGGGGAGCTCGGGTGTAAAACTGGAAAAGGAAAAAATTGAGAGCAGAGGAAGAGAGAAGAGAGACAAAGAAATTTGAGCCTAGCGAGCGTGAGACCAACGCCAATTAAATGTTGGAATGGAATTGCCATTTGCTGCTGAAAAATGGAAAGTGGAAACCATGGAAGAGAAATAAGGCAAAGGGAGAGAACCCCACGCCCACTGTCCCCCCTCCATTTTGCTTTCTGATGGCCCCTTTAAAAAGCAAAAGAGAAGATGGTATTTTGTTTTTTAGTTAGTGGGGTAGTGTTTGTGACAAACGTGAAAATGGAGTAGTGGGTTGGTAAACATGGGCCTGAAAAAAAATATTAATAATAATAATAATAATAAATAATAATATTAAACCCGAATAAAAATGGGTGTCTGCCGTTTTAATTTTACATTTTCTCTTGAGGCGATTATAAGTCACCTGAGTATGCCTTGGAAGAACTTTTCTCAATGAAATCTGATGTCTTTAGCTTCGGCGTTTTGCTCAAAAAAGCAACTTTTCCACTTTATTTCTGTTTTCACGTTTCTTTTTCAACCATTTATCTGATCATACACGTGGGTATTTTTGGTTGGGTAATGCCAATGAAACTTGGCTATTGTCGATTCAAGAAACAACGGAGAACTTGGAAAAAGATACAGCCAAAGAGTAGGATAGTTTGACTGTTCTAACTCCAACTCCTTGCATCAATTATCTTTAAAATGAAATTTCAGTTATTAGCAAACAAAATGGAAGCCTTCTTAATGGTGCTTGTTCTGTGTTTGTTTCACTTCTTTATTACTACAGCTTTGGCACTCAACACTATAAGTGCAGGGCAGTCCATTAAAGACGGTGAAACTCTTGTGTCCGCTGGTGGAACCTTTGAGCTCGGATTTTTCAGTCCCGAAAATTCCAAGAGTCGATATCTGGGAATTTGGTACAAGAAAATATCAACCGGGACTGTCGTGTGGGTAGCCAATAGGGAAGCTTCAGTTTCTGATGCCTCGGGAGTTCTAAGTATCAATAATAGAGGAGTTCTTTCAATTATGAATGGCACCGAAGGCGTTGTTTGGTCTTCTAATACATCAAGAAATGCAGCAAAGGAGCCGGTTGCACAACTCCTGGATTCGGGAAATTTTGTAGTTAAAGATGGATATGATAGTGATCCGGAAAGCTTTCTTTGGCAAAGTTTTGATTATCCTTGTGATACCTTTCTACCAGGTATGAAGCTCGGAAGAAACTTCGTCACCGGTTTCGACAGGCATCTATCATCCTGGAAAAGTGAGGAAGATCCTGCTCCAGGCCAATATACTATGAGGATTGATCCTCGTGGGGTGCCACAGTTTGTTCTTAAGAAGGGACCTGCAATACTGTTTAGAGCAGGATCATGGAATGGTGTTTATTTTTCAGGAAGATCTGTGACTGAACCTAATCCAGTATATTCTTATGAGTTTGTCTTGAACAAGAATGAGGTCTCTTACAAATATGAGACTCGAAACAGTTTGATCTTTTCCAGGTACTTACTAAATCCATCAGGTCTAGTACACCGCTCCATATGGAACGAGAGAAAACATGACTGGGAGGTTTTCTCTGCAGCACAAGCGGACCAGTGTTCGATCTATGCCCGTTGTGGATCATATGCTACCTGCAACACAGTTGAAACTCCTCCATGTAAATGCTTGGAAGGGTTCAAGAGAAGATCAGCATCTTCCCCGGATTTAAGCTCAGTGGATTGGTCAGATGGATGTACTCGAAGGACGCCATTGGCATGTGATGGTGGAGATAGCTTTCTCAAGCAAACTGGACTGAAAATACCGGACACTTCGAAATCTTGGGCAGATATTAGCATTGATCTTAAGGACTGTGAGAAATTATGTTTAAAGAATTGCTCTTGCACTGCCTATGCTAATTTAGATATCCGAGAGGGAGGCCATGGCTGCTTGCTGTGGTTTGGAGACCTAACCGACATGTTGGAATTCAATGAGGGTGGACAAGACCTTTATATCAGGCTGGCCGCTTCTAATCTAAGTAATGTTCTCTCTTTGTTTTCCATTTAGACTGATCAATGAAATAGGCCAAAAACATTTGGTAGAGGTGTTCAAACTTCAAACCATTTTTTTGACTGATAATTCGTTGATTCTTTCAGATCATATTCAAAGCAAAGGAAAGCTAACAGAAAAGCAAAAGGCTGGAATCATAGTCGCCTCTGTCATAATAGCCAGCGGAGTAACGATGCTAGCATTGGCGTTGTATGTTTGGAAGATAAAGCGTAGGAAAACAGGTACACAAATTCAGTTTTATAATCATTGTCAATGCATCTCATACTAACTCAATGACAACCAGGTGAACATGGAAAGGAAGATTTTGAGTTGCCTGTATTGGAGTTTGCAACCGTAGCTATAGCAACTAATAATTTCTCGAGGAACAACAAGCTGGGACAAGGCGGCTTCGGTCCTGTTTACAAGGTAAGTAAGCTCTATTTTCTGAATTATATTTCACTCAGTATTCAAACATTTTCAACATTATAAATTCAAGGGTACATTGATCGAGGGGCAAGAAATAGCAGTCAAGAGACTTTCAAAGAATTCGGGACAAGGACTCGAAGAGTTTAAAAATGAAGTAACCTTGATTGCTAAACTTCAGCATCGCAATCTTGTAAAGCTCTTTGGCTGCTGCATCAGGAAAGATGAAAGGATGTTGATTTACGAGTATATGCCTAACAAAAGTTTGGACTACTTTATTTTCGGTTTGAACCTACTGTCTCAGCACTTGTTTGGGCTACTTCATTTTCGACCACCGTGCCTGGTCTTGTGTCATTCATTTTTTTGGTTGCAGCTAAAACGAGAAGCAAACTACTGGACTGGCATAGCCGAATGCATATCGTCGATGGAATTGCTAGAGGGATTCTTTACATTCATCATGACTCTAGGTTGAGGATCATCCATAGAGATCTCAAAGCAAGCAACATTTTGCTTGATAGTAACATGAACCCAAAGATTTCGGATTTCGGTTTGGCTAGGAAGTTTGGAGTGGATCAGACTCAGGCCAATACTAAAAGAGTTGTTGGAACTTAGTATGTATATACATAAGCAAGATTTTTCTGGTGCATTATTCCATGTTGCCTTTAAACTTACAATCTAACATTTTCTCTTGCAGCGGTTATATGTCACCTGAGTATGTCTTGGACGGGCTTTTCTCAATGAAATCCGATGTCTTCAGCTTTGGAGTTTTGGTTCTGGAGATAATAGCAGGAAAGAAAAATAGGGGATTTTCCCACCCGGAACATGACCATAATCTTCTTGGACACGTAAGACATCAAGACGGAACTATAACAGTTTGTTTATTTCTCTGTTTCGAACATTAATATATCATTTGTGGTTCCAACTTTTCAGGCATGGAGATTGTGGATGGAAAAGAGGCCATTAGAACTACTCGACACCGGGTTGGTTGACTCCTACGATGAAACCGAAGTGCTAAGATGCATCAATGTAGCTCTCTTATGCGTGCAACAATGCCCCGCAGACAGACCAAACATGTCATTAGTGCTGCTAATGTTGTGCGGAGAGAGTATACTGCCCCAACCAAAGCAGCCTGGGTTTTTCATCGAAAGAAACATTCTTACGGCTGACGCTGATGAAATATACTCAATAAATGAGTCTACTATTACATCATTAATGCCACGATAGATGCTTCCCAGATGCCTTGAAAAAAAGTTATATAACTTTTTAAATTTT
The DNA here is from genome assembly GCF_006381635.1 of Hibiscus syriacus. NCBI lineage: Eukaryota > Viridiplantae > Streptophyta > Magnoliopsida > Malvales > Malvaceae > Hibiscus > Hibiscus syriacus. Next base: position 2,464,175 of record NW_024063078.1, read on the forward strand.
CTGCTTGTATTGTCTGCAACAGTGCTTCTATATTGCTCAGAAGTCAAGAGTAGTTTGGCATTGAAAAATATCACCAAATAAAGCCACTTTAAAATTATCCTGTGAAGGGGAAGTTGACAAATTAGACCAAGCAGAAGAAGACGAGTCTTTAGTCCACAATGTTGAAAACTGAAATTTCAGGATAGCCTTGTTGTCAACCTTTATGTATATATATTTCAGCTTGTTTTCCTTCATTTACTTGTAGATGTACTTGTTAATACAACAACTCCAGCTCCACCAAACTGACCTGTTTATGATATCAAGTTTTCCAAGTCAACCCATTCACACGTACATTCAAGCCTGAGATCCAAATGACTACCAGGGTGTTTCACTTTTATACTTGGAAAATCAATGGGCGGCTCTAAATGGACATTCGCTACCGTTGTTTGGATTGTCAATAGTTCTAAGTGTTAGCGGGAGGATCCTTGGAATGGTCTTTATTTTACGATGAACCCTCATCTCGAACAAAATCCAGTATTTTCATATGACTGTGTCTTGAATAGCATGGAGGTCTATTGTGAATACAAGAACCGGGACAGTTTGTTTGTTTCAAGGCTTCAACTGGATCCACTAGGTGCTATACGGCATTTGATATGGAACAAGAGAAAACAGGATTGGGAGATTTTCTCAACGGCTCTGTCAGACCAGTGTGCAATATATGCCTTTTGTGGACCATATGCTACCTGCACAACCAATAAGTCTCCTCCTTGTGCATGCCTTGAAGGCTATGTGGCAAAAGTGATTACTTCTGGAGATCCGGGTTCTGTAGATTGGTCTGATGGATGTATTAGGATGACATCCTTGAATTGTGATGGTAAAGATAGTTATTTAAGCACAGCGACCTAAAATTGCCTGATACGTCACATGGTTGAGCTAACAATGGCATGAGCCTCTCTGAATGTGAGGAACTATGTTTGACAAATTGCTCTAGCACAGCTTATGCAACTTAAGATATTTTGAAAGGAACAGGGTGCTTGATCTTGTTTACTGATCTGATTGACATGACAAAGCGTGGTTACATTGATCGTGAAACTTCAGCGTTGGAATCTTGTGTAACGTTTAGGTTGTTGCATTAAGGGAGATGAAAGGACGTTAATCTATGAACACATGACCAACAAAAGTTTGAACTGTTTTATTTTTGGTTTGAACTCACTAATATGTAATGCTTTTTAATCCGGTGATTCAACTGACCGAGTAAGGCATATATATATCATGTATAATTAAAACAGTGCAGATAGAACAAGAAACAAAGAACTCGACTGGCATAGACGAATGAACATCGTCGAGGGAATTGCTCGAGGGCTTCTTTATCTTCACCATGACTTGATATTGAGGATTATACGTACAGATCTCAAAGCAAGTAATATTCTACTAGATAATAGTTTGAATCTGAAGACTTTAGTACTTGATAAATTATTCTCCATGTTGCTTCTAAAGTTCTCATTTTCAGCATCAATTCCCAGTGGTTATATGTCTCCAGAGTATGCTTTTCGTGGACATTTCTCAACGAAATCTGACGTCTTCAGTTTCGGAGTATTGATTCTGGAGGTTGTAACAGGGAAGCAAAACAGTGGATGTTCGGACTTGAATCACAACCACAATCTGCTTGCACATGTAAGAGAGGAGACATAATGTTTTAATTGACATTCTTGGACATAATGCATCAGGGGGTTCTTACAACGTAGCTGAAGCGCTGAGATGCATCAGTGTTGCTCTTTTATGTGTTCGACAATGACCCGAAGATAGGCCAAACATGTCATTGGTGGTGCTGATGTTGTGCGGCGAGAGTTCATTGGCTCATCCAAAGCAGCCTGGTTTTTTCTTGGAAAGGCCTCTGTCTCAAGCCGAGTCTGCGGGTATGCAGGCAAGAATCATTAGATGAATCGACCATTACTGCGTTAGAGCCTCGATAGAATCTCATCATGTTTTAGAAGATTCTTTGGCATCAATTTCATAGGACTTAAAGTACAAAATGATAATATTCTTGATTATATTCTATTTATGAAAATCAATGAGATTGTCTAATGTCTAGGTACCATCCATAGTTCAATGTCAGTCATATATATACTTTACAATGAAAACCATCATATCGAAGAGATGAGACATACCGAAAAAAGTAAAAGAAAAGAACACAACGGTTACATGAAATCTTCATTATCTTGCCTCAACTACTGTGATTACAAAATCATTGGAACAAGCAGGTCTTTGAACATCTGATGAAGAAGTATCTTTAACCAGATCTCTCTCGTTGAAAAATCCAGGTTGTTTAGGCTGATCCAATGGAACTTCACTACTTAACATCAGAAAAACATTTGATATGGTTGGTCTATCTTCAAGACTTCGTTGCACACATAGTAGGCCGACCTGAATCGATCTTAGAACTTCCGAGGGATTGCAGGTCCTTTTAATTGTATCAGCAACCAGTTCCATTGAATTCCCATCGTAGAACAGTCTCCATGCCTATACAAATAAAGCTGTTTTAACATCTACAGAACATCTTTGATATAAGGAGTTTTACACTTTGACACTTACATGTCCGAGAAGGTTATGTTGATGGTCTGGATGAAAGAATCCTCTATTTCTTTTTCCACTGACTATTTCTAAAACTAAAACACCAAAGGCGAAAACATCGGATTTGATCGAGTAAAGTCCATCAATTGCATACTCTGGAGACATGTAACCACTGAAAAAAGAAATCCCTGAACTATAAGACAACAAGCTTCAAAGTTTACGAGTTTTAAACTATGGTATTTCAGTTTTGTATATCACTACTTACTATGTTCCCACCACTTTCTTTGTGTTTGCTGTGGTTTCCTTTTCTCCGAAACTTCTAGCCAAGCCGAAGTCCGAAATTTTCGGATTCATTTCACAGTCTAATAACACATTAGCAGCTTTCAGATCTATATGTATTATTCTCTGTCTCGAATCTTGGTGAAGATAAAGGATCCCTCGAGCGATCCCGTTGATAACTTGGTAGCGTGTTGCCCAATCTAGTGACATGCTTTGAGTTTTATCTTCTCAAAAGCCATTTTTATTGCTTGTTACGACTTTGAATATAGTTAACAGGGAGATTGATACAAGATTATAAGCAAATGAACTTCATGGATCAGCTAAAAGACATACCAAAGATAAAGAAGCCCAGGCTTTTGTTGGGCAAGTATTCATAGATTAACATCTTTTCATCTGCTTCAATACAACATCCACGGAGCCTCACTAAATTCCTGTGCTGAACCTTCGCGATATGTTTAACTTTGTTCACGAATTCAGTATTTCCTTGTTTCGAACTCGATGACAACCTCTTCACGGCAATCTCTTGTCCGTCTTTCAAAACACCCTAAAGAAAAGCATACAATCATTAATCCAGGTCGTTTTATCATATAGTATTCTGTATGGTATTTTATCATATAGTTCACCTTTTAGACACATCCAAAACCTCCTTCTCCAAGTATATTCTTGAATGAGAAGTTATTGTTGCAGCAGTAATAGCTCATAAATCAAACAATGGTAAATCTAGATCTTCTTTGCTACTTTGACAATCAGAAAAGCTATCTGAGTGGTGGTGTGTCAGCAATCCTGTGAAATAGCAAAGTTGTAACATAGAAAAACTTCCTATAACATTTGTTAATGAATCCGGAAATGAAATGATTGTTTTACCCTTCAGCTTTTTCTTCCTTCGCATAAACAAGACTACGGTTAGGACCGCAATCACCACTCCTGCAGACAGTGCAGACACTGTCGCGATGATCCTTGTTCTGTTATTCGCGTTTGCTGCGTGTGGTGTGCTCTCCTGTGGAGCTGTATGGAAAGAAAATAGCATAAAATCAATGAAACAAGAACAAGGAAATCCAATATTTAAAAAAAACATGTGTAAAATGCTTCCAAGTTTCAAGGATTAAGGATATTTTCATACCTAGTTCTGATGCAGCAACCTTCACATATACATCTTGACTGCTGTTCGTTATATATATCATATCGATAAGATCGGTAAACCATAGCAAGCACCCGCTTCCTCCATTTGTAATGTCCAAACTAGTATAAGCTGTGCACCAACAATTAGACGAACACAGGTCCTTGCACTCCTGTAAGTTCATACTGGCATTATACCATGAATGTTTTGTTTCCGGCACTTTTACATCGGGGACTCTTACATATCCGTCACCGGAACAGTTTAGTGGAGTGTTTCTCCCGCAACCACCTGACCCTGGTACTGCATCCCATTCCTGGGGATTGTTTGGTGAAAAGCCTGTCAAGCAACTACAAGCAGGGGACTTCTTGTTGTCACATATGCCATTAGCACCACACAATGCATATCGGTCGCAGTTTTCGACCAAAAAATGGAAGATTTGGAATCCAACCTCGATTCGGATCATTCCACGTGAAGGGAAATATGGATCCATTGTCACCAGTTAGCACTCCCCTTAAAAGAGTTGAACTGTTGTGTGGATTAAACGTTAGAGATAGCCAAGGCCGGCCCAATACATGTGCCAGATGGGCGACGGCCCAGGGCAGCATGTAGGGGCATCAGTAGAATTGATACGCACTCAGCCATTGATGACAACTGTAGCGAATGGGCGGCCTTTGTAATCCTCACCTCCTTTCTGTAGGTTATTCCCAGCATGTAGGGGCAACGAGTCCAGGCCAGATCCGAAGTCTTTTCCAAGCTTCATGCCTGCAATGAATGTATCACATGGATAATCAAAACTTTGCCCAATGAAGTTCCCTGAACCCGTGTCGCCAGTTCCATCTGTAACGACAAGATTTCCCGAGTCCAAGAGCTGCACGACCGGACTACCGACGGGCCTCAAAGGCAAATCCAAAGCATTGGAATACCAAACACTGTTACTATTACCATCCACAAGGATAAGAACTCCCTGATTGGTAACATGTAAGACACCTGAGCTGTCATTGAGAGGCGTTTCCCTATTAGCCACCCACGGAACCGTCGTGTTGGAATTCATATACCATAGTCCCAAGTACCTTTCCTTTTGGTTCTGGAACCAGCGCTAAAGAATCCGAGTTCGAAGATTCTACCTTCCGAAACTAAGGTGTCACCATCTCTGATCGAACTAGTCGAATTTAAGCTTTCCACCGTAATCGATAGTGTAACATGAGGCCACCACAAAAGGAGAGTGCAAAAAGAGAAACGAAATAAAGCTTGCCATTGATGAGATCAGAAAACTTTGAAGAGGTTTGAAGATCACATTCCTTATAATCACACCTTCCCGTTAAAGAAAACAAAAACCTCCATAATGTCAAACTTGAAACCTCAGCTCTAACGAGCCTTTTTTCTGACCGGTGCCACAAATACTCAGTATGCAAGAACTATAATCTAAAATAATAATGAAGCGTCAGCAATTATTTTCTTTCCGAGAATCTGGATTGCAAGTTCCCTTTGCAGGCAGGCTTTAATATTAGTAAAATTTTGTAGAAACCTGTTGCTGCTACAAGTACAACTGTTAGCTTTGGCAAATACAAATAAAAAAAATAATCGATTCAACCTGAGAATTAGTCCATGTTACTTCAAAACTATTATATATCATTATCAACCTTACCCTTATCTTTTAACGCCGGTCTTCTCCGGATTTTGAGCTTAACAGATTGTATTTTTTTCGTGTAACGAAAATATCTTCTATATATCTGTTTTACTGTTCATAAAATTAATATAATTTGTCTCTCTTAATAATATCATCTTCAACGTTTAAACTTAAGTTCTACCTCGGAAAATTTGTTAAAATAATGTCGAGTCTGGATTCTATACCTGATATTCATAAACTGGAACTTTTAAAG